>NC_071598.1:2682693-3338104 GCF_024509145.1 Vidua macroura | reverse complement strand
AATTCACGCTTGGCATGCGAATGGAAGGTGTTCCAGGACAACATGCCTGGGTTTGCACTTAGTCCTGATGCATCCCTCTTTGGAAATTCTTGCTGCTCCCCTGAGTCTCCGAGATGCACAGAACACGATGGCAGCTGCTGAAAAAAAAGAAAGGCAGCATCGAGTTTGTCAAGAAACAAGAACATAGGCAGCTGACTGTGTTTGGCAGGGAGCAGCTGCTGGACTTTTGCAATTGCCTTCACTGCGCACAGAAGCCCTCTGCTCTGCTGCTACTTTGTTCTCATTCAGGGAATTGCACACTACTGAAGCTGAGCCGGGCTATTCAGCTCTGCTGCTTTTCAGCATCTCACTCCCCTAATGCCCTGTGGCAGCTCTCGAGGAGTTTTGCCTTTGCCAGGCTGGAATGTGCCTGCTACTACAAAGAGCTGGGCAGGAGCTGGCGGAGAGGACGGCCATCTGCCAGCAGTTTGCAGCTTGCCCAGAAAAGAGCAGTGTCCTTGGAATGTGCAGCAAAATCAATTTCTTGGCAAGTTCGGGGGAAGTGAGCACTGCTTGTACACTTTCTCCATGAGAAACGGAGTGGAAAAGCTTTTCGCTAAGATGTAGACGACCAGAGAGGCAGAATACGGAGCTCCGCAGCTGGCCGAAGGGAAGTGCCGGTTCCCGGCGTCTTTCGGCAGAAGCGGCTCTTCGGAGCGCACCTCTGCCGCTCCACTCATCCGTGCGCGAAGTAGCCGCTTCTTCGCCTCCGGCAGCCAGAGATCGCGGTAGCTCGCTAGAGGCGAAGAGCGAAGCCGCAAAGAAGCGGGCTTGTGTGCGGAGCTCGCAGACAGCTGCAGGACGCTGGCTGCCACTCTCTTGCCTCTTGAATTCACTCTTGGCATGCCAATGGAAGGTGTTCCAGGACAACTTGCCTGGGTTTGCACTTAGTCCTGATGCGTCCCTCTTTGGAAATTCTTGCTGCTCCCCTGAGTCTCCGAGATGCACAGAACACGATGGCAGCTGCTGAAAAAAAAGAAAGGCAGCAGTGAGTATGTCAAGAAACAAGAACATAGGCAGCTGACTGTGTTTGGCAAGGAGCAGCTGCTGGACTTTTGCAATTGCTTTCACTGCGCACAGAAGCCCTCTGCTCTGCTGCTACTTTGTTCTGATTCAGGAAATTCACACTACTGAAGCTGAGCCGGGCTATTCAGCTCTGCTGCTTTTCAGCATCTCAGCTCCCCTAATGCCCTGTGGCAGCTCTCGAGGTGTTTTGCCTTTGCCAGGCTGGAACGTGCCTGCTACTCCAAAGAGCTGGGCAGGAGCTGGCGGAGAGGACGGCCATCTGCCAGCAGTTTGCAGCTTGCCCAGAAAAGAGCAGTGTCCTTGGAATGTGCAGCAAATCCAATTTCTTGGCAAGTTCGGGGGAAGTGAGCACTGCTTGTACACTTTCTCCATGAGAAACGGAGTGGAAAAGCTTTTCGCTAAGATGTAGACGACCAGAGAGGCAGAATGTGGAGCTCCGCAGCTGGCCGAAGGGAAGTGCCGCTTCCCGGCGTCTTTCGGCAGAAGCGGCTCTTCGGAGCGCACCGCTGCCGCTCCACTGATCCGTGCGCGAAGAAGCCGCTTCTTCGCCTCCGGCAGCCAGAGATCGCGGTAGCTCGCTAGAGGCGAAGAGCGAAGCCGCAAAGAAGCGGGCTTGTCTGCGGAGCTCGCAGACTGCTGCAGGACGCTGGCTGCCACTCTTTTGCCTCTTGAATTCACGCTTGGCATGCGAATGGAAGGTGTTCCAGGACAACATGCCTGGGTTTGCACTTAGTCCTGATGCATCCCTCTTTGGAAATTCTTGCTGCTCCCCTGAGTCTCCGAGATGCACAGAACACGATGGCAGCTGCTGAAAAAAAAGAAAGGCAGCATCGAGTTTGTCAAGAAACAAGAACATAGGCAGCTGACTGTGTTTGGCAGGGAGCAGCTGATGGACTTTTGCAATTGCCTTCACTGCGCACAGAAGCCCTCTGCTCTGCTGCTACTTTGTTCTCATTCAGGGAATTGCACACTACTGAAGCTGAGCCGGGCTATTCAGCTCTGCTGCTTTTCAGCATCTCACTCCCCTAATGCCCTGTGACAGCTCTCGAGGAGTTTTGCCTTTGCCAGGCTGGAATGTGCCTGCTACTACAAAGAGCTGGGCAGGAGCTGGCGGAGAGGACGGCCATCTGCCAGCAGTTTGCAGCTTGCCCAGAAAAGAG
Source organism: Vidua macroura (assembly GCF_024509145.1). Lineage (NCBI taxonomy): Eukaryota > Metazoa > Chordata > Aves > Passeriformes > Viduidae > Vidua > Vidua macroura. Next base: position 3,335,879 of record NC_071598.1, on the reverse strand, counting down.
CAGTGTCCTTGGAATGTGCAGCAAAATCAATTTCTTGGCAAGTTCGGGGGAAGTGAGCACTGCTTGTACACTTTCTCCATGAGAAACGGAGTGGAAAAGCTTTTCGCTAAGATGTAGACGACCAGAGAGGCAGAATACGGAGCTCCGCAGCTGGCCGAAGGGAAGTGCCGGTTCCCGGCGTCTTTCGGCAGAAGCGGCTCTTCGGAGCGCACCTCTGCCGCTCCACTCATCCGTGCGCGAAGTAGCCGCTTCTTCGCCTCCGGCAGCCAGAGATCGCGGTAGCTCGCTAGAGGCGAAGAGCGAAGCCGCAAAGAAGCGGGCTTGTGTGCGGAGCTCGCAGACAGCTGCAGGACGCTGGCTGCCACTCTCTTGCCTCTTGAATTCACTCTTGGCATGCCAATGGAATGTGTTCCAGGACAACTTGCCTGGGTTTGCACTTAGTCCTGATGCGTCCCTCTTTGGAAATTCTTGCTGCTCCCCTGAGTCTCCGAGATGCACAGAACACGATGGCAGCTGCTGAAAAAAAAGAAAGGCAGCAGTGAGTATGTCAAGAAACAAGAACATAGGCAGCTGACTGTGTTTGGCAAGGAGCAGCTGCTGGACTTTTGCAATTGCTTTCACTGCGCACAGAAGCCCTCTGCTCTGCTGCTACTTTGTTCTGATTCAGGAAATTCACACTACTGAAGCTGAGCCGGGCTATTCAGCTCTGCTGCTTTTCAGCATCTCAGCTCCCCTAATGCCCTGTGGCAGCTCTCGAGGTGTTTTGCCTTTGCCAGGCTGGAACGTGCCTGCTACTACAAAGAGCTGGGCAGGAGCTGGCGGAGAGGACGGCCATCTGCCAGCAGTTTGCAGCTTGCCCAGAAAAGAGCAGTGTCCTTGGAATGTGCAGCAAATCCAATTTCTTGGCAAGTTCGGGGGAAGTGAGCACTGCTTGTACACTTTCTCCATGAGAAACGGAGTGGAAAAGCTTTTCGCTAAGATGTAGACGACCAGAGAGGCAGAATGTGGAGCTCCGCAGCTGGCCGAAGGGAAGTGCCGCTTCCCGGCGTCTTTCGGCAGAAGCGGCTCTTCGGAGCGCACCGCTGCCGCTCCACTGATCCGTGCGCGAAGAAGCCGCTTCTTCGCCTCCGGCAGCCAGAGATCGCGGTAGCTCGCTAGAGGCGAAGAGCGAAGCCGCAAAGAAGCGGGCTTGTCTGCGGAGCTCGCAGACTGCTGGAGGATGCTGGCTGCCACTCTCTTGCCTCTTAAATTTTCTCTAGGCATGCGAATTGGGGGGGTTCCCGGACAACTTGCCTGGGTTTGCACTTTACAGCGCACCGCTTCCGCTCCATTCATCCGTGCGCGAAGAAGCCGCTTCTTCGCCTCCGGCAGCCAGAGATCGCGGTAGCTCGTTAGAGGCGAAGAGCGAAGCTGCAAAGAAGCGGGCTTGTGTGCGGAGCTCGCAGACAGCTGCAGGACGCTGGCTGCCACTCTCTTGCCTCTTGAATTCACGCTTGGCATGCGAATGGAAGGTGTTCCAGGACAACATGCCTGGGTTTGCACTTAGTCCTGATGCGTCCCTCTTGGGAAATTCTAGCTGCTCCCCTGAGGCTCCGAGATGCACAGAACACGATGGCAGCTGCTGAAAAAAAAGAAAGGCAGCAGTGAGTTTGTCAAGAAACAAGAACATAGGCAGCTGACTGTGTTTGGCAGGGAGCAGCTGCTGGACTTTTGCAATTGCCTTCACTGCGCACAGAAGCCCTCTGCTCTGCTGCTACTTTGTTCTCATTCAGGGAATTGCACACTACTGAAGCTGAGCCAGCCTATTCAGCTCTGCTGCTTTTCAGCATCTCAGCTCCCCTAATGCCCTGTGGCAGCTCTCGGGGTGTTTTGCCTTTGCCAGGCTGGAACGTGCCTGCTACTACAAAGAGCTGGGCAGGAGCTGGCGGAGAGGACGGCCATCTGCCAGCAGTTTGCAGCTTGCCCAGAAAAGAGCAGTGTCCTTGGAATGTGCAGCAAAATCAATTTCTTGGCAAGTTCGGGGGAAGTGAGCACTGCTTGTACACTTTCTCCATGAGAAACGGAGTGGAAAAGCTTTTCGCTAAGATGTAGACGACCAGAGAGGCAGAATACGGAGCTCCGCAGCTGGCCGAAGGGAAGTGCCGCTTCCCGGCGTCTTTCGGCAGAAGCGGCTCTTCGGAGCGCACCTCTGCCGCTCCACTCATCCGTGCGCGAAGAAGCCGCTTCTTCGCCTCCGGCAGCCAGAGATCGCGGTAGCTCGCTAGAGGCGAAGAGCGAAGCCGCAAAGAAGCGGGCTTGTGTGCGGAGCTCGCAGACAGCTGCAGGACGCTGGCTGCCACTCTCTTGCCTCTTGAATTCACTCTTGGCATGCCAATGGAAGGTGTTCCAGGACAACTTGCCTGGGTTTGCACTTAGTCCTGATGCGTCCCTCTTTGGAAATTCTTGCTGCTCCCCTGAGTCTCCGAGATGTACAGAACACGATGGCAGCTGCTGAAAAAAAAGAAAGGCAGCAGTGAGTTTGTCAAGAAACAAGAACATAGGCAGCTGACTGTGTTTAGCAAGGAGCAGCTGCTGGACTTTTGCAATTGCCTTCACTGCGCACAGAAGCCCTCTGCTCTGCTGCTACTTTGTTCTGATTCAGGAAATTCACACTACTGAAGCTGAGCCAGCCTATTCAGCTCTGCTGCTTTTCAGCATCTCAGCTCCCCTAATGCCCTGTGGCAGCTCTCGAGGTGTTTTGCCTTTGCCAGGCTGGAATGTGCCTGCTACGACAAAGAGCTGGGCAGGAGCTGGCGGAGAGGACGGCCATCTGCCAGCAGTTTGCAGCTTGCCCAGAAAAGAGCAGTGTCCTTGCAATGTGCAGCAAATCCAATTTCTTGGCAAGTTCGGGGGAAGTGAGCACTGCTTGTACACTTTCTCCTTGAGAAACGGAGTGGAAAAGCTTTTCGCTAAGATGTAGACGACCAGAGAGGCAGAATACGGAGCTCCGCAGCTGGCCGAAGGGAAGTGCCGCTTCCCGGCGTCTTTCGGCAGAAGCGGCTCTTCGGAGCGCACCTCTGCCGCTCCACTCATCCGTGCGCGAAGTAGCCGCTTCTTCGCCTCCGGCAGCCAGAGATCGCGGTAGCTCGCTAGAGGCGAAGAGCGAAGCCGCAAAGAAGCGGGCTTGTGTGCGGAGCTCGCAGACTGCTGGAAGACGCTGGCTGCCACTCTTTTGCCTCTTGAATTCACGCTTGGCATGCGAATGGAAGGTGTTCCAGGACAACATGCCTGGGTTTGCACTTAGTCCTGATGCGTCCCTCTTTGGAAATTCTTGCTGCTCCCCTGAGTCTCCGAGATGCACAGAACACGATGGCAGCTGCTGAAAAAAAAGAAAGGCAGCAGTGAGTTTGTCAAGAAACAAGAACATAGGCAGCTGACTGTGTTTGGCAAGGAGCAGCTGCTGGACTTTTGCAATTGCCTTCACTGCGCACAGAAGCCCTCCGCTCTGCTGCTACTTTGTTCTCATTCAGGGAATTGCACACTACTGAAGCTGAGCCGGGCTATTCAGCTCTGCTGCTTTTCAGCATCTCAGCTCCCCTAATGCCCTGTGGCAGCTCTCGAGGTGTTTTGCCTTTGCCAGGCTGGAACGTGCCTGCTACTCCAAAGAGCTGGGCAGGAGCTGGCGGAGAGGACGGCCATCTGCCAGCAGTTTGCAGCTTGCCCAGAAAAGAGCAGTGTCCTTGGAATGTGCAGCAAAATCAATTTCTTGGCAAGTTCGGGGGAAGTGAGCACTGCTTGTACACTTTCTCCATGAGAAACGGAGTGGAAAAGCTTTTCGCTAAGATGTAGACGACCAGAGAGGCAGAATACGGAGCTCCGCAGCTGGCCGAAGGGAAGTGCCGCTTCCCGGCGTCTTTCGGCAGAAGCGGCTCTTCGGAGCGCACCTCTGCCGCTCCACTCATCCGTGCGCGAAGAAGCCGCTTCTTCGCCTCCGGCAGCCAGAGATCGCGGTAGCTCGCTAGAGGCGAAGAGCGAAGCCGCAAAGAAGCGGGCTTGTGTGCGGAGCTCGCAGACAGCTGCAGGACGCTGGCTGCCACTCTCTTGCCTCTTGAATTCACTCTTGGCATGCCAATGGAAGGTGTTCCAGGACAACTTGCCTGGGTTTGCACTTAGTCCTGATGCGTCCCTCTTTGGAAATTCTTGCTGCTCCCCTGAGTCTCCGAGATGTACAGAACACGATGGCAGCTGCTGAAAAAAAAGAAAGGCAGTAGTGAGTTTGTCAAGAAACAAGAACATAGGCAGCTGACTGTGTTTAGCAAGGAGCAGCTGCTGGACTTTTGCAATTGCCTTCACTGCGCACAGAAGCCCTCTGCTCTGCTGCTACTTTGTTCTGATTCAGGAAATTCACACTACTGAAGCTGAGCCAGCCTATTCAGCTCTGCTGCTTTTCAGCATCTCAGCTCCCCTAATGCCCTGTGGCAGCTCTCGAGGTGTTTTGCCTTTGCCAGGCTGGAATGTGCCTGCTACGACAAAGAGCTGGGCAGGAGCTGGCGGAGAGGACGGCCATCTGCCAGCAGTTTGCAGCTTGCCCAGAAAAGAGCAGTGTCCTTGCAATGTGCAGCAAATCCAATTTCTTGGCAAGTTCGGGGGAAGTGAGCACTGCTTGTACACTTTCTCCTTGAGAAACGGAGTGGAAAAGCTTTTCGCTAAGATGTAGACGACCAGAGAGGCAGAATACGGAGCTCCGCAGCTGGCCGAAGGGAAGTGCCGCTTCCCGGCGTCTTTCGGCAGAAGCGGCTCTTCGGAGCGCACCTCTGCCGCTCCACTCATCCGTGCGCGAAGAAGCCGCTTCTTCGCCTCCGGCAGCCAGAGATCGCGGTAGCTCGTTAGAGGCGAAGAGCGAAGCCGCAAAGAAGCGGGCTTGTGTGCGGAGCTCGCAGACTGCTGGAAGACGCTGGCTGCCACTCTCTTGCCTCTTGAATTCACTCTTGGCATGCCAATGGAAGGTGTTCCAGGACAACTTGCTTAGTCCTGATGCGTCCCTCTTTGGAAATTCTTGCTGCTCCCCTGAGGCTCCGAGATGCACAGAACACGATGGCAGCTGCTGAAAAAAAAGAAAGGCAGCAGTGAGTTTGTCAAGAAACAAGAACATAGGCAGCTGACTGTGTTTGGCAGGGAGCAGCTGCTGGACTTTTGCAATTGCCTTCACTGCGCACAGAAGCCCTCTGCTCTGCTGCTACTTTGTTCTCATTCAGGGAATTGCACACTACTGAAGCTGAGCCGGGCTATTCAGCTCTGCTGCTTTTCAGCATCTCACTCCCCTAATGCCCTGTGGCAGCTCTCGAGGTGTTTTGCCTTTGCCAGGCTGGAATGTGCCTGCTACTACAAAGAGCTGGGCAGGAGCTGGCGGAGAGGACGGCCATCTGCCAGCAGTTTGCAGCTTGCCCAGAAAAGAGCAGTGTCCTTGGAATGTGCAGCAAAATCAATTTCTTGGCAAGTTCGGGGGAAGTGAGCACTGCTTGTACACTTTCTCCATGAGAAACGGAGTGGAAAAGCTTTTCGCTAAGATGTAGACGACCAGAGAGGCAGAATACGGAGCTCCGCAGCTGGCCGAAGGGAAGTGCCGCTTCCCGGCGTCTTTCGGCAGAAGCGGCTCTTCGGAGCGCACCTCTGCCGCTCCACTGATCCGTGCGCGAAGAAGCCGCTTCTTCGCCTCCGGCAGCCAGAGATCGCGGTAGCTCGCTAAAGGCGAAGAGCGAAGCCGCAAAGAAGCGGGCTTGTCTGCGGAGCTTGCAGACTGCTGGAGGATGCTGGCTGCCACTCTCTTGCCTCTTAAATTTTCTCTAGGCATGCGAATTGGGGGTGTTCCAGGACAACTTGCCTGGGTTTGCACTTTACAGCGCACCGCTTCCGCTCCATTCATCCGTGCGCGAAGAAGCCGCTTCTTCGCCTCCGGCAGCCAGAGATCGCGGTAGCTCGTTAGAGGCGAAGAGCGAAGCCGCAAAGAAGCGGGCTTGTGTGCGGAGCTCGCAGACAGCTGCAGGACGCTGGCTGCCACTCTCTTGCCTCTTGAATTCACTCTTGGCATGCCAATGGAAGGTGTTCCAGGACAACTTGCTTAGTCCTGATGCGTCCCTCTTTGGAAATTCTTGCTGCTCCCCTGAGGCTCCGAGATGCACAGAACACGATGGCAGCTGCTGAAAAAAAAGAAAGGCAGCAGTGAGTTTGTCAAGAAACAAGAACATAGGCAGCTGACTGTGTTTGGCAAGGAGCAGCTGCTGGACTTTTGCAATTGCCTTCACTGCGCACAGAAGCCCTCCGCTCTGCTGCTACTTTGTTCTCATTCAGGGAATTGCACACTACTGAAGCTGAGCCGGGCTATTCAGCTCTGCTGCTTTTCAGCATCTCAGCTCCCCTAATGCCCTGTGGCAGCTCTCGAGGTGTTTTGCCTTTGCCAGGCTGGAATGTGCCTGCTACGACAAAGAGCTGGGCAGGAGCTGGCGGAGAGGACGGCCATCTGCCAGCAGTTTGCAGCTTGCCCAGAAAAGAGCAATGTCCTTGCAATGTGCAGCAAATCCAATTTCTTGGCAAGTTCGGGGGAAGTGAGCACTGCTTGTACACTTTCTCCATGAGAAACAGAGTGGAAAAGCTTTTCGCTAAGATGTAGACGACCAGAGAGGCAGAATACGGAGCTCCGCAGCTGGCCGAAGGGAAGTGCCGCTTCCCGGCGTCTTTCGGCAGAAGCGGCTCTTCGGAGCGCACCTCTGCCGCTCCACTCATCCGTGCGCGAAGAAGCCGCTTCTTCGCCTCCGGCAGCCAGAGATCGCGGTAGCTCGCTAGAGGCGAAGAGCGAAGCCGCAAAGAAGTGGGCTTGTCTGCGGAGCTCGCAGACTGCTGGAGGATGCTGGCTGCCACTCTCTTGCCTCTTAAATTTTCTCTAGGCATGCGAATTGGGGGTGTTCCCGGACAACTTGCCTGGGTTTGCACTTTACAGCGCACCGCTTCCGCTCCATTCATCCGTGCGCGAAGAAGCCGCTTCTTCGCCTCCGGCAGCCAGAGATCGCGGTAGCTCGCTAGAGGCGAAGAGCGAAGCCGCAAAGAAGCGGGCTTGTCTGCGGAGCTCGCAGACTGCTGCAGGACGCTGGCTGCCACTCTTTTGCCTCTTGAATTCACGCTTGGCATGCGAATGGAAGGTGTTCCAGGACAACATGCCTGGGTTTGCACTTAGTCCTGATGCGTCCCTCTTTGGAAATTCTTGCTGCTCCCCTGAGTCTCCGAGATGCACAGAACACGATGGCAGCTGCTGAAAAAAAAGAAAGGCAGCAGTGAGTTTGTCAAGAAACAAGAACATAGGCAGCTGACTGTGTTTGGCAAGGAGCAGCTGCTGGACTTTTGCAATTGCCTTCACTGCGCACAGAAGCCCTCCGCTCTGCTGCTACTTTGTTCTCATTCAGGGAATTGCACACTACTGAAGCTGAGCCGGGCTATTCAGCTCTGCTGCTTTTCAGCATCTCAGCTCCCCTAATGCCCTGTGGCAGCTCTCGAGGTGTTTTGCCTTTGCCAGGCTGGAACGTGCCTGCTACTCCAAAGAGCTGGGCAGGAGCTGGCGGAGAGGACGGCCATCTGCCAGCAGTTTGCAGCTTGCCCAGAAAAGAGCAGTGTCCTTGGAATGTGCAGCAAAATCAATTTCTTGGCAAGTTCGGGGGAAGTGAGCACTGCTTGTACACTTTCTCCATGAGAAACGGAGTGGAAAAGCTTTTCGCTAAGATGTAGACGACCAGAGAGGCAGAATACGGAGCTCCGCAGCTGGCCGAAGGGAAGTGCCGCTTCCCGGCGTCTTTCGGCAGAAGCGGCTCTTCGGAGCGCACCTCTGCCGGTCCACTCATCCGTGCGCGAAGAAGCCGCTTCTTCGCCTCCGGCAGCCAGAGATCGCGGTAGCTCGCTAGAGGCGAAGAGCGAAGCCGCAAAGAAGCGGGCTTGTGTGCGGAGCTCGCAGACAGCTGCAGGACGCTGGCTGCCACTCTCTTGCCTCTTGAATTCACTCTTGGCATGCCAATGGAAGGTGTTCCAGGACAACTTGCCTGGGTTTGCACTTAGTCCTGATGCGTCCCTCTTTGGAAATTCTTGCTGCTCCCCTGAGTCTCCGAGATGTACAGAACACGATGGCAGCTGCTGAAAAAAAAGAAAGGCAGCAGTGAGTTTGTCAAGAAACAAGAACATAGGCAGCTGACTGTGTTTAGCAAGGAGCAGCTGCTGGACTTTTGCAATTGCCTTCACTGCGCACAGAAGCCCTCTGCTCTGCTGCTACTTTGTTCTGATTCAGGAAATTCACACTACTGAAGCTGAGCCAGCCTATTCAGCTCTGCTGCTTTTCAGCATCTCAGCTCCCCTAATGCCCTGTGGCAGCTCTCGAGGTGTTTTGCCTTTGCCAGGCTGGAATGTGCCTGCTACGACAAAGAGCTGGGCAGGAGCTGGCGGAGAGGACGGCCATCTGCCAGCAGTTTGCAGCTTGCCCAGAAAAGAGCAGTGTCCTTGCAATGTGCAGCAAATCCAATTTCTTGGCAAGTTCGGGGGAAGTGAGCACTGCTTGTACACTTTCTCCTTGAGAAACGGAGTGGAAAAGCTTTTCGCTAAGATGTAGACGACCAGAGAGGCAGAATACGGAGCTCCGCAGCTGGCCGAAGGGAAGTGCCGCTTCCCGGCGTCTTTCGGCAGAAGCGGCTCTTCGGAGCGCACCTCTGCCGCTCCACTCATCCGTGCGCGAAGTAGCCGCTTCTTCGCCTCCGGCAGCCAGAGATCGCGGTAGCTCGCTAGAGGCGAAGAGCGAAGCCGCAAAGAAGCGGGCTTGTGTGCGGAGCTCGCAGACTGCTGGAAGACGCTGGCTGCCACTCTTTTGCCTCTTGAATTCACGCTTGGCATGCGAATGGAAGGTGTTCCAGGACAACATGCCTGGGTTTGCACTTAGTCCTGATGCGTCCCTCTTTGGAAATTCTTGCTGCTCCCCTGAGTCTCCGAGATGCACAGAACACGATGGCAGCTGCTGAAAAAAAAGAAAGGCAGCAGTGAGTTTGTCAAGAAACAAGAACATAGGCAGCTGACTGTGTTTGGCAAGGAGCAGCTGCTGGACTTTTGCAATTGCCTTCACTGCGCACAGAAGCCCTCCGCTCTGCTGCTACTTTGTTCTCATTCAGGGAATTGCACACTACTGAAGCTGAGCCGGGCTATTCAGCTCTGCTGCTTTTCAGCATCTCAGCTCCCCTAATGCCCTGTGGCAGCTCTCGAGGTGTTTTGCCTTTGCCAGGCTGGAACGTGCCTGCTACTCCAAAGAGCTGGGCAGGAGCTGGCGGAGAGGACGGCCATCTGCCAGCAGTTTGCAGCTTGCCCAGAAAAGAGCAGTGTCCTTGGAATGTGCAGCAAAATCAATTTCTTGGCAAGTTCGGGGGAAGTGAGCACTGCTTGTACACTTTCTCCATGAGAAACGGAGTGGAAAAGCTTTTCGCTAAGATGTAGACGACCAGAGAGGCAGAATACGGAGCTCCGCAGCTGGCCGAAGGGAAGTGCCGCTTCCCGGCGTCTTTCGGCAGAAGCGGCTCTTCGGAGCGCACCTCTGCCGCTCCACTCATCCGTGCGCGAAGAAGCCGCTTCTTCGCCTCCGGCAGCCAGAGATCGCGGTAGCTCGCTAGAGGCGAAGAGCGAAGCCGCAAAGAAGCGGGCTTGTGTGCGGAGCTCGCAGACAGCTGCAGGACGCTGGCTGCCACTCTCTTGCCTCTTGAATTCACTCTTGGCATGCCAATGGAAGGTGTTCCAGGACAACTTGCCTGGGTTTGCACTTAGTCCTGATGCGTCCCTCTTTGGAAATTCTTGCTGCTCCCCTGAGTCTCCGAGATGTACAGAACACGATGGCAGCTGCTGAAAAAAAAGAAAGGCAGCAGTGAGTTTGTCAAGAAACAAGAACATAGGCAGCTGACTGTGTTTAGCAAGGAGCAGCTGCTGGACTTTTGCAATTGCCTTCACTGCGCACAGAAGCCCTCTGCTCTGCTGCTACTTTGTTCTGATTCAGGAAATTCACACTACTGAAGCTGAGCCAGCCTATTCAGCTCTGCTGCTTTTCAGCATCTCAGCTCCCCTAATGCCCTGTGGCAGCTCTCGAGGTGTTTTGCCTTTGCCAGGCTGGAATGTGCCTGCTACGACAAAGAGCTGGGCAGGAGCTGGCGGAGAGGACGGCCATCTGCCAGCAGTTTGCAGCTTGCCCAGAAAAGAGCAGTGTCCTTGCAATGTGCAGCAAATCCAATTTCTTGGCAAGTTCGGGGGAAGTGAGCACTGCTTGTACACTTTCTCCTTGAGAAACGGAGTGGAAAAGCTTTTCGCTAAGATGTAGACGACCAGAGAGGCAGAATACGGAGCTCCGCAGCTGGCCGAAGGGAAGTGCCGCTTCCCGGCGTCTTTCGGCAGAAGCGGCTCTTCGGAGCGCACCTCTGCCGCTCCACTCATCCGTGCGCGAAGAAGCCGCTTCTTCGCCTCCGGCAGCCAGAGATCGCGGTAGCTCGTTAGAGGCGAAGAGCGAAGCCGCAAAGAAGCGGGCTTGTGTGCGGAGCTCGCAGACTGCTGGAAGACGCTGGCTGCCACTCTCTTGCCTCTTGAATTCACTCTTGGCATGCCAATGGAAGGTGTTCCAGGACAACTTGCTTAGTCCTGATGCGTCCCTCTTTGGAAATTCTTGCTGCTCCCCTGAGGCTCCGAGATGCACAGAACACGATGGCAGCTGCTGAAAAAAAAGAAAGGCAGCAGTGAGTTTGTCAAGAAACAAGAACATAGGCAGCTGACTGTGTTTGGCAGGGAGCAGCTGCTGGACTTTTGCAATTGCCTTCACTGCGCACAGAAGCCCTCTGCTCTGCTGCTACTTTGTTCTCATTCAGGGAATTGCACACTACTGAAGCTGAGCCGGGCTATTCAGCTCTGCTGCTTTTCAGCATCTCACTCCCCTAATGCCCTGTGGCAGCTCTCGAGGTGTTTTGCCTTTGCCAGGCTGGAATGTGCCTGCTACTACAAAGAGCTGGGCAGGAGCTGGCGGAGAGGACGGCCATCTGCCAGCAGTTTGCAGCTTGCCCAGAAAAGAGCAGTGTCCTTGGAATGTGCAGCAAAATCAATTTCTTGGCAAGTTCGGGGGAAGTGAGCACTGCTTGTACACTTTCTCCATGAGAAACGGAGTGGAAAAGCTTTTCGCTAAGATGTAGACGACCAGAGAGGCAGAATACGGAGCTCCGCAGCTGGCCGAAGGGAAGTGCCGCTTCCCGGCGTCTTTCGGCAGAAGCGGCTCTTCGGAGCGCACCTCTGCCGCTCCACTGATCCGTGCGCGAAGAAGCCGCTTCTTCGCCTCCGGCAGCCAGAGATCGCGGTAGCTCGCTAAAGGCGAAGAGCGAAGCCGCAAAGAAGCGGGCTTGTCTGCGGAGCTTGCAGACTGCTGGAGGATGCTGGCTGCCACTCTCTTGCCTCTTAAATTTTCTCTAGGCATGCGAATTGGGGGTGTTCCAGGACAACTTGCCTGGGTTTGCACTTTACAGCGCACCGCTTCCGCTCCATTCATCCGTGCGCGAAGAAGCCGCTTCTTCGCCTCCGGCAGCCAGAGATCGCGGTAGCTCGTTAGAGGCGAAGAGCGAAGCCGCAAAGAAGCGGGCTTGTGTGCGGAGCTCGCAGACAGCTGCAGGACGCTGGCTGCCACTCTCTTGCCTCTTGAATTCACTCTTGGCATGCCAATGGAAGGTGTTCCAGGACAACTTGCTTAGTCCTGATGCGTCCCTCTTTGGAAATTCTTGCTGCTCCCCTGAGGCTCCGAGATGCACAGAACACGATGGCAGCTGCTGAAAAAAAAGAAAGGCAGCAGTGAGTTTGTCAAGAAACAAGAACATAGGCAGCTGACTGTGTTTGGCAAGGAGCAGCTGCTGGACTTTTGCAATTGCCTTCACTGCGCACAGAAGCCCTCCGCTCTGCTGCTACTTTGTTCTCATTCAGGGAATTGCACACTACTGAAGCTGAGCCGGGCTATTCAGCTCTGCTGCTTTTCAGCATCTCAGCTCCCCTAATGCCCTGTGGCAGCTCTCGAGGTGTTTTGCCTTTGCCAGGCTGGAATGTGCCTGCTACGACAAAGAGCTGGGCAGGAGCTGGCGGAGAGGACGGCCATCTGCCAGCAGTTTGCAGCTTGCCCAGAAAAGAGCAGTGTCCTTGCAATGTGCAGCAAATCCAATTTCTTGGCAAGTTCGGGGGAAGTGAGCACTGCTTGTACACTTTCTCCATGAGAAACAGAGTGGAAAAGCTTTTCGCTAAGATGTAGACGACCAGAGAGGCAGAATACGGAGCTCCGCAGCTGGCCGAAGGGAAGTGCCGCTTCCCGGCGTCTTTCGGCAGAAGCGGCTCTTCGGAGCGCACCTCTGCCGCTCCACTCATCCGTGCGCGAAGAAGCCGCTTCTTCGCCTCCGGCAGCCAGAGATCGCGGTAGCTCGCTAGAGGCGAAGAGCGAAGCCGCAAAGAAGCGGGCTTGTCTGCGGAGCTCGCAGACTGCTGGAGGATGCTGGCTGCCACTCTCTTGCCTCTTAAATTTTCTCTAGGCATGCGAATTGGGGGTGTTCCCGGACAACTTGCCTGGGTTTGCACTTTACAGCGCACCGCTTCCGCTCCATTCATCCGTGCGCGAAGAAGCCGCTTCTTCGCCTCCGGCAGCCAGAGATCGCGGTAGCTCGCTAGAGGCGAAGAGCGAAGCCGCAAAGAAGCGGGCTTGTGTGCGGAGCTCGCAGACTGCTGCAGGACGCTGGCTGCCACTCTTTTGCCTCTTGAATTCACGCTTGGCATGCGAATGGAAGGTGTTCCAGGACAACTTGCTTAGTCCTGATGCGTCCCTCTTTGGAAATTCTTGCTGCTCCCCTGAGGCTCCGAGATGCACAGAACACGATGGCAGCTGCTGAAAAAAAAGAAAGGCAGCATCGAGTTTGTCAAGAAACAAGAACATAGGCAGCTGACTGTGTTTGGCAGGGAGCAGCTGCTGGACTTTTGCAATTGCCTTCACTGCGCACAGAAGCCCTCTGCTCTGCTGCTACTTTGTTCTCATTCAGGGAATTGCACACTACTGAAGCTGAGCCGGGCTATTCAGCTCTGCTGCTTTTCAGCATCTCACTCCCCTAATGCCCTGTGGCAGCTCTCGAGGTGTTTTGCCTTTGCCAGGCTGGAATGTGCCTGCTACTACAAAGAGCTGGGCAGGAGCTGGCGGAGAGGACGGCCATCTGCCAGCAGTTTGCAGCTTGCCCAGAAAAGAGCAGTGTCCTTGGAATGTGCAGCAAAATCAATTTCTTGGCAAGTTCGGGGGAAGTGAGCACTGCTTGTACACTTTCTCCATGAGAAACGGAGTGGAAAAGCTTTTCGCTAAGATGTAGACGACCAGAGAGGCAGAATACGGAGCTCCGCAGCTGGCCGAAGGGAAGTGCCGCTTCCCGGCGTCTTTCGGCAGAAGCGGCTCTTCGGAGCGCACCTCTGCCGCTCCACTCATCCGTGCGCGAAGAAGCCGCTTCTTCGCCTCCGGCAGCCAGAGATCGCGGTAGCTCGCTAGAGGCGAAGAGCGAAGCCGCAAAGAAGCGGGCTTGTGTGCGGAGCTCGCAGACAGCTGCAGGACGCTGGCTGCCACTCTCTTGCCTCTTGAATTCACTCTTGGCATGCCAATGGAAGGTGTTCCAGGACAACTTGCTTAGTCCTGATGCGTCCCTCTTTGGAAATTCTTGCTGCTCCCCTGAGTCTCCGAGATGCACAGAACACGATGGCAGCTGCTGAAAAAAAAGAAAGGCAGCAGTGAGTTTGTCAAGAAACAAGAACATAGGCAGCTGACTGTGTTTGGCAAGGAGCAGCTGCTGGACTTTTGCAATTGCCTTCACTGCGCACAGAAGCCCTCCGCTCTGCTGCTACTTTGTTCTCATTCAGGGAATTGCACACTACTGAAGCTGAGCCAGCCTATTCAGCTCTGCTGCTTTTCAGCATCTCAGCTCCCCTAATGCCCTGTGGCAGCTCTCGAGGTGTTTTGCCTTTGCCAGGCTGGAATGTGCCTGCTACGACAAAGAGCTGGGCAGGAGCTGGCGGAGAGGACGGCCATCTGCCAGCAGTTTGCAGCTTGCCCAGAAAAGAGCAGTGTCCTTGCAATGTGCAGCAAATCCAATTTCTTGGCAAGTTCGGGGGAAGTGAGCACTGCTTGTACACTTTCTCCATGAGAAACAGAGTGGAAAAGCTTTTCGCTAAGATGTAGACGACCAGAGAGGCAGAATACGGAGCTCCGCAGCTGGCCGAAGGGAAGTGCCGCTTCCCGGCGTCTTTCGGCAGAAGCGGCGCTTCGGAGCGCACCTCTGCCGCTCCACTCATCCGTGCGCGAAGAAGCCGCTTCTTCGCCTCCGGCAGCCAGAGATCGCGGTAGCTCGCTAGAGGCGAAGAGCGAAGCCGCAAAGAAGCGGGCTTGTCTGCGGAGCTCGCAGACTGCTGGAGGATGCTGGCTGCCACTCTCTTGCCTCTTAAATTTTCTCTAGGCATGCGAATTGGGGGTGTTCCCGGACAACTTGCCTGGGTTTGCACTTTACAGCGCACCGCTTCCGCTCCATTCATCCGTGCGCGAAGAAGCCGCTTCTTCGCCTCCGGCAGCCAGAGATCGCGGTAGCTCGCTAGAGGCGAAGAGCGAAGCCGCAAAGAAGCGGGCTTGTGTGCGGAGCTCGCAGACTGCTGCAGGACGCTGGCTGCCACTCTTTTGCCTCTTGAATTCACGCTTGGCATGCGAATGGAAGGTGTTCCAGGACAACATGCCTGGGTTTGCACTTAGTCCTGATGCATCCCTCTTTGGAAATTCTTGCTGCTCCCCTGAGTCTCCGAGATGCACAGAACACGATGGCAGCTGCTGAAAAAAAAGAAAGGCAGCATCGAGTTTGTCAAGAAACAAGAACATAGGCAGCTGACTGTGTTTGGCAGGGAGCAGCTGCTGGACTTTTGCAATTGCCTTCACTGCGCACAGAAGCCCTCTGCTCTGCTGCTACTTTGTTCTCATTCAGGGAATTGCACACTACTGAAGCTGAGCCGGGCTATTCAGCTCTGCTGCTTTTCAGCATCTCACTCCCCTAATGCCCTGTGGCAGCTCTCGAGGAGTTTTGCCTTTGCCAGGCTGGAATGTGCCTGCTACTACAAAGAGCTGGGCAGGAGCTGGCGGAGAGGACGGCCATCTGCCAGCAGTTTGCAGCTTGCCCAGAAAAGAGCAGTGTCCTTGGAATGTGCAGCAAAATCAATTTCTTGGCAAGTTCGGGGGAAGTGAGCACTGCTTGTACACTTTCTCCATGAGAAACGGAGTGGAAAAGCTTTTCGCTAAGATGTAGACGACCAGAGAGGCAGAATACGGAGCTCCGCAGCTGGCCGAAGGGAAGTGCCGGTTCCCGGCGTCTTTCGGCAGAAGCGGCTCTTCGGAGCGCACCTCTGCCGCTCCACTCATCCGTGCGCGAAGTAGCCGCTTCTTCGCCTCCGGCAGCCAGAGATCGCGGTAGCTCGCTAGAGGCGAAGAGCGAAGCCGCAAAGAAGCGGGCTTGTGTGCGGAGCTCGCAGACAGCTGCAGGACGCTGGCTGCCACTCTCTTGCCTCTTGAATTCACTCTTGGCATGCCAATGGAAGGTGTTCCAGGACAACTTGCCTGGGTTTGCACTTAGTCCTGATGCGTCCCTCTTTGGAAATTCTTGCTGCTCCCCTGAGTCTCCGAGATGCACAGAACACGATGGCAGCTGCTGAAAAAAAAGAAAGGCAGCAGTGAGTATGTCAAGAAACAAGAACATAGGCAGCTGACTGTGTTTGGCAAGGAGCAGCTGCTGGACTTTTGCAATTGCTTTCACTGCGCACAGAAGCCCTCTGCTCTGCTGCTACTTTGTTCTGATTCAGGAAATTCACACTACTGAAGCTGAGCCGGGCTATTCAGCTCTGCTGCTTTTCAGCATCTCAGCTCCCCTAATGCCCTGTGGCAGCTCTCGAGGTGTTTTGCCTTTGCCAGGCTGGAACGTGCCTGCTACTCCAAAGAGCTGGGCAGGAGCTGGCGGAGAGGACGGCCATCTGCCAGCAGTTTGCAGCTTGCCCAGAAAAGAGCAGTGTCCTTGGAATGTGCAGCAAATCCAATTTCTTGGCAAGTTCGGGGGAAGTGAGCACTGCTTGTACACTTTCTCCATGAGAAACGGAGTGGAAAAGCTTTTCGCTAAGATGTAGACGACCAGAGAGGCAGAATGTGGAGCTCCGCAGCTGGCCGAAGGGAAGTGCCGCTTCCCGGCGTCTTTCGGCAGAAGCGGCTCTTCGGAGCGCACCGCTGCCGCTCCACTGATCCGTGCGCGAAGAAGCCGCTTCTTCGCCTCCGGCAGCCAGAGATCGCGGTAGCTCGCTAGAGGCGAAGAGCGAAGCCGCAAAGAAGCGGGCTTGTCTGCGGAGCTCGCAGACTGCTGCAGGACGCTGGCTGCCACTCTTTTGCCTCTTGAATTCACGCTTGGCATGCGAATGGAAGGTGTTCCAGGACAACATGCCTGGGTTTGCACTTAGTCCTGATGCATCCCTCTTTGGAAATTCTTGCTGCTCCCCTGAGTCTCCGAGATGCACAGAACACGATGGCAGCTGCTGAAAAAAAAGAAAGGCAGCATCGAGTTTGTCAAGAAACAAGAACATAGGCAGCTGACTGTGTTTGGCAGGGAGCAGCTGATGGACTTTTGCAATTGCCTTCACTGCGCACAGAAGCCCTCTGCTCTGCTGCTACTTTGTTCTCATTCAGGGAATTGCACACTACTGAAGCTGAGCCGGGCTATTCAGCTCTGCTGCTTTTCAGCATCTCACTCCCCTAATGCCCTGTGACAGCTCTCGAGGAGTTTTGCCTTTGCCAGGCTGGAATGTGCCTGCTACTACAAAGAGCTGGGCAGGAGCTGGCGGAGAGGACGGCCATCTGCCAGCAGTTTGCAGCTTGCCCAGAAAAGAGCAGTGTCCTTGGAATGTGCAGCAAAATCAATTTCTTGGCAAGTTCGGGGGAAGTGAGCACTGCTTGTACACTTTCTCCATGAGAAACGGAGTGGAAAAGCTTTTCGCTAAGATGTAGACGACCAGAGAGGCAGAATACGGAGCTCCGCAGCTGGCCGAAGGGAAGTGCCGGTTCCCGGCGTCTTTCGGCAGAAGCGGCTCTTCGGAGCGCACCTCTGCCGCTCCACTCATCCGTGCGCGAAGTAGCCGCTTCTTCGCCTCCGGCAGCCAGAGATCGCGGTAGCTCGCTAGAGGCGAAGAGCGAAGCCGCAAAGAAGCGGGCTTGTGTGCGGAGCTCGCAGACAGCTGCAGGACGCTGGCTGCCACTCTCTTGCCTCTTGAATTCACTCTTGGCATGCCAATGGAATGTGTTCCAGGACAACTTGCCTGGGTTTGCACTTAGTCCTGATGCGTCCCTCTTTGGAAATTCTTGCTGCTCCCCTGAGTCTCCGAGATGCACAGAACACGATGGCAGCTGCTGAAAAAAAAGAAAGGCAGCAGTGAGTATGTCAAGAAACAAGAACATAGGCAGCTGACTGTGTTTGGCAAGGAGCAGCTGCTGGACTTTTGCAATTGCTTTCACTGCGCACAGAAGCCCTCTGCTCTGCTGCTACTTTGTTCTGATTCAGGAAATTCACACTACTGAAGCTGAGCCGGGCTATTCAGCTCTGCTGCTTTTCAGCATCTCAGCTCCCCTAATGCCCTGTGGCAGCTCTCGAGGTGTTTTGCCTTTGCCAGGCTGGAACGTGCCTGCTACTACAAAGAGCTGGGCAGGAGCTGGCGGAGAGGACGGCCATCTGCCAGCAGTTTGCAGCTTGCCCAGAAAAGAGCAGTGTCCTTGGAATGTGCAGCAAATCCAATTTCTTGGCAAGTTCGGGGGAAGTGAGCACTGCTTGTACACTTTCTCCATGAGAAACGGAGTGGAAAAGCTTTTCGCTAAGATGTAGACGACCAGAGAGGCAGAATGTGGAGCTCCGCAGCTGGCCGAAGGGAAGTGCCGCTTCCCGGCGTCTTTCGGCAGAAGCGGCTCTTCGGAGCGCACCGCTGCCGCTCCACTGATCCGTGCGCGAAGA
The DNA here is from genome assembly GCF_024509145.1 of Vidua macroura. NCBI lineage: Eukaryota > Metazoa > Chordata > Aves > Passeriformes > Viduidae > Vidua > Vidua macroura. The sequence continues at coordinate 3,317,787 of NC_071598.1, read as the reverse complement.
AGCCGCTTCTTCGCCTCCGGCAGCCAGAGATCGCGGTAGCTCGCTAGAGGCGAAGAGCGAAGCCGCAAAGAAGCGGGCTTGTCTGCGGAGCTCGCAGACTGCTGGAGGATGCTGGCTGCCACTCTCTTGCCTCTTAAATTTTCTCTAGGCATGCGAATTGGGGGGGTTCCCGGACAACTTGCCTGGGTTTGCACTTTACAGCGCACCGCTTCCGCTCCATTCATCCGTGCGCGAAGAAGCCGCTTCTTCGCCTCCGGCAGCCAGAGATCGCGGTAGCTCGTTAGAGGCGAAGAGCGAAGCTGCAAAGAAGCGGGCTTGTGTGCGGAGCTCGCAGACAGCTGCAGGACGCTGGCTGCCACTCTCTTGCCTCTTGAATTCACGCTTGGCATGCGAATGGAAGGTGTTCCAGGACAACATGCCTGGGTTTGCACTTAGTCCTGATGCGTCCCTCTTGGGAAATTCTAGCTGCTCCCCTGAGGCTCCGAGATGCACAGAACACGATGGCAGCTGCTGAAAAAAAAGAAAGGCAGCAGTGAGTTTGTCAAGAAACAAGAACATAGGCAGCTGACTGTGTTTGGCAGGGAGCAGCTGCTGGACTTTTGCAATTGCCTTCACTGCGCACAGAAGCCCTCTGCTCTGCTGCTACTTTGTTCTCATTCAGGGAATTGCACACTACTGAAGCTGAGCCAGCCTATTCAGCTCTGCTGCTTTTCAGCATCTCAGCTCCCCTAATGCCCTGTGGCAGCTCTCGGGGTGTTTTGCCTTTGCCAGGCTGGAACGTGCCTGCTACTACAAAGAGCTGGGCAGGAGCTGGCGGAGAGGACGGCCATCTGCCAGCAGTTTGCAGCTTGCCCAGAAAAGAGCAGTGTCCTTGGAATGTGCAGCAAAATCAATTTCTTGGCAAGTTCGGGGGAAGTGAGCACTGCTTGTACACTTTCTCCATGAGAAACGGAGTGGAAAAGCTTTTCGCTAAGATGTAGACGACCAGAGAGGCAGAATACGGAGCTCCGCAGCTGGCCGAAGGGAAGTGCCGCTTCCCGGCGTCTTTCGGCAGAAGCGGCTCTTCGGAGCGCACCTCTGCCGCTCCACTCATCCGTGCGCGAAGAAGCCGCTTCTTCGCCTCCGGCAGCCAGAGATCGCGGTAGCTCGCTAGAGGCGAAGAGCGAAGCCGCAAAGAAGCGGGCTTGTGTGCGGAGCTCGCAGACAGCTGCAGGACGCTGGCTGCCACTCTCTTGCCTCTTGAATTCACTCTTGGCATGCCAATGGAAGGTGTTCCAGGACAACTTGCCTGGGTTTGCACTTAGTCCTGATGCGTCCCTCTTTGGAAATTCTTGCTGCTCCCCTGAGTCTCCGAGATGTACAGAACACGATGGCAGCTGCTGAAAAAAAAGAAAGGCAGCAGTGAGTTTGTCAAGAAACAAGAACATAGGCAGCTGACTGTGTTTAGCAAGGAGCAGCTGCTGGACTTTTGCAATTGCCTTCACTGCGCACAGAAGCCCTCTGCTCTGCTGCTACTTTGTTCTGATTCAGGAAATTCACACTACTGAAGCTGAGCCAGCCTATTCAGCTCTGCTGCTTTTCAGCATCTCAGCTCCCCTAATGCCCTGTGGCAGCTCTCGAGGTGTTTTGCCTTTGCCAGGCTGGAACGTGCCTGCTACTCCAAAGAGCTGGGCAGGAGCTGGCGGAGAGGACGGCCATCTGCCAGCAGTTTGCAGCTTGCCCAGAAAAGAGCAGTGTCCTTGCAATGTGCAGCAAATCCAATTTCTTGGCAAGTTCGGGGGAAGTGAGCACTGCTTGTACACTTTCTCCTTGAGAAACGGAGTGGAAAAGCTTTTCGCTAAGATGTAGACGACCAGAGAGGCAGAATACGGAGCTCCGCAGCTGGCCGAAGGGAAGTGCCGCTTCCCGGCGTCTTTCGGCAGAAGCGGCTCTTCGGAGCGCACCTCTGCCGCTCCACTCATCCGTGCGCGAAGAAGCCGCTTCTTCGCCTCCGGCAGCCAGAGATCGCGGTAGCTCGCTAGAGGCGAAGAGCGAAGCCGCAAAGAAGCGGGCTTGTGTGCGGAGCTCGCAGACTGCTGGAAGACGCTGGCTGCCACTCTCTTGCCTCTTGAATTCACTCTTGGCATGCCAATGGAAGGTGTTCCAGGACAACTTGCTTAGTCCTGATGCGTCCCTCTTTGGAAATTCTTGCTGCTCCCCTGAGGCTCCGAGATGCACAGAACACGATGGCAGCTGCTGAAAAAAAAGAAAGGCAGCATCGAGTTTGTCAAGAAACAAGAACATAGGCAGCTGACTGTGTTTGGCAGGGAGCAGCTGCTGGACTTTTGCAATTGCCTTCACTGCGCACAGAAGCCCTCTGCTCTGCTGCTACTTTGTTCTCATTCAGGGAATTGCACACTACTGAAGCTGAGCCGGGCTATTCAGCTCTGCTGCTTTTCAGCATCTCACTCCCCTAATGCCCTGTGGCAGCTCTCGAGGTGTTTTGCCTTTGCCAGGCTGGAATGTGCCTGCTACTACAAAGAGCTGGGCAGGAGCTGGCGGAGAGGACGGCCATCTGCCAGCAGTTTGCAGCTTGCCCAGAAAAGAGCAGTGTCCTTGGAATGTGCAGCAAAATCAATTTCTTGGCAAGTTCGGGGGAAGTGAGCACTGCTTGTACACTTTCTCCATGAGAAACGGAGTGGAAAAGCTTTTCGCTAAGATGTAGACGACCAGAGAGGCAGAATACGGAGCTCCGCAGCTGGCCGAAGGGAAGTGCCGCTTCCCGGCGTCTTTCGGCAGAAGCGGCTCTTCGGAGCGCACCTCTGCCGCTCCACTCATCCGTGCGCGAAGAAGCCGCTTCTTCGCCTCCGGCAGCCAGAGATCGCGGTAGCTCGCTAGAGGCGAAGAGCGAAGCCGCAAAGAAGCGGGCTTGTGTGCGGAGCTCGCAGACTGCTGGAAGACGCTGGCTGCCACTCTCTTGCCTCTTGAATTCACTCTTGGCATGCCAATGGAAGGTGTTCCAGGACAACTTGCTTAGTCCTGATGCGTCCCTCTTTGGAAATTCTTGCTGCTCCCCTGAGGCTCCGAGATGCACAGAACACGATGGCAGCTGCTGAAAAAAAAGAAAGGCAGCATCGAGTTTGTCAAGAAACAAGAACATAGGCAGCTGACTGTGTTTGGCAGGGAGCAGCTGCTGGACTTTTGCAATTGCCTTCACTGCGCACAGAAGCCCTCTGCTCTGCTGCTACTTTGTTCTCATTCAGGGAATTGCACACTACTGAAGCTGAGCCGGGCTATTCAGCTCTGCTGCTTTTCAGCATCTCACTCCCCTAATGCCCTGTGGCAGCTCTCGAGGTGTTTTGCCTTTGCCAGGCTGGAATGTGCCTGCTACTACAAAGAGCTGGGCAGGAGCTGGCGGAGAGGACGGCCATCTGCCAGCAGTTTGCAGCTTGCCCAGAAAAGAGCAGTGTCCTTGGAATGTGCAGCAAAATCAATTTCTTGGCAAGTTCGGGGGAAGTGAGCACTGCTTGTACACTTTCTCCATGAGAAACGGAGTGGAAAAGCTTTTCGCTAAGATGTAGACGACCAGAGAGGCAGAATACGGAGCTCCGCAGCTGGCCGAAGGGAAGTGCCGCTTCCCGGCGTCTTTCGGCAGAAGCGGCTCTTCGGAGCGCACCTCTGCCGCTCCACTGATCCGTGCGCGAAGTAGCCGCTTCTTCGCCTCCGGCAGCCAGAGATCGCGGTAGCTCGCTAGAGGCGAAGAGCGAAGCCGCAAAGAAGCGGGCTTGTGTGCGGAGCTCGCAGACAGCTGCAGGACGCTGGCTGCCACTCTCTTGCCTCTTGAATTCACTCTTGGCATGCCAATGGAAGGTGTTCCAGGACAACTTGCCTGGGTTTGCACTTAGTCCTGATGCGTCCCTCTTTGGAAATTCTTGCTGCTCCCCTGAGTCTCCGAGATGCACAGAACACGATGGCAGCTGCTGAAAAAAAAGAAAGGCAGCAGTGAGTATGTCAAGAAACAAGAACATAGGCAGCTGACTGTGTTTGGCAAGGAGCAGCTGCTGGACTTTTGCAATTGCTTTCACTGCGCACAGAAGCCCTCTGCTCTGCTGCTACTTTGTTCTGATTCAGGAAATTCACACTACTGAAGCTGAGCCAGCCTATTCAGCTCTGCTGCTTTTCAGCATCTCAGCTCCCCTAATGCCCTGTGGCAGCTCTCGAGGTGTTTTGCCTTTGCCAGGCTGGAACGTGCCTGCTACTCCAAAGAGCTGGGCAGGAGCTGGCGGAGAGGACGGCCATCTGCCAGCAGTTTGCAGCTTGCCCAGAAAAGAGCAGTGTCCTTGGAATGTGCAGCAAAATCAATTTCTTGGCAAGTTCGGGGGAAGTGAGCACTGCTTGTACACTTTCTCCATGAGAAACGGAGTGGAAAAGCTTTTCGCTAAGATGTAGACGACCAGAGAGGCAGAATGTGGAGCTCCGCAGCTGGCCGAAGGGAAGTGCCGCTTCCCGGCGTCTTTCGGCAGAAGCGGCTCTTCGGAGCGCACCGCTGCCGCTCCACTCATCCGTGCGCGAAGAAGCCGCTTCTTCGCCTCCGGCAGCCAGAGATCGCGGTAGCTCGTTAGAGGCGAAGAGCGAAGCCGCAAAGAAGCGGGCTTGTGTGCCGAGCTCGCAGACTGCTGGAGGATGCTGGCTGCCACTCTCTTGCCTCTTAAATTTTCTCTAGGCATGCGAATTGGGGGGGTTCCCGGACAACTTGCCTGGGTTTGCACTTTACAGCGCACCGCTTCCGCTCCATTCATCCGTGCGCGAAGAAGCCGCTTCTTCGCCTCCGGCAGCCAGAGATCGCGGTAGCTCGTTAGAGGCGAAGAGCGAAGCTGCAAAGAAGCGGGCTTGTGTGCGGAGCTCGCAGACTGCTGCAGGACGCTGGCTGCCACTCTCTTGCCTCTTGAATTCACGCTTGGCATGCGAATGGAAGGTGTTCCAGGACAACATGCCTGGGTTTGCACTTAGTCCTGATGCGTCCCTCTTGGGAAATTCTAGCTGCTCCCCTGAGGCTCCGAGATGCACAGAACACGATGGCAGCTGCTGAAAAAAAAGAAAGGCAGCAGTGAGTTTGTCAAGAAACAAGAACATAGGCAGCTGACTGTGTTTGGCAGGGAGCAGCTGCTGGACTTTTGCAATTGCCTTCACTGCGCACAGAAGCCCTCCGCTCTGCTGCTACTTTGTTCTCATTCAGGGAATTGCACACTACTGAAGCTGAGCCAGCCTATTCAGCTCTGCTGCTTTTCAGCATCTCAGCTCCCCTAATGCCCTGTGGCAGCTCTCGGGGTGTTTTGCCTTTGCCAGGCTGGAACGTGCCTGCTACTACAAAGAGCTGGGCAGGAGCTGGCGGAGAGGACGGCCATCTGCCAGCAGTTTGCAGCTTGCCCAGAAAAGAGCAGTGTCCTTGGAATGTGCAGCAAATCCAATTTCTTGGCAAGTTCGGGGGAAGTGAGCACTGCTTGTACACTTTCTCCATGAGAAACGGAGTGGAAAAGCTTTTCGCTAAGATGTAGACGACCAGAGAGGCAGAATACGGAGCTCCGCAGCTGGCCGAAGGGAAGTGCCGCTTCCCGGCGTCTTTCGGCAGAAGCGGCTCTTCGGAGCGCACCTCTGCCGCTCCACTGATCCGTGCGCGAAGAAGCCGCTTCTTCGCCTCCGGCAGCCAGAGATCGCGGTAGCTCGCTAAAGGCGAAGAGCGAAGCCGCAAAGAAGCGGGCTTGTCTGCGGAGCTTGCAGACTGCTGGAGGATGCTGGCTGCCACTCTCTTGCCTCTTAAATTTTCTCTAGGCATGCGAATTGGGGGTGTTCCCGGACAACTTGCCTGGGTTTGCACTTTACAGCGCACCGCTTCCGCTCCATTCATCCGTGCGCGAAGAAGCCGCTTCTTCGCCTCCGGCAGCCAGAGATCGCGGTAGCTCGTTAGAGGCGAAGAGCGAAGCCGCAAAGAAGCGGGCTTGTGTGCGGAGCTCGCAGACTGCTGCAGGACGCTGGCTGCCACTCTTTTGCCTCTTGAATTCACGCTTGGCATGCGAATGGAAGGTGTTCCAGGACAACATGCCTGGGTTTGCACTTAGTCCTGATGCGTCCCTCTTTGGAAATTCTTGCTGCTCCCCTGAGTCTCCGAGATGCACAGAACACGATGGCAGCTGCTGAAAAAAAAGAAAGGCAGCAGTGAGTTTGTCAAGAAACAAGAACATAGGCAGCTGACTGTGTTTGGCAAGGAGCAGCTGCTGGACTTTTGCAATTGCCTTCACTGCGCACAGAAGCCCTCCGCTCTGCTGCTACTTTGTTCTCATTCAGGGAATTGCACACTACTGAAGCTGAGCCGGGCTATTCAGCTCTGCTGCTTTTCAGCATCTCAGCTCCCCTAATGCCCTGTGGCAGCTCTCGAGGTGTTTTGCCTTTGCCAGGCTGGAACGTGCCTGCTACTCCAAAGAGCTGGGCAGGAGCTGGCGGAGAGGACGGCCATCTGCCAGCAGTTTGCAGCTTGCCCAGAAAAGAGCAGTGTCCTTGGAATGTGAGTGCAAAATCAATTTCTTGGCAAGTTCGGGGGAAGTGAGCACTGCTTGTACACTTTCTCCATGAGAAACGGAGTGGAAAAGCTTTTCGCTAAGATGTAGACGACCAGAGAGGCAGAATACGGAGCTCCGCAGCTGGCCGAAGGGAAGTGCCGCTTCCCGGCGTCTTTCGGCAGAAGCGGCTCTTCGGAGCGCACCTCTGCCGGTCCACTCATCCGTGCGCGAAGAAGCCGCTTCTTCGCCTCCGGCAGCCAGAGATCGCGGTAGCTCGCTAGAGGCGAAGAGCGAAGCCGCAAAGAAGCGGGCTTGTGTGCGGAGCTCGCAGACAGCTGCAGGACGCTGGCTGCCACTCTCTTGCCTCTTGAATTCACTCTTGGCATGCCAATGGAAGGTGTTCCAGGACAACTTGCCTGGGTTTGCACTTAGTCCTGATGCGTCCCTCTTTGGAAATTCTTGCTGCTCCCCTGAGTCTCCGAGATGTACAGAACACGATGGCAGCTGCTGAAAAAAAAGAAAGGCAGCAGTGAGTTTGTCAAGAAACAAGAACATAGGCAGCTGACTGTGTTTAGCAAGGAGCAGCTGCTGGACTTTTGCAATTGCCTTCACTGCGCACAGAAGCCCTCTGCTCTGCTGCTACTTTGTTCTGATTCAGGAAATTCACACTACTGAAGCTGAGCCAGCCTATTCAGCTCTGCTGCTTTTCAGCATCTCAGCTCCCCTAATGCCCTGTGGCAGCTCTCGAGGTGTTTTGCCTTTGCCAGGCTGGAATGTGCCTGCTACGACAAAGAGCTGGGCAGGAGCTGGCGGAGAGGACGGCCATCTGCCAGCAGTTTGCAGCTTGCCCAGAAAAGAGCAGTGTCCTTGCAATGTGCAGCAAATCCAATTTCTTGGCAAGTTCGGGGGAAGTGAGCACTGCTTGTACACTTTCTCCTTGAGAAACGGAGTGGAAAAGCTTTTCGCTAAGATGTAGACGACCAGAGAGGCAGAATACGGAGCTCCGCAGCTGGCCGAAGGGAAGTGCCGCTTCCCGGCGTCTTTCGGCAGAAGCGGCTCTTCGGAGCGCACCTCTGCCGCTCCACTCATCCGTGCGCGAAGAAGCCGCTTCTTCGCCTCCGGCAGCCAGAGATCGCGGTAGCTCGTTAGAGGCGAAGAGCGAAGCCGCAAAGAAGCGGGCTTGTGTGCGGAGCTCGCAGACTGCTGGAAGACGCTGGCTGCCACTCTCTTGCCTCTTGAATTCACTCTTGGCATGCCAATGGAAGGTGTTCCAGGACAACTTGCTTAGTCCTGATGCGTCCCTCTTTGGAAATTCTTGCTGCTCCCCTGAGGCTCCGAGATGCACAGAACACGATGGCAGCTGCTGAAAAAAAAGAAAGGCAGCAGTGAGTTTGTCAAGAAACAAGAACATAGGCAGCTGACTGTGTTTGGCAGGGAGCAGCTGCTGGACTTTTGCAATTGCCTTCACTGCGCACAGAAGCCCTCTGCTCTGCTGCTACTTTGTTCTCATTCAGGGAATTGCACACTACTGAAGCTGAGCCGGGCTATTCAGCTCTGCTGCTTTTCAGCATCTCACTCCCCTAATGCCCTGTGGCAGCTCTCGAGGTGTTTTGCCTTTGCCAGGCTGGAATGTGCCTGCTACTACAAAGAGCTGGGCAGGAGCTGGCGGAGAGGACGGCCATCTGCCAGCAGTTTGCAGCTTGCCCAGAAAAGAGCAGTGTCCTTGGAATGTGCAGCAAAATCAATTTCTTGGCAAGTTCGGGGGAAGTGAGCACTGCTTGTACACTTTCTCCATGAGAAACGGAGTGGAAAAGCTTTTCGCTAAGATGTAGACGACCAGAGAGGCAGAATACGGAGCTCCGCAGCTGGCCGAAGGGAAGTGCCGCTTCCCGGCGTCTTTCGGCAGAAGCGGCTCTTCGGAGCGCACCTCTGCCGCTCCACTGATCCGTGCGCGAAGAAGCCGCTTCTTCGCCTCCGGCAGCCAGAGATCGCGGTAGCTCGCTAAAGGCGAAGAGCGAAGCCGCAAAGAAGCGGGCTTGTCTGCGGAGCTTGCAGACTGCTGGAGGATGCTGGCTGCCACTCTCTTGCCTCTTAAATTTTCTCTAGGCATGCGAATTGGGGGTGTTCCAGGACAACTTGCCTGGGTTTGCACTTTACAGCGCACCGCTTCCGCTCCATTCATCCGTGCGCGAAGAAGCCGCTTCTTCGCCTCCGGCAGCCAGAGATCGCGGTAGCTCGTTAGAGGCGAAGAGCGAAGCCGCAAAGAAGCGGGCTTGTGTGCGGAGCTCGCAGACTGCTGCAGGACGCTGGCTGCCACTCTTTTGCCTCTTGAATTCACGCTTGGCATGCGAATGGAAGGTGTTCCAGGACAACATGCCTGGGTTTGCACTTAGTCCTGATGCGTCCCTCTTTGGAAATTCTTGCTGCTCCCCTGAGTCTCCGAGATGCACAGAACACGATGGCAGCTGCTGAAAAAAAAGAAAGGCAGCAGTGAGTTTGTCAAGAAACAAGAACATAGGCAGCTGACTGTGTTTGGCAAGGAGCAGCTGCTGGACTTTTGCAATTGCCTTCACTGCGCACAGAAGCCCTCCGCTCTGCTGCTACTTTGTTCTCATTCAGGGAATTGCACACTACTGAAGCTGAGCCGGGCTATTCAGCTCTGCTGCTTTTCAGCATCTCAGCTCCCCTAATGCCCTGTGGCAGCTCTCGAGGTGTTTTGCCTTTGCCAGGCTGGAACGTGCCTGCTACTACAAAGAGCTGGGCAGGAGCTGGCGGAGAGGACGGCCATCTGCCAGCAGTTTGCAGCTTGCCCAGAAAAGAGCAGTGTCCTTGGAATGTGCAGCAAAATCAATTTCTTGGCAAGTTCGGGGGAAGTGAGCACTGCTTGTACACTTTCTCCATGAGAAACGGAGTGGAAAAGCTTTTCGCTAAGATGTAGACGACCAGAGAGGCAGAATACGGAGCTCCGCAGCTGGCCGAAGGGAAGTGCCGCTTCCCGGCGTCTTTCGGCAGAAGCGGCTCTTCGGAGCGCACCTCTGCCGCTCCACTCATCCGTGCGCGAAGAAGCCGCTTCTTCGCCTCCGGCAGCCAGAGATCGCGGTAGCTCGCTAGAGGCGAAGAGCGAAGCCGCAAAGAAGCGGGCTTGTGTGCGGAGCTCGCAGACAGCTGCAGGACGCTGGCTGCCACTCTCTTGCCTCTTGAATTCACTCTTGGCATGCCAATGGAAGGTGTTCCAGGACAACTTGCTTAGTCCTGATGCGTCCCTCTTTGGAAATTCTTGCTGCTCCCCTGAGGCTCCGAGATGCACAGAACACGATGGCAGCTGCTGAAAAAAAAGAAAGGCAGCATCGAGTTTGTCAAGAAACAAGAACATAGGCAGCTGACTGTGTTTGGCAGGGAGCAGCTGCTGGACTTTTGCAATTGCCTTCACTGCGCACAGAAGCCCTCTGCTCTGCTGCTACTTTGTTCTCATTCAGGGAATTGCACACTACTGAAGCTGAGCCGGGCTATTCAGCTCTGCTGCTTTTCAGCATCTCACTCCCCTAATGCCCTGTGGCAGCTCTCGAGGTGTTTTGCCTTTGCCAGGCTGGAATGTGCCTGCTACTACAAAGAGCTGGGCAGGAGCTGGCGGAGAGGACGGCCATCTGCCAGCAGTTTGCAGCTTGCCCAGAAAAGAGCAGTGTCCTTGCAATGTGCAGCAAAATCAATTTCTTGGCAAGTTCGGGGGAAGTGAGCACTGCTTGTACACTTTCTCCATGAGAAACGGAGTGGAAAAGCTTTTCGCTAAGATGTAGACGACCAGAGAGGCAGAATACGGAGCTCCGCAGCTGGCCGAAGGGAAGTGCCGCTTCCCGGCGTCTTTCGGCAGAAGCGGCTCTTCGGAGCGCACCTCTGCCGCTCCACTGATCCGTGCGCGAAGAAGCCGCTTCTTCGCCTCCGGCAGCCAGAGATCGCGGTAGCTCGCTAGAGGCGAAGAGCGAAGCCGCAAAGAAGCGGGCTTGTCTGCGGAGCTCGCAGACAGCTGCAGGACGCTGGCTGCCACTCTCTTGCCTCTTGAATTCACTCTTGGCATGCCAATGGAAGGTGTTCCAGGACAACTTGCTTAGTCCTGATGCGTCCCTCTTTGGAAATTCTTGCTGCTCCCCTGAGTCTCCGAGATGCACAGAACACGATGGCAGCTGCTGAAAAAAAAGAAAGGCAGCAGTGAGTTTGTCAAGAAACAAGAACATAGGCAGCTGACTGTGTTTGGCAAGGAGCAGCTGCTGGACTTTTGCAATTGCCTTCACTGCGCACAGAAGCCCTCCGCTCTGCTGCTACTTTGTTCTCACTCAGGGAATTGCACACTACTGAAGCTGAGCCAGCCTATTCAGCTCTGCTGCTTTTCAGCATCTCAGCTCCCCTAATGCCCTGTGGCAGCTCTCGAGGTGTTTTGCCTTTGCCAGGCTGGAATGTGCCTGCTACGACAAAGAGCTGGGCAGGAGCTGGCGGAGAGGACGGCCATCTGCCAGCAGTTTGCAGCTTGCCCAGAAAAGAGCAGTGTCCTTGCAATGTGCAGCAAATCCAATTTCTTGGCAAGTTCGGGGGAAGTGAGCACTGCTTGTACACTTTCTCCATGAGAAACAGAGTGGAAAAGCTTTTCGCTAAGATGTAGACGACCAGAGAGGCAGAATACGGAGCTCCGCAGCTGGCCGAAGGGAAGTGCCGCTTCCCGGCGTCTTTCGGCAGAAGCGGCTCTTCGGAGCGCACCTCTGCCGCTCCACTCATCCGTGCGCGAAGAAGCCGCTTCTTCGCCTCCGGCAGCCAGAGATCGCGGTAGCTCGCTAGAGGCGAAGAGCGAAGCCGCAAAGAAGCGGGCTTGTCTGCGGAGCTCGCAGACTGCTGGAGGATGCTGGCTGCCACTCTCTTGCCTCTTAAATTTTCTCTAGGCATGCGAATTGGGGGTGTTCCCGGACAACTTGCCTGGGTTTGCACTTTACAGCGCACCGCTTCCGCTCCATTCATCCGTGCGCGAAGAAGCCGCTTCTTCGCCTCCGGCAGCCAGAGATCGCGGTAGCTCGCTAGAGGCGAAGAGCGAAGCCGCAAAGAAGCGGGCTTGTGTGCGGAGCTCGCAGACTGCTGCAGGACGCTGGCTGCCACTCTTTTGCCTCTTGAATTCACGCTTGGCATGCGAATGGAAGGTGTTCCAGGACAACATGCCTGGGTTTGCACTTAGTCCTGATGCGTCCCTCTTTGGAAATTCTTGCTGCTCCCCTGAGTCTCCGAGATGCACAGAACACGATGGCAGCTGCTGAAAAAAAAGAAAGGCAGCAGTGAGTTTGTCAAGAAACAAGAACATAGGCAGCTGACTGTGTTTGGCAAGGAGCAGCTGCTGGACTTTTGCAATTGCCTTCACTGCGCACAGAAGCCCTCCGCTCTGCTGCTACTTTGTTCTCATTCAGGGAATTGCACACTACTGAAGCTGAGCCGGGCTATTCAGCTCTGCTGCTTTTCAGCATCTCAGCTCCCCTAATGCCCTGTGGCAGCTCTCGAGGTGTTTTGCCTTTGCCAGGCTGGAACGTGCCTGCTACTACAAAGAGCTGGGCAGGAGCTGGCGGAGAGGACGGCCATCTGCCAGCAGTTTGCAGCTTGCCCAGAAAAGAGCAGTGTCCTTGGAATGTGCAGCAAAATCAATTTCTTGGCAAGTTCGGGGGAAGTGAGCACTGCTTGTACACTTTCTCCATGAGAAACGGAGTGGAAAAGCTTTTCGCTAAGATGTAGACGACCAGAGAGGCAGAATACGGAGCTCCGCAGCTGGCCGAAGGGAAGTGCCGGTTCCCGGCGTCTTTCGGCAGAAGCGGCTCTTCGGAGCGCACCTCTGCCGCTCCACTCATCCGTGCGCGAAGAAGCCGCTTCTTCGCCTCCGGCAGCCAGAGATCGCGGTAGCTCGTTAGAGGCGAAGAGCGAAGCCGCAAAGAAGCGGGCTTGTGTGCGGAGCTCGCAGACAGCTGCAGGACGCTGGCTGCCACTCTCTTGCCTCTTGAATTCACTCTTGGCATGCCAATGGAAGGTGTTCCAGGACAACTTGCTTAGTCCTGATGCGTCCCTCTTTGGAAATTCTTGCTGCTCCCCTGAGGCTCCGAGATGCACAGAACACGATGGCAGCTGCTGAAAAAAAAGAAAGGCAGCATCGAGTTTGTCAAGAAACAAGAACATAGGCAGCTGACTGTGTTTGGCAGGGAGCAGCTGCTGGACTTTTGCAATTGCCTTCACTGCGCACAGAAGCCCTCTGCTCTGCTGCTACTTTGTTCTCATTCAGGGAATTGCACACTACTGAAGCTGAGCCGGGCTATTCAGCTCTGCTGCTTTTCAGCATCTCACTCCCCTAATGCCCTGTGGCAGCTCTCGAGGTGTTTTGCCTTTGCCAGGCTGGAATGTGCCTGCTACGACAAAGAGCTGGGCAGGAGCTGGCGGAGAGGACGGCCATCTGCCAGCAGTTTGCAGCTTGCCCAGAAAAGAGCAGTGTCCTTGCAATGTGCAGCAAATCCAATTTCTTGGCAAGTTCGGGGGAAGTGAGCACTGCTTGTACACTTTCTCCATGAGAAACAGAGTGGAAAAGCTTTTCGCTAAGATGTAGACGACCAGAGAGGCAGAATACGGAGCTCCGCAGCTGGCCGAAGGGAAGTGCCGCTTCCCGGCGTCTTTCGGCAGAAGCGGCTCTTCGGAGCGCACCTCTGCCGCTCCACTCATCCGTGCGCGAAGAAGCCGCTTCTTCGCCTCCGGCAGCCAGAGATCGCGGTAGCTCGCTAGAGGCGAAGAGCGAAGCCGCAAAGAAGCGGGCTTGTCTGCGGAGCTCGCAGACTGCTGGAGGATGCTGGCTGCCACTCTCTTGCCTCTTAAATTTTCTCTAGGCATGCGAATTGGGGGTGTTCCCGGACAACTTGCCTGGGTTTGCACTTTACAGCGCACCGCTTCCGCTCCATTCATCCGTGCGCGAAGAAGCCGCTTCTTCGCCTCCGGCAGCCAGAGATCGCGGTAGCTCGCTAGAGGCGAAGAGCGAAGCCGCAAAGAAGCGGGCTTGTCTGCGGAGCTCGCAGACTGCTGCAGGACGCTGGCTGCCACTCTTTTGCCTCTTGAATTCACGCTTGGCATGCGAATGGAAGGTGTTCCAGGACAACATGCCTGGGTTTGCACTTAGTCCTGATGCATCCCTCTTTGGAAATTCTTGCTGCTCCCCTGAGTCTCCGAGATGCACAGAACACGATGGCAGCTGCTGAAAAAAAAGAAAGGCAGCATCGAGTTTGTCAAGAAACAAGAACATAGGCAGCTGACTGTGTTTGGCAGGGAGCAGCTGCTGGACTTTTGCAATTGCCTTCACTGCGCACAGAAGCCCTCTGCTCTGCTGCTACTTTGTTCTCATTCAGGGAATTGCACACTACTGAAGCTGAGCCGGGCTATTCAGCTCTGCTGCTTTTCAGCATCTCACTCCCCTAATGCCCTGTGGCAGCTCTCGAGGAGTTTTGCCTTTGCCAGGCTGGAATGTGCCTGCTACTACAAAGAGCTGGGCAGGAGCTGGCGGAGAGGACGGCCATCTGCCAGCAGTTTGCAGCTTGCCCAGAAAAGAGCAGTGTCCTTGGAATGTGCAGCAAAATCAATTTCTTGGCAAGTTCGGGGGAAGTGAGCACTGCTTGTACACTTTCTCCATGAGAAACGGAGTGGAAAAGCTTTTCGCTAAGATGTAGACGACCAGAGAGGCAGAATACGGAGCTCCGCAGCTGGCCGAAGGGAAGTGCCGGTTCCCGGCGTCTTTCGGCAGAAGCGGCTCTTCGGAGCGCACCTCTGCCGCTCCACTCATCCGTGCGCGAAGTAGCCGCTTCTTCGCCTCCGGCAGCCAGAGATCGCGGTAGCTCGCTAGAGGCGAAGAGCGAAGCCGCAAAGAAGCGGGCTTGTGTGCGGAGCTCGCAGACAGCTGCAGGACGCTGGCTGCCACTCTCTTGCCTCTTGAATTCACTCTTGGCATGCCAATGGAAGGTGTTCCAGGACAACTTGCCTGGGTTTGCACTTAGTCCTGATGCGTCCCTCTTTGGAAATTCTTGCTGCTCCCCTGAGTCTCCGAGATGCACAGAACACGATGGCAGCTGCTGAAAAAAAAGAAAGGCAGCAGTGAGTATGTCAAGAAACAAGAACATAGGCAGCTGACTGTGTTTGGCAAGGAGCAGCTGCTGGACTTTTGCAATTGCTTTCACTGCGCACAGAAGCCCTCTGCTCTGCTGCTACTTTGTTCTGATTCAGGAAATTCACACTACTGAAGCTGAGCCGGGCTATTCAGCTCTGCTGCTTTTCAGCATCTCAGCTCCCCTAATGCCCTGTGGCAGCTCTCGAGGTGTTTTGCCTTTGCCAGGCTGGAACGTGCCTGCTACTACAAAGAGCTGGGCAGGAGCTGGCGGAGAGGACGGCCATCTGCCAGCAGTTTGCAGCTTGCCCAGAAAAGAGCAGTGTCCTTGGAATGTGCAGCAAATCCAATTTCTTGGCAAGTTCGGGGGAAGTGAGCACTGCTTGTACACTTTCTCCATGAGAAACGGAGTGGAAAAGCTTTTCGCTAAGATGTAGACGACCAGAGAGGCAGAATGTGGAGCTCCGCAGCTGGCCGAAGGGAAGTGCCGCTTCCCGGCGTCTTTCGGCAGAAGCGGCTCTTCGGAGCGCACCGCTGCCGCTCCACTGATCCGTGCGCGAAGAAGCCGCTTCTTCGCCTCCGGCAGCCAGAGATCGCGGTAGCTCGCTAGAGGCGAAGAGCGAAGCCGCAAAGAAGCGGGCTTGTCTGCGGAGCTCGCAGACTGCTGCAGGACGCTGGCTGCCACTCTTTTGCCTCTTGAA
Source organism: Vidua macroura (assembly GCF_024509145.1). Lineage (NCBI taxonomy): Eukaryota > Metazoa > Chordata > Aves > Passeriformes > Viduidae > Vidua > Vidua macroura. The sequence goes on along the minus strand of NC_071598.1, from coordinate 3,302,404 downwards.
TTCACGCTTGGCATGCGAATGGAAGGTGTTCCAGGACAACATGCCTGGGTTTGCACTTAGTCCTGATGCATCCCTCTTTGGAAATTCTTGCTGCTCCCCTGAGTCTCCGAGATGCACAGAACACGATGGCAGCTGCTGAAAAAAAAGAAAGGCAGCATCGAGTTTGTCAAGAAACAAGAACATAGGCAGCTGACTGTGTTTGGCAGGGAGCAGCTGATGGACTTTTGCAATTGCCTTCACTGCGCACAGAAGCCCTCTCCTCTGCTGCTACTTTGTTCTCATTCAGGGAATTGCACACTACTGAAGCTGAGCCGGGCTATTCAGCTCTGCTGCTTTTCAGCATCTCACTCCCCTAATGCCCTGTGACAGCTCTCGAGGAGTTTTGCCTTTGCCAGGCTGGAATGTGCCTGCTACTACAAAGAGCTGGGCAGGAGCTGGCGGAGAGGACGGCCATCTGCCAGCAGTTTGCAGCTTGCCCAGAAAAGAGCAGTGTCCTTGGAATGTGCAGCAAAATCAATTTCTTGGCAAGTTCGGGGGAAGTGAGCACTGCTTGTACACTTTCTCCATGAGAAACGGAGTGGAAAAGCTTTTCGCTAAGATGTAGACGACCAGAGAGGCAGAATACGGAGCTCCGCAGCTGGCCGAAGGGAAGTGCCGGTTCCCGGCGTCTTTCGGCAGAAGCGGCTCTTCGGAGCGCACCTCTGCCGCTCCACTCATCCGTGCGCGAAGTAGCCGCTTCTTCGCCTCCGGCAGCCAGAGATCGCGGTAGCTCGCTAGAGGCGAAGAGCGAAGCCGCAAAGAAGCGGGCTTGTGTGCGGAGCTCGCAGACAGCTGCAGGACGCTGGCTGCCACTCTCTTGCCTCTTGAATTCACTCTTGGCATGCCAATGGAAGGTGTTCCAGGACAACTTGCCTGGGTTTGCACTTAGTCCTGATGCGTCCCTCTTTGGAAATTCTTGCTGCTCCCCTGAGTCTCCGAGATGCACAGAACACGATGGCAGCTGCTGAAAAAAAAGAAAGGCAGCAGTGAGTATGTCAAGAAACAAGAACATAGGCAGCTGACTGTGTTTGGCAAGGAGCAGCTGCTGGACTTTTGCAATTGCTTTCACTGCGCACAGAAGCCCTCTGCTCTGCTGCTACTTTGTTCTGATTCAGGAAATTCACACTACTGAAGCTGAGCCGGGCTATTCAGCTCTGCTGCTTTTCAGCATCTCAGCTCCCCTAATGCCCTGTGGCAGCTCTCGAGGTGTTTTGCCTTTGCCAGGCTGGAACGTGCCTGCTACTACAAAGAGCTGGGCAGGAGCTGGCGGAGAGGACGGCCATCTGCCAGCAGTTTGCAGCTTGCCCAGAAAAGAGCAGTGTCCTTGGAATGTGCAGCAAATCCAATTTCTTGGCAAGTTCGGGGGAAGTGAGCACTGCTTGTACACTTTCTCCATGAGAAACGGAGTGGAAAAGCTTTTCGCTAAGATGTAGACGACCAGAGAGGCAGAATGTGGAGCTCCGCAGCTGGCCGAAGGGAAGTGCCGCTTCCCGGCGTCTTTCGGCAGAAGCGGCTCTTCGGAGCGCACCGCTGCCGCTCCACTGATCCGTGCGCGAAGAAGCCGCTTCTTCGCCTCCGGCAGCCAGAGATCGCGGTAGCTCGCTAGAGGCGAAGAGCGAAGCCGCAAAGAAGCGGGCTTGTCTGCGGAGCTTGCAGACTGCTGGAGGATGCTGGCTGCCACTCTCTTGCCTCTTAAATTTTCTCTAGGCATGCGAATTGGGGGGGTTCCCGGACAACTTGCCTGGGTTTGCACTTTACAGCGCACCGCTTCCGCTCCATTCATCCGTGCGCGAAGAAGCCGCTTCTTCGCCTCCGGCAGCCAGAGATCGCGGTAGCTCGTTAGAGGCGAAGAGCGAAGCTGCAAAGAAGCGGGCTTGTGTGCGGAGCTCGCAGACAGCTGCAGGACGCTGGCTGCCACTCTCTTGCCTCTTGAATTCACGCTTGGCATGCGAATGGAAGGTGTTCCAGGACAACATGCCTGGGTTTGCACTTAGTCCTGATGCGTCCCTCTTGGGAAATTCTAGCTGCTCCCCTGAGGCTCCGAGATGCACAGAACACGATGGCAGCTGCTGAAAAAAAAGAAAGGCAGCAGTGAGTTTGTCAAGAAACAAGAACATAGGCAGCTGACTGTGTTTGGCAGGGAGCAGCTGCTGGACTTTTGCAATTGCCTTCACTGCGCACAGAAGCCCTCTGCTCTGCTGCTACTTTGTTCTCATTCAGGGAATTGCACACTACTGAAGCTGAGCCAGCCTATTCAGCTCTGCTGCTTTTCAGCATCTCAGCTCCCCTAATGCCCTGTGGCAGCTCTCGGGGTGTTTTGCCTTTGCCAGGCTGGAACGTGCCTGCTACTACAAAGAGCTGGGCAGGAGCTGGCGGAGAGGACGGCCATCTGCCAGCAGTTTGCAGCTTGCCCAGAAAAGAGCAGTGTCCTTGGAATGTGCAGCAAATCCAATTTCTTGGCAAGTTCGGGGGAAGTGAGCACTGCTTGTACACTTTCTCCATGAGAAACGGAGTGGAAAAGCTTTTCGCTAAGATGTAGACGACCAGAGAGGCAGAATACGGAGCTCCGCAGCTGGCCGAAGGGAAGTGCCGCTTCCCGGCGTCTTTCGGCAGAAGCGGCTCTTCGGAGCGCACCTCTGCCGCTCCACTGATCCGTGCGCGAAGAAGCCGCTTCTTCGCCTCCGGCAGCCAGAGATCGCGGTAGCTCGCTAAAGGCGAAGAGCGAAGCCGCAAAGAAGCGGGCTTGTCTGCGGAGCTTGCAGACTGCTGGAGGATGCTGGCTGCCACTCTCTTGCCTCTTAAATTTTCTCTAGGCATGCGAATTGGGGGTGTTCCAGGACAACTTGCCTGGGTTTGCACTTTACAGCGCACCGCTTCCGCTCCATTCATCCGTGCGCGAAGAAGCCGCTTCTTCGCCTCCGGCAGCCAGAGATCGCGGTAGCTCGTTAGAGGCGAAGAGCGAAGCCGCAAAGAAGCGGGCTTGTGTGCGGAGCTCGCAGACTGCTGCAGGACGCTGGCTGCCACTCTTTTGCCTCTTGAATTCACGCTTGGCATGCGAATGGAAGGTGTTCCAGGACAACATGCCTGGGTTTGCACTTAGTCCTGATGCGTCCCTCTTTGGAAATTCTTGCTGCTCCCCTGAGTCTCCGAGATGCACAGAACACGATGGCAGCTGCTGAAAAAAAAGAAAGGCAGCAGTGAGTTTGTCAAGAAACAAGAACATAGGCAGCTGACTGTGTTTGGCAAGGAGCAGCTGCTGGACTTTTGCAATTGCCTTCACTGCGCACAGAAGCCCTCCGCTCTGCTGCTACTTTGTTCTCATTCAGGGAATTGCACACTACTGAAGCTGAGCCGGGCTATTCAGCTCTGCTGCTTTTCAGCATCTCAGCTCCCCTAATGCCCTGTGGCAGCTCTCGAGGTGTTTTGCCTTTGCCAGGCTGGAACGTGCCTGCTACTCCAAAGAGCTGGGCAGGAGCTGGCGGAGAGGACGGCCATCTGCCAGCAGTTTGCAGCTTGCCCAGAAAAGAGCAGTGTCCTTGGAATGTGCAGCAAAATCAATTTCTTGGCAAGTTCGGGGGAAGTGAGCACTGCTTGTACACTTTCTCCATGAGAAACGGAGTGGAAAAGCTTTTCGCTAAGATGTAGACGACCAGAGAGGCAGAATACGGAGCTCCGCAGCTGGCCGAAGGGAAGTGCCGCTTCCCGGCGTCTTTCGGCAGAAGCGGCTCTTCGGAGCGCACCTCTGCCGGTCCACTCATCCGTGCGCGAAGAAGCCGCTTCTTCGCCTCCGGCAGCCAGAGATCGCGGTAGCTCGCTAGAGGCGAAGAGCGAAGCCGCAAAGAAGCGGGCTTGTGTGCGGAGCTCGCAGACAGCTGCAGGACGCTGGCTGCCACTCTCTTGCCTCTTGAATTCACTCTTGGCATGCCAATGGAAGGTGTTCCAGGACAACTTGCCTGGGTTTGCACTTAGTCCTGATGCGTCCCTCTTTGGAAATTCTTGCTGCTCCCCTGAGTCTCCGAGATGTACAGAACACGATGGCAGCTGCTGAAAAAAAAGAAAGGCAGCAGTGAGTTTGTCAAGAAACAAGAACATAGGCAGCTGACTGTGTTTAGCAAGGAGCAGCTGCTGGACTTTTGCAATTGCCTTCACTGCGCACAGAAGCCCTCTGCTCTGCTGCTACTTTGTTCTGATTCAGGAAATTCACACTACTGAAGCTGAGCCAGCCTATTCAGCTCTGCTGCTTTTCAGCATCTCAGCTCCCCTAATGCCCTGTGGCAGCTCTCGAGGTGTTTTGCCTTTGCCAGGCTGGAATGTGCCTGCTACGACAAAGAGCTGGGCAGGAGCTGGCGGAGAGGACGGCCATCTGCCAGCAGTTTGCAGCTTGCCCAGAAAAGAGCAGTGTCCTTGCAATGTGCAGCAAATCCAATTTCTTGGCAAGTTCGGGGGAAGTGAGCACTGCTTGTACACTTTCTCCTTGAGAAACGGAGTGGAAAAGCTTTTCGCTAAGATGTAGACGACCAGAGAGGCAGAATACGGAGCTCCGCAGCTGGCCGAAGGGAAGTGCCGCTTCCCGGCGTCTTTCGGCAGAAGCGGCTCTTCGGAGCGCACCTCTGCCGCTCCACTGATCCGTGCGCGAAGAAGCCGCTTCTTCGCCTCCGGCAGCCAGAGATCGCGGTAGCTCGTTAGAGGCGAAGAGCGAAGCCGCAAAGAAGCGGGCTTGTGTGCGGAGCTCGCAGACTGCTGGAAGACGCTGGCTGCCACTCTCTTGCCTCTTGAATTCACTCTTGGCATGCCAATGGAAGGTGTTCCAGGACAACTTGCTTAGTCCTGATGCGTCCCTCTTTGGAAATTCTTGCTGCTCCCCTGAGGCTCCGAGATGCACAGAACACGATGGCAGCTGCTGAAAAAAAAGAAAGGCAGCAGTGAGTTTGTCAAGAAACAAGAACATAGGCAGCTGACTGTGTTTGGCAGGGAGCAGCTGCTGGACTTTTGCAATTGCCTTCACTGCGCACAGAAGCCCTCTGCTCTGCTGCTACTTTGTTCTCATTCAGGGAATTGCACACTACTGAAGCTGAGCCGGGCTATTCAGCTCTGCTGCTTTTCAGCATCTCACTCCCCTAATGCCCTGTGGCAGCTCTCGAGGTGTTTTGCCTTTGCCAGGCTGGAATGTGCCTGCTACTACAAAGAGCTGGGCAGGAGCTGGCGGAGAGGACGGCCATCTGCCAGCAGTTTGCAGCTTGCCCAGAAAAGAGCAGTGTCCTTGCAATGTGCAGCAAAATCAATTTCTTGGCAAGTTCGGGGGAAGTGAGCACTGCTTGTACACTTTCTCCATGAGAAACGGAGTGGAAAAGCTTTTCGCTAAGATGTAGACGACCAGAGAGGCAGAATACGGAGCTCCGCAGCTGGCCGAAGGGAAGTGCCGCTTCCCGGCGTCTTTCGGCAGAAGCGGCTCTTCGGAGCGCACCTCTGCCGCTCCACTGATCCGTGCGCGAAGAAGCCGCTTCTTCGCCTCCGGCAGCCAGAGATCGCGGTAGCTCGCTAGAGGCGAAGAGCGAAGCCGCAAAGAAGCGGGCTTGTCTGCGGAGCTCGCAGACAGCTGCAGGACGCTGGCTGCCACTCTCTTGCCTCTTGAATTCACTCTTGGCATGCCAATGGAAGGTGTTCCAGGACAACTTGCTTAGTCCTGATGCGTCCCTCTTTGGAAATTCTTGCTGCTCCCCTGAGTCTCCGAGATGCACAGAACACGATGGCAGCTGCTGAAAAAAAAGAAAGGCAGCAGTGAGTTTGTCAAGAAACAAGAACATAGGCAGCTGACTGTGTTTGGCAAGGAGCAGCTGCTGGACTTTTGCAATTGCCTTCACTGCGCACAGAAGCCCTCCGCTCTGCTGCTACTTTGTTCTCACTCAGGGAATTGCACACTACTGAAGCTGAGCCAGCCTATTCAGCTCTGCTGCTTTTCAGCATCTCAGCTCCCCTAATGCCCTGTGGCAGCTCTCGAGGTGTTTTGCCTTTGCCAGGCTGGAATGTGCCTGCTACGACAAAGAGCTGGGCAGGAGCTGGCGGAGAGGACGGCCATCTGCCAGCAGTTTGCAGCTTGCCCAGAAAAGAGCAGTGTCCTTGCAATGTGCAGCAAATCCAATTTCTTGGCAAGTTCGGGGGAAGTGAGCACTGCTTGTACACTTTCTCCATGAGAAACAGAGTGGAAAAGCTTTTCGCTAAGATGTAGACGACCAGAGAGGCAGAATACGGAGCTCCGCAGCTGGCCGAAGGGAAGTGCCGCTTCCCGGCGTCTTTCGGCAGAAGCGGCTCTTCGGAGCGCACCTCTGCCGCTCCACTCATCCGTGCGCGAAGAAGCCGCTTCTTCGCCTCCGGCAGCCAGAGATCGCGGTAGCTCGCTAGAGGCGAAGAGCGAAGCCGCAAAGAAGCGGGCTTGTCTGCGGAGCTCGCAGACTGCTGGAGGATGCTGGCTGCCACTCTCTTGCCTCTTAAATTTTCTCTAGGCATGCGAATTGGGGGTGTTCCCGGACAACTTGCCTGGGTTTGCACTTTACAGCGCACCGCTTCCGCTCCATTCATCCGTGCGCGAAGAAGCCGCTTCTTCGCCTCCGGCAGCCAGAGATCGCGGTAGCTCGCTAGAGGCGAAGAGCGAAGCCGCAAAGAAGCGGGCTTGTGTGCGGAGCTCGCAGACTGCTGCAGGACGCTGGCTGCCACTCTTTTGCCTCTTGAATTCACGCTTGGCATGCGAATGGAAGGTGTTCCAGGACAACATGCCTGGGTTTGCACTTAGTCCTGATGCGTCCCTCTTTGGAAATTCTTGCTGCTCCCCTGAGTCTCCGAGATGCACAGAACACGATGGCAGCTGCTGAAAAAAAAGAAAGGCAGCAGTGAGTTTGTCAAGAAACAAGAACATAGGCAGCTGACTGTGTTTGGCAAGGAGCAGCTGCTGGACTTTTGCAATTGCCTTCACTGCGCACAGAAGCCCTCCGCTCTGCTGCTACTTTGTTCTCATTCAGGGAATTGCACACTACTGAAGCTGAGCCGGGCTATTCAGCTCTGCTGCTTTTCAGCATCTCAGCTCCCCTAATGCCCTGTGGCAGCTCTCGAGGTGTTTTGCCTTTGCCAGGCTGGAACGTGCCTGCTACTACAAAGAGCTGGGCAGGAGCTGGCGGAGAGGACGGCCATCTGCCAGCAGTTTGCAGCTTGCCCAGAAAAGAGCAGTGTCCTTGGAATGTGCAGCAAAATCAATTTCTTGGCAAGTTCGGGGGAAGTGAGCACTGCTTGTACACTTTCTCCATGAGAAACGGAGTGGAAAAGCTTTTCGCTAAGATGTAGACGACCAGAGAGGCAGAATACGGAGCTCCGCAGCTGGCCGAAGGGAAGTGCCGCTTCCCGGCGTCTTTCGGCAGAAGCGGCTCTTCGGAGCGCACCTCTGCCGCTCCACTCATCCGTGCGCGAAGAAGCCGCTTCTTCGCCTCCGGCAGCCAGAGATCGCGGTAGCTCGTTAGAGGCGAAGAGCGAAGCCGCAAAGAAGCGGGCTTGTGTGCGGAGCTCGCAGACAGCTGCAGGACGCTGGCTGCCACTCTCTTGCCTCTTGAATTCACTCTTGGCATGCCAATGGAAGGTGTTCCAGGACAACTTGCTTAGTCCTGATGCGTCCCTCTTTGGAAATTCTTGCTGCTCCCCTGAGGCTCCGAGATGCACAGAACACGATGGCAGCTGCTGAAAAAAAAGAAAGGCAGCATCGAGTTTGTCAAGAAACAAGAACATAGGCAGCTGACTGTGTTTGGCAGGGAGCAGCTGCTGGACTTTTGCAATTGCCTTCACTGCGCACAGAAGCCCTCTGCTCTGCTGCTACTTTGTTCTCATTCAGGGAATTGCACACTACTGAAGCTGAGCCGGGCTATTCAGCTCTGCTGCTTTTCAGCATCTCACTCCCCTAATGCCCTGTGGCAGCTCTCGAGGTGTTTTGCCTTTGCCAGGCTGGAATGTGCCTGCTACTACAAAGAGCTGGGCAGGAGCTGGCGGAGAGGACGGCCATCTGCCAGCAGTTTGCAGCTTGCCCAGAAAAGAGCAGTGTCCTTGGAATGTGCAGCAAAATCAATTTCTTGGCAAGTTCGGGGGAAGTGAGCACTGCTTGTACACTTTCTCCATGAGAAACGGAGTGGAAAAGCTTTTCGCTAAGATGTAGACGACCAGAGAGGCAGAATACGGAGCTCCGCAGCTGGCCGAAGGGAAGTGCCGCTTCCCGGCGTCTTTCGGCAGAAGCGGCTCTTCGGAGCGCACCTCTGCCGCTCCACTGATCCGTGCGCGAAGAAGCCGCTTCTTCGCCTCCGGCAGCCAGAGATCGCGGTAGCTCGCTAGAGGCGAAGAGCGAAGCCGCAAAGAAGCGGGCTTGTGTGCGGAGCTCGCAGACTGCTGCAGGACGCTGGCTGCCACTCTCTTGCCTCTTGAATTCACTCTTGGCATGCCAATGGAAGGTGTTCCAGGACAACTTGCTTAGTCCTGATGCGTCCCTCTTTGGAAATTCTTGCTGCTCCCCTGAGTCTCCGAGATGCACAGAACACGATGGCAGCTGCTGAAAAAAAAGAAAGGCAGCAGTGAGTTTGTCAAGAAACAAGAACATAGGCAGCTGACTGTGTTTGGCAAGGAGCAGCTGCTGGACTTTTGCAATTGCCTTCACTGCGCACAGAAGCCCTCTGCTCTGCTGCTACTTTGTTCTCATTCAGGGAATTGCACACTACTGAAGCTGAGCCAGCCTATTCAGCTCTGCTGCTTTTCAGCATCTCAGCTCCCCTAATGCCCTGTGGCAGCTCTCGAGGTGTTTTGCCTTTGCCAGGCTGGAATGTGCCTGCTACGACAAAGAGCTGGGCAGGAGCTGGCGGAGAGGACGGCCATCTGCCAGCAGTTTGCAGCTTGCCCAGAAAAGAGCAGTGTCCTTGCAATGTGCAGCAAATCCAATTTCTTGGCAAGTTCGGGGGAAGTGAGCACTGCTTGTACACTTTCTCCATGAGAAACAGAGTGGAAAAGCTTTTCGCTAAGATGTAGACGACCAGAGAGGCAGAATACGGAGCTCCGCAGCTGGCCGAAGGGAAGTGCCGCTTCCCGGCGTCTTTCGGCAGAAGCGGCTCTTCGGAGCGCACCTCTGCCGCTCCACTCATCCGTGCGCGAAGAAGCCGCTTCTTCGCCTCCGGCAGCCAGAGATCGCGGTAGCTCGCTAGAGGCGAAGAGCGAAGCCGCAAAGAAGCGGGCTTGTCTGTGGAGCTCGCAGACTGCTGGAGGATGCTGGCTGCCACTCTCTTGCCTCTTAAATTTTCTCTAGGCATGCGAATTGGGGGTGTTCCCGGACAACTTGCCTGGGTTTGCACTTTACAGCGCACCGCTTCCGCTCCATTCATCCGTGCGCGAAGAAGCCGCTTCTTCGCCTCCGGCAGCCAGAGATCGCGGTAGCTCGCTAGAGGCGAAGAGCGAAGCCGCAAAGAAGCGGGCTTGTCTGCGGAGCTCGCAGACTGCTGCAGGACGCTGGCTGCCACTCTTTTGCCTCTTGAATTCACGCTTGGCATGCGAATGGAAGGTGTTCCAGGACAACATGCCTGGGTTTGCACTTAGTCCTGATGCATCCCTCTTTGGAAATTCTTGCTGCTCCCCTGAGTCTCCGAGATGCACAGAACACGATGGCAGCTGCTGAAAAAAAAGAAAGGCAGCATCGAGTTTGTCAAGAAACAAGAACATAGGCAGCTGACTGTGTTTGGCAGGGAGCAGCTGCTGGACTTTTGCAATTGCCTTCACTGCGCACAGAAGCCCTCTGCTCTGCTGCTACTTTGTTCTCATTCAGGGAATTGCACACTACTGAAGCTGAGCCGGGCTATTCAGCTCTGCTGCTTTTCAGCATCTCACTCCCCTAATGCCCTGTGGCAGCTCTCGAGGAGTTTTGCCTTTGCCAGGCTGGAATGTGCCTGCTACTACAAAGAGCTGGGCAGGAGCTGGCGGAGAGGACGGCCATCTGCCAGCAGTTTGCAGCTTGCCCAGAAAAGAGCAGTGTCCTTGGAATGTGCAGCAAAATCAATTTCTTGGCAAGTTCGGGGGAAGTGAGCACTGCTTGTACACTTTCTCCATGAGAAACGGAGTGGAAAAGCTTTTCGCTAAGATGTAGACGACCAGAGAGGCAGAATACGGAGCTCCGCAGCTGGCCGAAGGGAAGTGCCGGTTCCCGGCGTCTTTCGGCAGAAGCGGCTCTTCGGAGCGCACCTCTGCCGCTCCACTCATCCGTGCGCGAAGTAGCCGCTTCTTCGCCTCCGGCAGCCAGAGATCGCGGTAGCTCGCTAGAGGCGAAGAGCGAAGCCGCAAAGAAGCGGGCTTGTGTGCGGAGCTCGCAGACAGCTGCAGGACGCTGGCTGCCACTCTCTTGCCTCTTGAATTCACTCTTGGCATGCCAATGGAAGGTGTTCCAGGACAACTTGCCTGGGTTTGCACTTAGTCCTGATGCGTCCCTCTTTGGAAATTCTTGCTGCTCCCCTGAGTCTCCGAGATGCACAGAACACGATGGCAGCTGCTGAAAAAAAAGAAAGGCAGCAGTGAGTATGTCAAGAAACAAGAACATAGGCAGCTGACTGTGTTTGGCAAGGAGCAGCTGCTGGACTTTTGCAATTGCTTTCACTGCGCACAGAAGCCCTCTGCTCTGCTGCTACTTTGTTCTGATTCAGGAAATTCACACTACTGAAGCTGAGCCGGGCTATTCAGCTCTGCTGCTTTTCAGCATCTCAGCTCCCCTAATGCCCTGTGGCAGCTCTCGAGGTGTTTTGCCTTTGCCAGGCTGGAACGTGCCTGCTACTACAAAGAGCTGGGCAGGAGCTGGCGGAGAGGACGGCCATCTGCCAGCAGTTTGCAGCTTGCCCAGAAAAGAGCAGTGTCCTTGGAATGTGCAGCAAATCCAATTTCTTGGCAAGTTCGGGGGAAGTGAGCACTGCTTGTACACTTTCTCCATGAGAAACGGAGTGGAAAAGCTTTTCGCTAAGATGTAGACGACCAGAGAGGCAGAATGTGGAGCTCCGCAGCTGGCCGAAGGGAAGTGCCGCTTCCCGGCGTCTTTCGGCAGAAGCGGCTCTTCGGAGCGCACCGCTGCCGCTCCACACATCCGTGCGCGAAGAAGCCGCTTCTTCGCCTCCGGCAGCCAGAGATCGCGGTAGCTCGCTAGAGGCGAAGAGCGAAGCCGCAAAGAAGCGGGCTTGTCTGCGGAGCTCGCAGACTGCTGCAGGACGCTGGCTGCCACTCTTTTGCCTCTTGAATTCACGCTTGGCATGCGAATGGAAGGTGTTCCAGGACAACATGCCTGGGTTTGCACTTAGTCCTGATGCATCCCTCTTTGGAAATTCTTGCTGCTCCCCTGAGTCTCCGAGATGCACAGAACACGATGGCAGCTGCTGAAAAAAAAGAAAGGCAGCATCGAGTTTGTCAAGAAACAAGAACATAGGCAGCTGACTGTGTTTGGCAGGGAGCAGCTGATGGACTTTTGCAATTGCCTTCACTGCGCACAGAAGCCCTCTGCTCTGCTGCTACTTTGTTCTCATTCAGGGAATTGCACACTACTGAAGCTGAGCCGGGCTATTCAGCTCTGCTGCTTTTCAGCATCTCACTCCCCTAATGCCCTGTGACAGCTCTCGAGGAGTTTTGCCTTTGCCAGGCTGGAATGTGCCTGCTACTACAAAGAGCTGGGCAGGAGCTGGCGGAGAGGACGGCCATCTGCCAGCAGTTTGCAGCTTGCCCAGAAAAGAGCAGTGTCCTTGGAATGTGCAGCAAAATCAATTTCTTGGCAAGTTCGGGGGAAGTGAGCACTGCTTGTACACTTTCTCCATGAGAAACGGAGTGGAAAAGCTTTTCGCTAAGATGTAGACGACCAGAGAGGCAGAATACGGAGCTCCGCAGCTGGCCGAAGGGAAGTGCCGGTTCCCGGCGTCTTTCGGCAGAAGCGGCTCTTCGGAGCGCACCTCTGCCGCTCCACTCATCCGTGCGCGAAGTAGCCGCTTCTTCGCCTCCGGCAGCCAGAGATCGCGGTAGCTCGCTAGAGGCGAAGAGCGAAGCCGCAAAGAAGCGGGCTTGTGTGCGGAGCTCGCAGACAGCTGCAGGACGCTGGCTGCCACTCTCTTGCCTCTTGAATTCACTCTTGGCATGCCAATGGAAGGTGTTCCAGGACAACTTGCCTGGGTTTGCACTTAGTCCTGATGCGTCCCTCTTTGGAAATTCTTGCTGCTCCCCTGAGGCTCCGAGATGCACAGAACACGATGGCAGCTGCTGAAAAAAAAGAAAGGCAGCAGTGAGTATGTCAAGAAACAAGAACATAGGCAGCTGACTGTGTTTGGCAAGGAGCAGCTGCTGGACTTTTGCAATTGCTTTCACTGCGCACAGAAGCCCTCTGCTCTGCTGCTACTTTGTTCTGATTCAGGAAATTCACACTACTGAAGCTGAGCCGGGCTATTCAGCTCTGCTGCTTTTCAGCATCTCAGCTCCCCTAATGCCCTGTGGCAGCTCTCGAGGTGTTTTGCCTTTGCCAGGCTGGAACGTGCCTGCTACTACAAAGAGCTGGGCAGGAGCTGGCGGAGAGGACGGCCATCTGCCAGCAGTTTGCAGCTTGCCCAGAAAAGAGCAGTGTCCTTGGAATGTGCAGCAAATCCAATTTCTTGGCAAGTTCGGGGGAAGTGAGCACTGCTTGTACACTTTCTCCATGAGAAACGGAGTGGAAAAGCTTTTCGCTAAGATGTAGACGACCAGAGAGGCAGAATGTGGAGCTCCGCAGCTGGCCGAAGGGAAGTGCCGCTTCCCGGCGTCTTTCGGCAGAAGCGGCTCTTCGGAGCGCACCGCTGCCGCTCCACTGATCCGTGCGCGAAGAAGCCGCTTCTTCGCCTCCGGCAGCCAGAGATCGCGGTAGCTCGCTAGAGGCGAAGAGCGAAGCCGCAAAGAAGCGGGCTTGTCTGCGGAGCTTGCAGACTGCTGGAGGATGCTGGCTGCCACTCTCTTGCCTCTTAAATTTTCTCTAGGCATGCGAATTGGGGGGGTTCCCGGACAACTTGCCTGGGTTTGCACTTTACAGCGCACCGCTTCCGCTCCATTCATCCGTGCGCGAAGAAGCCGCTTCTTCGCCTCCGGCAGCCAGAGATCGCGGTAGCTCGTTAGAGGCGAAGAGCGAAGCTGCAAAGAAGCGGGCTTGTGTGCGGAGCTCGCAGACAGCTGCAGGACGCTGGCTGCCACTCTCTTGCCTCTTGAATTCACGCTTGGCATGCGAATGGAAGGTGTTCCAGGACAACATGCCTGGGTTTGCACTTAGTCCTGATGCGTCCCTCTTGGGAAATTCTAGCTGCTCCCCTGAGGCTCCGAGATGCACAGAACACGATGGCAGCTGCTGAAAAAAAAGAAAGGCAGCAGTGAGTTTGTCAAGAAACAAGAACATAGGCAGCTGACTGTGTTTGGCAGGGAGCAGCTGCTGGACTTTTGCAATTGCCTTCACTGCGCACAGAAGCCCTCTGCTCTGCTGCTACTTTGTTCTCATTCAGGGAATTGCACACTACTGAAGCTGAGCCAGCCTATTCAGCTCTGCTGCTTTTCAGCATCTCAGCTCCCCTAATGCCCTGTGGCAGCTCTCGAGGTGTTTTGCCTTTGCCAGGCTGGAATGTGCCTGCTACGACAAAGAGCTGGGCAGGAGCTGGCGGAGAGGACGGCCATCTGCCAGCAGTTTGCAGCTTGCCCAGAAAAGAGCAGTGTCCTTGCAATGTGCAGCAAATCCAATTTCTTGGCAAGTTCGGGGGAAGTGAGCACTGCTTGTACACTTTCTCCATGAGAAACAGAGTGGAAAAGCTTTTCGCTAAGATGTAGACGACCAGAGAGGCAGAATACGGAGCTCCGCAGCTGGCCGAAGGGAAGTGCCGCTTCCCGGCGTCTTTCGGCAGAAGCGGCTCTTCGGAGCGCACCTCTGCCGCTCCACTCATCCGTGCGCGAAGAAGCCGCTTCTTCGCCTCCGGCAGCCAGAGATCGCGGTAGCTCGCTAGAGGCGAAGAGCGAAGCCGCAAAGAAGCGGGCTTGTCTGCGGAGCTCGCAGACTGCTGGAGGATGCTGGCTGCCACTCTCTTGCCTCTTAAATTTTCTCTAGGCATGCGAATTGGGGGTGTTCCCGGACAACTTGCCTGGGTTTGCACTTTACAGCGCACCGCTTCCGCTCCATTCATCCGTGCGCGAAGAAGCCGCTTCTTCGCCTCCGGCAGCCAGAGATCGCGGTAGCTCGCTAGAGGCGAAGAGCGAAGCCGCAAAGAAGCGGGCTTGTGTGCGGAGCTCGCAGACTGCTGCAGGACGCTGGCTGCCACTCTTTTGCCTCTTGAATTCACGCTTGGCATGCGAATGGAAGGTGTTCCAGGACAACATGCCTGGGTTTGCACTTAGTCCTGATGCGTCCCTCTTTGGAAATTCTTGCTGCTCCCCTGAGTCTCCGAGATGCACAGAACACGATGGCAGCTGCTGAAAAAAAAGAAAGGCAGCAGTGAGTTTGTCAAGAAACAAGAACATAGGCAGCTGACTGTGTTTGGCAAGGAGCAGCTGCTGGACTTTTGCAATTGCCTTCACTGCGCACAGAAGCCCTCCGCTCTGCTGCTACTTTGTTCTCATTCAGGGAATTGCACACTACTGAAGCTGAGCCGGGCTATTCAGCTCTGCTGCTTTTCAGCATCTCAGCTCCCCTAATGCCCTGTGGCAGCTCTCGAGGTGTTTTGCCTTTGCCAGGCTGGAACGTGCCTGCTACTACAAAGAGCTGGGCAGGAGCTGGCGGAGAGGACGGCCATCTGCCAGCAGTTTGCAGCTTGCCCAGAAAAGAGCAGTGTCCTTGGAATGTGCAGCAAAATCAATTTCTTGGCAAGTTCGGGGGAAGTGAGCACTGCTTGTACACTTTCTCCATGAGAAACGGAGTGGAAAAGCTTTTCGCTAAGATGTAGACGACCAGAGAGGCAGAATACGGAGCTCCGCAGCTGGCCGAAGGGAAGTGCCGCTTCCCGGCGTCTTTCGGCAGAAGCGGCTCTTCGGAGCGCACCTCTGCCGCTCCACTCATCCGTGCGCGAAGAAGCCGCTTCTTCGCCTCCGGCAGCCAGAGATCGCGGTAGCTCGTTAGAGGCGAAGAGCGAAGCCGCAAAGAAGCGGGCTTGTGTGCGGAGCTCGCAGACAGCTGCAGGACGCTGGCTGCCACTCTCTTGCCTCTTGAATTCACTCTTGGCATGCCAATGGAAGGTGTTCCAGGACAACTTGCTTAGTCCTGATGCGTCCCTCTTTGGAAATTCTTGCTGCTCCCCTGAGGCTCCGAGATGCACAGAACACGATGGCAGCTGCTGAAAAAAAAGAAAGGCAGCATCGAGTTTGTCAAGAAACAAGAACATAGGCAGCTGACTGTGTTTGGCAGGGAGCAGCTGCTGGACTTTTGCAATTGCCTTCACTGCGCACAGAAGCCCTCTGCTCTGCTGCTACTTTGTTCTCATTCAGGGAATTGCACACTACTGAAGCTGAGCCGGGCTATTCAGCTCTGCTGCTTTTCAGCATCTCACTCCCCTAATGCCCTGTGGCAGCTCTCGAGGTGTTTTGCCTTTGCCAGGCTGGAATGTGCCTGCTACTACAAAGAGCTGGGCAGGAGCTGGCGGAGAGGACGGCCATCTGCCAGCAGTTTGCAGCTTGCCCAGAAAAGAGCAGTGTCCTTGGAATGTGCAGCAAAATCAATTTCTTGGCAAGTTCGGGGGAAGTGAGCACTGCTTGTACACTTTCTCCATGAGAAACGGAGTGGAAAAGCTTTTCGCTAAGATGTAGACGACCAGAGAGGCAGAATACGGAGCTCCGCAGCTGGCCGAAGGGAAGTGCCGCTTCCCGGCGTCTTTCGGCAGAAGCGGCTCTTCGGAGCGCACCTCTGCCGCTCCACTGATCCGTGCGCGAAGAAGCCGCTTCTTCGCCTCCGGCAGCCAGAGATCGCGGTAGCTCGCTAGAGGCGAAGAGCGAAGCCGCAAAGAAGCGGGCTTGTGTGCGGAGCTCGCAGACTGCTGCAGGACGCTGGCTGCCACTCTCTTGCCTCTTGAATTCACTCTTGGCATGCCAATGGAAGGTGTTCCAGGACAACTTGCTTAGTCCTGATGCGTCCCTCTTTGGAAATTCTTGCTGCTCCCCTGAGTCTCCGAGATGCACAGAACACGATGGCAGCTGCTGAAAAAAAAGAAAGGCAGCAGTGAGTTTGTCAAGAAACAAGAACATAGGCAGCTGACTGTGTTTGGCAAGGAGCAGCTGCTGGACTTTTGCAATTGCCTTCACTGCGCACAGAAGCCCTCTGCTCTGCTGCTACTTTGTTCTCATTCAGGGAATTGCACACTACTGAAGCTGAGCCAGCCTATTCAGCTCTGCTGCTTTTCAGCATCTCAGCTCCCCTAATGCCCTGTGGCAGCTCTCGAGGTGTTTTGCCTTTGCCAGGCTGGAATGTGCCTGCTACGACAAAGAGCTGGGCAGGAGCTGGCGGAGAGGACGGCCATCTGCCAGCAGTTTGCAGCTTGCCCAGAAAAGAGCAGTGTCCTTGCAATGTGCAGCAAATCCAATTTCTTGGCAAGTTCGGGGGAAGTGAGCACTGCTTGTACACTTTCTCCATGAGAAACAGAGTGGAAAAGCTTTTCGCTAAGATGTAGACGACCAGAGAGGCAGAATACGGAGCTCCGCAGCTGGCCGAAGGGAAGTGCCGCTTCCCGGCGTCTTTCGGCAGAAGCGGCTCTTCGGAGCGCACCTCTGCCGCTCCACTCATCCGTGCGCGAAGAAGCCGCTTCTTCGCCTCCGGCAGCCAGAGATCGCGGTAGCTCGCTAGAGGCGAAGAGCGAAGCCGCAAAGAAGCGGGCTTGTCTGTGGAGCTCGCAGACTGCTGGAGGATGCTGGCTGCCACTCTCTTGCCTCTTAAATTTTCTCTAGGCATGCGAATTGGGGGTGTTCCCGGACAACTTGCCTGGGTTTGCACTTTACAGCGCACCGCTTCCGCTCCATTCATCCGTGCGCGAAGAAGCCGCTTCTTCGCCTCCGGCAGCCAGAGATCGCGGTAGCTCGCTAGAGGCGAAGAGCGAAGCCGCAAAGAAGCGGGCTTGTCTGCGGAGCTCGCAGACTGCTGCAGGACGCTGGCTGCCACTCTTTTGCCTCTTGAATTCACGCTTGGCATGCGAATGGAAGGTGTTCCAGGACAACATGCCTGGGTTTGCACTTAGTCCTGATGCATCCCTCTTTGGAAATTCTTGCTGCTCCCCTGAGTCTCCGAGATGCACAGAACACGATGGCAGCTGCTGAAAAAAAAGAAAGGCAGCATCGAGTTTGTCAAGAAACAAGAACATAGGCAGCTGACTGTGTTTGGCAGGGAGCAGCTGCTGGACTTTTGCAATTGCCTTCACTGCGCACAGAAGCCCTCTGCTCTGCTGCTACTTTGTTCTCATTCAGGGAATTGCACACTACTGAAGCTGAGCCGGGCTATTCAGCTCTGCTGCTTTTCAGCATCTCACTCCCCTAATGCCCTGTGGCAGCTCTCGAGGAGTTTTGCCTTTGCCAGGCTGGAATGTGCCTGCTACTACAAAGAGCTGGGCAGGAGCTGGCGGAGAGGACGGCCATCTGCCAGCAGTTTGCAGCTTGCCCAGAAAAGAGCAGTGTCCTTGGAATGTGCAGCAAAATCAATTTCTTGGCAAGTTCGGGGGAAGTGAGCACTGCTTGTACACTTTCTCCATGAGAAACGGAGTGGAAAAGCTTTTCGCTAAGATGTAGACGACCAGAGAGGCAGAATACGGAGCTCCGCAGCTGGCCGAAGGGAAGTGCCGGTTCCCGGCGTCTTTCGGCAGAAGCGGCTCTTCGGAGCGCACCTCTGCCGCTCCACTCATCCGTGCGCGAAGTAGCCGCTTCTTCGCCTCCGGCAGCCAGAGATCGCGGTAGCTCGCTAGAGGCGAAGAGCGAAGCCGCAAAGAAGCGGGCTTGTGTGCGGAGCTCGCAGACAGCTGCAGGACGCTGGCTGCCACTCTCTTGCCTCTTGAATTCACTCTTGGCATGCCAATGGAAGGTGTTCCAGGACAACTTGCCTGGGTTTGCACTTAGTCCTGATGCGTCCCTCTTTGGAAATTCTTGCTGCTCCCCTGAGTCTCCGAGATGCACAGAACACGATGGCAGCTGCTGAAAAAAAAGAAAGGCAGCAGTGAGTATGTCAAGAAACAAGAACATAGGCAGCTGACTGTGTTTGGCAAGGAGCAGCTGCTGGACTTTTGCAATTGCTTTCACTGCGCACAGAAGCCCTCTGCTCTGCTGCTACTTTGTTCTGATTCAGGAAATTCACACTACTGAAGCTGAGCCGGGCTATTCAGCTCTGCTGCTTTTCAGCATCTCAGCTCCCCTAATGCCCTGTGGCAGCTCTCGAGGTGTTTTGCCTTTGCCAGGCTGGAACGTGCCTGCTACTACAAAGAGCTGGGCAGGAGCTGGCGGAGAGGACGGCCATCTGCCAGCAGTTTGCAGCTTGCCCAGAAAAGAGCAGTGTCCTTGGAATGTGCAGCAAATCCAATTTCTTGGCAAGTTCGGGGGAAGTGAGCACTGCTTGTACACTTTCTCCATGAGAAACGGAGTGGAAAAGCTTTTCGCTAAGATGTAGACGACCAGAGAGGCAGAATGTGGAGCTCCGCAGCTGGCCGAAGGGAAGTGCCGCTTCCCGGCGTCTTTCGGCAGAAGCGGCTCTTCGGAGCGCACCGCTGCCGCTCCACACATCCGTGCGCGAAGAAGCCGCTTCTTCGCCTCCGGCAGCCAGAGATCGCGGTAGCTCGCTAGAGGCGAAGAGCGAAGCCGCAAAGAAGCGGGCTTGTCTGCGGAGCTCGCAGACTGCTGCAGGACGCTGGCTGCCACTCTTTTGCCTCTTGAATTCACGCTTGGCATGCGAATGGAAGGTGTTCCAGGACAACATGCCTGGGTTTGCACTTAGTCCTGATGCATCCCTCTTTGGAAATTCTTGCTGCTCCCCTGAGTCTCCGAGATGCACAGAACACGATGGCAGCTGCTGAAAAAAAAGAAAGGCAGCATCGAGTTTGTCAAGAAACAAGAACATAGGCAGCTGACTGTGTTTGGCAGGGAGCAGCTGATGGACTTTTGCAATTGCCTTCACTGCGCACAGAAGCCCTCTGCTCTGCTGCTACTTTGTTCTCATTCAGGGAATTGCACACTACTGAAGCTGAGCCGGGCTATTCAGCTCTGCTGCTTTTCAGCATCTCACTCCCCTAATGCCCTGTGACAGCTCTCGAGGAGTTTTGCCTTTGCCAGGCTGGAATGTGCCTGCTACTACAAAGAGCTGGGCAGGAGCTGGCGGAGAGGACGGCCATCTGCCAGCAGTTTGCAGCTTGCCCAGAAAAGAGCAGTGTCCTTGGAATGTGCAGCAAAATCAATTTCTTGGCAAGTTCGGGGGAAGTGAGCACTGCTTGTACACTTTCTCCATGAGAAACGGAGTGGAAAAGCTTTTCGCTAAGATGTAGACGACCAGAGAGGCAGAATACGGAGCTCCGCAGCTGGCCGAAGGGAAGTGCCGGTTCCCGGCGTCTTTCGGCAGAAGCGGCTCTTCGGAGCGCACCTCTGCCGCTCCACTGATCCGTGCGCGAAGTAGCCGCTTCTTCGCCTCCGGCAGCCAGAGATCGCGGTAGCTCGCTAGAGGCGAAGAGCGAAGCCGCAAAGAAGCGGGCTTGTGTGCGGAGCTCGCAGACAGCTGCAGGACGCTGGCTGCCACTCTCTTGCCTCTTGAATTCACTCTTGGCATGCCAATGGAAGGTGTTCCAGGACAACTTGCCTGGGTTTGCACTTAGTCCTGATGCGTCCCTCTTTGGAAATTCTTGCTGCTCCCCTGAGGCTCCGAGATGCACAGAACACGATGGCAGCTGCTGAAAAAAAAGAAAGGCAGCAGTGAGTATGTCAAGAAACAAGAACATAGGCAGCTGACTGTGTTTGGCAAGGAGCAGCTGCTGGACTTTTGCAATTGCTTTCACTGCGCACAGAAGCCCTCTGCTCTGCTGCTACTTTGTTCTGATTCAGGAAATTCACACTACTGAAGCTGAGCCGGGCTATTCAGCTCTGCTGCTTTTCAGCATCTCAGCTCCCCTAATGCCCTGTGGCAGCTCTCGAGGTGTTTTGCCTTTGCCAGGCTGGAACGTGCCTGCTACTACAAAGAGCTGGGCAGGAGCTGGCGGAGAGGACGGCCATCTGCCAGCAGTTTGCAGCTTGCCCAGAAAAGAGCAGTGTCCTTGGAATGTGCAGCAAATCCAATTTCTTGGCAAGTTCGGGGGAAGTGAGCACTGCTTGTACACTTTCTCCATGAGAAACGGAGTGGAAAAGCTTTTCGCTAAGATGTAGACGACCAGAGAGGCAGAATGTGGAGCTCCGCAGCTGGCCGAAGGGAAGTGCCGCTTCCCGGCGTCTTTCGGCAGAAGCGGCTCTTCGGAGCGCACCGCTGCCGCTCCACTGATCCGTGCGCGAAGAAGCCGCTTCTTCGCCTCCGGCAGCCAGAGATCGCGGTAGCTCGCTAGAGGCGAAGAGCGAAGCCGCAAAGAAGCGGGCTTGTCTGCGGAGCTTGCAGACTGCTGGAGGATGCTGGCTGCCACTCTCTTGCCTCTTAAATTTTCTCTAGGCATGCGAATTGGGGGGGTTCCCGGACAACTTGCCTGGGTTTGCACTTTACAGCGCACCGCTTCCGCTCCATTCATCCGTGCGCGAAGAAGCCGCTTCTTCGCCTCCGGCAGCCAGAGATCGCGGTAGCTCGTTAGAGGCGAAGAGCGAAGCTGCAAAGAAGCGGGCTTGTGTGCGGAGCTCGCAGACAGCTGCAGGACGCTGGCTGCCACTCTCTTGCCTCTTGAATTCACGCTTGGCATGCGAATGGAAGGTGTTCCAGGACAACATGCCTGGGTTTGCACTTAGTCCTGATGCGTCCCTCTTGGGAAATTCTAGCTGCTCCCCTGAGGCTCCGAGATGCACAGAACACGATGGCAGCTGCTGAAAAAAAAGAAAGGCAGCAGTGAGTTTGTCAAGAAACAAGAACATAGGCAGCTGACTGTGTTTGGCAGGGAGCAGCTGCTGGACTTTTGCAATTGCCTTCACTGCGCACAGAAGCCCTCTGCTCTGCTGCTACTTTGTTCTCATTCAGGGAATTGCACACTACTGAAGCTGAGCCAGCCTATTCAGCTCTGCTGCTTTTCAGCATCTCAGCTCCCCTAATGCCCTGTGGCAGCTCTCGGGGTGTTTTGCCTTTGCCAGGCTGGAACGTGCCTGCTACTACAAAGAGCTGGGCAGGAGCTGGCGGAGAGGACGGCCATCTGCCAGCAGTTTGCAGCTTGCCCAGAAAAGAGCAGTGTCCTTGGAATGTGCAGCAAATCCAATTTCTTGGCAAGTTCGGGGGAAGTGAGCACTGCTTGTACACTTTCTCCATGAGAAACGGAGTGGAAAAGCTTTTCGCTAAGATGTAGACGACCAGAGAGGCAGAATACGGAGCTCCGCAGCTGGCCGAAGGGAAGTGCCGCTTCCCGGCGTCTTTCGGCAGAAGCGGCTCTTCGGAGCGCACCTCTGCCGCTCCACTGATCCGTGCGCGAAGAAGCCGCTTCTTCGCCTCCGGCAGCCAGAGATCGCGGTAGCTCGCTAAAGGCGAAGAGCGAAGCCGCAAAGAAGCGGGCTTGTCTGCGGAGCTTGCAGACTGCTGGAGGATGCTGGCTGCCACTCTCTTGCCTCTTAAATTTTCTCTAGGCATGCGAATTGGGGGTGTTCCAGGACAACTTGCCTGGGTTTGCACTTTACAGCGCACCGCTTCCGCTCCATTCATCCGTGCGCGAAGAAGCCGCTTCTTCGCCTCCGGCAGCCAGAGATCGCGGTAGCTCGTTAGAGGCGAAGAGCGAAGCCGCAAAGAAGCGGGCTTGTGTGCGGAGCTCGCAGACTGCTGCAGGACGCTGGCTGCCACTCTTTTGCCTCTTGAATTCACGCTTGGCATGCGAATGGAAGGTGTTCCAGGACAACATGCCTGGGTTTGCACTTAGTCCTGATGCGTCCCTCTTTGGAAATTCTTGCTGCTCCCCTGAGTCTCCGAGATGCACAGAACACGATGGCAGCTGCTGAAAAAAAAGAAAGGCAGCAGTGAGTTTGTCAAGAAACAAGAACATAGGCAGCTGACTGTGTTTGGCAAGGAGCAGCTGCTGGACTTTTGCAATTGCCTTCACTGCGCACAGAAGCCCTCCGCTCTGCTGCTACTTTGTTCTCATTCAGGGAATTGCACACTACTGAAGCTGAGCCGGGCTATTCAGCTCTGCTGCTTTTCAGCATCTCAGCTCCCCTAATGCCCTGTGGCAGCTCTCGAGGTGTTTTGCCTTTGCCAGGCTGGAACGTGCCTGCTACTCCAAAGAGCTGGGCAGGAGCTGGCGGAGAGGACGGCCATCTGCCAGCAGTTTGCAGCTTGCCCAGAAAAGAGCAGTGTCCTTGGAATGTGCAGCAAAATCAATTTCTTGGCAAGTTCGGGGGAAGTGAGCACTGCTTGTACACTTTCTCCATGAGAAACGGAGTGGAAAAGCTTTTCGCTAAGATGTAGACGACCAGAGAGGCAGAATACGGAGCTCCGCAGCTGGCCGAAGGGAAGTGCCGCTTCCCGGCGTCTTTCGGCAGAAGCGGCTCTTCGGAGCGCACCTCTGCCGGTCCACTCATCCGTGCGCGAAGAAGCCGCTTCTTCGCCTCCGGCAGCCAGAGATCGCGGTAGCTCGCTAGAGGCGAAGAGCGAAGCCGCAAAGAAGCGGGCTTGTGTGCGGAGCTCGCAGACAGCTGCAGGACGCTGGCTGCCACTCTCTTGCCTCTTGAATTCACTCTTGGCATGCCAATGGAAGGTGTTCCAGGACAACTTGCCTGGGTTTGCACTTAGTCCTGATGCGTCCCTCTTTGGAAATTCTTGCTGCTCCCCTGAGTCTCCGAGATGTACAGAACACGATGGCAGCTGCTGAAAAAAAAGAAAGGCAGCAGTGAGTTTGTCAAGAAACAAGAACATAGGCAGCTGACTGTGTTTAGCAAGGAGCAGCTGCTGGACTTTTGCAATTGCCTTCACTGCGCACAGAAGCCCTCTGCTCTGCTGCTACTTTGTTCTGATTCAGGAAATTCACACTACTGAAGCTGAGCCAGCCTATTCAGCTCTGCTGCTTTTCAGCATCTCAGCTCCCCTAATGCCCTGTGGCAGCTCTCGAGGTGTTTTGCCTTTGCCAGGCTGGAATGTGCCTGCTACGACAAAGAGCTGGGCAGGAGCTGGCGGAGAGGACGGCCATCTGCCAGCAGTTTGCAGCTTGCCCAGAAAAGAGCAGTGTCCTTGCAATGTGCAGCAAATCCAATTTCTTGGCAAGTTCGGGGGAAGTGAGCACTGCTTGTACACTTTCTCCTTGAGAAACGGAGTGGAAAAGCTTTTCGCTAAGATGTAGACGACCAGAGAGGCAGAATACGGAGCTCCGCAGCTGGCCGAAGGGAAGTGCCGCTTCCCGGCGTCTTTCGGCAGAAGCGGCTCTTCGGAGCGCACCTCTGCCGCTCCACTGATCCGTGCGCGAAGAAGCCGCTTCTTCGCCTCCGGCAGCCAGAGATCGCGGTAGCTCGTTAGAGGCGAAGAGCGAAGCCGCAAAGAAGCGGGCTTGTGTGCGGAGCTCGCAGACTGCTGGAAGACGCTGGCTGCCACTCTCTTGCCTCTTGAATTCACTCTTGGCATGCCAATGGAAGGTGTTCCAGGACAACTTGCTTAGTCCTGATGCGTCCCTCTTTGGAAATTCTTGCTGCTCCCCTGAGTCTCCGAGATGTACAGAACACGATGGCAGCTGCTGAAAAAAAAGAAAGGCAGCAGTGAGTTTGTCAAGAAACAAGAACATAGGCAGCTGACTGTGTTTGGCAGGGAGCAGCTGCTGGACTTTTGCAATTGCCTTCACTGCGCACAGAAGCCCTCTGCTCTGCTGCTACTTTGTTCTCATTCAGGGAATTGCACACTACTGAAGCTGAGCCGGGCTATTCAGCTCTGCTGCTTTTCAGCATCTCACTCCCCTAATGCCCTGTGGCAGCTCTCGAGGTGTTTTGCCTTTGCCAGGCTGGAATGTGCCTGCTACTACAAAGAGCTGGGCAGGAGCTGGCGGAGAGGACGGCCATCTGCCAGCAGTTTGCAGCTTGCCCAGAAAAGAGCAGTGTCCTTGCAATGTGCAGCAAAATCAATTTCTTGGCAAGTTCGGGGGAAGTGAGCACTGCTTGTACACTTTCTCCATGAGAAACGGAGTGGAAAAGCTTTTCGCTAAGATGTAGACGACCAGAGAGGCAGAATACGGAGCTCCGCAGCTGGCCGAAGGGAAGTGCCGCTTCCCGGCGTCTTTCGGCAGAAGCGGCTCTTCGGAGCGCACCTCTGCCGCTCCACTGATCCGTGCGCGAAGAAGCCGCTTCTTCGCCTCCGGCAGCCAGAGATCGCGGTAGCTCGCTAAAGGCGAAGAGCGAAGCCGCAAAGAAGCGGGCTTGTCTGCGGAGCTTGCAGACTGCTGGA
Organism: Vidua macroura; assembly: GCF_024509145.1. NCBI lineage: Eukaryota > Metazoa > Chordata > Aves > Passeriformes > Viduidae > Vidua > Vidua macroura. The sequence continues at coordinate 3,277,809 of NC_071598.1, read as the reverse complement.
GGATGCTGGCTGCCACTCTCTTGCCTCTTAAATTTTCTCTAGGCATGCGAATTGGGGGTGTTCCAGGACAACTTGCCTGGGTTTGCACTTTACAGCGCACCGCTTCCGCTCCATTCATCCGTGCGCGAAGAAGCCGCTTCTTCGCCTCCGGCAGCCAGAGATCGCGGTAGCTCGTTAGAGGCGAAGAGCGAAGCCGCAAAGAAGCGGGCTTGTGTGCGGAGCTCGCAGACTGCTGCAGGACGCTGGCTGCCACTCTTTTGCCTCTTGAATTCACGCTTGGCATGCGAATGGAAGGTGTTCCAGGACAACATGCCTGGGTTTGCACTTAGTCCTGATGCGTCCCTCTTTGGAAATTCTTGCTGCTCCCCTGAGTCTCCGAGATGCACAGAACACGATGGCAGCTGCTGAAAAAAAAGAAAGGCAGCAGTGAGTTTGTCAAGAAACAAGAACATAGGCAGCTGACTGTGTTTGGCAAGGAGCAGCTGCTGGACTTTTGCAATTGCCTTCACTGCGCACAGAAGCCCTCCGCTCTGCTGCTACTTTGTTCTCATTCAGGGAATTGCACACTACTGAAGCTGAGCCGGGCTATTCAGCTCTGCTGCTTTTCAGCATCTCAGCTCCCCTAATGCCCTGTGGCAGCTCTCGGGGTGTTTTGCCTTTGCCAGGCTGGAACGTGCCTGCTACTACAAAGAGCTGGGCAGGAGCTGGCGGAGAGGACGGCCATCTGCCAGCAGTTTGCAGCTTGCCCAGAAAAGAGCAGTGTCCTTGGAATGTGCAGCAAAATCAATTTCTTGGCAAGTTCGGGGGAAGTGAGCACTGCTTGTACACTTTCTCCATGAGAAACGGAGTGGAAAAGCTTTTCGCTAAGATGTAGACGACCAGAGAGGCAGAATACGGAGCTCCGCAGCTGGCCGAAGGGAAGTGCCGCTTCCCGGCGTCTTTCGGCAGAAGCGGCTCTTCGGAGCGCACCTCTGCCGCTCCACTCATCCGTGCGCGAAGAAGCCGCTTCTTCGCCTCCGGCAGCCAGAGATCGCGGTAGCTCGCTAGAGGCGAAGAGCGAAGCCGCAAAGAAGCGGGCTTGTGTGCGGAGCTCGCAGACAGCTGCAGGACGCTGGCTGCCACTCTCTTGCCTCTTGAATTCACTCTTGGCATGCCAATGGAAGGTGTTCCAGGACAACTTGCTTAGTCCTGATGCGTCCCTCTTTGGAAATTCTTGCTGCTCCCCTGAGGCTCCGAGATGCACAGAACACGATGGCAGCTGCTGAAAAAAAAGAAAGGCAGCATCGAGTTTGTCAAGAAACAAGAACATAGGCAGCTGACTGTGTTTGGCAGGGAGCAGCTGCTGGACTTTTGCAATTGCCTTCACTGCGCACAGAAGCCCTCTGCTCTGCTGCTACTTTGTTCTCATTCAGGGAATTGCACACTACTGAAGCTGAGCCGGGCTATTCAGCTCTGCTGCTTTTCAGCATCTCACTCCCCTAATGCCCTGTGGCAGCTCTCGAGGTGTTTTGCCTTTGCCAGGCTGGAATGTGCCTGCTACTACAAAGAGCTGGGCAGGAGCTGGCGGAGAGGACGGCCATCTGCCAGCAGTTTGCAGCTTGCCCAGAAAAGAGCAGTGTCCTTGGAATGTGCAGCAAAATCAATTTCTTGGCAAGTTCGGGGGAAGTGAGCACTGCTTGTACACTTTCTCCATGAGAAACGGAGTGGAAAAGCTTTTCGCTAAGATGTAGACGACCAGAGAGGCAGAATACGGAGCTCCGCAGCTGGCCGAAGGGAAGTGCCGCTTCCCGGCGTCTTTCGGCAGAAGCGGCTCTTCGGAGCGCACCTCTGCCGCTCCACTCATCCGTGCGCGAAGAAGCCGCTTCTTCGCCTCCGGCAGCCAGAGATCGCGGTAGCTCGCTAGAGGCGAAGAGCGAAGCCGCAAAGAAGCGGGCTTGTCTGCGGAGCTCGCAGACAGCTGCAGGACGCTGGCTGCCACTCTCTTGCCTCTTGAATTCACTCTTGGCATGCCAATGGAAGGTGTTCCAGGACAACTTGCTTAGTCCTGATGCGTCCCTCTTTGGAAATTCTTGCTGCTCCCCTGAGTCTCCGAGATGCACAGAACACGATGGCAGCTGCTGAAAAAAAAGAAAGGCAGCAGTGAGTATGTCAAGAAACAAGAACATAGGCAGCTGACTGTGTTTGGCAAGGAGCAGCTGCTGGACTTTTGCAATTGCTTTCACTGCGCACAGAAGCCCTCTGCTCTGCTGCTACTTTGTTCTGATTCAGGAAATTCACACTACTGAAGCTGAGCCGGGCTATTCAGCTCTGCTGCTTTTCAGCATCTCAGCTCCCCTAATGCCCTGTGGCAGCTCTCGAGGTGTTTTGCCTTTGCCAGGCTGGAACGTGCCTGCTACTCCAAAGAGCTGGGCAGGAGCTGGCGGAGAGGACGGCCATCTGCCAGCAGTTTGCAGCTTGCCCAGAAAAGAGCAGTGTCCTTGGAATGTGCAGCAAATCCAATTTCTTGGCAAGTTCGGGGGAAGTGAGCACTGCTTGTACACTTTCTCCATGAGAAACGGAGTGGAAAAGCTTTTCGCTAAGATGTAGACGACCAGAGAGGCAGAATGTGGAGCTCCGCAGCTGGCCGAAGGGAAGTGCCGCTTCCCGGCGTCTTTCGGCAGAAGCGGCTCTTCGGAGCGCACCGCTGCCGCTCCACTGATCCGTGCGCGAAGAAGCCGCTTCTTCGCCTCCGGCAGCCAGAGATCGCGGTAGCTCGCTAGAGGCGAAGAGCGAAGCCGCAAAGAAGCGGGCTTGTCTGCGGAGCTCGCAGACTGCTGCAGGACGCTGGCTGCCACTCTTTTGCCTCTTGAATTCACGCTTGGCATGCGAATGGAAGGTGTTCCAGGACAACATGCCTGGGTTTGCACTTAGTCCTGATGCATCCCTCTTTGGAAATTCTTGCTGCTCCCCTGAGTCTCCGAGATGCACAGAACACGATGGCAGCTGCTGAAAAAAAAGAAAGGCAGCATCGAGTTTGTCAAGAAACAAGAACATAGGCAGCTGACTGTGTTTGGCAGGGAGCAGCTGATGGACTTTTGCAATTGCCTTCACTGCGCACAGAAGCCCTCTGCTCTGCTGCTACTTTGTTCTCATTCAGGGAATTGCACACTACTGAAGCTGAGCCGGGCTATTCAGCTCTGCTGCTTTTCAGCATCTCACTCCCCTAATGCCCTGTGACAGCTCTCGAGGAGTTTTGCCTTTGCCAGGCTGGAATGTGCCTGCTACTACAAAGAGCTGGGCAGGAGCTGGCGGAGAGGACGGCCATCTGCCAGCAGTTTGCAGCTTGCCCAGAAAAGAGCAGTGTCCTTGGAATGTGCAGCAAAATCAATTTCTTGGCAAGTTCGGGGGAAGTGAGCACTGCTTGTACACTTTCTCCATGAGAAACGGAGTGGAAAAGCTTTTCGCTAAGATGTAGACGACCAGAGAGGCAGAATACGGAGCTCCGCAGCTGGCCGAAGGGAAGTGCCGGTTCCCGGCGTCTTTCGGCAGAAGCGGCTCTTCGGAGCGCACCTCTGCCGCTCCACTCATCCGTGCGCGAAGTAGCCGCTTCTTCGCCTCCGGCAGCCAGAGATCGCGGTAGCTCGCTAGAGGCGAAGAGCGAAGCCGCAAAGAAGCGGGCTTGTGTGCGGAGCTCGCAGACAGCTGCAGGACGCTGGCTGCCACTCTCTTGCCTCTTGAATTCACTCTTGGCATGCCAATGGAAGGTGTTCCAGGACAACTTGCCTGGGTTTGCACTTAGTCCTGATGCGTCCCTCTTTGGAAATTCTTGCTGCTCCCCTGAGTCTCCGAGATGCACAGAACACGATGGCAGCTGCTGAAAAAAAAGAAAGGCAGCAGTGAGTATGTCAAGAAACAAGAACATAGGCAGCTGACTGTGTTTGGCAAGGAGCAGCTGCTGGACTTTTGCAATTGCTTTCACTGCGCACAGAAGCCCTCTGCTCTGCTGCTACTTTGTTCTGATTCAGGAAATTCACACTACTGAAGCTGAGCCGGGCTATTCAGCTCTGCTGCTTTTCAGCATCTCAGCTCCCCTAATGCCCTGTGGCAGCTCTCGAGGTGTTTTGCCTTTGCCAGGCTGGAACGTGCCTGCTACTACAAAGAGCTGGGCAGGAGCTGGCGGAGAGGACGGCCATCTGCCAGCAGTTTGCAGCTTGCCCAGAAAAGAGCAGTGTCCTTGGAATGTGCAGCAAATCCAATTTCTTGGCAAGTTCGGGGGAAGTGAGCACTGCTTGTACACTTTCTCCATGAGAAACGGAGTGGAAAAGCTTTTCGCTAAGATGTAGACGACCAGAGAGGCAGAATGTGGAGCTCCGCAGCTGGCCGAAGGGAAGTGCCGCTTCCCGGCGTCTTTCGGCAGAAGCGGCTCTTCGGAGCGCACCGCTGCCGCTCCACTGATCCGTGCGCGAAGAAGCCGCTTCTTCGCCTCCGGCAGCCAGAGATCGCGGTAGCTCGCTAGAGGCGAAGAGCGAAGCCGCAAAGAAGCGGGCTTGTCTGCGGAGCTCGCAGACTGCTGGAGGATGCTGGCTGCCACTCTCTTGCCTCTTAAATTTTCTCTAGGCATGCGAATTGGGGGGGTTCCCGGACAACTTGCCTGGGTTTGCACTTTACAGCGCACCGCTTCCGCTCCATTCATCCGTGCGCGAAGAAGCCGCTTCTTCGCCTCCGGCAGCCAGAGATCGCGGTAGCTCGTTAGAGGCGAAGAGCGAAGCTGCAAAGAAGCGGGCTTGTGTGCGGAGCTCGCAGACAGCTGCAGGACGCTGGCTGCCACTCTCTTGCCTCTTGAATTCACGCTTGGCATGCGAATGGAAGGTGTTCCAGGACAACATGCCTGGGTTTGCACTTAGTCCTGATGCGTCCCTCTTGGGAAATTCTAGCTGCTCCCCTGAGGCTCCGAGATGCACAGAACACGATGGCAGCTGCTGAAAAAAAAGAAAGGCAGCAGTGAGTTTGTCAAGAAACAAGAACATAGGCAGCTGACTGTGTTTGGCAGGGAGCAGCTGCTGGACTTTTGCAATTGCCTTCACTGCGCACAGAAGCCCTCTGCTCTGCTGCTACTTTGTTCTCATTCAGGGAATTGCACACTACTGAAGCTGAGCCAGCCTATTCAGCTCTGCTGCTTTTCAGCATCTCAGCTCCCCTAATGCCCTGTGGCAGCTCTCGGGGTGTTTTGCCTTTGCCAGGCTGGAACGTGCCTGCTACTACAAAGAGCTGGGCAGGAGCTGGCGGAGAGGACGGCCATCTGCCAGCAGTTTGCAGCTTGCCCAGAAAAGAGCAGTGTCCTTGGAATGTGCAGCAAAATCAATTTCTTGGCAAGTTCGGGGGAAGTGAGCACTGCTTGTACACTTTCTCCATGAGAAACGGAGTGGAAAAGCTTTTCGCTAAGATGTAGACGACCAGAGAGGCAGAATACGGAGCTCCGCAGCTGGCCGAAGGGAAGTGCCGCTTCCCGGCGTCTTTCGGCAGAAGCGGCTCTTCGGAGCGCACCTCTGCCGCTCCACTCATCCGTGCGCGAAGAAGCCGCTTCTTCGCCTCCGGCAGCCAGAGATCGCGGTAGCTCGCTAGAGGCGAAGAGCGAAGCCGCAAAGAAGCGGGCTTGTGTGCGGAGCTCGCAGACAGCTGCAGGACGCTGGCTGCCACTCTCTTGCCTCTTGAATTCACTCTTGGCATGCCAATGGAAGGTGTTCCAGGACAACTTGCCTGGGTTTGCACTTAGTCCTGATGCGTCCCTCTTTGGAAATTCTTGCTGCTCCCCTGAGTCTCCGAGATGTACAGAACACGATGGCAGCTGCTGAAAAAAAAGAAAGGCAGCAGTGAGTTTGTCAAGAAACAAGAACATAGGCAGCTGACTGTGTTTAGCAAGGAGCAGCTGCTGGACTTTTGCAATTGCCTTCACTGCGCACAGAAGCCCTCTGCTCTGCTGCTACTTTGTTCTGATTCAGGAAATTCACACTACTGAAGCTGAGCCAGCCTATTCAGCTCTGCTGCTTTTCAGCATCTCAGCTCCCCTAATGCCCTGTGGCAGCTCTCGAGGTGTTTTGCCTTTGCCAGGCTGGAATGTGCCTGCTACGACAAAGAGCTGGGCAGGAGCTGGCGGAGAGGACGGCCATCTGCCAGCAGTTTGCAGCTTGCCCAGAAAAGAGCAGTGTCCTTGCAATGTGCAGCAAATCCAATTTCTTGGCAAGTTCGGGGGAAGTGAGCACTGCTTGTACACTTTCTCCTTGAGAAACGGAGTGGAAAAGCTTTTCGCTAAGATGTAGACGACCAGAGAGGCAGAATACGGAGCTCCGCAGCTGGCCGAAGGGAAGTGCCGCTTCCCGGCGTCTTTCGGCAGAAGCGGCTCTTCGGAGCGCACCTCTGCCGCTCCACTCATCCGTGCGCGAAGAAGCCGCTTCTTCGCCTCCGGCAGCCAGAGATCGCGGTAGCTCGCTAGAGGCGAAGAGCGAAGCCGCAAAGAAGCGGGCTTGTGTGCGGAGCTCGCAGACTGCTGGAAGACGCTGGCTGCCACTCTCTTGCCTCTTGAATTCACTCTTGGCATGCCAATGGAAGGTGTTCCAGGACAACTTGCTTAGTCCTGATGCGTCCCTCTTTGGAAATTCTTGCTGCTCCCCTGAGGCTCCGAGATGCACAGAACACGATGGCAGCTGCTGAAAAAAAAGAAAGGCAGCAGTGAGTTTGTCAAGAAACAAGAACATAGGCAGCTGACTGTGTTTGGCAGGGAGCAGCTGCTGGACTTTTGCAATTGCCTTCACTGCGCACAGAAGCCCTCTGCTCTGCTGCTACTTTGTTCTCATTCAGGGAATTGCACACTACTGAAGCTGAGCCGGGCTATTCAGCTCTGCTGCTTTTCAGCATCTCACTCCCCTAATGCCCTGTGGCAGCTCTCGAGGTGTTTTGCCTTTGCCAGGCTGGAATGTGCCTGCTACGACAAAGAGCTGGGCAGGAGCTGGCGGAGAGGACGGCCATCTGCCAGCAGTTTGCAGCTTGCCCAGAAAAGAGCAGTGTCCTTGGAATGTGCAGCAAAATCAATTTCTTGGCAAGTTCGGGGGAAGTGAGCACTGCTTGTACACTTTCTCCATGAGAAACGGAGTGGAAAAGCTTTTCGCTAAGATGTAGACGACCAGAGAGGCAGAATACGGAGCTCCGCAGCTGGCCGAAGGGAAGTGCCGCTTCCCGGCGTCTTTCGGCAGAAGCGGCTCTTCGGAGCGCACCTCTGCCGCTCCACTCATCCGTGCGCGAAGAAGCCGCTTCTTCGCCTCCGGCAGCCAGAGATCGCGGTAGCTCGCTAGAGGCGAAGAGCGAAGCCGCAAAGAAGCGGGCTTGTGTGCGGAGCTCGCAGACTGCTGGAAGACGCTGGCTGCCACTCTCTTGCCTCTTGAATTCACTCTTGGCATGCCAATGGAAGGTGTTCCAGGACAACTTGCTTAGTCCTGATGCGTCCCTCTTTGGAAATTCTTGCTGCTCCCCTGAGGCTCCGAGATGCACAGAACACGATGGCAGCTGCTGAAAAAAAAGAAAGGCAGCATCGAGTTTGTCAAGAAACAAGAACATAGGCAGCTGACTGTGTTTGGCAGGGAGCAGCTGCTGGACTTTTGCAATTGCCTTCACTGCGCACAGAAGCCCTCTGCTCTGCTGCTACTTTGTTCTCATTCAGGGAATTGCACACTACTGAAGCTGAGCCGGGCTATTCAGCTCTGCTGCTTTTCAGCATCTCACTCCCCTAATGCCCTGTGGCAGCTCTCGAGGTGTTTTGCCTTTGCCAGGCTGGAATGTGCCTGCTACTACAAAGAGCTGGGCAGGAGCTGGCGGAGAGGACGGCCATCTGCCAGCAGTTTGCAGCTTGCCCAGAAAAGAGCAGTGTCCTTGGAATGTGCAGCAAAATCAATTTCTTGGCAAGTTCGGGGGAAGTGAGCACTGCTTGTACACTTTCTCCATGAGAAACGGAGTGGAAAAGCTTTTCGCTAAGATGTAGACGACCAGAGAGGCAGAATACGGAGCTCCGCAGCTGGCCGAAGGGAAGTGCCGGTTCCCGGCGTCTTTCGGCAGAAGCGGCTCTTCGGAGCGCACCTCTGCCGCTCCACTGATCCGTGCGCGAAGTAGCCGCTTCTTCGCCTCCGGCAGCCAGAGATCGCGGTAGCTCGCTAGAGGCGAAGAGCGAAGCCGCAAAGAAGCGGGCTTGTGTGCGGAGCTCGCAGACAGCTGCAGGACGCTGGCTGCCACTCTCTTGCCTCTTGAATTCACTCTTGGCATGCCAATGGAAGGTGTTCCAGGACAACTTGCCTGGGTTTGCACTTAGTCCTGATGCGTCCCTCTTTGGAAATTCTTGCTGCTCCCCTGAGTCTCCGAGATGCACAGAACACGATGGCAGCTGCTGAAAAAAAAGAAAGGCAGCAGTGAGTATGTCAAGAAACAAGAACATAGGCAGCTGACTGTGTTTGGCAAGGAGCAGCTGCTGGACTTTTGCAATTGCTTTCACTGCGCACAGAAGCCCTCTGCTCTGCTGCTACTTTGTTCTGATTCAGGAAATTCACACTACTGAAGCTGAGCCAGCCTATTCAGCTCTGCTGCTTTTCAGCATCTCAGCTCCCCTAATGCCCTGTGGCAGCTCTCGAGGTGTTTTGCCTTTGCCAGGCTGGAACGTGCCTGCTACTCCAAAGAGCTGGGCAGGAGCTGGCGGAGAGGACGGCCATCTGCCAGCAGTTTGCAGCTTGCCCAGAAAAGAGCAGTGTCCTTGGAATGTGCAGCAAAATCAATTTCTTGGCAAGTTCGGGGGAAGTGAGCACTGCTTGTACACTTTCTCCATGAGAAACGGAGTGGAAAAGCTTTTCGCTAAGATGTAGACGACCAGAGAGGCAGAATGTGGAGCTCCGCAGCTGGCCGAAGGGAAGTGCCGCTTCCCGGCGTCTTTCGGCAGAAGCGGCTCTTCGGAGCGCACCGCTGCCGCTCCACTCATCCGTGCGCGAAGAAGCCGCTTCTTCGCCTCCGGCAGCCAGAGATCGCGGTAGCTCGTTAGAGGCGAAGAGCGAAGCCGCAAAGAAGCGGGCTTGTGTGCCGAGCTCGCAGACTGCTGGAGGATGCTGGCTGCCACTCTCTTGCCTCTTAAATTTTCTCTAGGCATGCGAATTGGGGGGGTTCCCGGACAACTTGCCTGGGTTTGCACTTTACAGCGCACCGCTTCCGCTCCATTCATCCGTGCGCGAAGAAGCCGCTTCTTCGCCTCCGGCAGCCAGAGATCGCGGTAGCTCGTTAGAGGCGAAGAGCGAAGCTGCAAAGAAGCGGGCTTGTGTGCGGAGCTCGCAGACTGCTGCAGGACGCTGGCTGCCACTCTCTTGCCTCTTGAATTCACGCTTGGCATGCGAATGGAAGGTGTTCCAGGACAACATGCCTGGGTTTGCACTTAGTCCTGATGCGTCCCTCTTGGGAAATTCTAGCTGCTCCCCTGAGGCTCCGAGATGCACAGAACACGATGGCAGCTGCTGAAAAAAAAGAAAGGCAGCAGTGAGTTTGTCAAGAAACAAGAACATAGGCAGCTGACTGTGTTTGGCAGGGAGCAGCTGCTGGACTTTTGCAATTGCCTTCACTGCGCACAGAAGCCCTCCGCTCTGCTGCTACTTTGTTCTCATTCAGGGAATTGCACACTACTGAAGCTGAGCCAGCCTATTCAGCTCTGCTGCTTTTCAGCATCTCAGCTCCCCTAATGCCCTGTGGCAGCTCTCGGGGTGTTTTGCCTTTGCCAGGCTGGAACGTGCCTGCTACTACAAAGAGCTGGGCAGGAGCTGGCGGAGAGGACGGCCATCTGCCAGCAGTTTGCAGCTTGCCCAGAAAAGAGCAGTGTCCTTGGAATGTGCAGCAAATCCAATTTCTTGGCAAGTTCGGGGGAAGTGAGCACTGCTTGTACACTTTCTCCATGAGAAACGGAGTGGAAAAGCTTTTCGCTAAGATGTAGACGACCAGAGAGGCAGAATACGGAGCTCCGCAGCTGGCCGAAGGGAAGTGCCGCTTCCCGGCGTCTTTCGGCAGAAGCGGCTCTTCGGAGCGCACCTCTGCCGCTCCACTGATCCGTGCGCGAAGAAGCCGCTTCTTCGCCTCCGGCAGCCAGAGATCGCGGTAGCTCGCTAAAGGCGAAGAGCGAAGCCGCAAAGAAGCGGGCTTGTCTGCGGAGCTTGCAGACTGCTGGAGGATGCTGGCTGCCACTCTCTTGCCTCTTAAATTTTCTCTAGGCATGCGAATTGGGGGTGTTCCCGGACAACTTGCCTGGGTTTGCACTTTACAGCGCACCGCTTCCGCTCCATTCATCCGTGCGCGAAGAAGCCGCTTCTTCGCCTCCGGCAGCCAGAGATCGCGGTAGCTCGTTAGAGGCGAAGAGCGAAGCCGCAAAGAAGCGGGCTTGTGTGCGGAGCTCGCAGACTGCTGCAGGACGCTGGCTGCCACTCTTTTGCCTCTTGAATTCACGCTTGGCATGCGAATGGAAGGTGTTCCAGGACAACATGCCTGGGTTTGCACTTAGTCCTGATGCGTCCCTCTTTGGAAATTCTTGCTGCTCCCCTGAGTCTCCGAGATGCACAGAACACGATGGCAGCTGCTGAAAAAAAAGAAAGGCAGCAGTGAGTTTGTCAAGAAACAAGAACATAGGCAGCTGACTGTGTTTGGCAAGGAGCAGCTGCTGGACTTTTGCAATTGCCTTCACTGCGCACAGAAGCCCTCCGCTCTGCTGCTACTTTGTTCTCATTCAGGGAATTGCACACTACTGAAGCTGAGCCGGGCTATTCAGCTCTGCTGCTTTTCAGCATCTCAGCTCCCCTAATGCCCTGTGGCAGCTCTCGAGGTGTTTTGCCTTTGCCAGGCTGGAACGTGCCTGCTACTCCAAAGAGCTGGGCAGGAGCTGGCGGAGAGGACGGCCATCTGCCAGCAGTTTGCAGCTTGCCCAGAAAAGAGCAGTGTCCTTGGAATGTGAGTGCAAAATCAATTTCTTGGCAAGTTCGGGGGAAGTGAGCACTGCTTGTACACTTTCTCCATGAGAAACGGAGTGGAAAAGCTTTTCGCTAAGATGTAGACGACCAGAGAGGCAGAATACGGAGCTCCGCAGCTGGCCGAAGGGAAGTGCCGCTTCCCGGCGTCTTTCGGCAGAAGCGGCTCTTCGGAGCGCACCTCTGCCGGTCCACTCATCCGTGCGCGAAGAAGCCGCTTCTTCGCCTCCGGCAGCCAGAGATCGCGGTAGCTCGCTAGAGGCGAAGAGCGAAGCCGCAAAGAAGCGGGCTTGTGTGCGGAGCTCGCAGACAGCTGCAGGACGCTGGCTGCCACTCTCTTGCCTCTTGAATTCACTCTTGGCATGCCAATGGAAGGTGTTCCAGGACAACTTGCCTGGGTTTGCACTTAGTCCTGATGCGTCCCTCTTTGGAAATTCTTGCTGCTCCCCTGAGTCTCCGAGATGTACAGAACACGATGGCAGCTGCTGAAAAAAAAGAAAGGCAGCAGTGAGTTTGTCAAGAAACAAGAACATAGGCAGCTGACTGTGTTTAGCAAGGAGCAGCTGCTGGACTTTTGCAATTGCCTTCACTGCGCACAGAAGCCCTCTGCTCTGCTGCTACTTTGTTCTGATTCAGGAAATTCACACTACTGAAGCTGAGCCAGCCTATTCAGCTCTGCTGCTTTTCAGCATCTCAGCTCCCCTAATGCCCTGTGGCAGCTCTCGAGGTGTTTTGCCTTTGCCAGGCTGGAATGTGCCTGCTACGACAAAGAGCTGGGCAGGAGCTGGCGGAGAGGACGGCCATCTGCCAGCAGTTTGCAGCTTGCCCAGAAAAGAGCAGTGTCCTTGCAATGTGCAGCAAATCCAATTTCTTGGCAAGTTCGGGGGAAGTGAGCACTGCTTGTACACTTTCTCCTTGAGAAACGGAGTGGAAAAGCTTTTCGCTAAGATGTAGACGACCAGAGAGGCAGAATACGGAGCTCCGCAGCTGGCCGAAGGGAAGTGCCGCTTCCCGGCGTCTTTCGGCAGAAGCGGCTCTTCGGAGCGCACCTCTGCCGCTCCACTCATCCGTGCGCGAAGAAGCCGCTTCTTCGCCTCCGGCAGCCAGAGATCGCGGTAGCTCGTTAGAGGCGAAGAGCGAAGCCGCAAAGAAGCGGGCTTGTGTGCGGAGCTCGCAGACTGCTGGAAGACGCTGGCTGCCACTCTCTTGCCTCTTGAATTCACTCTTGGCATGCCAATGGAAGGTGTTCCAGGACAACTTGCTTAGTCCTGATGCGTCCCTCTTTGGAAATTCTTGCTGCTCCCCTGAGGCTCCGAGATGCACAGAACACGATGGCAGCTGCTGAAAAAAAAGAAAGGCAGCAGTGAGTTTGTCAAGAAACAAGAACATAGGCAGCTGACTGTGTTTGGCAGGGAGCAGCTGCTGGACTTTTGCAATTGCCTTCACTGCGCACAGAAGCCCTCTGCTCTGCTGCTACTTTGTTCTCATTCAGGGAATTGCACACTACTGAAGCTGAGCCGGGCTATTCAGCTCTGCTGCTTTTCAGCATCTCACTCCCCTAATGCCCTGTGGCAGCTCTCGAGGTGTTTTGCCTTTGCCAGGCTGGAATGTGCCTGCTACTACAAAGAGCTGGGCAGGAGCTGGCGGAGAGGACGGCCATCTGCCAGCAGTTTGCAGCTTGCCCAGAAAAGAGCAGTGTCCTTGGAATGTGCAGCAAAATCAATTTCTTGGCAAGTTCGGGGGAAGTGAGCACTGCTTGTACACTTTCTCCATGAGAAACGGAGTGGAAAAGCTTTTCGCTAAGATGTAGACGACCAGAGAGGCAGAATACGGAGCTCCGCAGCTGGCCGAAGGGAAGTGCCGCTTCCCGGCGTCTTTCGGCAGAAGCGGCTCTTCGGAGCGCACCTCTGCCGCTCCACTGATCCGTGCGCGAAGAAGCCGCTTCTTCGCCTCCGGCAGCCAGAGATCGCGGTAGCTCGCTAAAGGCGAAGAGCGAAGCCGCAAAGAAGCGGGCTTGTCTGCGGAGCTTGCAGACTGCTGGAGGATGCTGGCTGCCACTCTCTTGCCTCTTAAATTTTCTCTAGGCATGCGAATTGGGGGTGTTCCAGGACAACTTGCCTGGGTTTGCACTTTACAGCGCACCGCTTCCGCTCCATTCATCCGTGCGCGAAGAAGCCGCTTCTTCGCCTCCGGCAGCCAGAGATCGCGGTAGCTCGTTAGAGGCGAAGAGCGAAGCCGCAAAGAAGCGGGCTTGTGTGCGGAGCTCGCAGACTGCTGCAGGACGCTGGCTGCCACTCTTTTGCCTCTTGAATTCACGCTTGGCATGCGAATGGAAGGTGTTCCAGGACAACATGCCTGGGTTTGCACTTAGTCCTGATGCGTCCCTCTTTGGAAATTCTTGCTGCTCCCCTGAGTCTCCGAGATGCACAGAACACGATGGCAGCTGCTGAAAAAAAAGAAAGGCAGCAGTGAGTTTGTCAAGAAACAAGAACATAGGCAGCTGACTGTGTTTGGCAAGGAGCAGCTGCTGGACTTTTGCAATTGCCTTCACTGCGCACAGAAGCCCTCCGCTCTGCTGCTACTTTGTTCTCATTCAGGGAATTGCACACTACTGAAGCTGAGCCGGGCTATTCAGCTCTGCTGCTTTTCAGCATCTCAGCTCCCCTAATGCCCTGTGGCAGCTCTCGGGGTGTTTTGCCTTTGCCAGGCTGGAACGTGCCTGCTACTACAAAGAGCTGGGCAGGAGCTGGCGGAGAGGACGGCCATCTGCCAGCAGTTTGCAGCTTGCCCAGAAAAGAGCAGTGTCCTTGGAATGTGCAGCAAAATCAATTTCTTGGCAAGTTCGGGGGAAGTGAGCACTGCTTGTACACTTTCTCCATGAGAAACGGAGTGGAAAAGCTTTTCGCTAAGATGTAGACGACCAGAGAGGCAGAATACGGAGCTCCGCAGCTGGCCGAAGGGAAGTGCCGCTTCCCGGCGTCTTTCGGCAGAAGCGGCTCTTCGGAGCGCACCTCTGCCGCTCCACTGATCCGTGCGCGAAGAAGCCGCTTCTTCGCCTCCGGCAGCCAGAGATCGCGGTAGCTCGCTAGAGGCGAAGAGCGAAGCCGCAAAGAAGCGGGCTTGTCTGCGGAGCTCGCAGACAGCTGCAGGACGCTGGCTGCCACTCTCTTGCCTCTTGAATTCACTCTTGGCATGCCAATGGAAGGTGTTCCAGGACAACTTGCTTAGTCCTGATGCGTCCCTCTTTGGAAATTCTTGCTGCTCCCCTGAGTCTCCGAGATGCACAGAACACGATGGCAGCTGCTGAAAAAAAAGAAAGGCAGCAGTGAGTTTGTCAAGAAACAAGAACATAGGCAGCTGACTGTGTTTGGCAAGGAGCAGCTGCTGGACTTTTGCAATTGCCTTCACTGCGCACAGAAGCCCTCCGCTCTGCTGCTACTTTGTTCTCACTCAGGGAATTGCACACTACTGAAGCTGAGCCAGCCTATTCAGCTCTGCTGCTTTTCAGCATCTCAGCTCCCCTAATGCCCTGTGGCAGCTCTCGAGGTGTTTTGCCTTTGCCAGGCTGGAATGTGCCTGCTACGACAAAGAGCTGGGCAGGAGCTGGCGGAGAGGACGGCCATCTGCCAGCAGTTTGCAGCTTGCCCAGAAAAGAGCAGTGTCCTTGCAATGTGCAGCAAATCCAATTTCTTGGCAAGTTCGGGGGAAGTGAGCACTGCTTGTACACTTTCTCCATGAGAAACAGAGTGGAAAAGCTTTTCGCTAAGATGTAGACGACCAGAGAGGCAGAATACGGAGCTCCGCAGCTGGCCGAAGGGAAGTGCCGCTTCCCGGCGTCTTTCGGCAGAAGCGGCTCTTCGGAGCGCACCTCTGCCGCTCCACTCATCCGTGCGCGAAGAAGCCGCTTCTTCGCCTCCGGCAGCCAGAGATCGCGGTAGCTCGCTAGAGGCGAAGAGCGAAGCCGCAAAGAAGCGGGCTTGTCTGCGGAGCTCGCAGACTGCTGGAGGATGCTGGCTGCCACTCTCTTGCCTCTTAAATTTTCTCTAGGCATGCGAATTGGGGGTGTTCCCGGACAACTTGCCTGGGTTTGCACTTTACAGCGCACCGCTTCCGCTCCATTCATCCGTGCGCGAAGAAGCCGCTTCTTCGCCTCCGGCAGCCAGAGATCGCGGTAGCTCGCTAGAGGCG
The DNA here is from genome assembly GCF_024509145.1 of Vidua macroura. Taxonomy (NCBI): domain Eukaryota; kingdom Metazoa; phylum Chordata; class Aves; order Passeriformes; family Viduidae; genus Vidua; species Vidua macroura. The sequence continues at coordinate 3,262,618 of NC_071598.1, read as the reverse complement.
AAGAGCGAAGCCGCAAAGAAGCGGGCTTGTGTGCGGAGCTCGCAGACTGCTGCAGGACGCTGGCTGCCACTCTTTTGCCTCTTGAATTCACGCTTGGCATGCGAATGGAAGGTGTTCCAGGACAACATGCCTGGGTTTGCACTTAGTCCTGATGCGTCCCTCTTTGGAAATTCTTGCTGCTCCCCTGAGTCTCCGAGATGCACAGAACACGATGGCAGCTGCTGAAAAAAAAGAAAGGCAGCAGTGAGTTTGTCAAGAAACAAGAACATAGGCAGCTGACTGTGTTTGGCAAGGAGCAGCTGCTGGACTTTTGCAATTGCCTTCACTGCGCACAGAAGCCCTCCGCTCTGCTGCTACTTTGTTCTCATTCAGGGAATTGCACACTACTGAAGCTGAGCCGGGCTATTCAGCTCTGCTGCTTTTCAGCATCTCAGCTCCCCTAATGCCCTGTGGCAGCTCTCGAGGTGTTTTGCCTTTGCCAGGCTGGAACGTGCCTGCTACTACAAAGAGCTGGGCAGGAGCTGGCGGAGAGGACGGCCATCTGCCAGCAGTTTGCAGCTTGCCCAGAAAAGAGCAGTGTCCTTGGAATGTGCAGCAAAATCAATTTCTTGGCAAGTTCGGGGGAAGTGAGCACTGCTTGTACACTTTCTCCATGAGAAACGGAGTGGAAAAGCTTTTCGCTAAGATGTAGACGACCAGAGAGGCAGAATACGGAGCTCCGCAGCTGGCCGAAGGGAAGTGCCGCTTCCCGGCGTCTTTCGGCAGAAGCGGCTCTTCGGAGCGCACCTCTGCCGCTCCACTCATCCGTGCGCGAAGAAGCCGCTTCTTCGCCTCCGGCAGCCAGAGATCGCGGTAGCTCGTTAGAGGCGAAGAGCGAAGCCGCAAAGAAGCGGGCTTGTGTGCGGAGCTCGCAGACAGCTGCAGGACGCTGGCTGCCACTCTCTTGCCTCTTGAATTCACTCTTGGCATGCCAATGGAAGGTGTTCCAGGACAACTTGCTTAGTCCTGATGCGTCCCTCTTTGGAAATTCTTGCTGCTCCCCTGAGGCTCCGAGATGCACAGAACACGATGGCAGCTGCTGAAAAAAAAGAAAGGCAGCATCGAGTTTGTCAAGAAACAAGAACATAGGCAGCTGACTGTGTTTGGCAGGGAGCAGCTGCTGGACTTTTGCAATTGCCTTCACTGCGCACAGAAGCCCTCTGCTCTGCTGCTACTTTGTTCTCATTCAGGGAATTGCACACTACTGAAGCTGAGCCGGGCTATTCAGCTCTGCTGCTTTTCAGCATCTCACTCCCCTAATGCCCTGTGGCAGCTCTCGAGGTGTTTTGCCTTTGCCAGGCTGGAATGTGCCTGCTACTACAAAGAGCTGGGCAGGAGCTGGCGGAGAGGACGGCCATCTGCCAGCAGTTTGCAGCTTGCCCAGAAAAGAGCAGTGTCCTTGGAATGTGCAGCAAAATCAATTTCTTGGCAAGTTCGGGGGAAGTGAGCACTGCTTGTACACTTTCTCCATGAGAAACGGAGTGGAAAAGCTTTTCGCTAAGATGTAGACGACCAGAGAGGCAGAATACGGAGCTCCGCAGCTGGCCGAAGGGAAGTGCCGCTTCCCGGCGTCTTTCGGCAGAAGCGGCTCTTCGGAGCGCACCTCTGCCGCTCCACTGATCCGTGCGCGAAGAAGCCGCTTCTTCGCCTCCGGCAGCCAGAGATCGCGGTAGCTCGCTAGAGGCGAAGAGCGAAGCCGCAAAGAAGCGGGCTTGTGTGCGGAGCTCGCAGACAGCTGCAGGACGCTGGCTGCCACTCTCTTGCCTCTTGAATTCACTCTTGGCATGCCAATGGAAGGTGTTCCAGGACAACTTGCTTAGTCCTGATGCGTCCCTCTTTGGAAATTCTTGCTGCTCCCCTGAGTCTCCGAGATGCACAGAACACGATGGCAGCTGCTGAAAAAAAAGAAAGGCAGCAGTGAGTTTGTCAAGAAACAAGAACATAGGCAGCTGACTGTGTTTGGCAAGGAGCAGCTGCTGGACTTTTGCAATTGCCTTCACTGCGCACAGAAGCCCTCCGCTCTGCTGCTACTTTGTTCTCATTCAGGGAATTGCACACTACTGAAGCTGAGCCAGCCTATTCAGCTCTGCTGCTTTTCAGCATCTCAGCTCCCCTAATGCCCTGTGGCAGCTCTCGAGGTGTTTTGCCTTTGCCAGGCTGGAATGTGCCTGCTACGACAAAGAGCTGGGCAGGAGCTGGCGGAGAGGACGGCCATCTGCCAGCAGTTTGCAGCTTGCCCAGAAAAGAGCAGTGTCCTTGCAATGTGCAGCAAATCCAATTTCTTGGCAAGTTCGGGGGAAGTGAGCACTGCTTGTACACTTTCTCCATGAGAAACAGAGTGGAAAAGCTTTTCGCTAAGATGTAGACGACCAGAGAGGCAGAATACGGAGCTCCGCAGCTGGCCGAAGGGAAGTGCCGCTTCCCGGCGTCTTTCGGCAGAAGCGGCTCTTCGGAGCGCACCTCTGCCGCTCCACTCATCCGTGCGCGAAGAAGCCGCTTCTTCGCCTCCGGCAGCCAGAGATCGCGGTAGCTCGCTAGAGGCGAAGAGCGAAGCCGCAAAGAAGCGGGCTTGTCTGCGGAGCTCGCAGACTGCTGGAGGATGCTGGCTGCCACTCTCTTGCCTCTTAAATTTTCTCTAGGCATGCGAATTGGGGGTGTTCCCGGACAACTTGCCTGGGTTTGCACTTTACAGCGCACCGCTTCCGCTCCATTCATCCGTGCGCGAAGAAGCCGCTTCTTCGCCTCCGGCAGCCAGAGATCGCGGTAGCTCGCTAGAGGCGAAGAGCGAAGCCGCAAAGAAGCGGGCTTGTCTGCGGAGCTCGCAGACTGCTGCAGGACGCTGGCTGCCACTCTTTTGCCTCTTGAATTCACGCTTGGCATGCGAATGGAAGGTGTTCCAGGACAACATGCCTGGGTTTGCACTTAGTCCTGATGCATCCCTCTTTGGAAATTCTTGCTGCTCCCCTGAGTCTCCGAGATGCACAGAACACGATGGCAGCTGCTGAAAAAAAAGAAAGGCAGCATCGAGTTTGTCAAGAAACAAGAACATAGGCAGCTGACTGTGTTTGGCAGGGAGCAGCTGCTGGACTTTTGCAATTGCCTTCACTGCGCACAGAAGCCCTCTGCTCTGCTGCTACTTTGTTCTCATTCAGGGAATTGCACACTACTGAAGCTGAGCCGGGCTATTCAGCTCTGCTGCTTTTCAGCATCTCACTCCCCTAATGCCCTGTGGCAGCTCTCGAGGAGTTTTGCCTTTGCCAGGCTGGAATGTGCCTGCTACTACAAAGAGCTGGGCAGGAGCTGGCGGAGAGGACGGCCATCTGCCAGCAGTTTGCAGCTTGCCCAGAAAAGAGCAGTGTCCTTGGAATGTGCAGCAAAATCAATTTCTTGGCAAGTTCGGGGGAAGTGAGCACTGCTTGTACACTTTCTCCATGAGAAACGGAGTGGAAAAGCTTTTCGCTAAGATGTAGACGACCAGAGAGGCAGAATACGGAGCTCCGCAGCTGGCCGAAGGGAAGTGCCGGTTCCCGGCGTCTTTCGGCAGAAGCGGCTCTTCGGAGCGCACCTCTGCCGCTCCACTCATCCGTGCGCGAAGTAGCCGCTTCTTCGCCTCCGGCAGCCAGAGATCGCGGTAGCTCGCTAGAGGCGAAGAGCGAAGCCGCAAAGAAGCGGGCTTGTGTGCGGAGCTCGCAGACAGCTGCAGGACGCTGGCTGCCACTCTCTTGCCTCTTGAATTCACTCTTGGCATGCCAATGGAAGGTGTTCCAGGACAACTTGCCTGGGTTTGCACTTAGTCCTGATGCGTCCCTCTTTGGAAATTCTTGCTGCTCCCCTGAGTCTCCGAGATGCACAGAACACGATGGCAGCTGCTGAAAAAAAAGAAAGGCAGCAGTGAGTATGTCAAGAAACAAGAACATAGGCAGCTGACTGTGTTTGGCAAGGAGCAGCTGCTGGACTTTTGCAATTGCTTTCACTGCGCACAGAAGCCCTCTGCTCTGCTGCTACTTTGTTCTGATTCAGGAAATTCACACTACTGAAGCTGAGCCGGGCTATTCAGCTCTGCTGCTTTTCAGCATCTCAGCTCCCCTAATGCCCTGTGGCAGCTCTCGAGGTGTTTTGCCTTTGCCAGGCTGGAACGTGCCTGCTACTACAAAGAGCTGGGCAGGAGCTGGCGGAGAGGACGGCCATCTGCCAGCAGTTTGCAGCTTGCCCAGAAAAGAGCAGTGTCCTTGGAATGTGCAGCAAATCCAATTTCTTGGCAAGTTCGGGGGAAGTGAGCACTGCTTGTACACTTTCTCCATGAGAAACGGAGTGGAAAAGCTTTTCGCTAAGATGTAGACGACCAGAGAGGCAGAATACGGAGCTCCGCAGCTGGCCGAAGGGAAGTGCCGCTTCCCGGCGTCTTTCGGCAGAAGCGGCTCTTCGGAGCGCACCGCTGCCGCTCCACTGATCCGTGCGCGAAGAAGCCGCTTCTTCGCCTCCGGCAGCCAGAGATCGCGGTAGCTCGCTAGAGGCGAAGAGCGAAGCCGCAAAGAAGCGGGCTTGTCTGCGGAGCTCGCAGACTGCTGCAGGACGCTGGCTGCCACTCTTTTGCCTCTTGAATTCACGCTTGGCATGCGAATGGAAGGTGTTCCAGGACAACATGCCTGGGTTTGCACTTAGTCCTGATGCATCCCTCTTTGGAAATTCTTGCTGCTCCCCTGAGTCTCCGAGATGCACAGAACACGATGGCAGCTGCTGAAAAAAAAGAAAGGCAGCATCGAGTTTGTCAAGAAACAAGAACATAGGCAGCTGACTGTGTTTGGCAGGGAGCAGCTGATGGACTTTTGCAATTGCCTTCACTGCGCACAGAAGCCCTCTGCTCTGCTGCTACTTTGTTCTCATTCAGGGAATTGCACACTACTGAAGCTGAGCCGGGCTATTCAGCTCTGCTGCTTTTCAGCATCTCACTCCCCTAATGCCCTGTGACAGCTCTCGAGGAGTTTTGCCTTTGCCAGGCTGGAATGTGCCTGCTACTACAAAGAGCTGGGCAGGAGCTGGCGGAGAGGACGGCCATCTGCCAGCAGTTTGCAGCTTGCCCAGAAAAGAGCAGTGTCCTTGGAATGTGCAGCAAAATCAATTTCTTGGCAAGTTCGGGGGAAGTGAGCACTGCTTGTACACTTTCTCCATGAGAAACGGAGTGGAAAAGCTTTTCGCTAAGATGTAGACGACCAGAGAGGCAGAATACGGAGCTCCGCAGCTGGCCGAAGGGAAGTGCCGGTTCCCGGCGTCTTTCGGCAGAAGCGGCTCTTCGGAGCGCACCTCTGCCGCTCCACTCATCCGTGCGCGAAGTAGCCGCTTCTTCGCCTCCGGCAGCCAGAGATCGCGGTAGCTCGCTAGAGGCGAAGAGCGAAGCCGCAAAGAAGCGGGCTTGTGTGCGGAGCTCGCAGACAGCTGCAGGACGCTGGCTGCCACTCTCTTGCCTCTTGAATTCACTCTTGGCATGCCAATGGAAGGTGTTCCAGGACAACTTGCCTGGGTTTGCACTTAGTCCTGATGCGTCCCTCTTTGGAAATTCTTGCTGCTCCCCTGAGTCTCCGAGATGCACAGAACACGATGGCAGCTGCTGAAAAAAAAGAAAGGCAGCAGTGAGTATGTCAAGAAACAAGAACATAGGCAGCTGACTGTGTTTGGCAAGGAGCAGCTGCTGGACTTTTGCAATTGCTTTCACTGCGCACAGAAGCCCTCTGCTCTGCTGCTACTTTGTTCTGATTCAGGAAATTCACACTACTGAAGCTGAGCCGGGCTATTCAGCTCTGCTGCTTTTCAGCATCTCAGCTCCCCTAATGCCCTGTGGCAGCTCTCGAGGTGTTTTGCCTTTGCCAGGCTGGAACGTGCCTGCTACTACAAAGAGCTGGGCAGGAGCTGGCGGAGAGGACGGCCATCTGCCAGCAGTTTGCAGCTTGCCCAGAAAAGAGCAGTGTCCTTGGAATGTGCAGCAAATCCAATTTCTTGGCAAGTTCGGGGGAAGTGAGCACTGCTTGTACACTTTCTCCATGAGAAACGGAGTGGAAAAGCTTTTCGCTAAGATGTAGACGACCAGAGAGGCAGAATGTGGAGCTCCGCAGCTGGCCGAAGGGAAGTGCCGCTTCCCGGCGTCTTTCGGCAGAAGCGGCTCTTCGGAGCGCACCGCTGCCGCTCCACTGATCCGTGCGCGAAGAAGCCGCTTCTTCGCCTCCGGCAGCCAGAGATCGCGGTAGCTCGCTAGAGGCGAAGAGCGAAGCCGCAAAGAAGCGGGCTTGTCTGCGGAGCTTGCAGACTGCTGGAGGATGCTGGCTGCCACTCTCTTGCCTCTTAAATTTTCTCTAGGCATGCGAATTGGGGGGGTTCCCGGACAACTTGCCTGGGTTTGCACTTTACAGCGCACCGCTTCCGCTCCATTCATCCGTGCGCGAAGAAGCCGCTTCTTCGCCTCCGGCAGCCAGAGATCGCGGTAGCTCGTTAGAGGCGAAGAGCGAAGCTGCAAAGAAGCGGGCTTGTGTGCGGAGCTCGCAGACAGCTGCAGGACGCTGGCTGCCACTCTCTTGCCTCTTGAATTCACGCTTGGCATGCGAATGGAAGGTGTTCCAGGACAACATGCCTGGGTTTGCACTTAGTCCTGATGCGTCCCTCTTGGGAAATTCTAGCTGCTCCCCTGAGGCTCCGAGATGCACAGAACACGATGGCAGCTGCTGAAAAAAAAGAAAGGCAGCAGTGAGTTTGTCAAGAAACAAGAACATAGGCAGCTGACTGTGTTTGGCAGGGAGCAGCTGCTGGACTTTTGCAATTGCCTTCACTGCGCACAGAAGCCCTCTGCTCTGCTGCTACTTTGTTCTCATTCAGGGAATTGCACACTACTGAAGCTGAGCCAGCCTATTCAGCTCTGCTGCTTTTCAGCATCTCAGCTCCCCTAATGCCCTGTGGCAGCTCTCGGGGTGTTTTGCCTTTGCCAGGCTGGAACGTGCCTGCTACTACAAAGAGCTGGGCAGGAGCTGGCGGAGAGGACGGCCATCTGCCAGCAGTTTGCAGCTTGCCCAGAAAAGAGCAGTGTCCTTGGAATGTGCAGCAAATCCAATTTCTTGGCAAGTTCGGGGGAAGTGAGCACTGCTTGTACACTTTCTCCATGAGAAACGGAGTGGAAAAGCTTTTCGCTAAGATGTAGACGACCAGAGAGGCAGAATACGGAGCTCCGCAGCTGGCCGAAGGGAAGTGCCGCTTCCCGGCGTCTTTCGGCAGAAGCGGCTCTTCGGAGCGCACCTCTGCCGCTCCACTGATCCGTGCGCGAAGAAGCCGCTTCTTCGCCTCCGGCAGCCAGAGATCGCGGTAGCTCGCTAAAGGCGAAGAGCGAAGCCGCAAAGAAGCGGGCTTGTCTGCGGAGCTTGCAGACTGCTGGAGGATGCTGGCTGCCACTCTCTTGCCTCTTAAATTTTCTCTAGGCATGCGAATTGGGGGTGTTCCAGGACAACTTGCCTGGGTTTGCACTTTACAGCGCACCGCTTCCGCTCCATTCATCCGTGCGCGAAGAAGCCGCTTCTTCGCCTCCGGCAGCCAGAGATCGCGGTAGCTCGTTAGAGGCGAAGAGCGAAGCCGCAAAGAAGCGGGCTTGTGTGCGGAGCTCGCAGACTGCTGCAGGACGCTGGCTGCCACTCTTTTGCCTCTTGAATTCACGCTTGGCATGCGAATGGAAGGTGTTCCAGGACAACATGCCTGGGTTTGCACTTAGTCCTGATGCGTCCCTCTTTGGAAATTCTTGCTGCTCCCCTGAGTCTCCGAGATGCACAGAACACGATGGCAGCTGCTGAAAAAAAAGAAAGGCAGCAGTGAGTTTGTCAAGAAACAAGAACATAGGCAGCTGACTGTGTTTGGCAAGGAGCAGCTGCTGGACTTTTGCAATTGCCTTCACTGCGCACAGAAGCCCTCCGCTCTGCTGCTACTTTGTTCTCATTCAGGGAATTGCACACTACTGAAGCTGAGCCGGGCTATTCAGCTCTGCTGCTTTTCAGCATCTCAGCTCCCCTAATGCCCTGTGGCAGCTCTCGAGGTGTTTTGCCTTTGCCAGGCTGGAACGTGCCTGCTACTCCAAAGAGCTGGGCAGGAGCTGGCGGAGAGGACGGCCATCTGCCAGCAGTTTGCAGCTTGCCCAGAAAAGAGCAGTGTCCTTGGAATGTGCAGCAAAATCAATTTCTTGGCAAGTTCGGGGGAAGTGAGCACTGCTTGTACACTTTCTCCATGAGAAACGGAGTGGAAAAGCTTTTCGCTAAGATGTAGACGACCAGAGAGGCAGAATACGGAGCTCCGCAGCTGGCCGAAGGGAAGTGCCGCTTCCCGGCGTCTTTCGGCAGAAGCGGCTCTTCGGAGCGCACCTCTGCCGGTCCACTCATCCGTGCGCGAAGAAGCCGCTTCTTCGCCTCCGGCAGCCAGAGATCGCGGTAGCTCGCTAGAGGCGAAGAGCGAAGCCGCAAAGAAGCGGGCTTGTGTGCGGAGCTCGCAGACAGCTGCAGGACGCTGGCTGCCACTCTCTTGCCTCTTGAATTCACTCTTGGCATGCCAATGGAAGGTGTTCCAGGACAACTTGCCTGGGTTTGCACTTAGTCCTGATGCGTCCCTCTTTGGAAATTCTTGCTGCTCCCCTGAGTCTCCGAGATGTACAGAACACGATGGCAGCTGCTGAAAAAAAAGAAAGGCAGCAGTGAGTTTGTCAAGAAACAAGAACATAGGCAGCTGACTGTGTTTAGCAAGGAGCAGCTGCTGGACTTTTGCAATTGCCTTCACTGCGCACAGAAGCCCTCTGCTCTGCTGCTACTTTGTTCTGATTCAGGAAATTCACACTACTGAAGCTGAGCCAGCCTATTCAGCTCTGCTGCTTTTCAGCATCTCAGCTCCCCTAATGCCCTGTGGCAGCTCTCGAGGTGTTTTGCCTTTGCCAGGCTGGAATGTGCCTGCTACGACAAAGAGCTGGGCAGGAGCTGGCGGAGAGGACGGCCATCTGCCAGCAGTTTGCAGCTTGCCCAGAAAAGAGCAGTGTCCTTGCAATGTGCAGCAAATCCAATTTCTTGGCAAGTTCGGGGGAAGTGAGCACTGCTTGTACACTTTCTCCTTGAGAAACGGAGTGGAAAAGCTTTTCGCTAAGATGTAGACGACCAGAGAGGCAGAATACGGAGCTCCGCAGCTGGCCGAAGGGAAGTGCCGCTTCCCGGCGTCTTTCGGCAGAAGCGGCTCTTCGGAGCGCACCTCTGCCGCTCCACTGATCCGTGCGCGAAGAAGCCGCTTCTTCGCCTCCGGCAGCCAGAGATCGCGGTAGCTCGTTAGAGGCGAAGAGCGAAGCCGCAAAGAAGCGGGCTTGTGTGCGGAGCTCGCAGACTGCTGGAAGACGCTGGCTGCCACTCTCTTGCCTCTTGAATTCACTCTTGGCATGCCAATGGAAGGTGTTCCAGGACAACTTGCTTAGTCCTGATGCGTCCCTCTTTGGAAATTCTTGCTGCTCCCCTGAGGCTCCGAGATGCACAGAACACGATGGCAGCTGCTGAAAAAAAAGAAAGGCAGCAGTGAGTTTGTCAAGAAACAAGAACATAGGCAGCTGACTGTGTTTGGCAGGGAGCAGCTGCTGGACTTTTGCAATTGCCTTCACTGCGCACAGAAGCCCTCTGCTCTGCTGCTACTTTGTTCTCATTCAGGGAATTGCACACTACTGAAGCTGAGCCGGGCTATTCAGCTCTGCTGCTTTTCAGCATCTCACTCCCCTAATGCCCTGTGGCAGCTCTCGAGGTGTTTTGCCTTTGCCAGGCTGGAATGTGCCTGCTACTACAAAGAGCTGGGCAGGAGCTGGCGGAGAGGACGGCCATCTGCCAGCAGTTTGCAGCTTGCCCAGAAAAGAGCAGTGTCCTTGCAATGTGCAGCAAAATCAATTTCTTGGCAAGTTCGGGGGAAGTGAGCACTGCTTGTACACTTTCTCCATGAGAAACGGAGTGGAAAAGCTTTTCGCTAAGATGTAGACGACCAGAGAGGCAGAATACGGAGCTCCGCAGCTGGCCGAAGGGAAGTGCCGCTTCCCGGCGTCTTTCGGCAGAAGCGGCTCTTCGGAGCGCACCTCTGCCGCTCCACTGATCCGTGCGCGAAGAAGCCGCTTCTTCGCCTCCGGCAGCCAGAGATCGCGGTAGCTCGCTAAAGGCGAAGAGCGAAGCCGCAAAGAAGCGGGCTTGTCTGCGGAGCTTGCAGACTGCTGGAGGATGCTGGCTGCCACTCTCTTGCCTCTTAAATTTTCTCTAGGCATGCGAATTGGGGGTGTTCCAGGACAACTTGCCTGGGTTTGCACTTTACAGCGCACCGCTTCCGCTCCATTCATCCGTGCGCGAAGAAGCCGCTTCTTCGCCTCCGGCAGCCAGAGATCGCGGTAGCTCGTTAGAGGCGAAGAGCGAAGCCGCAAAGAAGCGGGCTTGTGTGCGGAGCTCGCAGACTGCTGCAGGACGCTGGCTGCCACTCTTTTGCCTCTTGAATTCACGCTTGGCATGCGAATGGAAGGTGTTCCAGGACAACATGCCTGGGTTTGCACTTAGTCCTGATGCGTCCCTCTTTGGAAATTCTTGCTGCTCCCCTGAGTCTCCGAGATGCACAGAACACGATGGCAGCTGCTGAAAAAAAAGAAAGGCAGCAGTGAGTTTGTCAAGAAACAAGAACATAGGCAGCTGACTGTGTTTGGCAAGGAGCAGCTGCTGGACTTTTGCAATTGCCTTCACTGCGCACAGAAGCCCTCCGCTCTGCTGCTACTTTGTTCTCATTCAGGGAATTGCACACTACTGAAGCTGAGCCGGGCTATTCAGCTCTGCTGCTTTTCAGCATCTCAGCTCCCCTAATGCCCTGTGGCAGCTCTCGGGGTGTTTTGCCTTTGCCAGGCTGGAACGTGCCTGCTACTACAAAGAGCTGGGCAGGAGCTGGCGGAGAGGACGGCCATCTGCCAGCAGTTTGCAGCTTGCCCAGAAAAGAGCAGTGTCCTTGGAATGTGCAGCAAAATCAATTTCTTGGCAAGTTCGGGGGAAGTGAGCACTGCTTGTACACTTTCTCCATGAGAAACGGAGTGGAAAAGCTTTTCGCTAAGATGTAGACGACCAGAGAGGCAGAATACGGAGCTCCGCAGCTGGCCGAAGGGAAGTGCCGCTTCCCGGCGTCTTTCGGCAGAAGCGGCTCTTCGGAGCGCACCTCTGCCGCTCCACTCATCCGTGCGCGAAGAAGCCGCTTCTTCGCCTCCGGCAGCCAGAGATCGCGGTAGCTCGCTAGAGGCGAAGAGCGAAGCCGCAAAGAAGCGGGCTTGTGTGCGGAGCTCGCAGACAGCTGCAGGACGCTGGCTGCCACTCTCTTGCCTCTTGAATTCACTCTTGGCATGCCAATGGAAGGTGTTCCAGGACAACTTGCTTAGTCCTGATGCGTCCCTCTTTGGAAATTCTTGCTGCTCCCCTGAGGCTCCGAGATGCACAGAACACGATGGCAGCTGCTGAAAAAAAAGAAAGGCAGCATCGAGTTTGTCAAGAAACAAGAACATAGGCAGCTGACTGTGTTTGGCAGGGAGCAGCTGCTGGACTTTTGCAATTGCCTTCACTGCGCACAGAAGCCCTCTGCTCTGCTGCTACTTTGTTCTCATTCAGGGAATTGCACACTACTGAAGCTGAGCCGGGCTATTCAGCTCTGCTGCTTTTCAGCATCTCACTCCCCTAATGCCCTGTGGCAGCTCTCGAGGTGTTTTGCCTTTGCCAGGCTGGAATGTGCCTGCTACTACAAAGAGCTGGGCAGGAGCTGGCGGAGAGGACGGCCATCTGCCAGCAGTTTGCAGCTTGCCCAGAAAAGAGCAGTGTCCTTGGAATGTGCAGCAAAATCAATTTCTTGGCAAGTTCGGGGGAAGTGAGCACTGCTTGTACACTTTCTCCATGAGAAACGGAGTGGAAAAGCTTTTCGCTAAGATGTAGACGACCAGAGAGGCAGAATACGGAGCTCCGCAGCTGGCCGAAGGGAAGTGCCGCTTCCCGGCGTCTTTCGGCAGAAGCGGCTCTTCGGAGCGCACCTCTGCCGCTCCACTGATCCGTGCGCGAAGAAGCCGCTTCTTCGCCTCCGGCAGCCAGAGATCGCGGTAGCTCGCTAGAGGCGAAGAGCGAAGCCGCAAAGAAGCGGGCTTGTCTGCGGAGCTCGCAGACTGCTGCAGGACGCTGGCTGCCACTCTCTTGCCTCTTGAATTCACTCTTGGCATGCCAATGGAAGGTGTTCCAGGACAACTTGCTTAGTCCTGATGCGTCCCTCTTTGGAAATTCTTGCTGCTCCCCTGAGTCTCCGAGATGCACAGAACACGATGGCAGCTGCTGAAAAAAAAGAAAGGCAGCAGTGAGTTTGTCAAGAAACAAGAACATAGGCAGCTGACTGTGTTTGGCAAGGAGCAGCTGCTGGACTTTTGCAATTGCCTTCACTGCGCACAGAAGCCCTCCGCTCTGCTGCTACTTTGTTCTCATTCAGGGAATTGCACACTACTGAAGCTGAGCCAGCCTATTCAGCTCTGCTGCTTTTCAGCATCTCAGCTCCCCTAATGCCCTGTGGCAGCTCTCGAGGTGTTTTGCCTTTGCCAGGCTGGAATGTGCCTGCTACGACAAAGAGCTGGGCAGGAGCTGGCGGAGAGGACGGCCATCTGCCAGCAGTTTGCAGCTTGCCCAGAAAAGAGCAGTGTCCTTGCAATGTGCAGCAAATCCAATTTCTTGGCAAGTTCGGGGGAAGTGAGCACTGCTTGTACACTTTCTCCATGAGAAACAGAGTGGAAAAGCTTTTCGCTAAGATGTAGACGACCAGAGAGGCAGAATACGGAGCTCCGCAGCTGGCCGAAGGGAAGTGCCGCTTCCCGGCGTCTTTCGGCAGAAGCGGCTCTTCGGAGCGCACCTCTGCCGCTCCACTCATCCGTGCGCGAAGAAGCCGCTTCTTCGCCTCCGGCAGCCAGAGATCGCGGTAGCTCGCTAGAGGCGAAGAGCGAAGCCGCAAAGAAGCGGGCTTGTCTGCGGAGCTCGCAGACTGCTGGAGGATGCTGGCTGCCACTCTCTTGCCTCTTAAATTTTCTCTAGGCATGCGAATTGGGGGTGTTCCCGGACAACTTGCCTGGGTATGCACTTTACAGCGCACCGCTTCCGCTCCATTCATCCGTGCGCGAAGAAGCCGCTTCTTCGCCTCCGGCAGCCAGAGATCGCGGTAGCTCGCTAGAGGCGAAGAGCGAAGCCGCAAAGAAGCGGGCTTGTCTGCGGAGCTCGCAGACTGCTGCAGGACGCTGGCTGCCACTCTTTTGCCTCTTGAATTCACGCTTGGCATGCGAATGGAAGGTGTTCCAGGACAACATGCCTGGGTTTGCACTTAGTCCTGATGCATCCCTCTTTGGAAATTCTTGCTGCTCCCCTGAGTCTCCGAGATGCACAGAACACGATGGCAGCTGCTGAAAAAAAAGAAAGGCAGCATCGAGTTTGTCAAGAAACAAGAACATAGGCAGCTGACTGTGTTTGGCAGGGAGCAGCTGCTGGACTTTTGCAATTGCCTTCACTGCGCACAGAAGCCCTCTGCTCTGCTGCTACTTTGTTCTCATTCAGGGAATTGCACACTACTGAAGCTGAGCCGGGCTATTCAGCTCTGCTGCTTTTCAGCATCTCACTCCCCTAATGCCCTGTGGCAGCTCTCGAGGAGTTTTGCCTTTGCCAGGCTGGAATGTGCCTGCTACTACAAAGAGCTGGGCAGGAGCTGGCGGAGAGGACGGCCATCTGCCAGCAGTTTGCAGCTTGCCCAGAAAAGAGCAGTGTCCTTGGAATGTGCAGCAAAATCAATTTCTTGGCAAGTTCGGGGGAAGTGAGCACTGCTTGTACACTTTCTCCATGAGAAACGGAGTGGAAAAGCTTTTCGCTAAGATGTAGACGACCAGAGAGGCAGAATACGGAGCTCCGCAGCTGGCCGAAGGGAAGTGCCGGTTCCCGGCGTCTTTCGGCAGAAGCGGCTCTTCGGAGCGCACCTCTGCCGCTCCACTCATCCGTGCGCGAAGTAGCCGCTTCTTCGCCTCCGGCAGCCAGAGATCGCGGTAGCTCGCTAGAGGCGAAGAGCGAAGCCGCAAAGAAGCGGGCTTGTGTGCGGAGCTCGCAGACAGCTGCAGGACGCTGGCTGCCACTCTCTTGCCTCTTGAATTCACTCTTGGCATGCCAATGGAAGGTGTTCCAGGACAACTTGCCTGGGTTTGCACTTAGTCCTGATGCGTCCCTCTTTGGAAATTCTTGCTGCTCCCCTGAGTCTCCGAGATGCACAGAACACGATGGCAGCTGCTGAAAAAAAAGAAAGGCAGCAGTGAGTATGTCAAGAAACAAGAACATAGGCAGCTGACTGTGTTTGGCAAGGAGCAGCTGCTGGACTTTTGCAATTGCTTTCACTGCGCACAGAAGCCCTCTGCTCTGCTGCTACTTTGTTCTGATTCAGGAAATTCACACTACTGAAGCTGAGCCGGGCTATTCAGCTCTGCTGCTTTTCAGCATCTCAGCTCCCCTAATGCCCTGTGGCAGCTCTCGAGGTGTTTTGCCTTTGCCAGGCTGGAATGTGCCTGCTACTACAAAGAGCTGGGCAGGAGCTGGCGGAGAGGACGGCCATCTGCCAGCAGTTTGCAGCTTGCCCAGAAAAGAGCAGTGTCCTTGGAATGTGCAGCAAATCCAATTTCTTGGCAAGTTCGGGGGAAGTGAGCACTGCTTGTACACTTTCTCCATGAGAAACGGAGTGGAAAAGCTTTTCGCTAAGATGTAGACGACCAGAGAGGCAGAATGTGGAGCTCCGCAGCTGGCCGAAGGGAAGTGCCGCTTCCCGGCGTCTTTCGGCAGAAGCGGCTCTTCGGAGCGCACCGCTGCCGCTCCACTGATCCGTGCGCGAAGAAGCCGCTTCTTCGCCTCCGGCAGCCAGAGATCGCGGTAGCTCGCTAGAGGCGAAGAGCGAAGCCGCAAAGAAGCGGGCTTGTCTGCGGAGCTCGCAGACTGCTGCAGGACGCTGGCTGCCACTCTTTTGCCTCTTGAATTCACGCTTGGCATGCGAATGGAAGGTGTTCCAGGACAACATGCCTGGGTTTGCACTTAGTCCTGATGCATCCCTCTTTGGAAATTCTTGCTGCTCCCCTGAGTCTCCGAGATGCACAGAACACGATGGCAGCTGCTGAAAAAAAAGAAAGGCAGCAGTGAGTTTGTCAAGAAACAAGAACATAGGCAGCTGACTGTGTTTGGCAAGGAGCAGCTGCTGGACTTTTGCAATTGCCTTCACTGCGCACAGAAGCCCTCCGCTCTGCTGCTACTTTGTTCTCATTCAGGGAATTGCACACTACTGAAGCTGAGCCGGGCTATTCAGCTCTGCTGCTTTTCAGCATCTCAGCTCCCCTAATGCCCTGTGGCAGCTCTCGAGGTGTTTTGCCTTTGCCAGGCTGGAACGTGCCTGCTACTCCAAAGAGCTGGGCAGGAGCTGGCGGAGAGGACGGCCATCTGCCAGCAGTTTGCAGCTTGCCCAGAAAAGAGCAGTGTCCTTGGAATGTGCAGCAAAATCAATTTCTTGGCAAGTTCGGGGGAAGTGAGCACTGCTTGTACACTTTCTCCATGAGAAACGGAGTGGAAAAGCTTTTCGCTAAGATGTAGACGACCAGAGAGGCAGAATACGGAGCTCCGCAGCTGGCCGAAGGGAAGTGCCGCTTCCCGGCGTCTTTCGGCAGAAGCGGCTCTTCGGAGCGCACCTCTGCCGCTCCACTCATCCGTGCGCGAAGAAGCCGCTTCTTCGCCTCCGGCAGCCAGAGATCGCGGTAGCTCGCTAGAGGCGAAGAGCGAAGCCGCAAAGAAGCGGGCTTGTGTGCGGAGCTCGCAGACAGCTGCAGGACGCTGGCTGCCACTCTCTTGCCTCTTGAATTCACTCTTGGCATGCCAATGGAAGGTGTTCCAGGACAACTTGCCTGGGTTTGCACTTAGTCCTGATGCGTCCCTCTTTGGAAATTCTTGCTGCTCCCCTGAGTCTCCGAGATGTACAGAACACGATGGCAGCTGCTGAAAAAAAAGAAAGGCAGCAGTGAGTTTGTCAAGAAACAAGAACATAGGCAGCTGACTGTGTTTAGCAAGGAGCAGCTGCTGGACTTTTGCAATTGCCTTCACTGCGCACAGAAGCCCTCTGCTCTGCTGCTACTTTGTTCTGATTCAGGAAATTCACACTACTGAAGCTGAGCCAGCCTATTCAGCTCTGCTGCTTTTCAGCATCTCAGCTCCCCTAATGCCCTGTGGCAGCTCTCGAGGTGTTTTGCCTTTGCCAGGCTGGAATGTGCCTGCTACGACAAAGAGCTGGGCAGGAGCTGGCGGAGAGGACGGCCATCTGCCAGCAGTTTGCAGCTTGCCCAGAAAAGAGCAGTGTCCTTGCAATGTGCAGCAAATCCAATTTCTTGGCAAGTTCGGGGGAAGTGAGCACTGCTTGTACACTTTCTCCTTGAGAAACGGAGTGGAAAAGCTTTTCGCTAAGATGTAGACGACCAGAGAGGCAGAATACGGAGCTCCGCAGCTGGCCGAAGGGAAGTGCCGCTTCCCGGCGTCTTTCGGCAGAAGCGGCTCTTCGGAGCGCACCTCTGCCGCTCCACTGATCCGTGCGCGAAGAAGCCGCTTCTTCGCCTCCGGCAGCCAGAGATCGCGGTAGCTCGCTAGAGGCGAAGAGCGAAGCCGCAAAGAAGCGGGCTTGTGTGCGGAGCTCGCAGACTGCTGGAAGACGCTGGCTGCCACTCTCTTGCCTCTTGAATTCACTCTTGGCATGCCAATGGAAGGTGTTCCAGGACAACTTGCTTAGTCCTGATGCGTCCCTCTTTGGAAATTCTTGCTGCTCCCCTGAGGCTCCGAGATGCACAGAACACGATGGCAGCTGCTGAAAAAAAAGAAAGGCAGCATCGAGTTTGTCAAGAAACAAGAACATAGGCAGCTGACTGTGTTTGGCAGGGAGCAGCTGCTGGACTTTTGCAATTGCCTTCACTGCGCACAGAAGCCCTCTGCTCTGCTGCTACTTTGTTCTCATTCAGGGAATTGCACACTACTGAAGCTGAGCCGGGCTATTCAGCTCTGCTGCTTTTCAGCATCTCACTCCCCTAATGCCCTGTGGCAGCTCTCGAGGTGTTTTGCCTTTGCCAGGCTGGAATGTGCCTGCTACTACAAAGAGCTGGGCAGGAGCTGGCGGAGAGGACGGCCATCTGCCAGCAGTTTGCAGCTTGCCCAGAAAAGAGCAGTGTCCTTGGAATGTGCAGCAAAATCAATTTCTTGGCAAGTTCGGGGGAAGTGAGCACTGCTTGTACACTTTCTCCATGAGAAACGGAGTGGAAAAGCTTTTCGCTAAGATGTAGACGACCAGAGAGGCAGAATACGGAGCTCCGCAGCTGGCCGAAGGGAAGTGCCGCTTCCGGGCGTCTTTCGGCAGAAGCGGCTCTTCGGAGCGCACCGCTGCCGCTCCACTGATCCGTGCGCGAAGAAGCCGCTTCTTCGCCTCCGGCAGCCAGAGATCGCGGTAGCTCGCTAGAGGCGAAGAGCGAAGCCGCAAAGAAGCGGGCTTGTGTGCGGAGCTCGCAGACTGCTGGAGGATGCTGGCTGCCACTCTCTTGCCTCTTAAATTTTCTCTAGGCATGCGAATTGGGGGGGTTCCCGGACAACTTGCCTGGGTTTGCACTTTACAGCGCACCGCTTCCGCTCCATTCATCCGTGCGCGAAGAAGCCGCTTCTTCGCCTCCGGCAGCCAGAGATCGCGGTAGCTCGTTAGAGGCGAAGAGCGAAGCTGCAAAGAAGCGGGCTTGTGTGCGGAGCTCGCAGACTGCTGCAGGACGCTGGCTGCCACTCTCTTGCCTCTTGAATTCACGCTTGGCATGCGAATGGAAGGTGTTCCAGGACAACATGCCTGGGTTTGCACTTAGTCCTGATGCGTCCCTCTTGGGAAATTCTAGCTGCTCCCCTGAGGCTCCGAGATGCACAGAACACGATGGCGGCTGCTGAAAAAAAAGAAAGGCAGCAGTGAGTTTGTCAAGAAACAAGAACATAGGCAGCTGACTGTGTTTGGCAGGGAGCAGCTGCTGGACTTTTGCAATTGCCTTCACTGCGCACAGAAGCCCTCTGCTCTGCTGCTACTTTGTTCTCATTCAGGGAATTGCACACTACTGAAGCTGAGCCGGGCTATTCAGCTCTGCTGCTTTTCAGCATCTCAGCTCCCCTAATGCCCTGTGGCAGCTCTCGGGGTGTTTTGCCTTTGCCAGGCTGGAACGTGCCTGCTACTACAAAGAGCTGGGCAGGAGCTGGCGGAGAGGACGGCCATCTGCCAGCAGTTTGCAGCTTGCCCAGAAAAGAGCAGTGTCCTTGGAATGTGCAGCAAAATCAATTTCTTGGCAAGTTCGGGGGAAGTGAGCACTGCTTGTACACTTTCTCCATGAGAAACGGAGTGGAAAAGCTTTTCGCTAAGATGTAGACGACCAGAGAGGCAGAATACGGAGCTCCGCAGCTGGCCGAAGGGAAGTGCCGGTTCCCGGCGTCTTTCGGCAGAAGCGGCTCTTCGGAGCGCACCTCTGCCGCTCCACTCATCCGTGCGCGAAGTAGCCGCTTCTTCGCCTCCGGCAGCCAGAGATCGCGGTAGCTCGCTAGAGGCGAAGAGCGAAGCCGCAAAGAAGCGGGCTTGTGTGCGGAGCTCGCAGACAGCTGCAGGACGCTGGCTGCCACTCTCTTGCCTCTTGAATTCACTCTTGGCATGCCAATGGAAGGTGTTCCAGGACAACTTGCCTGGGTTTGCACTTAGTCCTGATGCGTCCCTCTTTGGAAATTCTTGCTGCTCCCCTGAGTCTCCGAGATGCACAGAACACGATGGCAGCTGCTGAAAAAAAAGAAAGGCAGCAGTGAGTATGTCAAGAAACAAGAACATAGGCAGCTGACTGTGTTTGGCAAGGAGCAGCTGCTGGACTTTTGCAATTGCTTTCACTGCGCACAGAAGCCCTCTGCTCTGCTGCTACTTTGTTCTCATTCAGGAAATTCACACTACTGAAGCTGAGCCGGGCTATTCAGCTCTGCTGCTTTTCAGCATCTCAGCTCCCCTAATGCCCTGTGGCAGCTCTCGAGGTGTTTTGCCTTTGCCAGGCTGGAACGTGCCTGCTACTACAAAGAGCTGGGCAGGAGCTGGCGGAGAGGACGGCCATCTGCCAGCAGTTTGCAGCTTGCCCAGAAAAGAGCAGTGTCCTTGCAATGTGCAGCAAATCCAATTTCTTGGCAAGTTCGGGGGAAGTGAGCACTGCTTGTACACTTTCTCCATGAGAAACGGAGTGGAAAAGCTTTTCGCTAAGATGTAGACGACCAGAGAGGCAGAATGTGGAGCTCCGCAGCTGGCCGAAGGGAAGTGCCGCTTCCCGGCGTCTTTCGGCAGAAGCGGCTCTTCGGAGCGTACCGCTGCCGCTCCACTGATCCGTGCGCGAAGAAGCCGCTTCTTCGCCTCCGGCAGCCAGAGATCGCGGTAGCTCGCTAGAGGCGAAGAGCGAAGCCGCAAAGAAGCGGGCTTGTGTGCGGAGCTCGCAGACTGCTGGAGGATGCTGGCTGCCACTCTCTTGCCTCTTAAATTTTCTCTAGGCATGCGAATTGGGGGGGTTCCCGGACAACTTGCCTGGGTTTGCACTTTACAGCGCACCGCTTCCGCTCCATTCATCCGTGCGCGAAGAAGCCGCTTCTTCGCCTCCGGCAGCCAGAGATCGCGGTAGCTCGTTAGAGGCGAAGAGCGAAGCTGCAAAGAAGCGGGCTTGTGTGCGGAGCTCGCAGACTGCTGCAGGACGCTGGCTGCCACTCTCTTGCCTCTTGAATTCACGCTTGGCATGCGAATGGAAGGTGTTCCAGGACAACATGCCTGGGTTTGCACTTAGTCCTGATGCGTCCCTCTTGGGAAATTCTAGCTGCTCCCCTGAGGCTCCGAGATGTACAGAACACGATGGCAGCTGCTGAAAAAAAAGAAAGGCAGCAGTGAGTTTGTCAAGAAACAAGAACATAGGCAGCTGACTGTGTTTGGCAGGGAGCAGCTGCTGGACTTTTGCAATTGCCTTCACTGCGCACAGAAGCCCTCTGCTCTGCTGCTACTTTGTTCTCATTCAGGGAATTGCACACTACTGAAGCTGAGCCGGGCTATTCAGCTCTGCTGCTTTTCAGCATCTCAGCTCCCCTAATGCCCTGTGGCAGCTCTCGGGGTGTTTTGCCTTTGCCAGGCTGGAACGTGCCTGCTACTACAAAGAGCTGGGCAGGAGCTGGCGGAGAGGACGGCCATCTGCCAGCAGTTTGCAGCTTGCCCAGAAAAGAGCAGTGTCCTTGGAATGTGCAGCAAAATCAATTTCTTGGCAAGTTCGGGGGAAGTGAGCACTGCTTGTACACTTTCTCCATGAGAAACGGAGTGGAAAAGCTTTTCGCTAAGATGTAGACGACCAGAGAGGCAGAATACGGAGCTCCGCAGCTGGCCGAAGGGAAGTGCCGCTTCCCGGCGTCTTTCGGCAGAAGCGGCTCTTCGGAGCGCACCTCTGCCGCTCCACTGATCCGTGCGCGAAGAAGCCGCTTCTTCGCCTCCGGCAGCCAGAGATCGCGGTAGCTCGCTAAAGGCGAAGAGCGAAGCCGCAAAGAAGCGGGCTTGTCTGCGGAGCTTGCAGACTGCTGGAGGATGCTGGCTGCCACTCTCTTGCCTCTTAAATTTTCTCTAGGCATGCGAATTGGGGGTGTTCCAGGACAACTTGCCTGGGTTTGCACTTTACAGCGCACCGCTTCCGCTCCATTCATCCGTGCGCGAAGAAGCCGCTTCTTCGCCTCCGGCAGCCAGAGATCGCGGTAGCTCGTTAGAGGCGAAGAGCGAAGCTGCAAAGAAGCGGGCTTGTGTGCGGAGCTCGCAGACTGCTGCAGGACGCTGGCTGCCACTCTCTTGCCTCTTGAATTCACGCTTGGCATGCGAATGGAAGGTGTTCCAGGACAACATGCCTGGGTTTGCACTTAGTCCTGATGCGTCCCTCTTGGGAAATTCTAGCTGCTCCCCTGAGGCTCCGAGATGTACAGAACACGATGGCAGCTGCTGAAAAAAAAGAAAGGCAGCAGTGAGTTTGTCAAGAAACAAGAACATAGGCAGCTGACTGTGTTTGGCAGGGAGCAGCTGCTGGACTTTTGCAATTGCCTTCACTGCGCACAGAAGCCCTCTGCTCTGCTGCTACTTTGTTCTCATTCAGGGAATTGCACACTACTGAAGCTGAGCCAGCCTATTCAGCTCTGCTGCTTTTCAGCATCTCAGCTCCCCTAATGCCCTGTGGCAGCTCTCGGGGTGTTTTGCCTTTGCCAGGCTGGAACGTGCCTGCTACTACAAAGAGCTGGGCAGGAGCTGGCGGAGAGGACGGCCATCTGCCAGCAGTTTGCAGCTTGCCCAGAAAAGAGCAGTGTCCTTGGAATGTGCAGCAAAATCAATTTCTTGGCAAGTTCGGGGGAAGTGAGCACTGCTTGTACACTTTCTCCATGAGAAACGGAGTGGAAAAGCTTTTCGCTAAGATGTAGACGACCAGAGAGGCAGAATACGGAGCTCCGCAGCTGGCCGAAGGGAAGTGCCGCTTCCCGGCGTCTTTCGGCAGAAGCGGCTCTTCGGAGCGCACCTCTGCCGCTCCACTGATCCGTGCGCGAAGAAGCCGCTTCTTCGCCTCCGGCAGCCAGAGATCGCGGTAGCTCGCTAAAGGCGAAGAGCGAAGCCGCAAAGAAGCGGGCTTGTCTGCGGAGCTTGCAGACTGCTGGAGGATGCTGGCTGCCACTCTCTTGCCTCTTAAATTTTCTCTAGGCATGCGAATTGGGGGTGTTCCAGGACAACTTGCCTGGGTTTGCACTTTACAGCGCACCGCTTCCGCTCCATTCATCCGTGCGCGAAGAAGCCGCTTCTTCGCCTCCGGCAGCCAGAGATCGCGGTAGCTCGTTAGAGGCGAAGAGCGAAGCTGCAAAGAAGCGGGCTTGTGTGCGGAGCTCGCAGACTGCTGCAGGACGCTGGCTGCCACTCTCTTGCCTCTTGAATTCACGCTTGGCATGCGAATGGAAGGTGTTCCAGGACAACATGCCTGGGTTTGCACTTAGTCCTGATGCGTCCCTCTTGGGAAATTCTAGCTGCTCCCCTGAGGCTCCGAGATGTACAGAACACGATGGCAGCTGCTGAAAAAAAAGAAAGGCAGCAGTGAGTTTGTCAAGAAACAAGAACATAGGCAGCTGACTGTGTTTGGCAGGGAGCAGCTGCTGGACTTTTGCAATTGCCTTCACTGCGCACAGAAGCCCTCTGCTCTGCTGCTACTTTGTTCTCATTCAGGGAATTGCACACTACTGAAGCTGAGCCAGCCTATTCAGCTCTGCTGCTTTTCAGCATCTCAGCTCCCCTAATGCCCTGTGGCAGCTCTCGGGGTGTTTTGCCTTTGCCAGGCTGGAACGTGCCTGCTACTACAAAGAGCTGGGCAGGAGCTGGCGGAGAGGACGGCCATCTGCCAGCAGTTTGCAGCTTGCCCAGAAAAGAGCAGTGTCCTTGGAATGTGCAGCAAAATCAATTTCTTGGCAAGTTCGGGGGAAGTGAGCACTGCTTGTACACTTTCTCCATGAGAAACGGAGTGGAAAAGCTTTTCGCTAAGATGTAGACGACCAGAGAGGCAGAATACGGAGCTCCGCAGCTGGCCGAAGGGAAGTGCCGCTTCCCGGCGTCTTTCGGCAGAAGCGGCTCTTCGGAGCGCACCTCTGCCGCTCCACTGATCCGTGCGCGAAGAAGCCGCTTCTTCGCCTCCGGCAGCCAGAGATCGCGGTAGCTCGCTAAAGGCGAAGAGCGAAGCCGCAAAGAAGCGGGCTTGTCTGCGGAGCTTGCAGACTGCTGGAGGATGCTGGCTGCCACTCTCTTGCCTCTTAAATTTTCTCTAGGCATGCGAATTGGGGGTGTTCCAGGACAACTTGCCTGGGTTTGCACTTTACAGCGCACCGCTTCCGCTCCATTCATCCGTGCGCGAAGAAGCCGCTTCTTCGCCTCCGGCAGCCAGAGATCGCGGTAGCTCGTTAGAGGCGAAGAGCGAAGCTGCAAAGAAGCGGGCTTGTGTGCGGAGCTCGCAGACTGCTGCAGGACGCTGGCTGCCACTCTCTTGCCTCTTGAATTCACGCTTGGCATGCGAATGGAAGGTGTTCCAGGACAACATGCCTGGGTTTGCACTTAGTCCTGATGCGTCCCTCTTGGGAAATTCTAGCTGCTCCCCTGAGGCTCCGAGATGTACAGAACACGATGGCAGCTGCTGAAAAAAAAGAAAGGCAGCAGTGAGTTTGTCAAGAAACAAGAACATAGGCAGCTGACTGTGTTTGGCAGGGAGCAGCTGCTGGACTTTTGCAATTGCCTTCACTGCGCACAGAAGCCCTCTGCTCTGCTGCTACTTTGTTCTCATTCAGGGAATTGCACACTACTGAAGCTGAGCCAGCCTATTCAGCTCTGCTGCTTTTCAGCATCTCAGCTCCCCTAATGCCCTGTGGCAGCTCTCGGGGTGTTTTGCCTTTGCCAGGCTGGAACGTGCCTGCTACTACAAAGAGCTGGGCAGGAGCTGGCGGAGAGGACGGCCATCTGCCAGCAGTTTGCAGCTTGCCCAGAAAAGAGCAGTGTCCTTGGAATGTGCAGCAAAATCAATTTCTTGGCAAGTTCGGGGGAAGTGAGCACTGCTTGTACACTTTCTCCATGAGAAACGGAGTGGAAAAGCTTTTCGCTAAGATGTAGACGACCAGAGAGGCAGAATACGGAGCTCCGCAGCTGGCCGAAGGGAAGTGCCGCTTCCCGGCGTCTTTCGGCAGAAGCGGCTCTTCGGAGCGCACCTCTGCCGCTCCACTGATCCGTGCGCGAAGAAGCCGCTTCTTCGCCTCCGGCAGCCAGAGATCGCGGTAGCTCGCTAAAGGCGAAGAGCGAAGCCGCAAAGAAGCGGGCTTGTCTGCGGAGCTTGCAGACTGCTGGAGGATGCTGGCTGCCACTCTCTTGCCTCTTAAATTTTCTCTAGGCATGCGAATTGGGGGTGTTCCAGGACAACTTGCCTGGGTTTGCACTTTACAGCGCACCGCTTCCGCTCCATTCATCCGTGCGCGAAGAAGCCGCTTCTTCGCCTCCGGCAGC
Organism: Vidua macroura; assembly: GCF_024509145.1. Lineage (NCBI taxonomy): Eukaryota > Metazoa > Chordata > Aves > Passeriformes > Viduidae > Vidua > Vidua macroura. The sequence goes on along the minus strand of NC_071598.1, from coordinate 3,238,399 downwards.
CAGAGATCGCGGTAGCTCGTTAGAGGCGAAGAGCGAAGCTGCAAAGAAGCGGGCTTGTGTGCGGAGCTCGCAGACTGCTGCAGGACGCTGGCTGCCACTCTCTTGCCTCTTGAATTCACGCTTGGCATGCGAATGGAAGGTGTTCCAGGACAACATGCCTGGGTTTGCACTTAGTCCTGATGCGTCCCTCTTGGGAAATTCTAGCTGCTCCCCTGAGGCTCCGAGATGTACAGAACACGATGGCAGCTGCTGAAAAAAAAGAAAGGCAGCAGTGAGTTTGTCAAGAAACAAGAACATAGGCAGCTGACTGTGTTTGGCAGGGAGCAGCTGCTGGACTTTTGCAATTGCCTTCACTGCGCACAGAAGCCCTCTGCTCTGCTGCTACTTTGTTCTCATTCAGGGAATTGCACACTACTGAAGCTGAGCCAGCCTATTCAGCTCTGCTGCTTTTCAGCATCTCAGCTCCCCTAATGCCCTGTGGCAGCTCTCGGGGTGTTTTGCCTTTGCCAGGCTGGAACGTGCCTGCTACTACAAAGAGCTGGGCAGGAGCTGGCGGAGAGGACGGCCATCTGCCAGCAGTTTGCAGCTTGCCCAGAAAAGAGCAGTGTCCTTGGAATGTGCAGCAAAATCAATTTCTTGGCAAGTTCGGGGGAAGTGAGCACTGCTTGTACACTTTCTCCATGAGAAACGGAGTGGAAAAGCTTTTCGCTAAGATGTAGACGACCAGAGAGGCAGAATACGGAGCTCCGCAGCTGGCCGAAGGGAAGTGCCGCTTCCCGGCGTCTTTCGGCAGAAGCGGCTCTTCGGAGCGCACCTCTGCCGCTCCACTGATCCGTGCGCGAAGAAGCCGCTTCTTCGCCTCCGGCAGCCAGAGATCGCGGTAGCTCGCTAAAGGCGAAGAGCGAAGCCGCAAAGAAGCGGGCTTGTCTGCGGAGCTTGCAGACTGCTGGAGGATGCTGGCTGCCACTCTCTTGCCTCTTAAATTTTCTCTAGGCATGCGAATTGGGGGTGTTCCAGGACAACTTGCCTGGGTTTGCACTTTACAGCGCACCGCTTCCGCTCCATTCATCCGTCCGCGAAGAAGCCGCTTCTTCGCCTCCGGCAGCCAGAGATCGCGGTAGCTCGTTAGAGGCGAAGAGCGAAGCCGCAAAGAAGCGGGCTTGTGTGCGGAGCTCGCAGACTGCTGCAGGACGCTGGCTGCCACTCTTTTGCCTCTTGAATTCACGCTTGGCATGCGAATGGAAGGTGTTCCAGGACAACATGCCTGGGTTTGCACTTAGTCCTGATGCGTCCCTCTTTGGAAATTCTTGCTGCTCCCCTGAGTCTCCGAGATGCACAGAACACGATGGCAGCTGCTGAAAAAAAAGAAAGGCAGCAGTGAGTTTGTCAAGAAACAAGAACATAGGCAGCTGACTGTGTTTGGCAAGGAGCAGCTGCTGGACTTTTGCAATTGCCTTCACTGCGCACAGAAGCCCTCCGCTCTGCTGCTACTTTGTTCTCATTCAGGGAATTGCACACTACTGAAGCTGAGCCGGGCTATTCAGCTCTGCTGCTTTTCAGCATCTCAGCTCCCCTAATGCCCTGTGGCAGCTCTCGAGGTGTTTTGCCTTTGCCAGGCTGGAACGTGCCTGCTACTCCAAAGAGCTGGGCAGGAGCTGGCGGAGAGGACGGCCATCTGCCAGCAGTTTGCAGCTTGCCCAGAAAAGAGCAGTGTCCTTGGAATGTGCAGCAAAATCAATTTCTTGGCAAGTTCGGGGGAAGTGAGCACTGCTTGTACACTTTCTCCATGAGAAACGGAGTGGAAAAGCTTTTCGCTAAGATGTAGACGACCAGAGAGGCAGAATACGGAGCTCCGCAGCTGGCCGAAGGGAAGTGCCGCTTCCCGGCGTCTTTCGGCAGAAGCGGCTCTTCGGAGCGCACCTCTGCCGCTCCACTCATCCGTGCGCGAAGAAGCCGCTTCTTCGCCTCCGGCAGCCAGAGATCGCGGTAGCTCGCTAGAGGCGAAGAGCGAAGCCGCAAAGAAGCGGGCTTGTGTGCGGAGCTCGCAGACAGCTGCAGGACGCTGGCTGCCACTCTCTTGCCTCTTGAATTCACTCTTGGCATGCCAATGGAAGGTGTTCCAGGACAACTTGCTTAGTCCTGATGCGTCCCTCTTTGGAAATTCTTGCTGCTCCCCTGAGGCTCCGAGATGCACAGAACACGATGGCAGCTGCTGAAAAAAAAGAAAGGCAGCATCGAGTTTGTCAAGAAACAAGAACATAGGCAGCTGACTGTGTTTGGCAGGGAGCAGCTGCTGGACTTTTGCAATTGCCTTCACTGCGCACAGAAGCCCTCTGCTCTGCTGCTACTTTGTTCTCATTCAGGGAATTGCACACTACTGAAGCTGAGCCGGGCTATTCAGCTCTGCTGCTTTTCAGCATCTCACTCCCCTAATGCCCTGTGGCAGCTCTCGAGGTGTTTTGCCTTTGCCAGGCTGGAATGTGCCTGCTACTACAAAGAGCTGGGCAGGAGCTGGCGGAGAGGACGGCCATCTGCCAGCAGTTTGCAGCTTGCCCAGAAAAGAGCAGTGTCCTTGCAATGTGCAGCAAAATCAATTTCTTGGCAAGTTCGGGGGAAGTGAGCACTGCTTGTACACTTTCTCCATGAGAAACGGAGTGGAAAAGCTTTTCGCTAAGATGTAGACGACCAGAGAGGCAGAATACGGAGCTCCGCAGCTGGCCGAAGGGAAGTGCCGCTTCCCGGCGTCTTTCGGCAGAAGCGGCTCTTCGGAGCGCACCTCTGCCGCTCCACTGATCCGTGCGCGAAGAAGCCGCTTCTTCGCCTCCGGCAGCCAGAGATCGCGGTAGCTCGCTAGAGGCGAAGAGCGAAGCCGCAAAGAAGCGGGCTTGTCTGCGGAGCTCGCAGACAGCTGCAGGACGCTGGCTGCCACTCTCTTGCCTCTTGAATTCACTCTTGGCATGCCAATGGAAGGTGTTCCAGGACAACTTGCTTAGTCCTGATGCGTCCCTCTTTGGAAATTCTTGCTGCTCCCCTGAGTCTCCGAGATGCACAGAACACGATGGCAGCTGCTGAAAAAAAAGAAAGGCAGCAGTGAGTTTGTCAAGAAACAAGAACATAGGCAGCTGACTGTGTTTGGCAAGGAGCAGCTGCTGGACTTTTGCAATTGCCTTCACTGCGCACAGAAGCCCTCCGCTCTGCTGCTACTTTGTTCTCATTCAGGGAATTGCACACTACTGAAGCTGAGCCAGCCTATTCAGCTCTGCTGCTTTTCAGCATCTCAGCTCCCCTAATGCCCTGTGGCAGCTCTCGAGGTGTTTTGCCTTTGCCAGGCTGGAATGTGCCTGCTACGACAAAGAGCTGGGCAGGAGCTGGCGGAGAGGACGGCCATCTGCCAGCAGTTTGCAGCTTGCCCAGAAAAGAGCAGTGTCCTTGCAATGTGCAGCAAATCCAATTTCTTGGCAAGTTCGGGGGAAGTGAGCACTGCTTGTACACTTTCTCCATGAGAAACAGAGTGGAAAAGCTTTTCGCTAAGATGTAGACGACCAGAGAGGCAGAATACGGAGCTCCGCAGCTGGCCGAAGGGAAGTGCCGCTTCCCGGCGTCTTTCGGCAGAAGCGGCTCTTCGGAGCGCACCTCTGCCGCTCCACTCATCCGTGCGCGAAGAAGCCGCTTCTTCGCCTCCGGCAGCCAGAGATCGCGGTAGCTCGCTAGAGGCGAAGAGCGAAGCCGCAAAGAAGCGGGCTTGTCTGCGGAGCTCGCAGACTGCTGGAGGATGCTGGCTGCCACTCTCTTGCCTCTTAAATTTTCTCTAGGCATGCGAATTGGGGGTGTTCCCGGACAACTTGCCTGGGTATGCACTTTACAGCGCACCGCTTCCGCTCCATTCATCCGTGCGCGAAGAAGCCGCTTCTTCGCCTCCGGCAGCCAGAGATCGCGGTAGCTCGCTAGAGGCGAAGAGCGAAGCCGCAAAGAAGCGGGCTTGTCTGCGGAGCTCGCAGACTGCTGCAGGACGCTGGCTGCCACTCTTTTGCCTCTTGAATTCACGCTTGGCATGCGAATGGAAGGTGTTCCAGGACAACATGCCTGGGTTTGCACTTAGTCCTGATGCATCCCTCTTTGGAAATTCTTGCTGCTCCCCTGAGTCTCCGAGATGCACAGAACACGATGGCAGCTGCTGAAAAAAAAGAAAGGCAGCATCGAGTTTGTCAAGAAACAAGAACATAGGCAGCTGACTGTGTTTGGCAGGGAGCAGCTGCTGGACTTTTGCAATTGCCTTCACTGCGCACAGAAGCCCTCTGCTCTGCTGCTACTTTGTTCTCATTCAGGGAATTGCACACTACTGAAGCTGAGCCGGGCTATTCAGCTCTGCTGCTTTTCAGCATCTCACTCCCCTAATGCCCTGTGGCAGCTCTCGAGGAGTTTTGCCTTTGCCAGGCTGGAATGTGCCTGCTACTACAAAGAGCTGGGCAGGAGCTGGCGGAGAGGACGGCCATCTGCCAGCAGTTTGCAGCTTGCCCAGAAAAGAGCAGTGTCCTTGGAATGTGCAGCAAAATCAATTTCTTGGCAAGTTCGGGGGAAGTGAGCACTGCTTGTACACTTTCTCCATGAGAAACGGAGTGGAAAAGCTTTTCGCTAAGATGTAGACGACCAGAGAGGCAGAATACGGAGCTCCGCAGCTGGCCGAAGGGAAGTGCCGGTTCCCGGCGTCTTTCGGCAGAAGCGGCTCTTCGGAGCGCACCTCTGCCGCTCCACTCATCCGTGCGAGAAGTAGCCGCTTCTTCGCCTCCGGCAGCCAGAGATCGCGGTAGCTCGCTAGAGGCGAAGAGCGAAGCCGCAAAGAAGCGGGCTTGTGTGCGGAGCTCGCAGACAGCTGCAGGACGCTGGCTGCCACTCTCTTGCCTCTTGAATTCACTCTTGGCATGCCAATGGAAGGTGTTCCAGGACAACTTGCCTGGGTTTGCACTTAGTCCTGATGCGTCCCTCTTTGGAAATTCTTGCTGCTCCCCTGAGTCTCCGAGATGCACAGAACACGATGGCAGCTGCTGAAAAAAAAGAAAGGCAGCAGTGAGTATGTCAAGAAACAAGAACATAGGCAGCTGACTGTGTTTGGCAAGGAGCAGCTGCTGGACTTTTGCAATTGCTTTCACTGCGCACAGAAGCCCTCTGCTCTGCTGCTACTTTGTTCTGATTCAGGAAATTCACACTACTGAAGCTGAGCCGGGCTATTCAGCTCTGCTGCTTTTCAGCATCTCAGCTCCCCTAATGCCCTGTGGCAGCTCTCGAGGTGTTTTGCCTTTGCCAGGCTGGAATGTGCCTGCTACTACAAAGAGCTGGGCAGGAGCTGGCGGAGAGGACGGCCATCTGCCAGCAGTTTGCAGCTTGCCCAGAAAAGAGCAGTGTCCTTGGAATGTGCAGCAAATCCAATTTCTTGGCAAGTTCGGGGGAAGTGAGCACTGCTTGTACACTTTCTCCATGAGAAACGGAGTGGAAAAGCTTTTCGCTAAGATGTAGACGACCAGAGAGGCAGAATGTGGAGCTCCGCAGCTGGCCGAAGGGAAGTGCCGCTTCCCGGCGTCTTTCGGCAGAAGCGGCTCTTCGGAGCGCACCGCTGCCGCTCCACTGATCCGTGCGCGAAGAAGCCGCTTCTTCGCCTCCGGCAGCCAGAGATCGCGGTAGCTCGCTAGAGGCGAAGAGCGAAGCCGCAAAGAAGCGGGCTTGTCTGCGGAGCTCGCAGACTGCTGCAGGACGCTGGCTGCCACTCTTTTGCCTCTTGAATTCACGCTTGGCATGCGAATGGAAGGTGTTCCAGGACAACATGCCTGGGTTTGCACTTAGTCCTGATGCATCCCTCTTTGGAAATTCTTGCTGCTCCCCTGAGTCTCCGAGATGCACAGAACACGATGGCAGCTGCTGAAAAAAAAGAAAGGCAGCAGTGAGTTTGTCAAGAAACAAGAACATAGGCAGCTGACTGTGTTTGGCAAGGAGCAGCTGCTGGACTTTTGCAATTGCCTTCACTGCGCACAGAAGCCCTCCGCTCTGCTGCTACTTTGTTCTCATTCAGGGAATTGCACACTACTGAAGCTGAGCCGGGCTATTCAGCTCTGCTGCTTTTCAGCATCTCAGCTCCCCTAATGCCCTGTGGCAGCTCTCGAGGTGTTTTGCCTTTGCCAGGCTGGAACGTGCCTGCTACTCCAAAGAGCTGGGCAGGAGCTGGCGGAGAGGACGGCCATCTGCCAGCAGTTTGCAGCTTGCCCAGAAAAGAGCAGTGTCCTTGGAATGTGCAGCAAAATCAATTTCTTGGCAAGTTCGGGGGAAGTGAGCACTGCTTGTACACTTTCTCCATGAGAAACGGAGTGGAAAAGCTTTTCGCTAAGATGTAGACGACCAGAGAGGCAGAATACGGAGCTCCGCAGCTGGCCGAAGGGAAGTGCCGCTTCCCGGCGTCTTTCGGCAGAAGCGGCTCTTCGGAGCGCACCTCTGCCGCTCCACTCATCCGTGCGCGAAGAAGCCGCTTCTTCGCCTCCGGCAGCCAGAGATCGCGGTAGCTCGCTAGAGGCGAAGAGCGAAGCCGCAAAGAAGCGGGCTTGTGTGCGGAGCTCGCAGACAGCTGCAGGACGCTGGCTGCCACTCTCTTGCCTCTTGAATTCACTCTTGGCATGCCAATGGAAGGTGTTCCAGGACAACTTGCCTGGGTTTGCACTTAGTCCTGATGCGTCCCTCTTTGGAAATTCTTGCTGCTCCCCTGAGTCTCCGAGATGTACAGAACACGATGGCAGCTGCTGAAAAAAAAGAAAGGCAGCAGTGAGTTTGTCAAGAAACAAGAACATAGGCAGCTGACTGTGTTTAGCAAGGAGCAGCTGCTGGACTTTTGCAATTGCCTTCACTGCGCACAGAAGCCCTCTGCTCTGCTGCTACTTTGTTCTGATTCAGGAAATTCACACTACTGAAGCTGAGCCAGCCTATTCAGCTCTGCTGCTTTTCAGCATCTCAGCTCCCCTAATGCCCTGTGGCAGCTCTCGAGGTGTTTTGCCTTTGCCAGGCTGGAATGTGCCTGCTACGACAAAGAGCTGGGCAGGAGCTGGCGGAGAGGACGGCCATCTGCCAGCAGTTTGCAGCTTGCCCAGAAAAGAGCAGTGTCCTTGCAATGTGCAGCAAATCCAATTTCTTGGCAAGTTCGGGGGAAGTGAGCACTGCTTGTACACTTTCTCCTTGAGAAACGGAGTGGAAAAGCTTTTCGCTAAGATGTAGACGACCAGAGAGGCAGAATACGGAGCTCCGCAGCTGGCCGAAGGGAAGTGCCGCTTCCCGGCGTCTTTCGGCAGAAGCGGCTCTTCGGAGCGCACCTCTGCCGCTCCACTGATCCGTGCGCGAAGAAGCCGCTTCTTCGCCTCCGGCAGCCAGAGATCGCGGTAGCTCGCTAGAGGCGAAGAGCGAAGCCGCAAAGAAGCGGGCTTGTGTGCGGAGCTCGCAGACTGCTGGAAGACGCTGGCTGCCACTCTCTTGCCTCTTGAATTCACTCTTGGCATGCCAATGGAAGGTGTTCCAGGACAACTTGCTTAGTCCTGATGCGTCCCTCTTTGGAAATTCTTGCTGCTCCCCTGAGGCTCCGAGATGCACAGAACACGATGGCAGCTGCTGAAAAAAAAGAAAGGCAGCATCGAGTTTGTCAAGAAACAAGAACATAGGCAGCTGACTGTGTTTGGCAGGGAGCAGCTGCTGGACTTTTGCAATTGCCTTCACTGCGCACAGAAGCCCTCTGCTCTGCTGCTACTTTGTTCTCATTCAGGGAATTGCACACTACTGAAGCTGAGCCGGGCTATTCAGCTCTGCTGCTTTTCAGCATCTCACTCCCCTAATGCCCTGTGGCAGCTCTCGAGGTGTTTTGCCTTTGCCAGGCTGGAATGTGCCTGCTACTACAAAGAGCTGGGCAGGAGCTGGCGGAGAGGACGGCCATCTGCCAGCAGTTTGCAGCTTGCCCAGAAAAGAGCAGTGTCCTTGGAATGTGCAGCAAAATCAATTTCTTGGCAAGTTCGGGGGAAGTGAGCACTGCTTGTACACTTTCTCCATGAGAAACGGAGTGGAAAAGCTTTTCGCTAAGATGTAGACGACCAGAGAGGCAGAATACGGAGCTCCGCAGCTGGCCGAAGGGAAGTGCCGCTTCCCGGCGTCTTTCGGCAGAAGCGGCTCTTCGGAGCGCACCTCTGCCGCTCCACTCATCCGTGCGCGAAGTAGCCGCTTCTTCGCCTCCGGCAGCCAGAGATCGCGGTAGCTCGCTAGAGGCGAAGAGCGAAGCCGCAAAGAAGCGGGCTTGTGTGCGGAGCTCGCAGACAGCTGCAGGACGCTGGCTGCCACTCTCTTGCCTCTTGAATTCACTCTTGGCATGCCAATGGAAGGTGTTCCAGGACAACTTGCCTGGGTTTGCACTTAGTCCTGATGCGTCCCTCTTTGGAAATTCTTGCTGCTCCCCTGAGTCTCCGAGATGCACAGAACACGATGGCAGCTGCTGAAAAAAAAGAAAGGCAGCAGTGAGTATGTCAAGAAACAAGAACATAGGCAGCTGACTGTGTTTGGCAAGGAGCAGCTGCTGGACTTTTGCAATTGCTTTCACTGCGCACAGAAGCCCTCTGCTCTGCTGCTACTTTGTTCTCATTCAGGAAATTCACACTACTGAAGCTGAGCCGGGCTATTCAGCTCTGCTGCTTTTCAGCATCTCAGCTCCCCTAATGCCCTGTGGCAGCTCTCGAGGTGTTTTGCCTTTGCCAGGCTGGAACGTGCCTGCTACTACAAAGAGCTGGGCAGGAGCTGGCGGAGAGGACGGCCATCTGCCAGCAGTTTGCAGCTTGCCCAGAAAAGAGCAGTGTCCTTGCAATGTGCAGCAAATCCAATTTCTTGGCAAGTTCGGGGGAAGTGAGCACTGCTTGTACACTTTCTCCATGAGAAACGGAGTGGAAAAGCTTTTCGCTAAGATGTAGACGACCAGAGAGGCAGAATGTGGAGCTCCGCAGCTGGCCGAAGGGAAGTGCCGCTTCCCGGCGTCTTTCGGCAGAAGCGGCTCTTCGGAGCGTACCGCTGCCGCTCCACTGATCCGTGCGCGAAGAAGCCGCTTCTTCGCCTCCGGCAGCCAGAGATCGCGGTAGCTCGCTAGAGGCGAAGAGCGAAGCCGCAAAGAAGCGGGCTTGTGTGCGGAGCTCGCAGACTGCTGGAGGATGCTGGCTGCCACTCTCTTGCCTCTTAAATTTTCTCTAGGCATGCGAATTGGGGGGGTTCCCGGACAACTTGCCTGGGTTTGCACTTTACAGCGCACCGCTTCCGCTCCATTCATCCGTGCGCGAAGAAGCCGCTTCTTCGCCTCCGGCAGCCAGAGATCGCGGTAGCTCGTTAGAGGCGAAGAGCGAAGCTGCAAAGAAGCGGGCTTGTGTGCGGAGCTCGCAGACTGCTGCAGGACGCTGGCTGCCACTCTCTTGCCTCTTGAATTCACGCTTGGCATGCGAATGGAAGGTGTTCCAGGACAACATGCCTGGGTTTGCACTTAGTCCTGATGCGTCCCTCTTGGGAAATTCTAGCTGCTCCCCTGAGGCTCCGAGATGTACAGAACACGATGGCAGCTGCTGAAAAAAAAGAAAGGCAGCAGTGAGTTTGTCAAGAAACAAGAACATAGGCAGCTGACTGTGTTTGGCAGGGAGCAGCTGCTGGACTTTTGCAATTGCCTTCACTGCGCACAGAAGCCCTCTGCTCTGCTGCTACTTTGTTCTCATTCAGGGAATTGCACACTACTGAAGCTGAGCCAGCCTATTCAGCTCTGCTGCTTTTCAGCATCTCAGCTCCCCTAATGCCCTGTGGCAGCTCTCGGGGTGTTTTGCCTTTGCCAGGCTGGAACGTGCCTGCTACTACAAAGAGCTGGGCAGGAGCTGGCGGAGAGGACGGCCATCTGCCAGCAGTTTGCAGCTTGCCCAGAAAAGAGCAGTGTCCTTGGAATGTGCAGCAAAATCAATTTCTTGGCAAGTTCGGGGGAAGTGAGCACTGCTTGTACACTTTCTCCATGAGAAACGGAGTGGAAAAGCTTTTCGCTAAGATGTAGACGACCAGAGAGGCAGAATACGGAGCTCCGCAGCTGGCCGAAGGGAAGTGCCGCTTCCCGGCGTCTTTCGGCAGAAGCGGCTCTTCGGAGCGCACCTCTGCCGCTCCACTGATCCGTGCGCGAAGAAGCCGCTTCTTCGCCTCCGGCAGCCAGAGATCGCGGTAGCTCGCTAAAGGCGAAGAGCGAAGCCGCAAAGAAGCGGGCTTGTCTGCGGAGCTTGCAGACTGCTGGAGGATGCTGGCTGCCACTCTCTTGCCTCTTAAATTTTCTCTAGGCATGCGAATTGGGGGTGTTCCAGGACAACTTGCCTGGGTTTGCACTTTACAGCGCACCGCTTCCGCTCCATTCATCCGTGCGCGAAGAAGCCGCTTCTTCGCCTCCGGCAGCCAGAGATCGCGGTAGCTCGTTAGAGGCGAAGAGCGAAGCTGCAAAGAAGCGGGCTTGTGTGCGGAGCTCGCAGACTGCTGCAGGACGCTGGCTGCCACTCTCTTGCCTCTTGAATTCACGCTTGGCATGCGAATGGAAGGTGTTCCAGGACAACATGCCTGGGTTTGCACTTAGTCCTGATGCGTCCCTCTTGGGAAATTCTAGCTGCTCCCCTGAGGCTCCGAGATGTACAGAACACGATGGCAGCTGCTGAAAAAAAAGAAAGGCAGCAGTGAGTTTGTCAAGAAACAAGAACATAGGCAGCTGACTGTGTTTGGCAGGGAGCAGCTGCTGGACTTTTGCAATTGCCTTCACTGCGCACAGAAGCCCTCTGCTCTGCTGCTACTTTGTTCTCATTCAGGGAATTGCACACTACTGAAGCTGAGCCAGCCTATTCAGCTCTGCTGCTTTTCAGCATCTCAGCTCCCCTAATGCCCTGTGGCAGCTCTCGGGGTGTTTTGCCTTTGCCAGGCTGGAACGTGCCTGCTACTACAAAGAGCTGGGCAGGAGCTGGCGGAGAGGACGGCCATCTGCCAGCAGTTTGCAGCTTGCCCAGAAAAGAGCAGTGTCCTTGGAATGTGCAGCAAAATCAATTTCTTGGCAAGTTCGGGGGAAGTGAGCACTGCTTGTACACTTTCTCCATGAGAAACGGAGTGGAAAAGCTTTTCGCTAAGATGTAGACGACCAGAGAGGCAGAATACGGAGCTCCGCAGCTGGCCGAAGGGAAGTGCCGCTTCCCGGCGTCTTTCGGCAGAAGCGGCTCTTCGGAGCGCACCTCTGCCGCTCCACTGATCCGTGCGCGAAGAAGCCGCTTCTTCGCCTCCGGCAGCCAGAGATCGCGGTAGCTCGCTAAAGGCGAAGAGCGAAGCCGCAAAGAAGCGGGCTTGTCTGCGGAGCTTGCAGACTGCTGGAGGATGCTGGCTGCCACTCTCTTGCCTCTTAAATTTTCTCTAGGCATGCGAATTGGGGGTGTTCCAGGACAACTTGCCTGGGTTTGCACTTTACAGCGCACCGCTTCCGCTCCATTCATCCGTCCGCGAAGAAGCCGCTTCTTCGCCTCCGGCAGCCAGAGATCGCGGTAGCTCGTTAGAGGCGAAGAGCGAAGCCGCAAAGAAGCGGGCTTGTGTGCGGAGCTCGCAGACTGCTGCAGGACGCTGGCTGCCACTCTTTTGCCTCTTGAATTCACGCTTGGCATGCGAATGGAAGGTGTTCCAGGACAACATGCCTGGGTTTGCACTTAGTCCTGATGCGTCCCTCTTTGGAAATTCTTGCTGCTCCCCTGAGTCTCCGAGATGCACAGAACACGATGGCAGCTGCTGAAAAAAAAGAAAGGCAGCAGTGAGTTTGTCAAGAAACAAGAACATAGGCAGCTGACTGTGTTTGGCAAGGAGCAGCTGCTGGACTTTTGCAATTGCCTTCACTGCGCACAGAAGCCCTCCGCTCTGCTGCTACTTTGTTCTCATTCAGGGAATTGCACACTACTGAAGCTGAGCCGGGCTATTCAGCTCTGCTGCTTTTCAGCATCTCAGCTCCCCTAATGCCCTGTGGCAGCTCTCGAGGTGTTTTGCCTTTGCCAGGCTGGAACGTGCCTGCTACTACAAAGAGCTGGGCAGGAGCTGGCGGAGAGGACGGCCATCTGCCAGCAGTTTGCAGCTTGCCCAGAAAAGAGCAGTGTCCTTGGAATGTGCAGCAAAATCAATTTCTTGGCAAGTTCGGGGGAAGTGAGCACTGCTTGTACACTTTCTCCATGAGAAACGGAGTGGAAAAGCTTTTCGCTAAGATGTAGACGACCAGAGAGGCAGAATACGGAGCTCCGCAGCTGGCCGAAGGGAAGTGCCGCTTCCCGGCGTCTTTCGGCAGAAGCGGCTCTTCGGAGCGCACCTCTGCCGCTCCACTCATCCGTGCGCGAAGAAGCCGCTTCTTCGCCTCCGGCAGCCAGAGATCGCGGTAGCTCGCTAGAGGCGAAGAGCGAAGCCGCAAAGAAGCGGGCTTGTGTGCGGAGCTCGCAGACAGCTGCAGGACGCTGGCTGCCACTCTCTTGCCTCTTGAATTCACTCTTGGCATGCCAATGGAAGGTGTTCCAGGACAACTTGCCTGGGTTTGCACTTAGTCCTGATGCGTCCCTCTTTGGAAATTCTTGCTGCTCCCCTGAGGCTCCGAGATGTACAGAACACGATGGCAGCTGCTGAAAAAAAAGAAAGGCAGCAGTGAGTTTGTCAAGAAACAAGAACATAGGCAGCTGACTGTGTTTAGCAAGGAGCAGCTGCTGGACTTTTGCAATTGCCTTCACTGCGCACAGAAGCCCTCTGCTCTGCTGCTACTTTGTTCTGATTCAGGAAATTCACACTACTGAAGCTGAGCCGGGCTATTCAGCTCTGCTGCTTTTCAGCATCTCAGCTCCCCTAATGCCCTGTGGCAGCTCTCGAGGTGTTTTGCCTTTGCCAGGCTGGAATGTGCCTGCTACGACAAAGAGCTGGGCAGGAGCTGGCGGAGAGGACGGCCATCTGCCAGCAGTTTGCAGCTTGCCCAGAAAAGAGCAGTGTCCTTGCAATGTGCAGCAAATCCAATTTCTTGGCAAGTTCGGGGGAAGTGAGCACTGCTTGTACACTTTCTCCTTGAGAAACGGAGTGGAAAAGCTTTTCGCTAAGATGTAGACGACCAGAGAGGCAGAATACGGAGCTCCGCAGCTGGCCGAAGGGAAGTGCCGCTTCCCGGCGTCTTTCGGCAGAAGCGGCTCTTCGGAGCGCACCTCTGCCGCTCCACTGATCCGTGCGCGAAGAAGCCGCTTCTTCGCCTCCGGCAGCCAGAGATCGCGGTAGCTCGTTAGAGGCGAAGAGCGAAGCCGCAAAGAAGCGGGCTTGTGTGCGGAGCTCGCAGACTGCTGGAAGACGCTGGCTGCCACTCTCTTGCCTCTTGAATTCACTCTTGGCATGCCAATGGAAGGTGTTCCAGGACAACTTGCTTAGTCCTGATGCGTCCCTCTTTGGAAATTCTTGCTGCTCCCCTGAGGCTCCGAGATGCACAGAACACGATGGCAGCTGCTGAAAAAAAAGAAAGGCAGCAGTGAGTTTGTCAAGAAACAAGAACATAGGCAGCTGACTGTGTTTGGCAGGGAGCAGCTGCTGGACTTTTGCAATTGCCTTCACTGCGCACAGAAGCCCTCTGCTCTGCTGCTACTTTGTTCTCATTCAGGGAATTGCACACTACTGAAGCTGAGCCGGGCTATTCAGCTCTGCTGCTTTTCAGCATCTCACTCCCCTAATGCCCTGTGGCAGCTCTCGAGGTGTTTTGCCTTTGCCAGGCTGGAATGTGCCTGCTACTACAAAGAGCTGGGCAGGAGCTGGCGGAGAGGACGGCCATCTGCCAGCAGTTTGCAGCTTGCCCAGAAAAGAGCAGTGTCCTTGGAATGTGCAGCAAAATCAATTTCTTGGCAAGTTCGGGGGAAGTGAGCACTGCTTGTACACTTTCTCCATGAGAAACGGAGTGGAAAAGCTTTTCGCTAAGATGTAGACGACCAGAGAGGCAGAATACGGAGCTCCGCAGCTGGCCGAAGGGAAGTGCCGCTTCCCGGCGTCTTTCGGCAGAAGCGGCTCTTCGGAGCGCACCTCTGCCGCTCCACTCATCCGTGCGCGAAGAAGCCGCTTCTTCGCCTCCGGCAGCCAGAGATCGCGGTAGCTCGCTAAAGGCGAAGAGCGAAGCCGCAAAGAAGCGGGCTTGTCTGCGGAGCTTGCAGACTGCTGGAGGATGCTGGCTGCCACTCTCTTGCCTCTTAAATTTTCTCTAGGCATGCGAATTGGGGGTGTTCCAGGACAACTTGCCTGGGTTTGCACTTTACAGCGCACCGCTTCCGCTCCATTCATCCGTGCGCGAAGAAGCCGCTTCTTCGCCTCCGGCAGCCAGAGATCGCGGTAGCTCGTTAGAGGCGAAGAGCGAAGCCGCAAAGAAGCGGGCTTGTGTGCGGAGCTCGCAGACTGCTGCAGGACGCTGGCTGCCACTCTTTTGCCTCTTGAATTCACGCTTGGCATGCGAATGGAAGGTGTTCCAGGACAACATGCCTGGGTTTGCACTTAGTCCTGATGCGTCCCTCTTTGGAAATTCTTGCTGCTCCCCTGAGTCTCCGAGATGCACAGAACACGATGGCAGCTGCTGAAAAAAAAGAAAGGCAGCAGTGAGTTTGTCAAGAAACAAGAACATAGGCAGCTGACTGTGTTTGGCAAGGAGCAGCTGCTGGACTTTTGCAATTGCCTTCACTGCGCACAGAAGCCCTCCGCTCTGCTGCTACTTTGTTCTCATTCAGGGAATTGCACACTACTGAAGCTGAGCCGGGCTATTCAGCTCTGCTGCTTTTCAGCATCTCAGCTCCCCTAATGCCCTGTGGCAGCTCTCGAGGTGTTTTGCCTTTGCCAGGCTGGAACGTGCCTGCTACTACAAAGAGCTGGGCAGGAGCTGGCGGAGAGGACGGCCATCTGCCAGCAGTTTGCAGCTTGCCCAGAAAAGAGCAGTGTCCTTGGAATGTGCAGCAAAATCAATTTCTTGGCAAGTTCGGGGGAAGTGAGCACTGCTTGTACACTTTCTCCATGAGAAACGGAGTGGAAAAGCTTTTCGCTAAGATGTAGACGACCAGAGAGGCAGAATACGGAGCTCCGCAGCTGGCCGAAGGGAAGTGCCGCTTCCCGGCGTCTTTCGGCAGAAGCGGCTCTTCGGAGCGCACCTCTGCCGCTCCACTCATCCGTGCGCGAAGAAGCCGCTTCTTCGCCTCCGGCAGCCAGAGATCGCGGTAGCTCGCTAGAGGCGAAGAGCGAAGCCGCAAAGAAGCGGGCTTGTGTGCGGAGCTCGCAGACAGCTGCAGGACGCTGGCTGCCACTCTCTTGCCTCTTGAATTCACTCTTGGCATGCCAATGGAAGGTGTTCCAGGACAACTTGCCTGGGTTTGCACTTAGTCCTGATGCGTCCCTCTTTGGAAATTCTTGCTGCTCCCCTGAGGCTCCGAGATGTACAGAACACGATGGCAGCTGCTGAAAAAAAAGAAAGGCAGCAGTGAGTTTGTCAAGAAACAAGAACATAGGCAGCTGACTGTGTTTAGCAAGGAGCAGCTGCTGGACTTTTGCAATTGCCTTCACTGCGCACAGAAGCCCTCTGCTCTGCTGCTACTTTGTTCTGATTCAGGAAATTCACACTACTGAAGCTGAGCCAGCCTATTCAGCTCTGCTGCTTTTCAGCATCTCAGCTCCCCTAATGCCCTGTGGCAGCTCTCGAGGTGTTTTGCCTTTGCCAGGCTGGAATGTGCCTGCTACGACAAAGAGCTGGGCAGGAGCTGGCGGAGAGGACGGCCATCTGCCAGCAGTTTGCAGCTTGCCCAGAAAAGAGCAGTGTCCTTGCAATGTGCAGCAAATCCAATTTCTTGGCAAGTTCGGGGGAAGTGAGCACTGCTTGTACACTTTCTCCTTGAGAAACGGAGTGGAAAAGCTTTTCGCTAAGATGTAGACGACCAGAGAGGCAGAATACGGAGCTCCGCAGCTGGCCGAAGGGAAGTGCCGCTTCCCGGCGTCTTTCGGCAGAAGCGGCTCTTCGGAGCGCACCTCTGCCGCTCCACTGATCCGTGCGCGAAGAAGCCGCTTCTTCGCCTCCGGCAGCCAGAGATCGCGGTAGCTCGTTAGAGGCGAAGAGCGAAGCCGCAAAGAAGCGGGCTTGTGTGCGGAGCTCGCAGACTGCTGGAAGACGCTGGCTGCCACTCTCTTGCCTCTTGAATTCACTCTTGGCATGCCAATGGAAGGTGTTCCAGGACAACTTGCTTAGTCCTGATGCGTCCCTCTTTGGAAATTCTTGCTGCTCCCCTGAGGCTCCGAGATGCACAGAACACGATGGCAGCTGCTGAAAAAAAAGAAAGGCAGCAGTGAGTTTGTCAAGAAACAAGAACATAGGCAGCTGACTGTGTTTGGCAGGGAGCAGCTGCTGGACTTTTGCAATTGCCTTCACTGCGCACAGAAGCCCTCTGCTCTGCTGCTACTTTGTTCTCATTCAGGGAATTGCACACTACTGAAGCTGAGCCGGGCTATTCAGCTCTGCTGCTTTTCAGCATCTCACTCCCCTAATGCCCTGTGGCAGCTCTCGAGGTGTTTTGCCTTTGCCAGGCTGGAATGTGCCTGCTACTACAAAGAGCTGGGCAGGAGCTGGCGGAGAGGACGGCCATCTGCCAGCAGTTTGCAGCTTGCCCAGAAAAGAGCAGTGTCCTTGGAATGTGCAGCAAAATCAATTTCTTGGCAAGTTCGGGGGAAGTGAGCACTGCTTGTACACTTTCTCCATGAGAAACGGAGTGGAAAAGCTTTTCGCTAAGATGTAGACGACCAGAGAGGCAGAATACGGAGCTCCGCAGCTGGCCGAAGGGAAGTGCCGCTTCCGGGCGTCTTTCGGCAGAAGCGGCTCTTCGGAGCGCACCTCTGCCGCTCCACTGATCCGTGCGCGAAGAAGCCGCTTCTTCGCCTCCGGCAGCCAGAGATCGCGGTAGCTCGCTAGAGGCGAAGAGCGAAGCCGCAAAGAAGCGGGCTTGTGTGCGGAGCTCGCAGACAGCTGCAGGACGCTGGCTGCCACTCTCTTGCCTCTTGAATTCACTCTTGGCATGCCAATGGAAGGTGTTCCAGGACAACTTGCCTGGGTTTGCACTTAGTCCTGATGCGTCCCTCTTTGGAAATTCTTGCTGCTCCCCTGAGTCTCCGAGATGCACAGAACACGATGGCAGCTGCTGAAAAAAAAGAAAGGCAGCATCGAGTATGTCAAGAAACAAGAACATAGGCAGCTGACTGTGTTTGGCAAGGAGCAGCTGCTGGACTTTTGCAATTGCTTTCACTGCGCACAGAAGCCCTCTGCTCTGCTGCTACTTTGTTCTGATTCAGGAAATTCACACTACTGAAGCTGAGCCAGCCTATTCAGCTCTGCTGCTTTTCAGCATCTCAGCTCCCCTAATGCCCTGTGGCAGCTCTCGAGGTGTTTTGCCTTTGCCAGGCTGGAACGTGCCTGCTACTACAAAGAGCTGGGCAGGAGCTGGCGGAGAGGACGGCCATCTGCCAGCAGTTTGCAGCTTGCCCAGAAAAGAGCAGTGTCCTTGCAATGTGCAGCAAATCCAATTTCTTGGCAAGTTCGGGGGAAGTGAGCACTGCTTGTACACTTTCTCCATGAGAAACGGAGTGGAAAAGCTTTTCGCTAAGATGTAGACGACCAGAGAGGCAGAATGTGGAGCTCCGCAGCTGGCCGAAGGGAAGTGCCGCTTCCCGGCGTCTTTCGGCAGAAGCGGCTCTTCGGAGCGCACCGCTGCCGCTCCACTGATCCGTGCGCGAAGAAGCCGCTTCTTCGCCTCCGGCAGCCAGAGATCGCGGTAGCTCGCTAGAGGCGAAGAGCGAAGCCGCAAAGAAGCGGGCTTGTCTGCGGAGCTCGCAGACTGCTGCAGGATGCTGGCTGCCACTCTCTTGCCTCTTAAATTTTCTCTAGGCATGCGAATTGGGGGGGTTCCCGGACAACTTGCCTGGGTTTGCACTTTACAGCGCACAGCTTCCGCTCCATTCATCCGTGCGCGAAGAAGCCGCTTCTTCGCCTCCGGCAGCCAGAGATCGCGGTAGCTCGTTAGAGGCGAAGAGCGAAGCCGCAAAGAAGCGGGCTTGTGTGCGGAGCTCGCAGACTGCTGCAGGACGCTGGCTGCCACTCTCTTGCCTCTTGAATTCACGCTTGGCATGCGAATGGAAGGTGTTCCAGGACAACATGCCTGGGTTTGCACTTAGTCCTGATGCGTCCCTCTTGGGAAATTCTAGCTGCTCCCCTGAGGCTCCGAGATGCACAGAACACGATGGCGGCTGCTGAAAAAAAAGAAAGGCAGCAGTGAGTTTGTCAAGAAACAAGAACATAGGCAGCTGACTGTGTTTGGCAGGGAGCAGCTGCTGGACTTTTGCAATTGCCTTCACTGCGCACAGAAGCCCTCTGCTCTGCTGCTACTTTGTTCTCATTCAGGGAATTGCACACTACTGAAGCTGAGCCAGCCTATTCAGCTCTGCTGCTTTTCAGCATCTCAGCTCCCCTAATGCCCTGTGGCAGCTCTCGGGGTGTTTTGCCTTTGCCAGGCTGGAACGTGCCTGCTACTACAAAGAGCTGGGCAGGAGCTGGCGGAGAGGACGGCCATCTGCCAGCAGTTTGCAGCTTGCCCAGAAAAGAGCAGTGTCCTTGCAATGTGCAGCAAATCCAATTTCTTGGCAAGTTCGGGGGAAGTGAGCACTGCTTGTACACTTTCTCCATGAGAAACGGAGTGGAAAAGCTTTTCGCTAAGATGTAGACGACCAGAGAGGCAGAATACGGAGCTCCGCAGCTGGCCGAAGGGAAGTGCCGCTTCCCGGCGTCTTTCGGCAGAAGCGGCTCTTCGGAGCGCACCTCTGCCGCTCCACTGATCCGTGCGCGAAGAAGCCGCTTCTTCGCCTCCGGCAGCCAGAGATCGCGGTAGCTCGCTAGAGGCGAAGAGCGAAGCCGCACAGAAGCGGGCTTGTGTGCGGAGCTCGCAGACTGCTGGAAGACGCTGGCTGCCACTCTCTTGCCTCTTGAATTCACTCTTGGCATGCCAATGGAAGGTGTTCCAGGACAACTTGCTTAGTCCTGATGCGTCCCTCTTTGGAAATTCTTGCTGCTCCCCTGAGGCTCCGAGATGCACAGAACACGATGGCAGCTGCTGAAAAAAAAGAAAGGCAGCAGTGAGTTTGTCAAAAAACAAGAACATAGGCAGCTGACTGTGTTTGGCAGGGAGCAGCTGCTGGACTTTTGCAATTGCCTTCACTGCGCACAGAAGCCCTCTGCTCTGCTGCTACTTTGTTCTCATTCAGGGAATTGCACACTACTGAAGCTGAGCCGGGCTATTCAGCTCTGCTGCTTTTCAGCATCTCACTCCCCTAATGCCCTGTGGCAGCTCTCGAGGTGTTTTGCCTTTGCCAGGCTGGAATGTGCCTGCTACTACAAAGAGCTGGGCAGGAGCTGGCGGAGAGGACGGCCATCTGCCAGCAGTTTGCAGCTTGCCCAGAAAAGAGCAGTGTCCTTGGAATGTGCAGCAAAATCAATTTCTTGGCAAGTTCGGGGGAAGTGAGCACTGCTTGTACACTTTCTCCATGAGAAACGGAGTGGAAAAGCTTTTCGCTAAGATGTAGACGACCAGAGAGGCAGAATACGGAGCTCCGCAGCTGGCCGAAGGGAAGTGCCGCTTCCCGGCGTCTTTCGGCAGAAGCGGCTCTTCGGAGCGCACCTCTGCCGCTCCACTCATCCGTGCGCGAAGAAGCCGCTTCTTCGCCTCCGGCAGCCAGAGATCGCGGTAGCTCGCTAGAGGCGAAGAGCGAAGCCGCAAAGAAGCGGGCTTGTGTGCGGAGCTCGCAGACAGCTGCAGGACGCTGGCTGCCACTCTCTTGCCTCTTGAATTCACTCTTGGCATGCCAATGGAAGGTGTTCCAGGACAACTTGCCTGGGTTTGCACTTAGTCCTGATGCGTCCCTCTTGGGAAATTCTAGCTGCTCCCCTGAGGCTCCGAGATGTACAGAACACGATGGCAGCTGCTGAAAAAAAAGAAAGGCAGCAGTGAGTTTGTCAAGAAACAAGAACATAGGCAGCTGACTGTGTTTAGCAAGGAGCAGCTGCTGGACTTTTGCAATTGCCTTCACTGCGCACAGAAGCCCTCTGCTCTGCTGCTACTTTGTTCTCATTCAGGAAATTCACACTACTGAAGCTGAGCCGGGCTATTCAGCTCTGCTGCTTTTCAGCATCTCAGCTCCCCTAATGCCCTGTGGCAGCTCTCGAGGTGTTTTGCCTTTGCCAGGCTGGAATGTGCCTGCTACGACAAAGAGCTGGGCAGGAGCTGGCGGAGAGGACGGCCATCTGCCAGCAGTTTGCAGCTTGCCCAGAAAAGAGCAGTGTCCTTGCAATGTGCAGCAAATCCAATTTCTTGGCAAGTTCGGGGGAAGTGAGCACTGCTTGTACACTTTCTCCATGAGAAACGGAGTGGAAAAGCTTTTCGCTAAGATGTAGACGACCAGAGAGGCAGAATACGGAGCTCCGCAGCTGGCCGAAGGGAAGTGCCGCTTCCCGGCGTCTTTCGGCAGAAGCGGCTCTTCGGAGCGCACCTCTGCCGCTCCACTCATCCGTGCGCGAAGAAGCCGCTTCTTCGCCTCCGGCAGCCAGAGATCGCGGTAGCTCGCTAAAGGCGAAGAGCGAAGCCGCAAAGAAGCGGGCTTGTGTGCGGAGCTCGCAGACTGCTGGAGGATGCTGGCTGCCACTCTCTTGCCTCTTAAATTTTCTCTAGGCATGCGAATTGGGGGGGTTCCCGGACAACTTGCCTGGGTTTGCACTTTACAGCGCACCGCTTCCGCTCCATTCATCCGTGCGCGAAGAAGCCGCTTCTTCGCCTCCGGCAGCCAGAGATCGCGGTAGCTCGCTAGAGGCGAAGAGCGAAGCCGCAAAGAAGCGGGCTTGTCTGCGGAGCTCGCAGACTGCTGGAGGATGCTGGCTGCCACTCTCTTGCCTCTTAAATTTTCTCTAGGCATGCGAATTGGGGGTGTTCCCGGACAACTTGCCTGGGTTTGCACTTTACAGCGCACCGCTTCCGCTCCATTCATCCGTGCGCGAAGAAGCCGCTTCTTCGCCTCCGGCAGCCAGAGATCGCGGTAGCTCGTTAGAGGCGAAGAGCGAAGCCGCAAAGAAGCGGGCTTGTCTGCGGAGCTCGCAGACTGCTGAAGGACGCTGGCTGCCACTCTTTTGCCTCTTGAATTCACGCTTGGCATGCGAATGGAAGGTGTTCCAGGACAACATGCCTGGGTTTGCACTTAGTCCTGATGCGTCCCTCTTGGGAAATTCTAGCTGCTCCCCTGAGGCTCCGAGATGCACAGAACACGATGGCAGCTGCTGAAAAAAAAGAAAGGCAGCAGTGAGTTTGTCAAGAAACAAGAACATAGGCAGCTGACTGTGTTTGGCAAGGAGCAGCTGCTGGACTTTTGCAATTGCCTTCACTGCGCACAGAAGCCCTCCGCTCTGCTGATACTTTGTTCTCATTCAGGGAATTGCACACTACTGAAGCTGAGCCGGGCTATTCAGCTCTGCTGCTTTTCAGCATCTCAGCTCCCCTAATGCCCTGTGGCAGCTCTCGAGGTGTTTTGCCTTTGCCAGGCTGGAATGTGCCTGCTACTACAAAGAGCTGGGCAGGAGCTGGCGGAGAGGACGGCCATCTGCCAGCAGTTTGCAGCTTGCCCAGAAAAGAGCAGTGTCCTTGGAATGTGCAGCAAAATCAATTTCTTGGCAAGTTCGGGGGAAGTGAGCACTGCTTGTACACTTTCTCCATGAGAAACGGAGTGGAAAAGCTTTTCGCTAAGATGTAGACGACCAGAGAGGCAGAATACGGAGCTCCGCAGCTGGCCGAAGGGAAGTGCCGCTTCCGGGCGTCTTTCGGCAGAAGCGGCTCTTCGGAGCGCACCTCTGCCGCTCCACTCATCCGTGCGCGAAGAAGCCGCTTCTTCGCCTCCGGCAGCCAGAGATCGCGGTAGCTCGCTAGAGGCGAAGAGCGAAGCCGCAAAGAAGCGGGCTTGTGTGCGGAGCTCGCAGACAGCTGCAGGACGCTGGCTGCCACTCTCTTGCCTCTTGAATTCACTCTTGGCATGCCAATGGAAGGTGTTCCAGGACAACTTGCCTGGGTTTGCACTTAGTCCTGATGCGTCCCTCTTGGGAAATTCTTGCTGCTCCCCTGAGTCTCCGAGATGTACAGAACACGATGGCAGCTGCTGAAAAAAAAGAAAGGCAGCAGTGAGTTTGTCAAGAAACAAGAACATAGGCAGCTGACTGTGTTTAGCAAGGAGCAGCTGCTGGACTTTTGCAATTGCCTTCACTGCGCACAGAAGCCCTCTGCTCTGCTGCTACTTTGTTCTGATTCAGGAAATTCACACTACTGAAGCTGAGCCAGCCTATTCAGCTCTGCTGCTTTTCAGCATCTCAGCTCCCCTAATGCCCTGTGGCAGCTCTCGAGGTGTTTTGCCTTTGCCAGGCTGGAATGTGCCTGCTACGACAAAGAGCTGGGCAGGAGCTGGCGGAGAGGACGGCCATCTGCCAGCAGTTTGCAGCTTGCCCAGAAAAGAGCAGTGTCCTTGCAATGTGCAGCAAATCCAATTTCTTGGCAAGTTCGGGGGAAGTGAGCACTGCTTGTACACTTTCTCCTTGAGAAACGGAGTGGAAAAGCTTTTCGCTAAGATGTAGACGACCAGAGAGGCAGAATACGGAGCTCCGCAGCTGGCCGAAGGGAAGTGCCGCTTCCCGGCGTCTTTCGGCAGAAGCGGCTCTTCGGAGCGCACCTCTGCCGCTCCACTGATCCGTGCGCGAAGAAGCCGCTTCTTCGCCTCCGGCAGCCAGAGATCGCGGTAGCTCGCTAGAGGCGAAGAGCGAAGCCGCAAAGAAGCGGGCTTGTGTGCGGAGCTCGCAGACTGCTGGAGGATGCTGGCTGCCACTCTCTTGCCTCTTAAATTTTCTCTAGGCATGCGAATTGGGGGTGTTCCCGGACAACTTGCCTGGGTTTGCACTTTACAGCGCACCGCTTCCGCTCCATTCATCCGTGCGCGAAGAAGCCGCTTCTTCGCCTCCGGCAGCCAGAGATCGCGGTAGCTCGTTAGAGGCGAAGAGCGAAGCCGCAAAGAAGCGGGCTTGTGTGCGGAGCTCGCAGACTGCTGCAGGACGCTGGCTGCCACTCTTTTGCCTCTTGAATTCACGCTTGGCATGCGAATGGAAGGTGTTCCAGGACAACATGCCTGGGTTTGCACTTAGTCCTGATGCGTCCCTCTTGTGAAATTCTAGCTGCTCCCCTGAGTCTCCGAGATGCACAGAACACGATGGCAGCTGCTGAAAAAAAGAAAGGCAGCAGTGAGTTTGTCAAGAAACAAGAACATAGGCAGCTGACTGTGTTTGGCAGGGAGCAGCTGCTGGAATTTTGCAATTGCCTTCACTGCGCACAGAAGCCCTCCGCTCTGCTGCTACTTTGTTCTCATTCAGGGAATTGCACACTACTGAAGCTGAGCCAGCCTATTCAGCTCTGCTGCTTTTCAGCATCTCAGCTCCCCTAATGCCCTGTGGCAGCTCTCGAGGTGTTTTGCCTTTGCCAGGCTGGAACGTGCCTGCTACTCCAAAGAGCTGGGCAGGAGCTGGCGGAGAGGACGGCCATCTGCCAGCAGTTTGCAGCTTGCCCAGAAAAGAGCAGTGTCCTTGCAATGTGCAGCAAATCCAATTTCTTGGCAAGTTCGGGGGAAGTGAGCACTGCTTGTACACTTTCTCCATGAGAAACAGAGTGGAAAAGCTTTTCGCTAAGATGTAGACGACCAGAGAGGCAGAATACGGAGCTCCGCAGCTGGCCGAAGGGAAGTGCCGCTTCCCGGCGTCTTTCGGCAGAAGCGGCTCTTCGGAGCGCACCTCTGCCGCTCCACTGATCCGTGCGCGAAGAAGCCGCTTCTTCGCCTCCGGCAGCCAGAGATCGCGGTAGCTCGCTAGAGGCGAAGAGCGAAGCCGCAAAGAAGCGGGCTTGTCTGCGGAGCTCGCAGACTGCTGGAGGATGCTGGCTGCCACTCTCTTGCCTCTTAAATTTTCTCTAGGCATGCGAATTGGGGGTGTTCCCGGACAACTTGCCTGGGTTTGCACTTTACAGCGCACCGCTTCCGCTCCATTCATCCGTGCGCGAAGAAGCCGCTTCTTCGCCTCCGGCAGCCAGAGATCGCGGTAGCTCGCTAGAGGCGAAGAGCGAAGCCGCAAAGAAGCGGGCTTGTCTGCGGAGCTCGCAGACTGCTGCAGGACGCTGGCTGCCACTCTTTTGCCTCTTGAATTCACGCTTGGCATGCGAATGGAAGGTGTTCCAGGACAACATGCCTGGGTTTGCACTTAGTCCTGATGCATCCCTCTTTGGAAATTCTTGCTGCTCCCCTGAGTCTCCGAGATGCACAGAACACGATGGCAGCTGCTGAAAAAAAAGAAAGGCAGCATCGAGTTTGTCAAGAAACAAGAACATAGGCAGCTGACTGTGTTTGGCAGGGAGCAGCTGCTGGACTTTTGCAATTGCCTTCACTGCGCACAGAAGCCCTCTGCTCTGCTGCTACTTTGTTCTCATTCAGGGAATTGCACACTACTGAAGCTGAGCCGGGCTATTCAGCTCTGCTGCTTTTCAGCATCTCACTCCCCTAATGCCCTGTGGCAGCTCTCGAGGAGTTTTGCCTTTGCCAGGCTGGAATGTGCCTGCTACTACAAAGAGCTGGGCAGGAGCTGGCGGAGAGGACGGCCATCTGCCAGCAGTTTGCAGCTTGCCCAGAAAAGAGCAGTGTCCTTGGAATGTGCAGCAAAATCAATTTCTTGGCAAGTTCGGGGGAAGTGAGCACTGCTTGTACACTTTCTCCATGAGAAACGGAGTGGAAAAGCTTTTCGCTAAGATGTAGACGACCAGAGAGGCAGAATACGGAGCTCCGCAGCTGGCCGAAGGGAAGTGCCGGTTCCCGGCGTCTTTCGGCAGAAGCGGCTCTTCGGAGCGCACCTCTGCCGCTCCACTCATCCGTGCGCGAAGTAGCCGCTTCTTCGCCTCCGGCAGCCAGAGATCGCGGTAGCTCGCTAGAGGCGAAGAGCGAAGCCGCAAAGAAGCGGGCTTGTGTGCGGAGCTCGCAGACAGCTGCAGGACGCTGGCTGCCACTCTCTTGCCTCTTGAATTCACTCTTGGCATGCCAATGGAAGGTGTTCCAGGACAACTTGCCTGGGTTTGCACTTAGTCCTGATGCGTCCCTCTTTGGAAATTCTTGCTGCTCCCCTGAGTCTCCGAGATGCACAGAACACGATGGCAGCTGCTGAAAAAAAAGAAAGGCAGCAGTGAGTATGTCAAGAAACAAGAACATAGGCAGCTGACTGTGTTTGGCAAGGAGCAGCTGCTGGACTTTTGCAATTGCTTTCACTGCGCACAGAAGCCCTCTGCTCTGCTGCTACTTTGTTCTGATTCAGGAAATTCACACTACTGAAGCTGAGCCGGGCTATTCAGCTCTGCTGCTTTTCAGCATCTCAGCTCCCCTAATGCCCTGTGGCAGCTCTCGAGGTGTTTTGCCTTTGCCAGGCTGGAACGTGCCTGCTACTACAAAGAGCTGGGCAGGAGCTGGCGGAGAGGACGGCCATCTGCCAGCAGTTTGCAGCTTGCCCAGAAAAGAGCAGTGTCCTTGCAATGTGCAGCAAATCCAATTTCTTGGCAAGTTCGGGGGAAGTGAGCACTGCTTGTACACTTTCTCCATGAGAAACGGAGTGGAAAAGCTTTTCGCTAAGATGTAGACGACCAGAGAGGCAGAATGTGGAGCTCCGCAGCTGGCCGAAGGGAAGTGCCGCTTCCCGGCGTCTTTCGGCAGAAGCGGCTCTTCGGAGCGCACCGCTGCCGCTCCACTGATCCGTGCGCGAAGAAGCCGCTTCTTCGCCTCCGGCAGCCAGAGATCGCGGTAGCTCGCTAGAGGCGAAGAGCGAAGCCGCAAAGAAGCGGGCTTGTCTGCGGAGCTCGCAGACTGCTGGAGGATGCTGGCTGCCACTCTCTTGCCTCTTAAATTTTCTCTAGGCATGCGAATTGGGGGTGTTCCCGGACAACTTGCCTGGGTTTGCACTTTACAGCGCACCGCTTCCGCTCCATTCATCCGTGCGCGAAGAAGCCGCTTCTTCGCCTCCGGCAGCCAGAGATCGCGGTAGCTCGTTAGAGGCGAAGAGCGAAGCTGCAAAGAAGCGGGCTTGTGTGCGGAGCTCGCAGACTGCTGCAGGACGCTGGCTGCCACTCTCTTGCCTCTTGAATTCACGCTTGGCATGCGAATGGAAGGTGTTCCAGGACAACATGCCTGGGTTTGCACTTAGTCCTGATGCGTCCCTCTTGGGAAATTCTAGCTGCTCCCCTGAGGCTCCGAGATGCACAGAACACGATGGCAGCTGCTGAAAAAAAAGAAAGGCAGCAGTGAGTTTGTCAAGAAACAAGAACATAGGCAGCTGACTGTGTTTGGCAAGGAGCAGCTGCTGGACTTTTGCAATTGCCTTCACTGCGCACAGAAGCCCTCTGCTCTGCTGCTACTTTGTTCTCATTCAGGGAATTGCACACTACTGAAGCTGAGCCAGCCTATTCAGCTCTGCTGCTTTTCAGCATCTCAGCTCCCCTAATGCCCTGTGGCAGCTCTCGGGGTGTTTTGCCTTTGCCAGGCTGGAACGTGCCTGCTACTACAAAGAGCTGGGCAGGAGCTGGCGGAGAGGACGGCCATCTGCCAGCAGTTTGCAGCTTGCCCAGAAAAGAGCAGTGTCCTTGGAATGTGCAGCAAATCCAATTTCTTGGCAAGTTCGGGGGAAGTGAGCACTGCTTGTACACTTTCTCCATGAGAAACGGAGTGGAAAAGCTTTTCGCTAAGATGTAGACGACCAGAGAGGCAGAATACGGAGCTCCGCAGCTGGCCGAAGGGAAGTGCCGCTTCCCGGCGTCTTTCGGCAGAAGCGGCTCTTCGGAGCGCACCTCTGCCGCTCCACTGATCCGTGCGCGAAGAAGCCGCTTCTTCGCCTCCGGCAGCCAGAGATCGCGGTAGCTCGCTAAAGGCGAAGAGCGAAGCCGCAAAGAAGCGGGCTTGTCTGCGGAGCTCGCAGACTGCTGCAGGATGCTGGCTGCCACTCTCTTGCCTCTTAAATTTTCTCTAGGCATGCGAATTGGGGGTGTTCCAGGACAACTTGCCTGGGTTTGCACTTTACAGCGCACCGCTTCCGCTCCATTCATCCGTGCGCGAAGAAGCCGCTTCTTCGCCTCCGGCAGCCAGAGATCGCGGTAGCTCGTTAGAGGCGAAGAGCGAAGCCGCAAAGAAGCGGGCTTGTGTGCGGAGCTCGCAGACTGCTGCAGGACGCTGGCTGCCACTCTTTTGCCTCTTGAATTCACGCTTGGCATGCGAATGGAAGGTGTTCCAGGACAACATGCCTGGGTTTGCACTTAGTCCTGATGCGTCCCTCTTTGGAAATTCTTGCTGCTCCCCTGAGTCTCCGAGATGCACAGAACACGATGGCAGCTGCTGAAAAAAAAGAAAGGCAGCAGTGAGTTTGTCAAGAAACAAGAACATAGGCAGCTGACTGTGTTTGGCAAGGAGCAGCTGCTGGACTTTTGCAATTGCCTTCACTGCGCACAGAAGCCCTCCGCTCTGCTGCTACTTTGTTCTCATTCAGGGAATTGCACACTACTGAAGCTGAGCCGGGCTATTCAGCTCTGCTGCTTTTCAGCATCTCAGCTCCCCTAATGCCCTGTGGCAGCTCTCGAGGTGTTTTGCCTTTGCCAGGCTGGAACGTGCCTGCTACTACAAAGAGCTGGGCAGGAGCTGGCGGAGAGGACGGCCATCTGCCAGCAGTTTGCAGCTTGCCCAGAAAAGAGCAGTGTCCTTGGAATGTGCAGCAAAATCAATTTCTTGGCAAGTTCGGGGGAAGTGAGCACTGCTTGTACACTTTCTCCATGAGAAACGGAGTGGAAAAGCTTTTCGCTAAGATGTAGACGACCAGAGAGGCAGAATACGGAGCTCCGCAGCTGGCCGAAGGGAAGTGCCGCTTCCCGGCGTCTTTCGGCAGAAGCGGCTCTTCGGAGCGCACCTCTGCCGCTCCACTCATCCGTGCGCGAAGAAGCCGCTTCTTCGCCTCCGGCAGCCAGAGATCGCGGTAGCTCGTTAGAGGCGAAGAGCGAAGCTGCAAAGAAGCGGGCTTGTGTGCGGAGCTCGCAGACTGCTGCAGGACGCTGGCTGCCACTCTCTTGCCTCTTGAATTCACGCTTGGCATGCGAATGGAAGGTGTTCCAGGACAACATGCCTGGGTTTGCACTTAGTCCTGATGCGTCCCTCTTGGGAAATTCTAGCTGCTCCCCTGAGGCTCCGAGATGCACAGAACACGATGGCGGCTGCTGAAAAAAAAGAAAGGCAGCAGTGAGTTTGTCAAGAAACAAGAACATAGGCAGCTGACTGTGTTTGGCAGGGAGCAGCTGCTGGACTTTTGCAATTGCCTTCACTGCGCACAGAAGCCCTCTGCTCTGCTGCTACTTTGTTCTCATTCAGGGAATTGCACACTACTGAAGCTGAGCCAGCCTATTCAGCTCTGCTGCTTTTCAGCATCTCAGCTCCCCTAATGCCCTGTGGCAGCTCTCGGGGTGTTTTGCCTTTGCCAGGCTGGAACGTGCCTGCTACTACAAAGAGCTGGGCAGGAGCTGGCGGAGAGGACGGCCATCTGCCAGCAGTTTGCAGCTTGCCCAGAAAAGAGCAGTGTCCTTGCAATGTGCAGCAAATCCAATTTCTTGGCAAGTTCGGGGGAAGTGAGCACTGCTTGTACACTTTCTCCATGAGAAACGGAGTGGAAAAGCTTTTCGCTAAGATGTAGACGACCAGAGAGGCAGAATACGGAGCTCCGCAGCTGGCCGAAGGGAAGTGCCGCTTCCCGGCGTCTTTCGGTGAAGCGGCTCTTCGGAGCGCACCTCTGCCGCTCCACTGATCCGTGCGCGAAGAAGCCGCTTCTTCGCCTCCGGCAGCCAGAGATCGCGGTAGCTCGCTAGAGGCGAAGAGCGAAGCCGCAAAGAAGCGGGCTTGTGTGCGGAGCTCGCAGACTGCTGGAAGACGCTGGCTGCCACTCTCTTGCCTCTTGAATTCACTCTTGGCATGCCAATGGAAGGTGTTCCAGGACAACTTGCTTAGTCCTGATGCGTCCCTCTTTGGAAATTCTTGCTGCTCCCCTGAGGCTCCGAGATGCACAGAACACGGTGGCAGCTGCTGAAAAAAAAGAAAGGCAGCAGTGAGTTTGTCAAGAAACAAGAACATAGGCAGCTGACTGTGTTTGGCAGGGAGCAGCTGCTGGACTTTTGCAATTGCCTTCACTGCGCACAGAAGCCCTCTGCTCTGCTGCTACTTTGTTCTCATTCAGGGAATTGCACACTACTGAAGCTGAGCCGGGCTATTCAGCTGTGCTGCTTTTCAGCATCTCACTCCCCTAATGCCCTGTGGCAGCTCTCGAGGTGTTTTGCCTTTGCCAGGCTGGAATGTGCCTGCTACTACAAAGAGCTGGGCAGGAGCTGGCGGAGAGGACGGCCATCTGCCAGCAGTTTGCAGCTTGCCCAGAAAAGAGCAGTGTCCTTGGAATGTGCAGCAAAATCAATTTCTTGGCAAGTTCGGGGGAAGTGAGCACTGCTTGTACACTTTCTCCATGAGAAACGGAGTGGAAAAGCTTTTCGCTAAGATGTAGACGACCAGAGAGGCAGAATACGGAGCTCCGCAGCTGGCCGAAGGGAAGTGCCGCTTCCCGGCGTCTTTCGGCAGAAGCGGCTCTTCGGAGCGCACCTCTGCCGCTCCACTCATCCGTGCGCGAAGAAGCCGCTTCTTCGCCTCCGGCAGCCAGAGATCGCGGTAGCTCGCTAGAGGCGAAGAGCGAAGCCGCAAAGAAGCGGGCTTGTGTGCGGAGCTCGCAGACAGCTGCAGGACGCTGGCTGCCACTCTCTTGCCTCTTAAATTTTCTCTAGGCATGCGAATTGGGGGTGTTCCCGGACAACTTGCCTGGGTTTGCACTTTACAGCGCACCGCTTCCGCTCCATTCATCCGTGCGCGAAGAAGCCGCTTCTTCGCCTCCGGCAGCCAGAGATCGCGGAAGCTCATTAGAGGCGAAGAGCGAAGCCGCAAAGAAGCGGGCTTGTGTGCGGAGCTCGCAGACTGCTGCAGGACGCTGGCTGCCACTCTTTTGCCTCTTGAATTCACGCTTGGCATGCGAATGGAAGGTGTTCCAGGACAACATGCCTGGGTTTGCACTTAGTCCTGATGCGTCCCTCTTGGGAAATTCTAGCTGCTCCCCTGAGTCTCCGAGATGCACAGAACACGATGGCAGCTGCTGAAAAAAAAGAAAGGCAGCAGTGAGTTTGTCAAGAAACAAGAACATAGGCAGCTGACTGTGTTTGGCAAGGAGCAGCTGCTGGACTTTTGCAATTGCCTTCACTGCGCACAGAAGCCCTCCGCTCTGCTGCTACTTTGTTCTCATTCAGGGAATTGCACACTACTGAAGCTGAGCCAGCCTATTCAGCTCTGCTGCTTTTCAGCATCTCAGCTCCCCTAATGCCCTGTGGCAGCTCTCGAGGTGTTTTGCCTTTGCCAGGCTGGAACGTGCCTGCTACTCCAAAGAGCTGGGCAGGAGCTGGCGGAGAGGACGGCCATCTGCCAGCAGTTTGCAGCTTGCCCAGAAAAGAGCAGTGTCCTTGGAATGTGCAGCAAAATCAATTTCTTGGCAAGTTCGGGGGAAGTGAGCACTGCTTGTACACTTTCTCCATGAGAAACGGAGTGGAAAAGCTTTTCGCTAAGATGTAGACGACCAGAGAGGCAGAATACGGAGCTCCGCAGCTGGCCGAAGGGAAGTGCCGCTTCCCGGCGTCTTTCGGCAGAAGCGGCGCTTCGGAGCGCACCGCTGCCGCTCCACTGATCCGTGCGCGAAGAAGCCGCTTCTTCGCCTCCGGCAGCCAGAGATCGCGGTAGCTCGCTAGAGGCGAAGAGCGAAGCCGCAAAGAAGCGGGCTTGTGTGCGGAGCTCGCAGACTGCTGGAAGACGCTGGCTGCCACTCTCTTGCCTCTTGAATTCACTCTTGGCATGCCAATGGAAGGTGTTCCAGGACAACTTGCTTAGTCCTGATGCGTCCCTCTTTGGAAATTCTTGCTGCTCCCCTGAGGCTCCGAGATGCACAGAACACGATGGCAGCTGCTGAAAAAAAAGAAAGGCAGCATCGAGTTTGTCAAGAAACAAGAACATAGGCAGCTGACTGTGTTTGGCAGGGAGCAGCTGCTGGACTTTTGCAATTGCCTTCACTGCGCACAGAAGCCCTCTGCTCTGCTGCTACTTTGTTCTGATTCAGGAAATTCACACTACTGAAGCTGAGCCAGCCTATTCAGCTCTGCTGCTTTTCAGCATCTCAGCTCCCCTAATGCCCTGTGGCAGCTCTCGAGGTGTTTTGCCTTTGCCAGGCTGGAATGTGCCTGCTACGACAAAGAGCTGGGCAGGAGCTGGCGGAGAGGACGGCCATCTGCCAGCAGTTTGCAGCTTGCCCAGAAAAGAGCAGTGTCCTTGCAATGTGCAGCAAATCCAATTTCTTGGCAAGTTCGGGGGAAGTGAGCACTGCTTGTACACTTTCTCCATGAGAAACGGAGTGGAAAAGCTTTTCGCTAAGATGTAGACGACCAGAGAGGCAGAATACGGAGCTCCGCAGCTGGCCGAAGGGAAGTGCCGCTTCCCGGCGTCTTTCGGCAGAAGCGGCTCTTCGGAGCGCACCTCTGCCGCTCCACTGATCCGTGCGCGAAGAAGCCGCTTCTTCGCCTCCGGCAGCCAGAGATCGCGGTAGCTCGCTAAAGGCGAAGAGCGAAGCCGCAAAGAAGCGGGCTTGTGTGCGGAGCTCGCAGACTGCTGGAGGATGCTGGCTGCCACTCTCTTGCCTCTTAAATTTTCTCTAGGCATGCGAATTGGGGGTGTTCCCGGACAACTTGCCTGGGTTTGCACTTTACAGCGCACCGCTTCCGCTCCATTCATCCGTGCGCGAAGAAGCCGCTTCTTCGCCTCCGGCAGCCAGAGATCGCGGTAGCTCGTTAGAGGCGAAGAGCGAAGCCGCAAAGAAGCGGGCTTGTGTGCGGAGCTCGCAGACTGCTGCAGGACGCTGGCTGCCACTCTTTTGCCTCTTGAATTCACGCTTGGCATGCGAATGGAAGGTGTTCCAGGACAACATGCCTGGGTTTGCACTTAGTCCTGATGCGTCCCTCTTGGGAAATTCTAGCTGCTCCCCTGAGTCTCCGAGATGCACAGAACACGATGGCAGCTGCTGAAAAAAAAGAAAGGCAGCAGTGAGTTTGTCAAGAAACAAGAACATAGGCAGCTGACTGTGTTTGGCAAGGAGCAGCTGCTGGACTTTTGCAATTGCCTTCACTGCGCACAGAAGCCCTCCGCTCTGCTGCTACTTTGTTCTCATTCAGGGAATTGCACACTACTGAAGCTGAGCCAGCCTATTCAGCTCTGCTGCTTTTCAGCATCTCAGCTCCCCTAATGCCCTGTGGCAGCTCTCGAGGTGTTTTGCCTTTGCCAGGCTGGAACGTGCCTGCTACTCCAAAGAGCTGGGCAGGAGCTGGCGGAGAGGACGGCCATCTGCCAGCAGTTTGCAGCTTGCCCAGAAAAGAGCAGTGTCCTTGGAATGTGCAGCAAAATCAATTTCTTGGCAAGTTCGGGGGAAGTGAGCACTGCTTGTACACTTTCTCCATGAGAAACGGAGTGGAAAAGCTTTTCGCTAAGATGTAGACGACCAGAGAGGCAGAATACGGAGCTCCGCAGCTGGCCGAAGGGAAGTGCCGCTTCCCGGCGTCTTTCGGCAGAAGCGGCGCTTCGGAGCGCACCGCTGCCGCTCCACTGATCCGTGCGCGAAGAAGCCGCTTCTTCGCCTCCGGCAGCCAGAGATCGCGGTAGCTCGCTAGAGGCGAAGAGCGAAGCCGCAAAGAAGCGGGCTTGTGTGCGGAGCTCGCAGACTGCTGGAAGACGCTGGCTGCCACTCTCTTGCCTCTTGAATTCACTCTTGGCATGCCAATGGAAGGTGTTCCAGGACAACTTGCTTAGTCCTGATGCGTCCCTCTTTGGAAATTCTTGCTGCTCCCCTGAGGCTCCGAGATGCACAGAACACGATGGCAGCTGCTGAAAAAAAAGAAAGGCAGCAGTGAGTTTGTCAAGAAACAAGAACATAGGCAGCTGACTGTGTTTGGCAGGGAGCAGCTGCTGGACTTTTGCAATTGCCTTCACTGCGCACAGAAGCCCTCTGCTCTGCTGCTACTTTGTTCTCATTCAGGGAATTGCACACTACTGAAGCTGAGCCGGGCTATTCAGCTCTGCTGCTTTTCAGCATCTCACTCCCCTAATGCCCTGTGGCAGCTCTCGAGGTGTTTTGCCTTTGCCAGGCTGGAACGTGCCTGCTACTACAAAGAGCTGGGCAGGAGCTGGCGGAGAGGACGGCCATCTGCCAGCAGTTTGCAGCTTGCCCAGAAAAGAGCAGTGTCCTTGGAATGTGCAGCAAAATCAATTTCTTGGCAAGTTCGGGGGAAGTGAGCACTGCTTGTACACTTTCTCCATGAGAAACGGAGTGGAAAAGCTTTTCGCTAAGATGTAGACGACCAGAGAGGCAGAATACGGAGCTCCGCAGCTGGCCGAAGGGAAGTGCCGCTTCCCGGCGTCTTTCGGCAGAAGCGGCTCTTCGGAGCGCACCTCTGCCGCTCCACTCATCCGTGCGCGAAGAAGCCGCTTCTTCGCCTCCGGCAGCCAGAGATCGCGGTAGCTCGCTAGAGGCGAAGAGCGAAGCCGCAAAGAAGCGGGCTTGTGTGCGGAGCTCGCAGACAGCTGCAGGACGCTGGCTGCCACTCTCTTGCCTCTTGAATTCACTCTTGGCATGCCAATGGAAGGTGTTCCAGGACAACTTGCCTGGGTTTGCACTTAGTCCTGATGCGTCCCTCTTTGGAAATTCTTGCTGCTCCCCTGAGTCTCCGAGATGCACAGAACACGATGGCAGCTGCTGAAAAAAAAGAAAGGCAGCAGTGAGTTTGTCAAGAAACAAGAACATAGGCAGCTGACTGTGTTTAGCAAGGAGCAGCTGCTGGACTTTTGCAATTGCCTTCACTGCGCACAGAAGCCCTCTGCTCTGCTGCTACTTTGTTCTGATTCAGGAAATTCACACTACTGAAGCTGAGCCAGCCTATTCAGCTCTGCTGCTTTTCAGCATCTCAGCTCCCCTAATGCCCTGTGGCAGCTCTCGAGGTGTTTTGCCTTTGCCAGGCTGGAATGTGCCTGCTACGACAAAGAGCTGGGCAGGAGCTGGCGGAGAGGACGGCCATCTGCCAGCAGTTTGCAGCTTGCCCAGAAAAGAGCAGTGTCCTTGGAATGTGCAGCAAATCCAATTTCTTGGCAAGTTCGGGGGAAGTGAGCACTGCTTGTACACTTTCTCCATGAGAAACGGAGTGGAAAAGCTTTTCGCTAAGATGTAGACGACCAGAGAGGCAGAATACGGAGCTCCGCAGCTGGCCGAAGGGAAGTGCCGCTTCCCGGCGTCTTTCGGCAGAAGCGGCTCTTCGGAGCGCACCTCTGCCGCTCCACTGATCCGTGCGCGAAGAAGCCGCTTCTTCGCCTCCGGCAGCCAGAGATCGCGGTAGCTCGCTAAAGGCGAAGAGCGAAGCCGCAAAGAAGCGGGCTTGTGTGCGGAGCTCGCAGACTGCTGGAGGATGCTGGCTGCCACTCTCTTGCCTCTTAAATTTTCTCTAGGCATGCGAATTGGGGGTGTTCCCGGACAACTTGCCTGGGTTTGCACTTTACAGCGCACCGCTTCCGCTCCATTCATCCGTGCGCGAAGAAGCCGCTTCTTCGCCTCCGGCAGCCAGAGATCGCGGTAGCTCGTTAGAGGCGAAGAGCGAAGCCGCAAAGAAGCGGGCTTGTGTGCGGAGCTCGCAGACTGCTGCAGGACGCTGGCTGCCACTCTTTTGCCTCTTGAATTCACGCTTGGCATGCGAATGGAAGGTGTTCCAGGACAACATGCCTGGGTTTGCACTTAGTCCTGATGCGTCCCTCTTGGGAAATTCTAGCTGCTCCCCTGAGGCTCCGAGATGCACAGAACACGATGGCAGCTGCTGAAAAAAAAGAAAGGCAGCAGTGAGTTTGTCAAGAAACAAGAACATAGGCAGCTGACTGTGTTTGGCAAGGAGCAGCTGCTGGACTTTTGCAATTGCCTTCACTGCGCACAGAAGCCCTCCGCTCTGCTGCTACTTTGTTCTCATTCAGGGAATTGCACACTACTGAAGCTGAGCCAGCCTATTCAGCTCTGCTGCTTTTCAGCATCTCAGCTCCCCTAATGCCCTGTGGCAGCTCTCGGGGTGTTTTGCCTTTGCCAGGCTGGAATGTGCCTGCTACTACAAAGAGCTGGGCAGGAGCTGGCGGAGAGGACGGCCATCTGCCAGCAGTTTGCAGCTTGCCCAGAAAAGAGCAGTGTCCTT
This sequence comes from Vidua macroura, assembly GCF_024509145.1. Lineage (NCBI taxonomy): Eukaryota > Metazoa > Chordata > Aves > Passeriformes > Viduidae > Vidua > Vidua macroura. The sequence continues at coordinate 3,202,841 of NC_071598.1, read as the reverse complement.
GCAATGTGCAGCAAAATCAATTTCTTGGCAAGTCCGGGGGAAGTGAGCACTGCTTGTACACTTTCTCCATGAGAAACGGAGTGGAAAAGCTTTTCGCTAAGATGTAGACGACCAGAGAGGCAGAATACGGAGCTCCGCAGCTGGCCGAAGGGAAGTGCCGCTTCCCGGCGTCTTTCGGCAGAAGCGGCTCTTCGGAGCGCACCTTTGCCGCTCCACTCATCCGTGCGCGAAGAAGCCGCTTCTTCGCCTCCGGCAGCCAGAGATCGCGGTAGCTCGCTAGAGGCGAAGAGCGAAGCCGCAAAGAAGCGGGCTTGTGTGCGGAGCTCGCAGACTGCTGGAAGACGCTGGCTGCCACTCTCTTGCCTCTTGAATTCACTCTTGGCATGCCAATGGAAGGTGTTCCAGGACAACTTGCTTAGTCCTGATGCGTCCCTCTTTGGAAATTCTTGCTGCTCCCCTGAGGCTCCGAGATGCACAGAACACGATGGCAGCTGCTGAAAAAAAAGAAAGGCAGCATCGAGTTTGTCAAGAAACAAGAACATAGGCAGCTGACTGTGTTTGGCAGGGAGCAGCTGCTGGACTTTTGCAATTGCCTTCACTGCGCACAGAAGCCCTCTGCTCTGCTGCTACTTTGTTCTCATTCAGGGAATTGCACACTACTGAAGCTGAGCCGGGCTATTCAGCTCTGCTGCTTTTCAGCATCTCACTCCCCTAATGCCCTGTGGCAGCTCTCGAGGTGTTTTGCCTTTGCCAGGCTGGAATGTGCCTGCTACTACAAAGAGCTGGGCAGGAGCTGGCGGAGAGGACGGCCATCTGCCAGCAGTTTGCAGCTTGCCCAGAAAAGAGCAGTGTCCTTGGAATGTGCAGCAAAATCAATTTCTTGGCAAGTTCGGGGGAAGTGAGCACTGCTTGTACACTTTCTCCATGAGAAACGGAGTGGAAAAGCTTTTCGCTAAGATGTAGACGACCAGAGAGGCAGAATACGGAGCTCCGCAGCTGGCCGAAGGGAAGTGCCGGTTCCCGGCGTCTTTCGGCAGAAGCGGCTCTTCGGAGCGCACCTCTGCCGCTCCACTCATCCGTGCGCGAAGAAGCCGCTTCTTCGCCTCCGGCAGCCAGAGATCGCGGTAGCTCGCTAGAGGCGAAGAGCGAAGCCGCAAAGAAGCGGGCTTGTGTGCGGAGCTCGCAGACTGCTGGAAGACGCTGGCTGCCACTCTCTTGCCTCTTGAATTCACTCTTGGCATGCCAATGGAAGGTGTTCCAGGACAACTTGCCTGGGTTTGCACTTAGTCCTGATGCGTCCCTCTTTGGAAATTCTTGCTGCTCCCCTGAGTCTCCGAGATGTACAGAACACGATGGCAGCTGCTGAAAAAAAAGAAAGGCAGCAGTGAGTTTGTCAAGAAACAAGAACATAGGCAGCTGACTGTGTTTAGCAAGGAGCAGCTGCTGGACTTTTGCAATTGCCTTCACTGCGCACAGAAGCCCTCTGCTCTGCTGCTACTTTGTTCTGATTCAGGAAATTCACACTACTGAAGCTGAGCCAGCCTATTCAGCTCTGCTGCTTTTCAGCATCTCAGCTCCCCTAATGCCCTGTGGCAGCTCTCGAGGTGTTTTGCCTTTGCCAGGCTGGAATGTGCCTGCTACGACAAAGAGCTGGGCAGGAGCTGGCGGAGAGGACGGCCATCTGCCAGCAGTTTGCAGCTTGCCCAGAAAAGAGCAGTGTCCTTGCAATGTGCAGCAAATCCAATTTCTTGGCAAGTTCGGGGGAAGTGAGCACTGCTTGTACACTTTCTCCATGAGAAACGGAGTGGAAAAGCTTTTCGCTAAGATGTAGACGACCAGAGAGGCAGAATACGGAGCTCCGCAGCTGGCCGAAGGGAAGTGCCGCTTCCCGGCGTCTTTCGGCAGAAGCGGCTCTTCGGAGCGCACCTCTGCCGCTCCACTCATCCGTGCGCGAAGAAGCCGCTTCTTCGCCTCCGGCAGCCAGAGATCGCGGTAGCTCGCTAAAGGCGAAGAGCGAAGCCGCAAAGAAGCGGGCTTGTGTGCGGAGCTCGCAGACTGCTGGAGGATGCTGGCTGCCACTCTCTTGCCTCTTAAATTTTCTCTAGGCATGCGAATTGGGGGTGTTCCCGGACAACTTGCCTGGGTTTGCACTTTACAGCGCACCGCTTCCGCTCCATTCATCCGTGCGCGAAGAAGCCGCTTCTTCGCCTCCGGCAGCCAGAGATCGCGGTAGCTCGTTAGAGGCGAAGAGCGAAGCCGCAAAGAAGCGGGCTTGTCTGCGGAGCTCGCAGACTGCTGCAGGACGCTGGCTGCCACTCTTTTGCCTCTTGAATTCACGCTTGGCATGCGAATGGAAGGTGTTCCAGGACAACATGCCTGGGTTTGCACTTAGTCCTGATGCGTCCCTCTTGGGAAATTCTAGCTGCTCCCCTGAGTCTCCGAGATGCACAGAACACGATGGCAGCTGCTGAAAAAAAAGAAAGGCAGCAGTGAGTTTGTCAAGAAACAAGAACATAGGCAGCTGACTGTGTTTGGCAAGGAGCAGCTGCTGGACTTTTGCAATTGCCTTCACTGCGCACAGAAGCCCTCCGCTCTGCTGCTACTTTGTTCTCATTCAGGGAATTGCACACTACTGAAGCTGAGCCAGCCTATTCAGCTCTGCTGCTTTTCAGCATCTCAGCTCCCCTAATGCCCTGTGGCAGCTCTCGAGGTGTTTTGCCTTTGCCAGGCTGGAACGTGCCTGCTACTCCAAAGAGCTGGGCAGGAGCTGGCGGAGAGGACGGCCATCTGCCAGCAGTTTGCAGCTTGCCCAGAAAAGAGCAGTGTCCTTGGAATGTGCAGCAAAATCAATTTCTTGGCAAGTTCGGGGGAAGTGAGCACTGCTTGTACACTTTCTCCATGAGAAACGGAGTGGAAAAGCTTTTCGCTAAGATGTAGACGACCAGAGAGGCAGAATACGGAGCTCCGCAGCTGGCCGAAGGGAAGTGCCGCTTCCCGGCGTCTTTCGGCAGAAGCGGCGCTTCGGAGCGCACCGCTGCCGCTCCACTGATCCGTGCGCGAAGAAGCCGCTTCTTCGCCTCCGGCAGCCAGAGATCGCGGTAGCTCGCTAGAGGCGAAGAGCGAAGCCGCAAAGAAGCGGGCTTGTGTGCGGAGCTCGCAGACTGCTGGAAGACGCTGGCTGCCACTCTCTTGCCTCTTGAATTCACTCTTGGCATGCCAATGGAAGGTGTTCCAGGACAACTTGCTTAGTCCTGATGCGTCCCTCTTTGGAAATTCTTGCTGCTCCCCTGAGGCTCCGAGATGCACAGAACACGATGGCAGCTGCTGAAAAAAAAGAAAGGCAGCAGTGAGTTTGTCAAGAAACAAGAACATAGGCAGCTGACTGTGTTTGGCAGGGAGCAGCTGCTGGACTTTTGCAATTGCCTTCACTGCGCACAGAAGCCCTCTGCTCTGCTGCTACTTTGTTCTCATTCAGGGAATTGCACACTACTGAAGCTGAGCCGGGCTATTCAGCTCTGCTGCTTTTCAGCATCTCACTCCCCTAATGCCCTGTGGCAGCTCTCGAGGTGTTTTGCCTTTGCCAGGCTGGAATGTGCCTGCTACTACAAAGAGCTGGGCAGGAGCTGGCGGAGAGGACGGCCATCTGCCAGCAGTTTGCAGCTTGCCCAGAAAAGAGCAGTGTCCTTGGAATGTGCAGCAAAATCAATTTCTTGGCAAGTTCGGGGGAAGTGAGCACTGCTTGTACACTTTCTCCATGAGAAACGGAGTGGAAAAGCTTTTCGCTAAGATGTAGACGACCAGAGAGGCAGAATACGGAGCTCCGCAGCTGGCCGAAGGGAAGTGCCGCTTCCGGGCGTCTTTCGGCAGAAGCGGCTCTTCGGAGCGCACCGCTGCCGCTCCACTGATCCGTGCGCGAAGAAGCCGCTTCTTCGCCTCCGGCAGCCAGAGATCGCGGTAGCTCGCTAGAGGCGAAGAGCGAAGCCGCAAAGAAGCGGGCTTGTGTGCGGAGCTCGCAGACAGCTGCAGGACGCTGGCTGCCACTCTCTTGCCTCTTGAATTCACTCTTGGCATGCCAATGGAAGGTGTTCCAGGACAACTTGCCTGGGTTTGCACTTAGTCCTGATGCGTCCCTCTTTGGAAATTCTTGCTGCTCCCCTGAGTCTCCGAGATGTACAGAACACGATGGCAGCTGCTGAAAAAAAAGAAAGGCAGCAGTGAGTTTGTCAAGAAACAAGAACATAGGCAGCTGACTGTGTTTAGCAAGGAGCAGCTGCTGGACTTTTGCAATTGCCTTCACTGCGCACAGAAGCCCTCTGCTCTGCTGCTACTTTGTTCTGATTCAGGAAATTCACACTACTGAAGCTGAGCCAGCCTATTCAGCTCTGCTGCTTTTCAGCATCTCAGCTCCCCTAATGCCCTGTGGCAGCTCTCGAGGTGTTTTGCCTTTGCCAGGCTGGAATGTGCCTGCTACGACAAAGAGCTGGGCAGGAGCTGGCGGAGAGGACGGCCATCTGCCAGCAGTTTGCAGCTTGCCCAGAAAAGAGCAGTGTCCTTGCAATGTGCAGCAAATCCAATTTCTTGGCAAGTTCGGGGGAAGTGAGCACTGCTTGTACACTTTCTCCATGAGAAACGGAGTGGAAAAGCTTTTCGCTAAGATGTAGACGACCAGAGAGGCAGAATACGGAGCTCCGCAGCTGGCCGAAGGGAAGTGCCGCTTCCCGGCGTCTTTCGGCAGAAGCGGCTCTTCGGAGCGCACCTCTGCCGCTCACTCATCCGTGCGCGAAGAAGCCGCTTCTTCGCCTCCGGCAGCCAGAGATCGCGGTAGCTCGCTAAAGGCGAAGAGCGAAGCCGCAAAGAAGCGGGCTTGTCTGCGGAGCTCGCAGACTGCTGGAGGATGCTGGCTGCCACTCTCTTGCCTCTTAAATTTTCTCTAGGCATGCGAATTGGGGGTGTTCCCGGACAACTTGCCTGGGTTTGCACTTTACAGCGCACCGCTTCCGCTCCATTCATCCGTGCGCGAAGAAGCCGCTTCTTCGCCTCCGGCAGCCAGAGATCGCGGTAGCTCGTTAGAGGCGAAGAGCGAAGCCGCAAAGAAGCGGGCTTGTCTGCGGAGCTCGCAGACTGCTGAAGGACGCTGGCTGCCACTCTTTTGCCTCTTGAATTCACGCTTGGCATGCCAATGGAAGGTGTTCCAGGACAACTTGCTTAGTCCTGATGCGTCCCTCTTTGGAAATTCTTGCTGCTCCCCTGAGGCTCCGAGATGCACAGAACACGATGGCAGCTGCTGAAAAAAAAGAAAGGCAGCATCGAGTTTGTCAAGAAACAAGAACATAGGCAGCTGACTGTGTTTGGCAGGGAGCAGCTGCTGGACTTTTGCAATTGCCTTCACTGCGCACAGAAGCCCTCTGCTCTGCTGCTACTTTGTTCTCATTCAGGGAATTGCACACTACTGAAGCTGAGCCGGGCTATTCAGCTCTGCTGCTTTTCAGCATCTCACTCCCCTAATGCCCTGTGGCAGCTCTCGAGGTGTTTTGCCTTTGCCAGGCTGGAATGTGCCTGCTACTCCAAAGAGCTGGGCAGGAGCTGGCGGAGAGGACGGCCATCTGCCAGCAGTTTGCAGCTTGCCCAGAAAAGAGCAGTGTCCTTGGAATGTGCAGCAAAATCAATTTCTTGGCAAGTCCGGGGGAAGTGAGCACTGCTTGTACACTTTCTCCATGAGAAACGGAGTGGAAAAGCTTTTCGCTAAGATGTAGACGACCAGAGAGGCAGAATACGGAGCTCCGCAGCTGGCCGAAGGGAAGTGCCGCTTCCCGGCGTCTTTCGGCAGAAGCGGCTCTTCGGAGCGCACCTCTGCCGCTCCACTCATCCGTGCGCGAAGAAGCCGCTTCTTCGCCTCCGGCAGCCAGAGATCGCGGTAGCTCGCTAGAGGCGAAGAGCGAAGCCGCAAAGAAGCGGGCTTGTGTGCGGAGCTCGCAGACAGCTGCAGGACGCTGGCTGCCACTCTCTTGCCTCTTGAATTCACTCTTGGCATGCCAATGGAAGGTGTTCCAGGACAACTTGCCTGGGTTTGCACTTAGTCCTGATGCGTCCCTCTTTGGAAATTCTTGCTGCTCCCCTGAGTCTCCGAGATGTACAGAACACGATGGCAGCTGCTGAAAAAAAAGAAAGGCAGCAGTGAGTTTGTCAAGAAACAAGAACATAGGCAGCTGACTGTGTTTAGCAAGGAGCAGCTGCTGGACTTTTGCAATTGCCTTCACTGCGCACAGAAGCCCTCTGCTCTGCTGCTACTTTGTTCTGATTCAGGAAATTCACACTACTGAAGCTGAGCCAGCCTATTCAGCTCTGCTGCTTTTCAGCATCTCAGCTCCCCTAATGCCCTGTGGCAGCTCTCGAGGTGTTTTGCCTTTGCCAGGCTGGAATGTGCCTGCTACGACAAAGAGCTGGGCAGGAGCTGGCGGAGAGGACGGCCATCTGCCAGCAGTTTGCAGCTTGCCCAGAAAAGAGCAGTGTCCTTGCAATGTGCAGCAAATCCAATTTCTTGGCAAGTTCGGGGGAAGTGAGCACTGCTTGTACACTTTCTCCATGAGAAACGGAGTGGAAAAGCTTTTCGCTAAGATGTAGACGACCAGAGAGGCAGAATACGGAGCTCCGCAGCTGGCCGAAGGGAAGTGCCGCTTCCCGGCGTCTTTCGGCAGAAGCGGCTCTTCGGAGCGCACCTCTGCCGCTCCACTCATCCGTGCGCGAAGAAGCCGCTTCTTCGCCTCCGGCAGCCAGAGATCGCGGTAGCTCGCTAAAGGCGAAGAGCGAAGCCGCAAAGAAGCGGGCTTGTCTGCGGAGCTCGCAGACTGCTGGAGGATGCTGGCTGCCACTCTCTTGCCTCTTAAATTTTCTCTAGGCATGCGAATTGGGGGTGTTCCCGGACAACTTGCCTGGGTTTGCACTTTACAGCGCACCGCTTCCGCTCCATTCATCCGTGCGCGAAGAAGCCGCTTCTTCGCCTCCGGCAGCCAGAGATCGCGGTAGCTCGTTAGAGGCGAAGAGCGAAGCCGCAAAGAAGCGGGCTTGTCTGCGGAGCTCGCAGACTGCTGAAGGACGCTGGCTGCCACTCTTTTGCCTCTTGAATTCACGCTTGGCATGCGAATGGAAGGTGTTCCAGGACAACATGCCTGGGTTTGCACTTAGTCCTGATGCGTCCCTCTTGGGAAATTCTTGCTGCTCCCCTGAGGCTCCGAGATGCACAGAACACGATGGCAGCTGCTGAAAAAAAAGAAAGGCAGCAGTGAGTTTGTCAAGAAACAAGAACATAGGCAGCTGACTGTGTTTGGCAAGGAGCAGCTGCTGGACTTTTGCAATTGCCTTCACTGCGCACAGAAGCCCTCTGCTCTGCTGCTACTTTGTTCTCATTCAGGGAATTGCACACTACTGAAGCTGAGCCAGCCTATTCAGCTCTGCTGCTTTTCAGCATCTCAGCTCCCCTAATGCCCTGTGGCAGCTCTCGAGGTGTTTTGCCTTTGCCAGGCTGGAACGTGCCTGCTACTCCAAAGAGCTGGGCAGGAGCTGGCGGAGAGGACGGCCATCTGCCAGCAGTTTGCAGCTTGCCCAGAAAAGAGCAGTGTCCTTGGAATGTGCAGCAAAATCAATTTCTTGGCAAGTTCGGGGGAAGTGAGCACTGCTTGTACACTTTCTCCATGAGAAACGGAGTGGAAAAGCTTTTCGCTAAGATGTAGACGACCAGAGAGGCAGAATACGGAGCTCCGCAGCTGGCCGAAGGGAAGTGCCGCTTCCCGGCGTCTTTCGGCAGAAGCGGCGCTTCGGAGCGCACCGCTGCCGCTCCACTGATCCGTGCGCGAAGAAGCCGCTTCTTCGCCTCCGGCAGCCAGAGATCGCGGTAGCTCGCTAGAGGCGAAGAGCGAAGCCGCAAAGAAGCGGGCTTGTGTGCGGAGCTCGCAGACTGCTGGAAGACGCTGGCTGCCACTCTCTTGCCTCTTGAATTCACTCTTGGCATGCCAATGGAAGGTGTTCCAGGACAACTTGCTTAGTCCTGATGCGTCCCTCTTTGGAAATTCTTGCTGCTCCCCTGAGGCTCCGAGATGCACAGAACACGATGGCAGCTGCTGAAAAAAAAGAAAGGCAGCATCGAGTTTGTCAAGAAACAAGAACATAGGCAGCTGACTGTGTTTGGCAGGGAGCAGCTGCTGGACTTTTGCAATTGCCTTCACTGCGCACAGAAGCCCTCTGCTCTGCTGCTACTTTGTTCTCATTCAGGGAATTGCACACTACTGAAGCTGAGCCGGGCTATTCAGCTCTGCTGCTTTTCAGCATCTCACTCCCCTAATGCCCTGTGGCAGCTCTCGAGGTGTTTTGCCTTTGCCAGGCTGGAATGTGCCTGCTACTCCAAAGAGCTGGGCAGGAGCTGGCGGAGAGGACGGCCATCTGCCAGCAGTTTGCAGCTTGCCCAGAAAAGAGCAGTGTCCTTGGAATGTGCAGCAAAATCAATTTCTTGGCAAGTCCGGGGGAAGTGAGCACTGCTTGTACACTTTCTCCATGAGAAACGGAGTGGAAAAGCTTTTCGCTAAGATGTAGACGACCAGAGAGGCAGAATACGGAGCTCCGCAGCTGGCCGAAGGGAAGTGCCGCTTCCCGGCGTCTTTCGGCAGAAGCGGCTCTTCGGAGCGCACCTCTGCCGCTCCACTCATCCGTGCGCGAAGAAGCCGCTTCTTCGCCTCCGGCAGCCAGAGATCGCGGTAGCTCGCTAGAGGCGAAGAGCGAAGCCGCAAAGAAGCGGGCTTGTGTGCGGAGCTCGCAGACAGCTGCAGGACGCTGGCTGCCACTCTCTTGCCTCTTGAATTCACTCTTGGCATGCCAATGGAAGGTGTTCCAGGACAACTTGCCTGGGTTTGCACTTAGTCCTGATGCGTCCCTCTTTGGAAATTCTTGCTGCTCCCCTGAGTCTCCGAGATGTACAGAACACGATGGCAGCTGCTGAAAAAAAAGAAAGGCAGCAGTGAGTTTGTCAAGAAACAAGAACATAGGCAGCTGACTGTGTTTAGCAAGGAGCAGCTGCTGGACTTTTGCAATTGCCTTCACTGCGCACAGAAGCCCTCTGCTCTGCTGCTACTTTGTTCTGATTCAGGAAATTCACACTACTGAAGCTGAGCCAGCCTATTCAGCTCTGCTGCTTTTCAGCATCTCAGCTCCCCTAATGCCCTGTGGCAGCTCTCGAGGTGTTTTGCCTTTGCCAGGCTGGAATGTGCCTGCTACGACAAAGAGCTGGGCAGGAGCTGGCGGAGAGGACGGCCATCTGCCAGCAGTTTGCAGCTTGCCCAGAAAAGAGCAGTGTCCTTGCAATGTGCAGCAAATCCAATTTCTTGGCAAGTTCGGGGGAAGTGAGCACTGCTTGTACACTTTCTCCATGAGAAACGGAGTGGAAAAGCTTTTCGCTAAGATGTAGACGACCAGAGAGGCAGAATACGGAGCTCCGCAGCTGGCCGAAGGGAAGTGCCGCTTCCCGGCGTCTTTCGGCAGAAGCGGCTCTTCGGAGCGCACCTCTGCCGCTCCACTCATCCGTGCGCGAAGAAGCCGCTTCTTCGCCTCCGGCAGCCAGAGATCGCGGTAGCTCGCTAAAGGCGAAGAGCGAAGCCGCAAAGAAGCGGGCTTGTCTGCGGAGCTCGCAGACTGCTGGAGGATGCTGGCTGCCACTCTCTTGCCTCTTAAATTTTCTCTAGGCATGCGAATTGGGGGTGTTCCCGGACAACTTGCCTGGGTTTGCACTTTACAGCGCACCGCTTCCGCTCCATTCATCCGTGCGCGAAGAAGCCGCTTCTTCGCCTCCGGCAGCCAGAGATCGCGGTAGCTCGTTAGAGGCGAAGAGCGAAGCCGCAAAGAAGCGGGCTTGTCTGCGGAGCTCGCAGACTGCTGAAGGACGCTGGCTGCCACTCTTTTGCCTCTTGAATTCACGCTTGGCATGCGAATGGAAGGTGTTCCAGGACAACATGCCTGGGTTTGCACTTAGTCCTGATGCGTCCCTCTTGGGAAATTCTAGCTGCTCCCCTGAGGCTCCGAGATGCACAGAACACGATGGCAGCTGCTGAAAAAAAAGAAAGGCAGCAGTGAGTTTGTCAAGAAACAAGAACATAGGCAGCTGACTGTGTTTGGCAAGGAGCAGCTGCTGGACTTTTGCAATTGCCTTCACTGCGCACAGAAGCCCTCCGCTCTGCTGCTACTTTGTTCTCATTCAGGGAATTGCACACTACTGAAGCTGAGCCAGCCTATTCAGCTCTGCTGCTTTTCAGCATCTCAGCTCCCCTAATGCCCTGTGGCAGCTCTCGAGGTGTTTTGCCTTTGCCAGGCTGGAACGTGCCTGCTACTCCAAAGAGCTGGGCAGGAGCTGGCGGAGAGGACGGCCATCTGCCAGCAGTTTGCAGCTTGCCCAGAAAAGAGCAGTGTCCTTGGAATGTGCAGCAAAATCAATTTCTTGGCAAGTTCGGGGGAAGTGAGCACTGCTTGTACACTTTCTCCATGAGAAACGGAGTGGAAAAGCTTTTCGCTAAGATGTAGACGACCAGAGAGGCAGAATACGGAGCTCCGCAGCTGGCCGAAGGGAAGTGCCGCTTCCCGGCGTCTTTCGGCAGAAGCGGCGCTTCGGAGCGCACCGCTGCCGCTCCACTGATCCGTGCGCGAAGAAGCCGCTTCTTCGCCTCCGGCAGCCAGAGATCGCGGTAGCTTGCTAGAGGCGAAGAGCGAAGCCGCAAAGAAGCGGGCTTGTGTGCGGAGCTCGCAGACTGCTGGAAGACGCTGGCTGCCACTCTCTTGCCTCTTGAATTCACTCTTGGCATGCCAATGGAAGGTGTTCCAGGACAACTTGCTTAGTCCTGATGCGTCCCTCTTTGGAAATTCTTGCTGCTCCCCTGAGGCTCCGAGATGCACAGAACACGATGGCAGCTGCTGAAAAAAAAGAAAGGCAGCATCGAGTTTGTCAAGAAACAAGAACATAGGCAGCTGACTGTGTTTGGCAGGGAGCAGCTGCTGGACTTTTGCAATTGCCTTCACTGCGCACAGAAGCCCTCTGCTCTGCTGCTACTTTGTTCTCATTCAGGGAATTGCACACTACTGAAGCTGAGCCGGGCTATTCAGCTCTGCTGCTTTTCAGCATCTCACTCCCCTAATGCCCTGTGGCAGCTCTCGAGGTGTTTTGCCTTTGCCAGGCTGGAATGTGCCTGCTACTACAAAGAGCTGGGCAGGAGCTGGCGGAGAGGACGGCCATCTGCCAGCAGTTTGCAGCTTGCCCAGAAAAGAGCAGTGTCCTTGGAATGTGCAGCAAAATCAATTTCTTGGCAAGTCCGGGGGAAGTGAGCACTGCTTGTACACTTTCTCCATGAGAAACGGAGTGGAAAAGCTTTTCGCTAAGATGTAGACGACCAGAGAGGCAGAATACGGAGCTCCGCAGCTGGCCGAAGGGAAGTGCCGGTTCCCGGCGTCTTTCGGCAGAAGCGGCTCTTCGGAGCGCACCTCTGCCGCTCCACTCATCCGTGCGCGAAGAAGCCGCTTCTTCGCCTCCGGCAGCCAGAGATCGCGGTAGCTCGCTAGAGGCGAAGAGCGAAGCCGCAAAGAAGCGGGCTTGTGTGCGGAGCTCGCAGACAGCTGCAGGACGCTGGCTGCCACTCTCTTGCCTCTTGAATTCACTCTTGGCATGCCAATGGAAGGTGTTCCAGGACAACTTGCCTGGGTTTGCACTTAGTCCTGATGCGTCCCTCTTTGGAAATTCTTGCTGCTCCCCTGAGTCTCCGAGATGTACAGAACACGATGGCAGCTGCTGAAAAAAAAGAAAGGCAGCAGTGAGTTTGTCAAGAAACAAGAACATAGGCAGCTGACTGTGTTTAGCAAGGAGCAGCTGCTGGACTTTTGCAATTGCCTTCACTGCGCACAGAAGCCCTCTGCTCTGCTGCTACTTTGTTCTGATTCAGGAAATTCACACTACTGAAGCTGAGCCAGCCTATTCAGCTCTGCTGCTTTTCAGCATCTCAGCTCCCCTAATGCCCTGTGGCAGCTCTCGAGGTGTTTTGCCTTTGCCAGGCTGGAATGTGCCTGCTACGACAAAGAGCTGGGCAGGAGCTGGCGGAGAGGACGGCCATCTGCCAGCAGTTTGCAGCTTGCCCAGAAAAGAGCAGTGTCCTTGCAATGTGCAGCAAATCCAATTTCTTGGCAAGTTCGGGGGAAGTGAGCACTGCTTGTACACTTTCTCCATGAGAAACGGAGTGGAAAAGCTTTTCGCTAAGATGTAGACGACCAGAGAGGCAGAATACGGAGCTCCGCAGCTGGCCGAAGGGAAGTGCCGCTTCCCGGCGTCTTTCGGCAGAAGCGGCTCTTCGGAGCGCACCTCTGCCGCTCCACTCATCCGTGCGCGAAGAAGCCGCTTCTTCGCCTCCGGCAGCCAGAGATCGCGATAGCTCGCTAAAGGCGAAGAGCGAAGCCGCAAAGAAGCGGGCTTGTCTGCGGAGCTCGCAGACTGCTGGAGGATGCTGGCTGCCACTCTCTTGCCTCTTAAATTTTCTCTAGGCATGCGAATTGGGGGTGTTCCCGGACAACTTGCCTGGGTTTGCACTTTACAGCGCACCGCTTCCGCTCCATTCATCCGTGCGCGAAGAAGCCGCTTCTTCGCCTCCGGCAGCCAGAGATCGCGGTAGCTCGTTAGAGGCGAAGAGCGAAGCCGCAAAGAAGCGGGCTTGTCTGCGGAGCTCGCAGACTGCTGAAGGACGCTGGCTGCCACTCTTTTGCCTCTTGAATTCACGCTTGGCATGCGAATGGAAGGTGTTCCAGGACAACATGCCTGGGTTTGCACTTAGTCCTGATGCGTCCCTCTTGGGAAATTCTAGCTGCTCCCCTGAGTCTCCGAGATGCACAGAACACGATGGCAGCTGCTGAAAAAAAAGAAAGGCAGCAGTGAGTTTGTCAAGAAACAAGAACATAGGCAGCTGACTGTGTTTGGCAAGGAGCAGCTGCTGGACTTTTGCAATTGCCTTCACTGCGCACAGAAGCCCTCTGCTCTGCTGCTACTTTGTTCTCATTCAGGGAATTGCACACTACTGAAGCTGAGCCAGCCTATTCAGCTCTGCTGCTTTTCAGCATCTCAGCTCCCCTAATGCCCTGTGGCAGCTCTCGAGGTGTTTTGCCTTTGCCAGGCTGGAACGTGCCTGCTACTCCAAAGAGCTGGGCAGGAGCTGGCGGAGAGGACGGCCATCTGCCAGCAGTTTGCAGCTTGCCCAGAAAAGAGCAGTGTCCTTGGAATGTGCAGCAAAATCAATTTCTTGGCAAGTTCGGGGGAAGTGAGCACTGCTTGTACACTTTCTCCATGAGAAACGGAGTGGAAAAGCTTTTCGCTAAGATGTAGACGACCAGAGAGGCAGAATACGGAGCTCCGCAGCTGGCCGAAGGGAAGTGCCGCTTCCCGGCGTCTTTCGGCAGAAGCGGCGCTTCGGAGCGCACCGCTGCCGCTCCACTGATCCGTGCGCGAAGAAGCCGCTTCTTCGCCTCCGGCAGCCAGAGATCGCGGTAGCTCGCTAGAGGCGAAGAGCGAAGCCGCAAAGAAGCGGGCTTGTGTGCGGAGCTCGCAGACTGCTGGAAGACGCTGGCTGCCACTCTCTTGCCTCTTGAATTCACTCTTGGCATGCCAATGGAAGGTGTTCCAGGACAACTTGCTTAGTCCTGATGCGTCCCTCTTTGGAAATTCTTGCTGCTCCCCTGAGGCTCCGAGATGCACAGAACACGATGGCAGCTGCTGAAAAAAAAGAAAGGCAGCATCGAGTTTGTCAAGAAACAAGAACATAGGCAGCTGACTGTGTTTGGCAGGGAGCAGCTGCTGGACTTTTGCAATTGCCTTCACTGCGCACAGAAGCCCTCTGCTCTGCTGCTACTTTGTTCTCATTCAGGGAATTGCACACTACTGAAGCTGAGCCGGGCTATTCAGCTCTGCTGCTTTTCAGCATCTCACTCCCCTAATGCCCTGTGGCAGCTCTCGAGGTGTTTTGCCTTTGCCAGGCTGGAATGTGCCTGCTACTACAAAGAGCTGGGCAGGAGCTGGCGGAGAGGACGGCCATCTGCCAGCAGTTTGCAGCTTGCCCAGAAAAGAGCAGTGTCCTTGGAATGTGCAGCAAAATCAATTTCTTGGCAAGTCCGGGGGAAGTGAGCACTGCTTGTACACTTTCTCCATGAGAAACGGAGTGGAAAAGCTTTTCGCTAAGATGTAGACGACCAGAGAGGCAGAATACGGAGCTCCGCAGCTGGCCGAAGGGAAGTGCCGCTTCCCGGCGTCTTTCGGCAGAAGCGGCTCTTCGGAGCGCACCTCTGCCGCTCCACTCATCCGTGCGCGAAGAAGCCGCTTCTTCGCCTCCGGCAGCCAGAGATCGCGGTAGCTCGCTAGAGGCGAAGAGCGAAGCCGCAAAGAAGCGGGCTTGTGTGCGGAGCTCGCAGACAGCTGCAGGACGCTGGCTGCCACTCTCTTGCCTCTTGAATTCACTCTTGGCATGCCAATGGAAGGTGTTCCAGGACAACTTGCCTGGGTTTGCACTTAGTCCTGATGCGTCCCTCTTTGGAAATTCTTGCTGCTCCCCTGAGTCTCCGAGATGTACAGAACACGATGGCAGCTGCTGAAAAAAAAGAAAGGCAGCAGTGAGTTTGTCAAGAAACAAGAACATAGGCAGCTGACTGTGTTTAGCAAGGAGCAGCTGCTGGACTTTTGCAATTGCCTTCACTGCGCACAGAAGCCCTCTGCTCTGCTGCTACTTTGTTCTGATTCAGGAAATTCACACTACTGAAGCTGAGCCAGCCTATTCAGCTCTGCTGCTTTTCAGCATCTCAGCTCCCCTAATGCCCTGTGGCAGCTCTCGAGGTGTTTTGCCTTTGCCAGGCTGGAATGTGCCTGCTACGACAAAGAGCTGGGCAGGAGCTGGCGGAGAGGACGGCCATCTGCCAGCAGTTTGCAGCTTGCCCAGAAAAGAGCAGTGTCCTTGCAATGTGCAGCAAATCCAATTTCTTGGCAAGTTCGGGGGAAGTGAGCACTGCTTGTACACTTTCTCCATGAGAAACGGAGTGGAAAAGCTTTTCGCTAAGATGTAGACGACCAGAGAGGCAGAATACGGAGCTCCGCAGCTGGCCGAAGGGAAGTGCCGCTTCCCGGCGTCTTTCGGCAGAAGCGGCTCTTCGGAGCGCACCTCTGCCGCTCCACTCATCCGTGCGCGAAGAAGCCGCTTCTTCGCCTCCGGCAGCCAGAGATCGCGATAGCTCGCTAAAGGCGAAGAGCGAAGCCGCAAAGAAGCGGGCTTGTCTGCGGAGCTCGCAGACTGCTGGAGGATGCTGGCTGCCACTCTCTTGCCTCTTAAATTTTCTCTAGGCATGCGAATTGGGGGTGTTCCCGGACAACTTGCCTGGGTTTGCACTTTACAGCACACCGCTTCCGCTCCATTCATCCGTGCGCGAAGAAGCCGCTTCTTCGCCTCCGGCAGCCAGAGATCGCGGTAGCTCGTTAGAGGCGAAGAGCGAAGCCGCAAAGAAGCGGGCTTGTCTGCGGAGCTCGCAGACTGCTGAAGGACGCTGGCTGCCACTCTTTTGCCTCTTGAATTCACGCTTGGCATGCGAATGGAAGGTGTTCCAGGACAACATGCCTGGGTTTGCACTTAGTCCTGATGCGTCCCTCTTGGGAAATTCTAGCTGCTCCCCTGAGTCTCCGAGATGCACAGAACACGATGGCAGCTGCTGAAAAAAAAGAAAGGCAGCAGTGAGTTTGTCAAGAAACAAGAACATAGGCAGCTGACTGTGTTTGGCAAGGAGCAGCTGCTGGACTTTTGCAATTGCCTTCACTGCGCACAGAAGCCCTCTGCTCTGCTGCTACTTTGTTCTCATTCAGGGAATTGCACACTACTGAAGCTGAGCCAGCCTATTCAGCTCTGCTGCTTTTCAGCATCTCAGCTCCCCTAATGCCCTGTGGCAGCTCTCGAGGTGTTTTGCCTTTGCCAGGCTGGAACGTGCCTGCTACTCCAAAGAGCTGGGCAGGAGCTGGCGGAGAGGACGGCCATCTGCCAGCAGTTTGCAGCTTGCCCAGAAAAGAGCAGTGTCCTTGGAATGTGCAGCAAAATCAATTTCTTGGCAAGTTCGGGGGAAGTGAGCACTGCTTGTACACTTTCTCCATGAGAAACGGAGTGGAAAAGCTTTTCGCTAAGATGTAGACGACCAGAGAGGCAGAATACGGAGCTCCGCAGCTGGCCGAAGGGAAGTGCCGCTTCCCGGCGTCTTTCGGCAGAAGCGGCGCTTCGGAGCGCACCGCTGCCGCTCCACTGATCCGTGCGCGAAGAAGCCGCTTCTTCGCCTCCGGCAGCCAGAGATCGCGGTAGCTCGCTAGAGGCGAAGAGCGAAGCCGCAAAGAAGCGGGCTTGTGTGCGGAGCTCGCAGACTGCTGGAAGACGCTGGCTGCCACTCTCTTGCCTCTTGAATTCACTCTTGGCATGCCAATGGAAGGTGTTCCAGGACAACTTGCTTAGTCCTGATGCGTCCCTCTTTGGAAATTCTTGCTGCTCCCCTGAGGCTCCGAGATGCACAGAACACGATGGCAGCTGCTGAAAAAAAAGAAAGGCAGCATCGAGTTTGTCAAGAAACAAGAACATAGGCAGCTGACTGTGTTTGGCAGGGAGCAGCTGCTGGACTTTTGCAATTGCCTTCACTGCGCACAGAAGCCCTCTGCTCTGCTGCTACTTTGTTCTGATTCAGGAAATTCACACTACTGAAGCTGAGCCAGCCTATTCAGCTCTGCTGCTTTTCAGCATCTCAGCTCCCCTAATGCCCTGTGGCAGCTCTCGAGGTGTTTTGCCTTTGCCAGGCTGGAATGTGCCTGCTACGACAAAGAGCTGGGCAGGAGCTGGCGGAGAGGACGGCCATCTGCCAGCAGTTTGCAGCTTGCCCAGAAAAGAGCAGTGTCCTTGCAATGTGCAGCAAATCCAATTTCTTGGCAAGTTCGGGGGAAGTGAGCACTGCTTGTACACTTTCTCCATGAGAAACGGAGTGGAAAAGCTTTTCGCTAAGATGTAGACGACCAGAGAGGCAGAATACGGAGCTCCGCAGCTGGCCGAAGGGAAGTGCCGCTTCCCGGCGTCTTTCGGCAGAAGCGGCTCTTCGGAGCGCACCTCTGCCGCTCCACTCATCCGTGCGCGAAGAAGCCGCTTCTTCGCCTCTGGCAGCCAGAGATCGCGATAGCTCGCTAAAGGCGAAGAGCGAAGCCGCAAAGAAGCGGGCTTGTCTGCGGAGCTCGCAGACTGCTGGAGGATGCTGGCTGCCACTCTCTTGCCTCTTAAATTTTCTCTAGGCATGCGAATTGGGGGTGTTCCCGGACAACTTGCCTGGGTTTGCACTTTACAGCGCACCGCTTCCGCTCCATTCATCCGTGCGCGAAGAAGCCGCTTCTTCGCCTCCGGCAGCCAGAGATCGCGGTAGCTCGTTAGAGGCGAAGAGCGAAGCCGCAAAGAAGCGGGCTTGTCTGCGGAGCTCGCAGACTGCTGAAGGACGCTGGCTGCCACTCTTTTGCCTCTTGAATTCACGCTTGGCATGCGAATGGAAGGTGTTCCAGGACAACATGCCTGGGTTTGCACTTAGTCCTGATGCGTCCCTCTTTGGAAATTCTTGCTGCTCCCCTGAGGCTCCGAGATGCACAGAACACGATGGCAGCTGCTGAAAAAAAAGAAAGGCAGCATCGAGTTTGTCAAGAAACAAGAACATAGGCAGCTGACTGTGTTTGGCAGGGAGCAGCTGCTGGACTTTTGCAATTGCCTTCACTGCGCACAGAAGCCCTCTGCTCTGCTGCTACTTTGTTCTCATTCAGGGAATTGCACACTACTGAAGCTGAGCCGGGCTATTCAGCTCTGCTGCTTTTCAGCATCTCACTCCCCTAATGCCCTGTGGCAGCTCTCGAGGTGTTTTGCCTTTGCCAGGCTGGAATGTGCCTGCTACTACAAAGAGCTGGGCAGGAGCTGGCGGAGAGGACGGCCATCTGCCAGCAGTTTGCAGCTTGCCCAGAAAAGAGCAGTGTCCTTGGAATGTGCAGCAAATCCAATTTCTTGGCAAGTCCGGGGGAAGTGAGCACTGCTTGTACACTTTCTCCATGAGAAACGGAGTGGAAAAGCTTTTCGCTAAGATGTAGACGACCAGAGAGGCAGAATACGGAGCTCCGCAGCTGGCCGAAGGGAAGTGCCGCTTCCCGGCGTCTTTCGGCAGAAGCGGCTCTTCGGAGCGCACCTCTGCCGCTCCACTCATCCGTGCGCGAAGAAGCCGCTTCTTGGCCTCCGGCAGCCAGAGATCGCGGTAGCTCGCTAGAGGCGAAGAGCGAAGCCGCAAAGAAGCGGGCTTGTGTGCGGAGCTCGCAGACAGCTGCAGGACGCTGGCTGCCACTCTCTTGCCTCTTGAATTCACTCTTGGCATGCCAATGGAAGGTGTTCCAGGACAACTTGCCTGGGTTTGCACTTAGTCCTGATGCGTCCCTCTTTGGAAATTCTTGCTGCTCCCCTGAGTCTCCGAGATGTACAGAACACGATGGCAGCTGCTGAAAAAAAAGAAAGGCAGCAGTGAGTTTGTCAAGAAACAAGAACATAGGCAGCTGACTGTGTTTAGCAAGGAGCAGCTGCTGGACTTTTGCAATTGCCTTCACTGCGCACAGAAGCCCTCTGCTCTGCTGCTACTTTGTTCTGATTCAGGAAATTCACACTACTGAAGCTGAGCCAGCCTATTCAGCTCTGCTGCTTTTCAGCATCTCAGCTCCCCTAATGCCCTGTGGCAGCTCTCGAGGTGTTTTGCCTTTGCCAGGCTGGAATGTGCCTGCTACGACAAAGAGCTGGGCAGGAGCTGGCGGAGAGGACGGCCATCTGCCAGCAGTTTGCAGCTTGCCCAGAAAAGAGCAGTGTCCTTGCAATGTGCAGCAAATCCAATTTCTTGGCAAGTTCGGGGGAAGTGAGCACTGCTTGTACACTTTCTCCATGAGAAACGGAGTGGAAAAGCTTTTCGCTAAGATGTAGACGACCAGAGAGGCAGAATACGGAGCTCCGCAGCTGGCCGAAGGGAAGTGCCGCTTCCCGGCGTCTTTCGGCAGAAGCGGCTCTTCGGAGCGCACCTCTGCCGCTCCACTCATCCGTGCGCGAAGAAGCCGCTTCTTCGCCTCCGGCAGCCAGAGATCGCGATAGCTCGCTAAAGGCGAAGAGCGAAGCCGCAAAGAAGCGGGCTTGTCTGCGGAGCTCGCAGACTGCTGGAGGATGCTGGCTGCCACTCTCTTGCCTCTTAAATTTTCTCTAGGCATGCGAATTGGGGGTGTTCCCGGACAACTTGCCTGGGTTTGCACTTTACAGCGCACCGCTTCCGCTCCATTCATCCGTGCGCGAAGAAGCCGCTTCTTCGCCTCCGGCAGCCAGAGATCGCGGTAGCTCGTTAGAGGCGAAGAGCGAAGCCGCAAAGAAGCGGGCTTGTCTGCGGAGCTCGCAGACTGCTGAAGGACGCTGGCTGCCACTCTTTTGCCTCTTGAATTCACGCTTGGCATGCGAATGGAAGGTGTTCCAGGACAACATGCCTGGGTTTGCACTTAGTCCTGATGCGTCCCTCTTTGGAAATTCTTGCTGCTCCCCTGAGGCTCCGAGATGCACAGAACACGATGGCAGCTGCTGAAAAAAAAGAAAGGCAGCATCGAGTTTGTCAAGAAACAAGAACATAGGCAGCTGACTGTGTTTGGCAGGGAGCAGCTGCTGGACTTTTGCAATTGCCTTCACTGCGCACAGAAGCCCTCTGCTCTGCTGCTACTTTGTTCTCATTCAGGGAATTGCACACTACTGAAGCTGAGCCGGGCTATTCAGCTCTGCTGCTTTTCAGCATCTCACTCCCCTAATGCCCTGTGGCAGCTCTCGAGGTGTTTTGCCTTTGCCAGGCTGGAATGTGCCTGCTACTACAAAGAGCTGGGCAGGAGCTGGCGGAGAGGACGGCCATCTGCCAGCAGTTTGCAGCTTGCCCAGAAAAGAGCAGTGTCCTTGGAATGTGCAGCAAAATCAATTTCTTGGCAAGTTCGGGGGAAGTGAGCACTGCTTGTACACTTTCTCCATGAGAAACGGAGTGGAAAAGCTTTTCGCTAAGATGTAGACGACCAGAGAGGCAGAATACGGAGCTCCGCAGCTGGCCGAAGGGAAGTGCCGCTTCCCGGCGTCTTTCGGCAGAAGCGGCTCTTCGGAGCGCACCTCTGCCGCTCCACTCATCCGTGCGCGAAGAAGCCGCTTCTTCGCCTCCGGCAGCCAGAGATCGCGGTAGCTCGCTAGAGGCGAAGAGCGAAGCCGCAAAGAAGCGGGCTTGTGTGCGGAGCTCGCAGACAGCTGCAGGACGCTGGCTGCCACTCTCTTGCCTCTTGAATTCACGCTTGGCATGCGAATGGAAGGTGTTCCAGGACAACATGCCTGGGTTTGCACTTAGTCCTGATGCGTCCCTCTTGGGAAATTCTAGCTGCTCCCCTGAGTCTCCGAGATGCACAGAACACGATGGCAGCTGCTGAAAAAAAAGAAAGGCAGCAGTGAGTTTGTCAAGAAACAAGAACATAGGCAGCTGACTGTGTTTGGCAAGGAGCAGCTGCTGGACTTTTGCAATTGCCTTCACTGCGCACAGAAGCCCTCTGCTCTGCTGCTACTTTGTTCTCATTCAGGGAATTGCACACTACTGAAGCTGAGCCAGCCTATTCAGCTCTGCTGCTTTTCAGCATCTCAGCTCCCCTAATGCCCTGTGGCAGCTCTCGAGGTGTTTTGCCTTTGCCAGGCTGGAACGTGCCTGCTACTCCAAAGAGCTGGGCAGGAGCTGGCGGAGAGGACGGCCATCTGCCAGCAGTTTGCAGCTTGCCCAGAAAAGAGCAGTGTCCTTGGAATGTGCAGCAAAATCAATTTCTTGGCAAGTTCGGGGGAAGTGAGCACTGCTTGTACACTTTCTCCATGAGAAACGGAGTGGAAAAGCTTTTCGCTAAGATGTAGACGACCAGAGAGGCAGAATACGGAGCTCCGCAGCTGGCCGAAGGGAAGTGCCGCTTCCCGGCGTCTTTCGGCAGAAGCGGCGCTTCGGAGCGCACCGCTGCCGCTCCACTGATCCGTGCGCGAAGAAGCCGCTTCTTCGCCTCCGGCAGCCAGAGATCGCGGTAGCTCGCTAGAGGCGAAGAGCGAAGCCGCAAAGAAGCGGGCTTGTGTGCGGAGCTCGCAGACTGCTGCAGGACGCTGGCTGCCACTCTCTTGCCTCTTGAATTCACTCTTGGCATGCCAATGGAAGGTGTTCCAGGACAACTTGCTTAGTCCTGATGCGTCCCTCTTTGGAAATTCTTGCTGCTCCCCTGAGGCTCCGAGATGCACAGAACACGATGGCAGCTGCTGAAAAAAAAGAAAGGCAGCATCGAGTTTGTCAAGAAACAAGAACATAGGCAGCTGACTGTGTTTGGCAGGGAGCAGCTGCTGGACTTTTGCAATTGCCTTCACTGCGCACAGAAGCCCTCTGCTCTGCTGCTACTTTGTTCTCATTCAGGGAATTGCACACTACTGAAGCTGAGCCGGGCTATTCAGCTCTGCTGCTTTTCAGCATCTCACTCCCCTAATGCCCTGTGGCAGCTCTCGAGGTGTTTTGCCTTTGCCAGGCTGGAATGTGCCTGCTACTACAAAGAGCTGGGCAGGAGCTGGCGGAGAGGACGGCCATCTGCCAGCAGTTTGCAGCTTGCCCAGAAAAGAGCAGTGTCCTTGGAATGTGCAGCAAAATCAATTTCTTGGCAAGTCCGGGGGAAGTGAGCACTGCTTGTACACTTTCTCCATGAGAAACGGAGTGGAAAAGCTTTTCGCTAAGATGTAGACGACCAGAGAGGCAGAATACGGAGCTCCGCAGCTGGCCGAAGGGAAGTGCCGCTTCCCGGCGTCTTTCGGCAGAAGCGGCTCTTCGGAGCGCACCTCTGCCGCTCCACTGATCCGTGCGCGAAGAAGCCGCTTCTTCGCCTCCGGCAGCCAGAGATCGCGGTAGCTCGCTAGAGGCGAAGAGCGAAGCCGCAAAGAAGCGGGCTTGTGTGCGGAGCTCGCAGACTGCTGGAAGACGCTGGCTGCCACTCTCTTGCCTCTTGAATTCACTCTTGGCATGCCAATGGAAGGTGTTCCAGGACAACTTGCCTGGGTTTGCACTTAGTCCTGATGCGTCCCTCTTTGGAAATTCTTGCTGCTCCCCTGAGTCTCCGAGATGTACAGAACACGATGGCAGCTGCTGAAAAAAAAGAAAGGCAGCAGTGAGTTTGTCAAGAAACAAGAACATAGGCAGCTGACTGTGTTTAGCAAGGAGCAGCTGCTGGACTTTTGCAATTGCCTTCACTGCGCACAGAAGCCCTCTGCTCTGCTGCTACTTTGTTCTGATTCAGGAAATTCACACTACTGAAGCTGAGCCAGCCTATTCAGCTCTGCTGCTTTTCAGCATCTCAGCTCCCCTAATGCCCTGTGGCAGCTCTCGAGGTGTTTTGCCTTTGCCAGGCTGGAATGTGCCTGCTACGACAAAGAGCTGGGCAGGAGCTGGCGGAGAGGACGGCCATCTGCCAGCAGTTTGCAGCTTGCCCAGAAAAGAGCAGTGTCCTTGGAATGTGCAGCAAATCCAATTTCTTGGCAAGTTCGGGGGAAGTGAGCACTGCTTGTACACTTTCTCCATGAGAAACGGAGTGGAAAAGCTTTTCGCTAAGATGTAGACGACCAGAGAGGCAGAATACGGAGCTCCGCAGCTGGCCGAAGGGAAGTGCCGCTTCCCGGCGTCTTTCGGCAGAAGCGGCTCTTCGGAGCGCACCGCTGCCGCTCCACTGATCCGTGCGCGAAGAAGCCGCTTCTTCGCCTCCGGCAGCCAGAGATCGCGGTAGCTCGCTAAAGGCGAAGAGCGAAGCCGCAAAGAAGCGGGCTTGTCTGCGGAGCTCGCAGACTGCTGGAGGATGCTGGCTGCCACTCTCTTGCCTCTTAAATTTTCTCTAGGCATGCGAATTGGGGGTGTTCCCGGACAACTTGCCTGGGTTTGCACTTTACAGCGCACCGCTTCCGCTCCATTCATCCGTGCGCGAAGAAGCCGCTTCTTCGCCTCCGGCACCCAGAGATCGCGGTAGCTCGTTAGAGGCGAAGAGCGAAGCTGCAAAGAAGCGGGCTTGTGGGCGGAGCTCGCAGACTGCTGCAGGACGCTGGCTGCCACTCTCTTGCCTCTTGAATTCACGCTTGGCATGCGAATGGAAGGTGTTCCAGGACAACATGCCTGGGTTTGCACTTAGTCCTGATGCGTCCCTCTTGGGAAATTCTAGCTGCTCCCCTGAGGCTCCGAGATGCACAGAACACGATGGCAGCTGCTGAAAAAAAAGAAAGGCAGCAGTGAGTTTGTCAAGAAACAAGAACATAGGCAGCTGACTGTGTTTGGCAGGGAGCAGCTGCTGGACTTTTGCAATTGCCTTCACTGCGCACAGAAGCCCTCCGCTCTGCTGCTACTTTGTTCTCATTCAGGGAATTGCACACTACTGAAGCTGAGCCAGCCTATTCAGCTCTGCTGCTTTTCAGCATCTCAGCTCCCCTAATGCCCTGTGGCAGCTCTCGGGGTGTTTTGCCTTTGCCAGGCTGGAACGTGCCTGCTACTACAAAGAGCTGGGCAGGAGCTGGCGGAGAGGACGGCCATCTGCCAGCAGGTTGCAGCTTGCCCAGAAAAGAGCAGTGTCCTTGGAATGTGCAGCAAAATCAATTTCTTGGCAAGTTCGGGGGAAGTGAGCACTGCTTGTACACTTTCTCCATGAGAAACGGAGTGGAAAAGCTTTTCGCTAAGATGTAGACGACCAGAGAGGCAGAATACGGAGCTCCGCAGCTGGCCGAAGGGAAGTGCCGGTTCCCGGCGTCTTTCGGCAGAAGCGGCTCTTCGGAGCGCACCTCTGCCGCTCCACTCATCCGTGCGCGAAGAAGCCGCTTCTTCGCCTCCGGCAGCCAGAGATCGCGGTAGCTCGCTAGAGGCGAAGAGCGAAGCCGCAAAGAAGCGGGCTTGTGTGCGGAGCTCGCAGACAGCTGCAGGACGCTGGCTGCCACTCTCTTGCCTCTTGAATTCACTCTTGGCATGCCAATGGAAGGTGTTCCAGGACAACTTGCTTAGTCCTGATGCGTCCCTCTTTGGAAATTCTTGCTGCTCCCCTGAGGCTCCGAGATGCACAGAACACGATGGCAGCTGCTGAAAAAAAAGAAAGGCAGCATCGAGTTTGTCAAGAAACAAGAACATAGGCAGCTGACTGTGTTTGGCAGGGAGCAGCTGCTGGACTTTTGCAATTGCCTTCACTGCGCACAGAAGCCCTCTGCTCTGCTGCTACTTTGTTCTCATTCAGGGAATTGCACACTACTGAAGCTGAGCCGGGCTATTCAGCTCTGCTGCTTTTCAGCATCTCACTCCCCTAATGCCCTGTGGCAGCTCTCGAGGTGTTTTGCCTTTGCCAGGCTGGAATGTGCCTGCTACTACAAAGAGCTGGGCAGGAGCTGGCGGAGAGGACGGCCATCTGCCAGCAGTTTGCAGCTTGCCCAGAAAAGAGCAGTGTCCTTGGAATGTGCAGCAAAATCAATTTCTTGGCAAGTTCGGGGGAAGTGAGCACTGCTTGTACACTTTCTCCATGAGAAACGGAGTGGAAAAGCTTTTCGCTAAGATGTAGACGACCAGAGAGGCAGAATACGGAGCTCCGCAGCTGGCCGAAGGGAAGTGCCGCTTCCCGGCGTCTTTCGGCAGAAGCGGCTCTTCGGAGCGCACCTCTGCCGCTCCACTCATCCGTGCGCGAAGAAGCCGCTTCTTCGCCTCCGGCAGCCAGAGATCGCGGTAGCTCGCTAGAGGCGAAGAGCGAAGCCGCAAAGAAGCGGGCTTGTGTGCGGAGCTCGCAGACAGCTGCAGGACGCTGGCTGCCACTCTCTTGCCTCTTGAATTCACTCTTGGCATGCCAATGGAAGGTGTTCCAGGACAACTTGCCTGGGTTTGCACTTAGTCCTGATGCGTCCCTCTTGGGAAATTCTTGCTGCTCCCCTGAGTCTCCGAGATGTACAGAACACGATGGCAGCTGCTGAAAAAAAAGAAAGGCAGCAGTGAGTTTGTCAAGAAACAAGAACATAGGCAGCTGACTGTGTTTAGCAAGGAGCAGCTGCTGGACTTTTGCAATTGCCTTCACTGCGCACAGAAGCCCTCTGCTCTGCTGCTACTTTGTTCTGATTCAGGAAATTCACACTACTGAAGCTGAGCCAGCCTATTCAGCTCTGCTGCTTTTCAGCATCTCAGCTCCCCTAATGCCCTGTGGCAGCTCTCGAGGTGTTTTGCCTTTGCCAGGCTGGAATGTGCCTGCTACGATAAAGAGCTGGGCAGGAGCTGGCGGAGAGGACGGCCATCTGCCAGCAGTTTGCAGCTTGCCCAGAAAAGAGCAGTGTCCTTGCAATGTGCAGCAAATCCAATTTCTTGGCAAGTTCGGGGGAAGTGAGCACTGCTTGTACACTTTCTCCTTGAGAAACGGAGTGGAAAAGCTTTTCGCTAAGATGTAGACGACCAGAGAGGCAGAATACGGAGCTCCGCAGCTGGCCGAAGGGAAGTGCCGCTTCCCGGCGTCTTTCGGCAGAAGCGGCTCTTCGGAGCGCACCTCTGCCGCTCCACTCATCCGTGCGCGAAGAAGCCGCTTCTTCGCCTCCGGCAGCCAGAGATCGCGGTAGCTCGCTAGAGGCGAAGAGCGAAGCCGCAAAGAAGCGGGCTTGTGTGCGGAGCTCGCAGACTGCTGGAAGACGCTGGCTGCCACTCTCTTGCCTCTTGAATTCACTCTTGGCATGCCAATGGAAGGTGTTCCAGGACAACTTGCTTAGTCCTGATGCGTCCCTCTTTGGAAATTCTTGCTGCTCCCCTGAGGCTCCGAGATGCACAGAACACGATGGCAGCTGCTGAAAAAAAAGAAAGGCAGCATCGAGTTTGTCAAGAAACAAGAACATAGGCAGCTGACTGTGTTTGGCAGGGAGCAGCTGCTGGACTTTTGCAATTGCCTTCACTGCGCACAGAAGCCCTCTGCTCTGCTGCTACTTTGTTCTCATTCAGGGAATTGCACACTACTGAAGCTGAGCCGGGCTATTCAGCTCTGCTGCTTTTCAGCATCTCACTCCCCTAATGCCCTGTGGCAGCTCTCGAGGTGTTTTGCCTTTGCCAGGCTGGAATGTGCCTGCTACTACAAAGAGCTGGGCAGGAGCTGGCGGAGAGGACGGCCATCTGCCAGCAGTTTGCAGCTTGCCCAGAAAAGAGCAGTGTCCTTGGAATGTGCAGCAAAATCAATTTCTTGGCAAGTCCGGGGGAAGTGAGCACTGCTTGTACACTTTCTCCATGAGAAACGGAGTGGAAAAGCTTTTCGCTAAGATGTAGACGACCAGAGAGGCAGAATACGGAGCTCCGCAGCTGGCCGAAGGGAAGTGCCGCTTCCCGGCGTCTTTCGGCAGAAGCGGCTCTTCGGAGCGCACCTCTGCCGCTCCACTCATCCGTGCGCGAAGAAGCCGCTTCTTCGCCTCCGGCAGCCAGAGATCGCGATAGCTCGCTAAAGGCGAAGAGCGAAGCCGCAAAGAAGCGGGCTTGTCTGCGGAGCTCGCAGACTGCTGGAGGATGCTGGCTGCCACTCTCTTGCCTCTTAAATTTTCTCTAGGCATGCGAATTGGGGGTGTTCCCGGACAACTTGCCTGGGTTTGCACTTTACAGCGCACCGCTTCCGCTCCATTCATCCGTGCGCGAAGAAGCCGCTTCTTCGCCTCCGGCAGCCAGAGATCGCGGTAGCTCGTTAGAGGCGAAGAGCGAAGCCGCAAAGAAGCGGGCTTGTCTGCGGAGCTCGCAGACTGCTGAAGGACGCTGGCTGCCACTCTTTTGCCTCTTGAATTCACGCTTGGCATGCGAATGGAAGGTGTTCCAGGACAACATGCCTGGGTTTGCACTTAGTCCTGATGCGTCCCTCTTTGGAAATTCTTGCTGCTCCCCTGAGGCTCCGAGATGCACAGAACACGATGGCAGCTGCTGAAAAAAAAGAAAGGCAGCATCGAGTTTGTCAAGAAACAAGAACATAGGCAGCTGACTGTGTTTGGCAGGGAGCAGCTGCTGGACTTTTGCAATTGCCTTCACTGCGCACAGAAGCCCTCTGCTCTGCTGCTACTTTGTTCTCATTCAGGGAATTGCACACTACTGAAGCTGAGCCGGGCTATTCAGCTCTGCTGCTTTTCAGCATCTCACTCCCCTAATGCCCTGTGGCAGCTCTCGAGGTGTTTTGCCTTTGCCAGGCTGGAATGTGCCTGCTACTACAAAGAGCTGGGCAGGAGCTGGCGGAGAGGACGGCCATCTGCCAGCAGTTTGCAGCTTGCCCAGAAAAGAGCAGTGTCCTTGGAATGTGCAGCAAAATCAATTTCTTGGCAAGTCCGGGGGAAGTGAGCACTGCTTGTACACTTTCTCCATGAGAAACGGAGTGGAAAAGCTTTTCGCTAAGATGTAGACGACCAGAGAGGCAGAATACGGAGCTCCGCAGCTGGCCGAAGGGAAGTGCCGGTTCCCGGCGTCTTTCGGCAGAAGCGGCTCTTCGGAGCGCACCTCTGCCGCTCCACTCATCCGTGCGCGAAGAAGCCGCTTCTTCGCCTCCGGCAGCCAGAGATCGCGGTAGCTCGCTAGAGGCGAAGAGCGAAGCCGCAAAGAAGCGGGCTTGTGTGCGGAGCTCGCAGACAGCTGCAGGACGCTGGCTGCCACTCTCTTGCCTCTTGAATTCACTCTTGGCATGCCAATGGAAGGTGTTCCAGGACAACTTGCCTGGGTTTGCACTTAGTCCTGATGCGTCCCTCTTTGGAAATTCTTGCTGCTCCCCTGAGTCTCCGAGATGTACAGAACACGATGGCAGCTGCTGAAAAAAAAGAAAGGCAGCAGTGAGTTTGTCAAGAAACAAGAACATAGGCAGCTGACTGTGTTTAGCAAGGAGCAGCTGCTGGACTTTTGCAATTGCCTTCACTGCGCACAGAAGCCCTCTGCTCTGCTGCTACTTTGTTCTGATTCAGGAAATTCACACTACTGAAGCTGAGCCAGCCTATTCAGCTCTGCTGCTTTTCAGCATCTCAGCTCCCCTAATGCCCTGTGGCAGCTCTCGAGGTGTTTTGCCTTTGCCAGGCTGGAATGTGCCTGCTACGACAAAGAGCTGGGCAGGAGCTGGCGGAGAGGACGGCCATCTGCCAGCAGTTTGCAGCTTGCCCAGAAAAGAGCAGTGTCCTTGCAATGTGCAGCAAATCCAATTTCTTGGCAAGTTCGGGGGAAGTGAGCACTGCTTGTACACTTTCTCCATGAGAAACGGAGTGGAAAAGCTTTTCGCTAAGATGTAGACGACCAGAGAGGCAGAATACGGAGCTCCGCAGCTGGCCGAAGGGAAGTGCCGCTTCCCGGCGTCTTTCGGCAGAAGCGGCTCTTCGGAGCGCACCTCTGCCGCTCCACTCATCCGTGCGCGAAGAAGCCGCTTCTTCGCCTCCGGCAGCCAGAGATCGCGATAGCTCGCTAAAGGCGAAGAGCGAAGCCGCAAAGAAGCGGGCTTGTCTGCGGAGCTCGCAGACTGCTGGAGGATGCTGGCTGCCACTCTCTTGCCTCTTAAATTTTCTCTAGGCATGCGAATTGGGGGTGTTCCCGGACAACTTGCCTGGGTTTGCACTTTACAGCGCACCGCTTCCGCTCCATTCATCCGTGCGCGAAGAAGCCGCTTCTTCGCCTCCGGCAGCCAGAGATCGCGGTAGCTCGTTAGAGGCGAAGAGCGAAGCCGCAAAGAAGCGGGCTTGTCTGCGGAGCTCGCAGACTGCTGAAGGACGCTGGCTGCCACTCTTTTGCCTCTTGAATTCACGCTTGGCATGCGAATGGAAGGTGTTCCAGGACAACATGCCTGGGTTTGCACTTAGTCCTGATGCGTCCCTCTTGGGAAATTCTAGCTGCTCCCCTGAGTCTCCGAGATGCACAGAACACGATGGCAGCTGCTGAAAAAAAAGAAAGGCAGCAGTGAGTTTGTCAAGAAACAAGAACATAGGCAGCTGACTGTGTTTGGCAAGGAGCAGCTGCTGGACTTTTGCAATTGCCTTCACTGCGCACAGAAGCCCTCTGCTCTGCTGCTACTTTGTTCTCATTCAGGGAATTGCACACTACTGAAGCTGAGCCAGCCTATTCAGCTCTGCTGCTTTTCAGCATCTCAGCTCCCCTAATGCCCTGTGGCAGCTCTCGAGGTGTTTTGCCTTTGCCAGGCTGGAACGTGCCTGCTACTCCAAAGAGCTGGGCAGGAGCTGGCGGAGAGGACGGCCATCTGCCAGCAGTTTGCAGCTTGCCCAGAAAAGAGCAGTGTCCTTGGAATGTGCAGCAAAATCAATTTCTTGGCAAGTTCGGGGGAAGTGAGCACTGCTTGTACACTTTCTCCATGAGAAACGGAGTGGAAAAGCTTTTCGCTAAGATGTAGACGACCAGAGAGGCAGAATACGGAGCTCCGCAGCTGGCCGAAGGGAAGTGCCGCTTCCCGGCGTCTTTCGGCAGAAGCGGCGCTTCGGAGCGCACCGCTGCCGCTCCACTGATCCGTGCGCGAAGAAGCCGCTTCTTCGCCTCCGGCAGCCAGAGATCGCGGTAGCTCGCTAGAGGCGAAGAGCGAAGCCGCAAAGAAGCGGGCTTGTGTGCGGAGCTCGCAGACTGCTGGAAGACGCTGGCTGCCACTCTCTTGCCTCTTGAATTCACTCTTGGCATGCCAATGGAAGGTGTTCCAGGACAACTTGCTTAGTCCTGATGCGTCCCTCTTTGGAAATTCTTGCTGCTCCCCTGAGGCTCCGAGATGCACAGAACACGATGGCAGCTGCTGAAAAAAAAGAAAGGCAGCATCGAGTTTGTCAAGAAACAAGAACATAGGCAGCTGACTGTGTTTGGCAGGGAGCAGCTGCTGGACTTTTGCAATTGCCTTCACTGCGCACAGAAGCCCTCTGCTCTGCTGCTACTTTGTTCTCATTCAGGGAATTGCACACTACTGAAGCTGAGCCGGGCTATTCAGCTCTGCTGCTTTTCAGCATCTCACTCCCCTAATGCCCTGTGGCAGCTCTCGAGGTGTTTTGCCTTTGCCAGGCTGGAATGTGCCTGCTACTACAAAGAGCTGGGCAGGAGCTGGCGGAGAGGACGGCCATCTGCCAGCAGTTTGCAGCTTGCCCAGAAAAGAGCAGTGTCCTTGGAATGTGCAGCAAAATCAATTTCTTGGCAAGTCCGGGGGAAGTGAGCACTGCGTGTACACTTTCTCCATGAGAAACGGAGTGGAAAAGCTTTTCGCTAAGATGTAGACGACCAGAGAGGCAGAATACGGAGCTCCGCAGCTGGCCGAAGGGAAGTGCCGCTTCCCGGCGTCTTTCGGCAGAAGCGGCTCTTCGGAGCGCACCTCTGCCGCTCCACTCATCCGTGCGCGAAGAAGCCGCTTCTTCGCCTCCGGCAGCCAGAGATCGCGGTAGCTCGCTAGAGGCGAAGAGCGAAGCCGCAAAGAAGCGGGCTTGTGTGCGGAGCTCGCAGACAGCTGCAGGACGCTGGCTGCCACTCTCTTGCCTCTTGAATTCACTCTTGGCATGCCAATGGAAGGTGTTCCAGGACAACTTGCCTGGGTTTGCACTTAGTCCTGATGCGTCCCTCTTTGGAAATTCTTGCTGCTCCCCTGAGTCTCCGAGATGTACAGAACACGATGGCAGCTGCTGAAAAAAAAGAAAGGCAGCAGTGAGTTTGTCAAGAAACAAGAACATAGGCAGCTGACTGTGTTTAGCAAGGAGCAGCTGCTGGACTTTTGCAATTGCCTTCACTGCGCACAGAAGCCCTCTGCTCTGCTGCTACTTTGTTCTGATTCAGGAAATTCACACTACTGAAGCTGAGCCAGCCTATTCAGCTCTGCTGCTTTTCAGCATCTCAGCTCCCCTAATGCCCTGTGGCAGCTCTCGAGGTGTTTTGCCTTTGCCAGGCTGGAATGTGCCTGCTACGACAAAGAGCTGGGCAGGAGCTGGCGGAGAGGACGGCCATCTGCCAGCAGTTTGCAGCTTGCCCAGAAAAGAGCAGTGTCCTTGCAATGTGCAGCAAATCCAATTTCTTGGCAAGTTCGGGGGAAGTGAGCACTGCTTGTACACTTTCTCCATGAGAAACGGAGTGGAAAAGCTTTTCGCTAAGATGTAGACGACCAGAGAGGCAGAATACGGAGCTCCGCAGCTGGCCGAAGGGAAGTGCCGCTTCCCGGCGTCTTTCGGCAGAAGCGGCTCTTCGGAGCGCACCTCTGCCGCTCCACTCATCCGTGCGCGAAGAAGCCGCTTCTTCGCCTCCGGCAGCCAGAGATCGCGATAGCTCGCTAAAGGCGAAGAGCGAAGCCGCAAAGAAGCGGGCTTGTCTGCGGAGCTCGCAGACTGCTGGAGGATGCTGGCTGCCACTCTCTTGCCTCTTAAATTTTCTCTAGGCATGCGAATTGGGGGTGTTCCCGGACAACTTGCCTGGGTTTGCACTTTACAGCGCACCGCTTCCGCTCCATTCATCCGTGCGCGAAGAAGCCGCTTCTTCGCCTCCGGCAGCCAGAGATCGCGGTAGCTCGTTAGAGGCGAAGAGCGAAGCCGCAAAGAAGCGGGCTTGTCTGCGGAGCTCGCAGACTGCTGAAGGACGCTGGCTGCCACTCTTTTGCCTCTTGAATTCACGCTTGGCATGCGAATGGAAGGTGTTCCAGGACAACATGCCTGGGTTTGCACTTAGTCCTGATGCGTCCCTCTTGGGAAATTCTAGCTGCTCCCCTGAGTCTCCGAGATGCACAGAACACGATGGCAGCTGCTGAAAAAAAAGAAAGGCAGCAGTGAGTTTGTCAAGAAACAAGAACATAGGCAGCTGACTGTGTTTGGCAAGGAGCAGCTGCTGGACTTTTGCAATTGCCTTCACTGCGCACAGAAGCCCTCTGCTCTGCTGCTACTTTGTTCTCATTCAGGGAATTGCACACTACTGAAGCTGAGCCAGCCTATTCAGCTCTGCTGCTTTTCAGCATCTCAGCTCCCCTAATGCCCTGTGGCAGCTCTCGAGGTGTTTTGCCTTTGCCAGGCTGGAACGTGCCTGCTACTCCAAAGAGCTGGGCAGGAGCTGGCGGAGAGGACGGCCATCTGCCAGCAGTTTGCAGCTTGCCCAGAAAAGAGCAGTGTCCTTGGAATGTGCAGCAAAATCAATTTCTTGGCAAGTTCGGGGGAAGTGAGCACTGCTTGTACACTTTCTCCATGAGAAACGGAGTGGAAAAGCTTTTCGCTAAGATGTAGACGACCAGAGAGGCAGAATACGGAGCTCCGCAGCTGGCCGAAGGGAAGTGCCGCTTCCCGGCGTCTTTCGGCAGAAGCGGCGCTTCGGAGCGCACCGCTGCCGCTCCACTGATCCGTGCGCGAAGAAGCCGCTTCTTCGCCTCCGGCAGCCAGAGATCGCGGTAGCTCGCTAGAGGCGAAGAGCGAAGCCGCAAAGAAGCGGGCTTGTGTGCGGAGCTCGCAGACTGCTGGAAGACGCTGGCTGCCACTCTCTTGCCTCTTGAATTCACTCTTGGCATGCCAATGGAAGGTGTTCCAGGACAACTTGCTTAGTCCTGATGCGTCCCTCTTTGGAAATTCTTGCTGCTCCCCTGAGGCTCCGAGATGCACAGAACACGATGGCAGCTGCTGAAAAAAAAGAAAGGCAGCATCGAGTTTGTCAAGAAACAAGAACATAGGCAGCTGACTGTGTTTGGCAGGGAGCAGCTGCTGGACTTTTGCAATTGCCTTCACTGCGCACAGAAGCCCTCTGCTCTGCTGCTACTTTGTTCTGATTCAGGAAATTCACACTACTGAAGCTGAGCCAGCCTATTCAGCTCTGCTGCTTTTCAGCATCTCAGCTCCCCTAATGCCCTGTGGCAGCTCTCGAGGTGTTTTGCCTTTGCCAGGCTGGAATGTGCCTGCTACGACAAAGAGCTGGGCAGGAGCTGGCGGAGAGGACGGCCATCTGCCAGCAGTTTGCAGCTTGCCCAGAAAAGAGCAGTGTCCTTGCAATGTGCAGCAAATCCAATTTCTTGGCAAGTTCGGGGGAAGTGAGCACTGCTTGTACACTTTCTCCATGAGAAACGGAGTGGAAAAGCTTTTCGCTAAGATGTAGACGACCAGAGAGGCAGAATACGGAGCTCCGCAGCTGGCCGAAGGGAAGTGCCGCTTCCCGGCGTCTTTCGGCAGAAGCGGCTCTTCGGAGCGCACCTCTGCCGCTCCACTCATCCGTGCGCGAAGAAGCCGCTTCTTCGCCTCTGGCAGCCAGAGATCGCGATAGCTCGCTAAAGGCGAAGAGCGAAGCCGCAAAGAAGCGGGCTTGTCTGCGGAGCTCGCAGACTGCTGGAGGATGCTGGCTGCCACTCTCTTGCCTCTTAAATTTTCTCTAGGCATGCGAATTGGGGGTGTTCCCGGACAACTTGCCTGGGTTTGCACTTTACAGCGCACCGCTTCCGCTCCATTCATCCGTGCGCGAAGAAGCCGCTTCTTCGCCTCCGGCAGCCAGAGATCGCGGTAGCTCGTTAGAGGCGAAGAGCGAAGCCGCAAAGAAGCGGGCTTGTCTGCGGAGCTCGCAGACTGCTGAAGGACGCTGGCTGCCACTCTTTTGCCTCTTGAATTCACGCTTGGCATGCGAATGGAAGGTGTTCCAGGACAACATGCCTGGGTTTGCACTTAGTCCTGATGCGTCCCTCTTTGGAAATTCTTGCTGCTCCCCTGAGGCTCCGAGATGCACAGAACACGATGGCAGCTGCTGAAAAAAAAGAAAGGCAGCATCGAGTTTGTCAAGAAACAAGAACATAGGCAGCTGACTGTGTTTGGCAGGGAGCAGCTGCTGGACTTTTGCAATTGCCTTCACTGCGCACAGAAGCCCTCTGCTCTGCTGCTACTTTGTTCTCATTCAGGGAATTGCACACTACTGAAGCTGAGCCGGGCTATTCAGCTCTGCTGCTTTTCAGCATCTCACTCCCCTAATGCCCTGTGGCAGCTCTCGAGGTGTTTTGCCTTTGCCAGGCTGGAATGTGCCTGCTACTACAAAGAGCTGGGCAGGAGCTGGCGGAGAGGACGGCCATCTGCCAGCAGTTTGCAGCTTGCCCAGAAAAGAGCAGTGTCCTTGGAATGTGCAGCAAATCCAATTTCTTGGCAAGTCCGGGGGAAGTGAGCACTGCTTGTACACTTTCTCCATGAGAAACGGAGTGGAAAAGCTTTTCGCTAAGATGTAGACGACCAGAGAGGCAGAATACGGAGCTCCGCAGCTGGCCGAAGGGAAGTGCCGCTTCCCGGCGTCTTTCGGCAGAAGCGGCTCTTCGGAGCGCACCTCTGCCGCTCCACTCATCCGTGCGCGAAGAAGCCGCTTCTTCGCCTCCGGCAGCCAGAGATCGCGGTAGCTCGCTAGAGGCGAAGAGCGAAGCCGCAAAGAAGCGGGCTTGTGTGCGGAGCTCGCAGACAGCTGCAGGACGCTGGCTGCCACTCTCTTGCCTCTTGAATTCACTCTTGGCATGCCAATGGAAGGTGTTCCAGGACAACTTGCCTGGGTTTGCACTTAGTCCTGATGCGTCCCTCTTTGGAAATTCTTGCTGCTCCCCTGAGTCTCCGAGATGTACAGAACACGATGGCAGCTGCTGAAAAAAAAGAAAGGCAGCAGTGAGTTTGTCAAGAAACAAGAACATAGGCAGCTGACTGTGTTTAGCAAGGAGCAGCTGCTGGACTTTTGCAATTGCCTTCACTGCGCACAGAAGCCCTCTGCTCTGCTGCTACTTTGTTCTGATTCAGGAAATTCACACTACTGAAGCTGAGCCAGCCTATTCAGCTCTGCTGCTTTTCAGCATCTCAGCTCCCCTAATGCCCTGTGGCAGCTCTCGAGGTGTTTTGCCTTTGCCAGGCTGGAATGTGCCTGCTACGACAAAGAGCTGGGCAGGAGCTGGCGGAGAGGACGGCCATCTGCCAGCAGTTTGCAGCTTGCCCAGAAAAGAGCAGTGTCCTTGCAATGTGCAGCAAATCCAATTTCTTGGCAAGTTCGGGGGAAGTGAGCACTGCTTGTACACTTTCTCCATGAGAAACGGAGTGGAAAAGCTTTTCGCTAAGATGTAGACGACCAGAGAGGCAGAATACGGAGCTCCGCAGCTGGCCGAAGGGAAGTGCCGCTTCCCGGCGTCTTTCGGCAGAAGCGGCTCTTCGGAGCGCACCTCTGCCGCTCCACTCATCCGTGCGCGAAGAAGCCGCTTCTTCGCCTCCGGCAGCCAGAGATCGCGATAGCTCGCTAAAGGCGAAGAGCGAAGCCGCAAAGAAGCGGGCTTGTCTGCGGAGCTCGCAGACTGCTGGAGGATGCTGGCTGCCACTCTCTTGCCTCTTAAATTTTCTCTAGGCATGCGAATTGGGGGTGTTCCCGGACAACTTGCCTGGGTTTGCACTTTACAGCGCACCGCTTCCGCTCCATTCATCCGTGCGCGAAGAAGCCGCTTCTTCGCCTCCGGCAGCCAGAGATCGCGGTAGCTCGTTAGAGGCGAAGAGCGAAGCCGCAAAGAAGCGGGCTTGTCTGCGGAGCTCGCAGACTGCTGAAGGACGCTGGCTGCCACTCTTTTGCCTCTTGAATTCACGCTTGGCATGCGAATGGAAGGTGTTCCAGGACAACATGCCTGGGTTTGCACTTAGTCCTGATGCGTCCCTCTTTGGAAATTCTTGCTGCTCCCCTGAGGCTCCGAGATGCACAGAACACGATGGCAGCTGCTGAAAAAAAAGAAAGGCAGCATCGAGTTTGTCAAGAAACAAGAACATAGGCAGCTGACTGTGTTTGGCAGGGAGCAGCTGCTGGACTTTTGCAATTGCCTTCACTGCGCACAGAAGCCCTCTGCTCTGCTGCTACTTTGTTCTCATTCAGGGAATTGCACACTACTGAAGCTGAGCCGGGCTATTCAGCTCTGCTGCTTTTCAGCATCTCACTCCCCTAATGCCCTGTGGCAGCTCTCGAGGTGTTTTGCCTTTGCCAGGCTGGAATGTGCCTGCTACTACAAAGAGCTGGGCAGGAGCTGGCGGAGAGGACGGCCATCTGCCAGCAGTTTGCAGCTTGCCCAGAAAAGAGCAGTGTCCTTGGAATGTGCAGCAAAATCAATTTCTTGGCAAGTTCGGGGGAAGTGAGCACTGCTTGTACACTTTCTCCATGAGAAACGGAGTGGAAAAGCTTTTCGCTAAGATGTAGACGACCAGAGAGGCAGAATACGGAGCTCCGCAGCTGGCCGAAGGGAAGTGCCGCTTCCCGGCGTCTTTCGGCAGAAGCGGCTCTTCGGAGCGCACCTCTGCCGCTCCACTCATCCGTGCGCGAAGAAGCCGCTTCTTCGCCTCCGGCAGCCAGAGATCGCGGTAGCTCGCTAGAGGCGAAGAGCGAAGCCGCAAAGAAGCGGGCTTGTGTGCGGAGCTCGCAGACAGCTGCAGGACGCTGGCTGCCACTCTCTTGCCTCTTGAATTCACGCTTGGCATGCGAATGGAAGGTGTTCCAGGACAACATGCCTGGGTTTGCACTTAGTCCTGATGCGTCCCTCTTGGGAAATTCTAGCTGCTCCCCTGAGTCTCCGAGATGCACAGAACACGATGGCAGCTGCTGAAAAAAAAGAAAGGCAGCAGTGAGTTTGT
The DNA here is from genome assembly GCF_024509145.1 of Vidua macroura. Lineage (NCBI taxonomy): Eukaryota > Metazoa > Chordata > Aves > Passeriformes > Viduidae > Vidua > Vidua macroura. Next base: position 3,166,137 of record NC_071598.1, on the reverse strand, counting down.
CAAGAAACAAGAACATAGGCAGCTGACTGTGTTTGGCAAGGAGCAGCTGCTGGACTTTTGCAATTGCCTTCACTGCGCACAGAAGCCCTCTGCTCTGCTGCTACTTTGTTCTCATTCAGGGAATTGCACACTACTGAAGCTGAGCCAGCCTATTCAGCTCTGCTGCTTTTCAGCATCTCAGCTCCCCTAATGCCCTGTGGCAGCTCTCGAGGTGTTTTGCCTTTGCCAGGCTGGAACGTGCCTGCTACTCCAAAGAGCTGGGCAGGAGCTGGCGGAGAGGACGGCCATCTGCCAGCAGTTTGCAGCTTGCCCAGAAAAGAGCAGTGTCCTTGGAATGTGCAGCAAAATCAATTTCTTGGCAAGTTCGGGGGAAGTGAGCACTGCTTGTACACTTTCTCCATGAGAAACGGAGTGGAAAAGCTTTTCGCTAAGATGTAGACGACCAGAGAGGCAGAATACGGAGCTCCGCAGCTGGCCGAAGGGAAGTGCCGCTTCCCGGCGTCTTTCGGCAGAAGCGGCGCTTCGGAGCGCACCGCTGCCGCTCCACTGATCCGTGCGCGAAGAAGCCGCTTCTTCGCCTCCGGCAGCCAGAGATCGCGGTAGCTCGCTAGAGGCGAAGAGCGAAGCCGCAAAGAAGCGGGCTTGTGTGCGGAGCTCGCAGACTGCTGCAGGACGCTGGCTGCCACTCTCTTGCCTCTTGAATTCACTCTTGGCATGCCAATGGAAGGTGTTCCAGGACAACTTGCTTAGTCCTGATGCGTCCCTCTTTGGAAATTCTTGCTGCTCCCCTGAGGCTCCGAGATGCACAGAACACGATGGCAGCTGCTGAAAAAAAAGAAAGGCAGCATCGAGTTTGTCAAGAAACAAGAACATAGGCAGCTGACTGTGTTTGGCAGGGAGCAGCTGCTGGACTTTTGCAATTGCCTTCACTGCGCACAGAAGCCCTCTGCTCTGCTGCTACTTTGTTCTCATTCAGGGAATTGCACACTACTGAAGCTGAGCCGGGCTATTCAGCTCTGCTGCTTTTCAGCATCTCACTCCCCTAATGCCCTGTGGCAGCTCTCGAGGTGTTTTGCCTTTGCCAGGCTGGAATGTGCCTGCTACTACAAAGAGCTGGGCAGGAGCTGGCGGAGAGGACGGCCATCTGCCAGCAGTTTGCAGCTTGCCCAGAAAAGAGCAGTGTCCTTGGAATGTGCAGCAAAATCAATTTCTTGGCAAGTCCGGGGGAAGTGAGCACTGCTTGTACACTTTCTCCATGAGAAACGGAGTGGAAAAGCTTTTCGCTAAGATGTAGACGACCAGAGAGGCAGAATACGGAGCTCCGCAGCTGGCCGAAGGGAAGTGCCGCTTCCCGGCGTCTTTCGGCAGAAGCGGCTCTTCGGAGCGCACCGCTGCCGCTCCACTGATCCGTGCGCGAAGAAGCCGCTTCTTCGCCTCCGGCAGCCAGAGATCGCGGTAGCTCGCTAGAGGCGAAGAGCGAAGCCGCAAAGAAGCGGGCTTGTGTGCGGAGCTCGCAGACAGCTGCAGGACGCTGGCTGCCACTCTCTTGCCTCTTGAATTCACTCTTGGCATGCCAATGGAAGGTGTTCCAGGACAACTTGCCTGGGTTTGCACTTAGTCCTGATGCGTCCCTCTTTGGAAATTCTTGCTGCTCCCCTGAGTCTCCGAGATGTACAGAACACGATGGCAGCTGCTGAAAAAAAAGAAAGGCAGCAGTGAGTTTGTCAAGAAACAAGAACATAGGCAGCTGACTGTGTTTAGCAAGGAGCAGCTGCTGGACTTTTGCAATTGCCTTCACTGCGCACAGAAGCCCTCTGCTCTGCTGCTACTTTGTTCTGATTCAGGAAATTCACACTACTGAAGCTGAGCCAGCCTATTCAGCTCTGCTGCTTTTCAGCATCTCAGCTCCCCTAATGCCCTGTGGCAGCTCTCGAGGTGTTTTGCCTTTGCCAGGCTGGAATGTGCCTGCTACGACAAAGAGCTGGGCAGGAGCTGGCGGAGAGGACGGCCATCTGCCAGCAGTTTGCAGCTTGCCCAGAAAAGAGCAGTGTCCTTGGAATGTGCAGCAAATCCAATTTCTTGGCAAGTTCGGGGGAAGTGAGCACTGCTTGTACACTTTCTCCATGAGAAACGGAGTGGAAAAGCTTTTCGCTAAGATGTAGACGACCAGAGAGGCAGAATACGGAGCTCCGCAGCTGGCCGAAGGGAAGTGCCGCTTCCCGGCGTCTTTCGGCAGAAGCGGCTCTTCGGAGCGCACCGCTGCCGCTCCACTGATCCGTGCGCGAAGAAGCCGCTTCTTCGCCTCCGGCAGCCAGAGATCGCGGTAGCTCGCTAAAGGCGAAGAGCGAAGCCGCAAAGAAGCGGGCTTGTCTGCGGAGCTCGCAGACTGCTGGAGGATGCTGGCTGCCACTCTCTTGCCTCTTAAATTTTCTCTAGGCATGCGAATTGGGGGTGTTCCCGGACAACTTGCCTGGGTTTGCACTTTACAGCGCACCGCTTCCGCTCCATTCATCCGTGCGCGAAGAAGCCGCTTCTTCGCCTCCGGCACCCAGAGATCGCGGTAGCTCGTTAGAGGCGAAGAGCGAAGCTGCAAAGAAGCGGGCTTGTGGGCGGAGCTCGCAGACTGCTGCAGGACGCTGGCTGCCACTCTCTTGCCTCTTGAATTCACGCTTGGCATGCGAATGGAAGGTGTTCCAGGACAACATGCCTGGGTTTGCACTTAGTCCTGATGCGTCCCTCTTGGGAAATTCTAGCTGCTCCCCTGAGGCTCCGAGATGCACAGAACACGATGGCAGCTGCTGAAAAAAAAGAAAGGCAGCAGTGAGTTTGTCAAGAAACAAGAACATAGGCAGCTGACTGTGTTTGGCAGGGAGCAGCTGCTGGACTTTTGCAATTGCCTTCACTGCGCACAGAAGCCCTCCGCTCTGCTGCTACTTTGTTCTCATTCAGGGAATTGCACACTACTGAAGCTGAGCCAGCCTATTCAGCTCTGCTGCTTTTCAGCATCTCAGCTCCCCTAATGCCCTGTGGCAGCTCTCGGGGTGTTTTGCCTTTGCCAGGCTGGAACGTGCCTGCTACTACAAAGAGCTGGGCAGGAGCTGGCGGAGAGGACGGCCATCTGCCAGCAGGTTGCAGCTTGCCCAGAAAAGAGCAGTGTCCTTGGAATGTGCAGCAAAATCAATTTCTTGGCAAGTTCGGGGGAAGTGAGCACTGCTTGTACACTTTCTCCATGAGAAACGGAGTGGAAAAGCTTTTCGCTAAGATGTAGACGACCAGAGAGGCAGAATACGGAGCTCCGCAGCTGGCCGAAGGGAAGTGCCGGTTCCCGGCGTCTTTCGGCAGAAGCGGCTCTTCGGAGCGCACCTCTGCCGCTCCACTCATCCGTGCGCGAAGAAGCCGCTTCTTCGCCTCCGGCAGCCAGAGATCGCGGTAGCTCGCTAGAGGCGAAGAGCGAAGCCGCAAAGAAGCGGGCTTGTGTGCGGAGCTCGCAGACAGCTGCAGGACGCTGGCTGCCACTCTCTTGCCTCTTGAATTCACTCTTGGCATGCCAATGGAAGGTGTTCCAGGACAACTTGCTTAGTCCTGATGCGTCCCTCTTTGGAAATTCTTGCTGCTCCCCTGAGGCTCCGAGATGCACAGAACACGATGGCAGCTGCTGAAAAAAAAGAAAGGCAGCATCGAGTTTGTCAAGAAACAAGAACATAGGCAGCTGACTGTGTTTGGCAGGGAGCAGCTGCTGGACTTTTGCAATTGCCTTCACTGCGCACAGAAGCCCTCTGCTCTGCTGCTACTTTGTTCTCATTCAGGGAATTGCACACTACTGAAGCTGAGCCGGGCTATTCAGCTCTGCTGCTTTTCAGCATCTCACTCCCCTAATGCCCTGTGGCAGCTCTCGAGGTGTTTTGCCTTTGCCAGGCTGGAATGTGCCTGCTACTACAAAGAGCTGGGCAGGAGCTGGCGGAGAGGACGGCCATCTGCCAGCAGTTTGCAGCTTGCCCAGAAAAGAGCAGTGTCCTTGGAATGTGCAGCAAAATCAATTTCTTGGCAAGTTCGGGGGAAGTGAGCACTGCTTGTACACTTTCTCCATGAGAAACGGAGTGGAAAAGCTTTTCGCTAAGATGTAGACGACCAGAGAGGCAGAATACGGAGCTCCGCAGCTGGCCGAAGGGAAGTGCCGCTTCCCGGCGTCTTTCGGCAGAAGCGGCTCTTCGGAGCGCACCTCTGCCGCTCCACTCATCCGTGCGCGAAGAAGCCGCTTCTTCGCCTCCGGCAGCCAGAGATCGCGGTAGCTCGCTAGAGGCGAAGAGCGAAGCCGCAAAGAAGCGGGCTTGTGTGCGGAGCTCGCAGACAGCTGCAGGACGCTGGCTGCCACTCTCTTGCCTCTTGAATTCACTCTTGGCATGCCAATGGAAGGTGTTCCAGGACAACTTGCCTGGGTTTGCACTTAGTCCTGATGCGTCCCTCTTTGGAAATTCTTGCTGCTCCCCTGAGTCTCCGAGATGTACAGAACACGATGGCAGCTGCTGAAAAAAAAGAAAGGCAGCAGTGAGTTTGTCAAGAAACAAGAACATAGGCAGCTGACTGTGTTTAGCAAGGAGCAGCTGCTGGACTTTTGCAATTGCCTTCACTGCGCACAGAAGCCCTCTGCTCTGCTGCTACTTTGTTCTGATTCAGGAAATTCACACTACTGAAGCTGAGCCAGCCTATTCAGCTCTGCTGCTTTTCAGCATCTCAGCTCCCCTAATGCCCTGTGGCAGCTCTCGAGGTGTTTTGCCTTTGCCAGGCTGGAATGTGCCTGCTACGATAAAGAGCTGGGCAGGAGCTGGCGGAGAGGACGGCCATCTGCCAGCAGTTTGCAGCTTGCCCAGAAAAGAGCAGTGTCCTTGCAATGTGCAGCAAATCCAATTTCTTGGCAAGTTCGGGGGAAGTGAGCACTGCTTGTACACTTTCTCCTTGAGAAACGGAGTGGAAAAGCTTTTCGCTAAGATGTAGACGACCAGAGAGGCAGAATACGGAGCTCCGCAGCTGGCCGAAGGGAAGTGCCGCTTCCCGGCGTCTTTCGGCAGAAGCGGCTCTTCGGAGCGCACCTCTGCCGCTCCACTCATCCGTGCGCGAAGAAGCCGCTTCTTCGCCTCCGGCAGCCAGAGATCGCGGTAGCTCGCTAGAGGCGAAGAGCGAAGCCGCAAAGAAGCGGGCTTGTGTGCGGAGCTCGCAGACTGCTGGAAGACGCTGGCTGCCACTCTCTTGCCTCTTGAATTCACTCTTGGCATGCCAATGGAAGGTGTTCCAGGACAACTTGCTTAGTCCTGATGCGTCCCTCTTTGGAAATTCTTGCTGCTCCCCTGAGGCTCCGAGATGCACAGAACACGATGGCAGCTGCTGAAAAAAAAGAAAGGCAGCATCGAGTTTGTCAAGAAACAAGAACATAGGCAGCTGACTGTGTTTGGCAGGGAGCAGCTGCTGGACTTTTGCAATTGCCTTCACTGCGCACAGAAGCCCTCTGCTCTGCTGCTACTTTGTTCTCATTCAGGGAATTGCACACTACTGAAGCTGAGCCGGGCTATTCAGCTCTGCTGCTTTTCAGCATCTCACTCCCCTAATGCCCTGTGGCAGCTCTCGAGGTGTTTTGCCTTTGCCAGGCTGGAACGTGCCTGCTACTACAAAGAGCTGGGCAGGAGCTGGCGGAGAGGACGGCCATCTGCCAGCAGTTTGCAGCTTGCCCAGAAAAGAGCAGTGTCCTTGGAATGTGCAGCAAAATCAATTTCTTGGCAAGTCCGGGGGAAGTGAGCACTGCTTGTACACTTTCTCCATGAGAAACGGAGTGGAAAAGCTTTTCGCTAAGATGTAGACGACCAGAGAGGCAGAATACGGAGCTCCGCAGCTGGCCGAAGGGAAGTGCCGCTTCCCGGCGTCTTTCGGCAGAAGCGGCTCTTCGGAGCGCACCTCTGCCGCTCCACTCATCCGTGCGCGAAGAAGCCGCTTCTTCGCCTCCGGCAGCCAGAGATCGCGATAGCTCGCTAAAGGCGAAGAGCGAAGCCGCAAAGAAGCGGGCTTGTCTGCGGAGCTCGCAGACTGCTGGAGGATGCTGGCTGCCACTCTCTTGCCTCTTAAATTTTCTCTAGGCATGCGAATTGGGGGTGTTCCCGGACAACTTGCCTGGGTTTGCACTTTACAGCGCACCGCTTCCGCTCCATTCATCCGTGCGCGAAGAAGCCGCTTCTTCGCCTCCGGCAGCCAGAGATCGCGGTAGCTCGTTAGAGGCGAAGAGCGAAGCCGCAAAGAAGCGGGCTTGTCTGCGGAGCTCGCAGACTGCTGAAGGACGCTGGCTGCCACTCTTTTGCCTCTTGAATTCACGCTTGGCATGCGAATGGAAGGTGTTCCAGGACAACATGCCTGGGTTTGCACTTAGTCCTGATGCGTCCCTCTTTGGAAATTCTTGCTGCTCCCCTGAGGCTCCGAGATGCACAGAACACGATGGCAGCTGCTGAAAAAAAAGAAAGGCAGCATCGAGTTTGTCAAGAAACAAGAACATAGGCAGCTGACTGTGTTTGGCAGGGAGCAGCTGCTGGACTTTTGCAATTGCCTTCACTGCGCACAGAAGCCCTCTGCTCTGCTGCTACTTTGTTCTCATTCAGGGAATTGCACACTACTGAAGCTGAGCCGGGCTATTCAGCTCTGCTGCTTTTCAGCATCTCACTCCCCTAATGCCCTGTGGCAGCTCTCGAGGTGTTTTGCCTTTGCCAGGCTGGAATGTGCCTGCTACTACAAAGAGCTGGGCAGGAGCTGGCGGAGAGGACGGCCATCTGCCAGCAGTTTGCAGCTTGCCCAGAAAAGAGCAGTGTCCTTGGAATGTGCAGCAAAATCAATTTCTTGGCAAGTCCGGGGGAAGTGAGCACTGCTTGTACACTTTCTCCATGAGAAACGGAGTGGAAAAGCTTTTCGCTAAGATGTAGACGACCAGAGAGGCAGAATACGGAGCTCCGCAGCTGGCCGAAGGGAAGTGCCGCTTCCCGGCGTCTTTCGGCAGAAGCGGCTCTTCGGAGCGCACCTCTGCCGCTCCACTCATCCGTGCGCGAAGAAGCCGCTTCTTCGCCTCCGGCAGCCAGAGATCGCGGTAGCTCGCTAGAGGCGAAGAGCGAAGCCGCAAAGAAGCGGGCTTGTGTGCGGAGCTCGCAGACAGCTGCAGGACGCTGGCTGCCACTCTCTTGCCTCTTGAATTCACTCTTGGCATGCCAATGGAAGGTGTTCCAGGACAACTTGCCTGGGTTTGCACTTAGTCCTGATGCGTCCCTCTTTGGAAATTCTTGCTGCTCCCCTGAGTCTCCGAGATGTACAGAACACGATGGCAGCTGCTGAAAAAAAAGAAAGGCAGCAGTGAGTTTGTCAAGAAACAAGAACATAGGCAGCTGACTGTGTTTAGCAAGGAGCAGCTGCTGGACTTTTGCAATTGCCTTCACTGCGCACAGAAGCCCTCTGCTCTGCTGCTACTTTGTTCTGATTCAGGAAATTCACACTACTGAAGCTGAGCCAGCCTATTCAGCTCTGCTGCTTTTCAGCATCTCAGCTCCCCTAATGCCCTGTGGCAGCTCTCGAGGTGTTTTGCCTTTGCCAGGCTGGAATGTGCCTGCTACGACAAAGAGCTGGGCAGGAGCTGGCGGAGAGGACGGCCATCTGCCAGCAGTTTGCAGCTTGCCCAGAAAAGAGCAGTGTCCTTGCAATGTGCAGCAAATCCAATTTCTTGGCAAGTTCGGGGGAAGTGAGCACTGCTTGTACACTTTCTCCATGAGAAACGGAGTGGAAAAGCTTTTCGCTAAGATGTAGACGACCAGAGAGGCAGAATACGGAGCTCCGCAGCTGGCCGAAGGGAAGTGCCGCTTCCCGGCGTCTTTCGGCAGAAGCGGCTCTTCGGAGCGCACCTCTGCCGCTCCACTCATCCGTGCGCGAAGAAGCCGCTTCTTCGCCTCCGGCAGCCAGAGATCGCGATAGCTCGCTAAAGGCGAAGAGCGAAGCCGCAAAGAAGCGGGCTTGTCTGCGGAGCTCGCAGACTGCTGGAGGATGCTGGCTGCCACTCTCTTGCCTCTTAAATTTTCTCTAGGCATGCGAATTGGGGGTGTTCCCGGACAACTTGCCTGGGTTTGCACTTTACAGCGCACCGCTTCCGCTCCATTCATCCGTGCGCGAAGAAGCCGCTTCTTCGCCTCCGGCAGCCAGAGATCGCGGTAGCTCGTTAGAGGCGAAGAGCGAAGCCGCAAAGAAGCGGGCTTGTCTGCGGAGCTCGCAGACTGCTGAAGGACGCTGGCTGCCACTCTTTTGCCTCTTGAATTCACGCTTGGCATGCGAATGGAAGGTGTTCCAGGACAACATGCCTGGGTTTGCACTTAGTCCTGATGCGTCCCTCTTTGGAAATTCTTGCTGCTCCCCTGAGGCTCCGAGATGCACAGAACACGATGGCAGCTGCTGAAAAAAAAGAAAGGCAGCATCGAGTTTGTCAAGAAACAAGAACATAGGCAGCTGACTGTGTTTGGCAGGGAGCAGCTGCTGGACTTTTGCAATTGCCTTCACTGCGCACAGAAGCCCTCTGCTCTGCTGCTACTTTGTTCTCATTCAGGGAATTGCACACTACTGAAGCTGAGCCGGGCTATTCAGCTCTGCTGCTTTTCAGCATCTCAGCTCCCCTAATGCCCTGTGGCAGCTCTCGAGGTGTTTTGCCTTTGCCAGGCTGGAATGTGCCTGCTACTACAAAGAGCTGGGCAGGAGCTGGCGGAGAGGACGGCCATCTGCCAGCAGTTTGCAGCTTGCCCAGAAAAGAGCAGTGTCCTTGGAATGTGCAGCAAAATCAATTTCTTGGCAAGTCCGGGGGAAGTGAGCACTGCTTGTACACTTTCTCCATGAGAAACGGAGTGGAAAAGCTTTTCGCTAAGATGTAGACGACCAGAGAGGCAGAATACGGAGCTCCGCAGCTGGCCGAAGGGAAGTGCCGCTTCCCGGCGTCTTTCGGCAGAAGCGGCTCTTCGGAGCGCACCTCTGCCGCTCCACTCATCCGTGCGCGAAGAAGCCGCTTCTTCGCCTCCGGCAGCCAGAGATCGCGGTAGCTCGCTAGAGGCGAAGAGCGAAGCCGCAAAGAAGCGGGCTTGTCTGCGGAGCTCGCAGACTGCTGGAGGATGCTGGCTGCCACTCTCTTGCCTCTTGAATTCACTCTTGGCATGCCAATGGAAGGTGTTCCAGGACAACTTGCCTGGGTTTGCACTTAGTCCTGATGCGTCCCTCTTTGGAAATTCTTGCTGCTCCCCTGAGTCTCCGAGATGTACAGAACACGATGGCAGCTGCTGAAAAAAAAGAAAGGCAGCAGTGAGTTTGTCAAGAAACAAGAACATAGGCAGCTGACTGTGTTTAGCAAGGAGCAGCTGCTGGACTTTTGCAATTGCCTTCACTGCGCACAGAAGCCCTCTGCTCTGCTGCTACTTTGTTCTGATTCAGGAAATTCACACTACTGAAGCTGAGCCAGCCTATTCAGCTCTGCTGCTTTTCAGCATCTCAGCTCCCCTAATGCCCTGTGGCAGCTCTCGAGGTGTTTTGCCTTTGCCAGGCTGGAATGTGCCTGCTACGACAAAGAGCTGGGCAGGAGCTGGCGGAGAGGACGGCCATCTGCCAGCAGTTTGCAGCTTGCCCAGAAAAGAGCAGTGTCCTTGCAATGTGCAGCAAATCCAATTTCTTGGCAAGTTCGGGGGAAGTGAGCACTGCTTGTACACTTTCTCCATGAGAAACGGAGTGGAAAAGCTTTTCGCTAAGATGTAGACGACCAGAGAGGCAGAATACGGAGCTCCGCAGCTGGCCGAAGGGAAGTGCCGCTTCCCGGCGTCTTTCGGCAGAAGCGGCTCTTCGGAGCGCACCTCTGCCGCTCCACTCATCCGTGCGCGAAGAAGCCGCTTCTTCGCCTCCGGCAGCCAGAGATCGCGATAGCTCGCTAAAGGCGAAGAGCGAAGCCGCAAAGAAGCGGGCTTGTCTGCGGAGCTCGCAGACTGCTGGAGGATGCTGGCTGCCACTCTCTTGCCTCTTAAATTTTCTCTAGGCATGCGAATTGGGGGTGTTCCCGGACAACTTGCCTGGGTTTGCACTTTACAGCGCACCGCTTCCGCTCCATTCATCCGTGCGCGAAGAAGCCGCTTCTTCGCCTCCGGCAGCCAGAGATCGCGGTAGCTCGTTAGAGGCGAAGAGCGAAGCCGCAAAGAAGCGGGCTTGTCTGCGGAGCTCGCAGACTGCTGAAGGACGCTGGCTGCCACTCTTTTGCCTCTTGAATTCACGCTTGGCATGCGAATGGAAGGTGTTCCAGGACAACATGCCTGGGTTTGCACTTAGTCCTGATGCGTCCCTCTTGGGAAATTCTAGCTGCTCCCCTGAGTCTCCGAGATGCACAGAACACGATGGCAGCTGCTGAAAAAAAAGAAAGGCAGCAGTGAGTTTGTCAAGAAACAAGAACATAGGCAGCTGACTGTGTTTGGCAAGGAGCAGCTGCTGGACTTTTGCAATTGCCTTCACTGCGCACAGAAGCCCTCTGCTCTGCTGCTACTTTGTTCTCATTCAGGGAATTGCACACTACTGAAGCTGAGCCAGCCTATTCAGCTCTGCTGCTTTTCAGCATCTCAGCTCCCCTAATGCCCTGTGGCAGCTCTCGAGGTGTTTTGCCTTTGCCAGGCTGGAACGTGCCTGCTACTCCAAAGAGCTGGGCAGGAGCTGGCGGAGAGGACGGCCATCTGCCAGCAGTTTGCAGCTTGCCCAGAAAAGAGCAGTGTCCTTGGAATGTGCAGCAAAATCAATTTCTTGGCAAGTTCGGGGGAAGTGAGCACTGCTTGTACACTTTCTCCATGAGAAACGGAGTGGAAAAGCTTTTCGCTAAGATGTAGACGACCAGAGAGGCAGAATACGGAGCTCCGCAGCTGGCCGAAGGGAAGTGCCGCTTCCCGGCGTCTTTCGGCAGAAGCGGCGCTTCGGAGCGCACCGCTGCCGCTCCACTGATCCGTGCGCGAAGAAGCCGCTTCTTCGCCTCCGGCAGCCAGAGATCGCGGTAGCTCGCTAGAGGCGAAGAGCGAAGCCGCAAAGAAGCGGGCTTGTGTGCGGAGCTCGCAGACAGCTGCAGGACGCTGGCTGCCACTCTCTTGCCTCTTGAATTCACTCTTGGCATGCCAATGGAAGGTGTTCCAGGACAACTTGCTTAGTCCTGATGCGTCCCTCTTTGGAAATTCTTGCTGCTCCCCTGAGGCTCCGAGATGCACAGAACACGATGGCAGCTGCTGAAAAAAAAGAAAGGCAGCATCGAGTTTGTCAAGAAACAAGAACATAGGCAGCTGACTGTGTTTGGCAGGGAGCAGCTGCTGGACTTTTGCAATTGCCTTCACTGCGCACAGAAGCCCTCTGCTCTGCTGCTACTTTGTTCTCATTCAGGGAATTGCACACTACTGAAGCTGAGCCGGGCTATTCAGCTCTGCTGCTTTTCAGCATCTCACTCCCCTAATGCCCTGTGGCAGCTCTCGAGGTGTTTTGCCTTTGCCAGGCTGGAATGTGCCTGCTACTACAAAGAGCTGGGCAGGAGCTGGCGGAGAGGACGGCCATCTGCCAGCAGTTTGCAGCTTGCCCAGAAAAGAGCAGTGTCCTTGGAATGTGCAGCAAAATCAATTTCTTGGCAAGTCCGGGGGAAGTGAGCACTGCTTGTACACTTTCTCCATGAGAAACGGAGTGGAAAAGCTTTTCGCTAAGATGTAGACGACCAGAGAGGCAGAATACGGAGCTCCGCAGCTGGCCGAAGGGAAGTGCCGCTTCCCGGCGTCTTTCGGCAGAAGCGGCTCTTCGGAGCGCACCTCTGCCGCTCCACTGATCCGTGCGCGAAGAAGCCGCTTCTTGGCCTCCGGCAGCCAGAGATCGCGGTAGCTCGCTAGAGGCGAAGAGCGAAGCCGCAAAGAAGCGGGCTTGTGTGCGGAGCTCGCAGACAGCTGCAGGACGCTGGCTGCCACTCTCTTGCCTCTTGAATTCACTCTTGGCATGCCAATGGAAGGTGTTCCAGGACAACTTGCCTGGGTTTGCACTTAGTCCTGATGCGTCCCTCTTTGGAAATTCTTGCTGCTCCCCTGAGTCTCCGAGATGTACAGAACACGATGGCAGCTGCTGAAAAAAAAGAAAGGCAGCAGTGAGTTTGTCAAGAAACAAGAACATAGGCAGCTGACTGTGTTTAGCAAGGAGCAGCTGCTGGACTTTTGCAATTGCCTTCACTGCGCACAGAAGCCCTCTGCTCTGCTGCTACTTTGTTCTGATTCAGGAAATTCACACTACTGAAGCTGAGCCAGCCTATTCAGCTCTGCTGCTTTTCAGCATCTCAGCTCCCCTAATGCCCTGTGGCAGCTCTCGAGGTGTTTTGCCTTTGCCAGGCTGGAATGTGCCTGCTACGACAAAGAGCTGGGCAGGAGCTGGCGGAGAGGACGGCCATCTGCCAGCAGTTTGCAGCTTGCCCAGAAAAGAGCAGTGTCCTTGGAATGTGCAGCAAATCCAATTTCTTGGCAAGTTCGGGGGAAGTGAGCACTGCTTGTACACTTTCTCCATGAGAAACGGAGTGGAAAAGCTTTTCGCTAAGATGTAGACGACCAGAGAGGCAGAATACGGAGCTCCGCAGCTGGCCGAAGGGAAGTGCCGCTTCCCGGCGTCTTTCGGCAGAAGCGGCTCTTCGGAGCGCACCTCTGCCGCTCCACTCATCCGTGCGCGAAGAAGCCGCTTCTTCGCCTCCGGCAGCCAGAGATCGCGATAGCTCGCTAAAGGCGAAGAGCGAAGCCGCAAAGAAGCGGGCTTGTCTGCGGAGCTCGCAGACTGCTGGAGGATGCTGGCTGCCACTCTCTTGCCTCTTAAATTTTCTCTAGGCATGCGAATTGGGGGTGTTCCCGGACAACTTGCCTGTGTTTGCACTTTACAGCGCACCGCTTCCGCTCCATTCATCCGTGCGCGAAGAAGCCGCTTCTTCGCCTCCGGCAGCCAGAGATCGCGGTAGCTCGTTAGAGGCGAAGAGCGAAGCCGCAAAGAAGCGGGCTTGTCTGCGGAGCTCGCAGACTGCTGAAGGACGCTGGCTGCCACTCTTTTGCCTCTTGAATTCACGCTTGGCATGCGAATGGAAGGTGTTCCAGGACAACATGCCTGGGTTTGCACTTAGTCCTGATGCGTCCCTCTTTGGAAATTCTTGCTGCTCCCCTGAGGCTCCGAGATGCACAGAACACGATGGCAGCTGCTGAAAAAAAAGAAAGGCAGCATCGAGTTTGTCAAGAAACAAGAACATAGGCAGCTGACTGTGTTTGGCAGGGAGCAGCTGCTGGACTTTTGCAATTGCCTTCACTGCGCACAGAAGCCCTCTGCTCTGCTGCTACTTTGTTCTCATTCAGGGAATTGCACACTACTGAAGCTGAGCCGGGCTATTCAGCTCTGCTGCTTTTCAGCATCTCACTCCCCTAATGCCCTGTGGCAGCTCTCGAGGTGTTTTGCCTTTGCCAGGCTGGAATGTGCCTGCTACTACAAAGAGCTGGGCAGGAGCTGGCGGAGAGGACGGCCATCTGCCAGCAGTTTGCAGCTTGCCCAGAAAAGAGCAGTGTCCTTGGAATGTGCAGCAAAATCAATTTCTTGGCAAGTCCGGGGGAAGTGAGCACTGCTTGTACACTTTCTCCATGAGAAACGGAGTGGAAAAGCTTTTCGCTAAGATGTAGACGACCAGAGAGGCAGAATACGGAGCTCCGCAGCTGGCCGAAGGGAAGTGCCGCTTCCCGGCGTCTTTCGGCAGAAGCGGCTCTTCGGAGCGCACCTCTGCCGCTCCACTCATCCGTGCGCGAAGAAGCCGCTTCTTCGCCTCCGGCAGCCAGAGATCGCGGTAGCTCGCTAGAGGCGAAGAGCGAAGCCGCAAAGAAGCGGGCTTGTGTGCGGAGCTCGCAGACAGCTGCAGGACGCTGGCTGCCACTCTCTTGCCTCTTGAATTCACTCTTGGCATGCCAATGGAAGGTGTTCCAGGACAACTTGCCTGGGTTTGCACTTAGTCCTGATGCGTCCCTCTTTGGAAATTCTTGCTGCTCCCCTGAGTCTCCGAGATGTACAGAACACGATGGCAGCTGCTGAAAAAAAAGAAAGGCAGCAGTGAGTTTGTCAAGAAACAAGAACATAGGCAGCTGACTGTGTTTAGCAAGGAGCAGCTGCTGGACTTTTGCAATTGCCTTCACTGCGCACAGAAGCCCTCTGCTCTGCTGCTACTTTGTTCTGATTCAGGAAATTCACACTACTGAAGCTGAGCCAGCCTATTCAGCTCTGCTGCTTTTCAGCATCTCAGCTCCCCTAATGCCCTGTGGCAGCTCTCGAGGTGTTTTGCCTTTGCCAGGCTGGAATGTGCCTGCTACGACAAAGAGCTGGGCAGGAGCTGGCGGAGAGGACGGCCATCTGCCAGCAGTTTGCAGCTTGCCCAGAAAAGAGCAGTGTCCTTGGAATGTGCAGCAAAATCAATTTCTTGGCAAGTTCGGGGGAAGTGAGCACTGCTTGTACACTTTCTCCATGAGAAACGGAGTGGAAAAGCTTTTCGCTAAGATGTAGACGACCAGAGAGGCAGAATGTGGAGCTCCGCAGCTGGCCGAAGGGAAGTGCCGCTTCCCGGCGTCTTTCGGCAGAAGCGGCTCTTCGGAGCGCACCGCTGCCGCTCCACTGATCCGTGCGCGAAGAAGCCGCTTCTTCGCCTCCGGCAGCCAGAGATCGCGGTAGCTCGCTAAAGGCGAAGAGCGAAGCCGCAAAGAAGCGGGCTTGTCTGCGGAGCTCGCAGACTGCTGGAGGATGCTGGCTGCCACTCTCTTGCCTCTTAAATTTTCTCTAGGCATGCGAATTGGGGGTGTTCCCGGACAACTTGCCTGGGTTTGCACTTTACAGCGCACCGCTTCCGCTCCATTCATCCGTGCGCGAAGAAGCCGCTTCTTCGCCTCCGGCACCCAGAGATCGCGGTAGCTCGTTAGAGGCGAAGAGCGAAGCTGCAAAGAAGCGGGCTTGTGGGCGGAGCTCGCAGACTGCTGCAGGACGCTGGCTGCCACTCTCTTGCCTCTTGAATTCACGCTTGGCATGCGAATGGAAGGTGTTCCAGGACAACATGCCTGGGTTTGCACTTAGTCCTGATGCGTCCCTCTTGGGAAATTCTAGCTGCTCCCCTGAGGCTCCGAGATGCACAGAACACGATGGCAGCTGCTGAAAAAAAAGAAAGGCAGCAGTGAGTTTGTCAAGAAACAAGAACATAGGCAGCTGACTGTGTTTGGCAGGGAGCAGCTGCTGGACTTTTGCAATTGCCTTCACTGCGCACAGAAGCCCTCCGCTCTGCTGCTACTTTGTTCTCATTCAGGGAATTGCACACTACTGAAGCTGAGCCAGCCTATTCAGCTCTGCTGCTTTTCAGCATCTCAGCTCCCCTAATGCCCTGTGGCAGCTCTCGGGGTGTTTTGCCTTTGCCAGGCTGGAACGTGCCTGCTACTACAAAGAGCTGGGCAGGAGCTGGCGGAGATGACGGCCATCTGCCAGCAGGTTGCAGCTTGCCCAGAAAAGAGCAGTGTCCTTGGAATGTGCAGCAAAATCAATTTCTTGGCAAGTTCGGGGGAAGTGAGCACTGCTTGTACACTTTCTCCATGAGAAACGGAGTGGAAAAGCTTTTCGCTAAAGTGTAGACGACCAGAGAGGCAGAATACGGAGCTCCGCAGCTGGCCGAAGGGAAGTGCCGGTTCCCGGCGTCTTTCGGCAGAAGCGGCTCTTCGGAGCGCACCTCTGCCGCTCCACTCATCCGTGCGCGAAGAAGCCGCTTCTTCGCCTCCGGCACCCAGAGATCGCGGTAGCTCGCTAGAGGCGAAGAGCGAAGCCGCAAAGAAGCGGGCTTGTGTGCGGAGCTCGCAGACAGCTGCAGGACGCTGGCTGCCACTCTCTTGCCTCTTGAATTCACTCTTGGCATGCCAATGGAAGGTGTTCCAGGACAACTTGCCTGGGTTTGCACTTAGTCCTGATGCGTCCCTCTTTGGAAATTCTTGCTGCTCCCCTGAGTCTCCGAGATGTACAGAACACGATGGCAGCTGCTGAAAAAAAAGAAAGGCAGCAGTGAGTTTGTCAAGAAACAAGAACATAGGCAGCTGACTGTGTTTGGCAGGGAGCAGCTGCTGGACTTTTGCAATTGCCTTCACTGCGCACAGAAGCCCTCCGCTCTGCTGCTACTTTGTTCTCATTCAGGGAATTGCACACTACTGAAGCTGAGCCAGCCTATTCAGCTCTGCTGCTTTTCAGCATCTCAGCTCCCCTAATGCCCTGTGGCAGCTCTCGGGGTGTTTTGCCTTTGCCAGGCTGGAACGTGCCTGCTACTACAAAGAGCTGGGCAGGAGCTGGCGGAGAGGTCGGCCATCTGCCAGCAGGTTGCAGCTTGCCCAGAAAAGAGCAGTGTCCTTGGAATGTGCAGCAAAATCAATTTCTTGGCAAGTTCGGGGGAAGTGAGCACTGCTTGTACACTTTCTCCATGAGAAACGGAGTGGAAAAGCTTTTCGCTAAGATGTAGACGACCAGAGAGGCAGAATACGGAGCTCCGCAGCTGGCCGAAGGGAAGTGCCGCTTCCCGGCGTCTTTCGGCAGAAGCGGCTCTTCGGAGCGCACCTCTGCCGCTCCACTCATCCGTGCGCGAAGAAGCCGCTTCTTCGCCTCCGGCAGCCAGAGATCGCGGTAGCTCGCTAGAGGCGAAGAGCGAAGCCGCAAAGAAGCGGGCTTGTGTGCGGAGCTCGCAGACTGCTGGAAGACGCTGGCTGCCACTCTCTTGCCTCTTGAATTCACTCTTGGCATGCCAATGGAAGGTGTTCCAGGACAACTTGCTTAGTCCTGATGCGTCCCTCTTTGGAAATTCTTGCTGCTCCCCTGAGTCTCCGAGATGTACAGAACACGATGGCAGCTGCTGAAAAAAAAGAAAGGCAGCAGTGAGTTTGTCAAGAAACAAGAACATAGGCAGCTGACTGTGTTTAGCAAGGAGCAGCTGCTGGACTTTTGCAATTGCCTTCACTGCGCACAGAAGCCCTCTGCTCTGCTGCTACTTTGTTCTGATTCAGGAAATTCACACTACTGAAGCTGAGCCAGCCTATTCAGCTCTGCTGCTTTTCAGCATCTCAGCTCCCCTAATGCCCTGTGGCAGCTCTCGAGGTGTTTTGCCTTTGCCAGGCTGGAATGTGCCTGCTACGACAAAGAGCTGGGCAGGAGCTGGCGGAGAGGACGGCCATCTGCCAGCAGTTTGCAGCTTGCCCAGAAAAGAGCAGTGTCCTTGCAATGTGCAGCAAATCCAATTTCTTGGCAAGTTCGGGGGAAGTGAGCACTGCTTGTACACTTTCTCCATGAGAAACGGAGTGGAAAAGCTTTTCGCTAAGATGTAGACGTCCAGAGAGGCAGAATACGGAGCTCCGCAGCTGGCCGAAGGGAAGTGCCGCTTCCCGGCGTCTTTCGGCAGAAGCGGCTCTTCGGAGCGCACCTCTGCCGCTCCACTCATCCGTGCGCGAAGAAGCCGCTTCTTCGCCTCCGGCAGCCAGAGATCGCGGTAGCTCGCTAAAGGCGAAGAGCGAAGCCGCAAAGAAGCGGGCTTGTCTGCGGAGCTCGCAGACTGCTGGAGGATGCTGGCTGCCACTCTCTTGCCTCTTAAATTTTCTCTAGGCATGCGAATTGGGGGTGTTCCCGGACAACTTGCCTGGGTTTGCACTTTACAGCGCACCGCTTCCGCTCCATTCATCCGTGCGCGAAGAAGCCGCTTCTTCGCCTCCGGCAGCCAGAGATCGCGGTAGCTCGTTAGAGGCGAAGAGCGAAGCCGCAAAGAAGCGGGCTTGTCTGCGGAGCTCGCAGACTGCTGAAGGACGCTGGCTGCCACTCTTTTGCCTCTTGAATTCACGCTTGGCATGCGAATGGAAGGTGTTCCAGGACAACATGCCTGGGTTTGCACTTAGTCCTGATGCGTCCCTCTTGGGAAATTCTAGCTGCTCCCCTGAGTCTCCGAGATGCACAGAACACGATGGCAGCTGCTGAAAAAAAAGAAAGGCAGCAGTGAGTTTGTCAAGAAACAAGAACATAGGCAGCTGACTGTGTTTGGCAAGGAGCAGCTGCTGGACTTTTGCAATTGCCTTCACTGCGCACAGAAGCCCTCTGCTCTGCTGCTACTTTGTTCTCATTCAGGGAATTGCACACTACTGAAGCTGAGCCAGCCTATTCAGCTCTGCTGCTTTTCAGCATCTCAGCTCCCCTAATGCCCTGTGGCAGCTCTCGAGGTGTTTTGCCTTTGCCAGGCTGGAACGTGCCTGCTACTCCAAAGAGCTGGGCAGGAGCTGGCGGAGAGGACGGCCATCTGCCAGCAGTTTGCAGCTTGCCCAGAAAAGAGCAGTGTCCTTGGAATGTGCAGCAAAATCAATTTCTTGGCAAGTTCGGGGGAAGTGAGCACTGCTTGTACACTTTCTCCATGAGAAACGGAGTGGAAAAGCTTTTCGCTAAGATGTAGACGACCAGAGAGGCAGAATACGGAGCTCCGCAGCTGGCCGAAGGGAAGTGCCGCTTCCCGGCGTCTTTCGGCAGAAGCGGCTCTTCGGAGCGCACCTCTGCCGCTCCACTGATCCGTGCGCGAAGAAGCCGCTTCTTCGCCTCCGGCAGCCAGAGATCGCGGTAGCTCGCTAGAGGCGAAGAGCGAAGCCGCAAAGAAGCGGGCTTGTGTGCGGAGCTCGCAGACTGCTGCAGGACGCTGGCTGCCACTCTCTTGCCTCTTGAATTCACTCTTGGCATGCCAATGGAAGGTGTTCCAGGACAACTTGCTTAGTCCTGATGCGTCCCTCTTTGGAAATTCTTGCTGCTCCCCTGAGGCTCCGAGATGCACAGAACACGATGGCAGCTGCTGAAAAAAAAGAAAGGCAGCATCGAGTTTGTCAAGAAACAAGAACATAGGCAGCTGACTGTGTTTGGCAGGGAGCAGCTGCTGGACTTTTGCAATTGCCTTCACTGCGCACAGAAGCCCTCTGCTCTGCTTCTACTTTGTTCTCATTCAGGGAATTGCACACTACTGAAGCTGAGCCGGGCTATTCAGCTCTGCTGCTTTTCAGCATCTCACTCCCCTAATGCCCTGTGGCAGCTCTCGAGGTGTTTTGCCTTTGCCAGGCTGGAATGTGCCTGCTACTACAAAGAGCTGGGCAGGAGCTGGCGGAGAGGACGGCCATCTGCCAGCAGTTTGCAGCTTGCCCAGAAAAGAGCAGTGTCCTTGGAATGTGCAGCAAAATCAATTTCTTGGCAAGTCCGGGGGAAGTGAGCACTGCTTGTACACTTTCTCCATGAGAAACGGAGTGGAAAAGCTTTTCGCTAAGATGTAGACGACCAGAGAGGCAGAATACGGAGCTCCGCAGCTGGCCGAAGGGAAGTGCCGCTTCCCGGCGTCTTTCGGCAGAAGCGGCTCTTCGGAGCGCACCTCTGCCGCTCCACTCATCCGTGCGCGAAGAAGCCGCTTCTTGGCCTCCGGCAGCCAGAGATCGCGGTAGCTCGCTAGAGGCGAAGAGCGAAGCCGCAAAGAAGCGGGCTTGTGTGCGGAGCTCGCAGACAGCTGCAGGACGCTGGCTGCCACTCTCTTGCCTCTTGAATTCACTCTTGGCATGCCAATGGAAGGTGTTCCAGGACAACTTGCCTGGGTTTGCACTTAGTCCTGATGCGTCCCTCTTTGGAAATTCTTGCTGCTCCCCTGAGTCTCCGAGATGTACAGAACACGATGGCAGCTGCTGAAAAAAAAGAAAGGCAGCAGTGAGTTTGTCAAGAAACAAGAACATAGGCAGCTGACTGTGTTTAGCAAGGAGCAGCTGCTGGACTTTTGCAATTGCCTTCACTGCGCACAGAAGCCCTCTGCTCTGCTGCTACTTTGTTCTGATTCAGGAAATTCACACTACTGAAGCTGAGCCAGCCTATTCAGCTCTGCTGCTTTTCAGCATCTCAGCTCCCCTAATGCCCTGTGGCAGCTCTCGAGGTGTTTTGCCTTTGCCAGGCTGGAATGTGCCTGCTACGACAAAGAGCTGGGCAGGAGCTGGCGGAGAGGACGGCCATCTGCCAGCAGTTTGCAGCTTGCCCAGAAAAGAGCAGTGTCCTTGGAATGTGCAGCAAATCCAATTTCTTGGCAAGTTCGGGGGAAGTGAGCACTGCTTGTACACTTTCTCCATGAGAAACGGAGTGGAAAAGCTTTTCGCTAAGATGTAGACGACCAGAGAGGCAGAATACGGAGCTCCGCAGCTGGCCGAAGGGAAGTGCCGCTTCCCGGCGTCTTTCGGCAGAAGCGGCTCTTCGGAGCGCACCTCTGCCGCTCCACTCATCCGTGCGCGAAGAAGCCGCTTCTTCGCCTCCGGCAGCCAGAGATCGCGATAGCTCGCTAAAGGCGAAGAGCGAAGCCGCAAAGAAGCGGGCTTGTCTGCGGAGCTCGCAGACTGCTGGAGGATGCTGGCTGCCACTCTCTTGCCTCTTAAATTTTCTCTAGGCATGCGAATTGGGGGTGTTCCCGGACAACTTGCCTGTGTTTGCACTTTACAGCGCACCGCTTCCGCTCCATTCATCCGTGCGCGAAGAAGCCGCTTCTTCGCCTCCGGCAGCCAGAGATCGCGGTAGCTCGTTAGAGGCGAAGAGCGAAGCCGCAAAGAAGCGGGCTTGTCTGCGGAGCTCGCAGACTGCTGAAGGACGCTGGCTGCCACTCTTTTGCCTCTTGAATTCACGCTTGGCATGCGAATGGAAGGTGTTCCAGGACAACATGCCTGGGTTTGCACTTAGTCCTGATGCGTCCCTCTTTGGAAATTCTTGCTGCTCCCCTGAGGCTCCGAGATGCACAGAACACGATGGCAGCTGCTGAAAAAAAAGAAAGGCAGCATCGAGTTTGTCAAGAAACAAGAACATAGGCAGCTGACTGTGTTTGGCAGGGAGCAGCTGCTGGACTTTTGCAATTGCCTTCACTGCGCACAGAAGCCCTCTGCTCTGCTGCTACTTTGTTCTCATTCAGGGAATTGCACACTACTGAAGCTGAGCCGGGCTATTCAGCTCTGCTGCTTTTCAGCATCTCACTCCCCTAATGCCCTGTGGCAGCTCTCGAGGTGTTTTGCCTTTGCCAGGCTGGAATGTGCCTGCTACTACAAAGAGCTGGGCAGGAGCTGGCGGAGAGGACGGCCATCTGCCAGCAGTTTGCAGCTTGCCCAGAAAAGAGCAGTGTCCTTGGAATGTGCAGCAAAATCAATTTCTTGGCAAGTCCGGGGGAAGTGAGCACTGCTTGTACACTTTCTCCATGAGAAACGGAGTGGAAAAGCTTTTCGCTAAGATGTAGACGACCAGAGAGGCAGAATACGGAGCTCCGCAGCTGGCCGAAGGGAAGTGCCGCTTCCCGGCGTCTTTCGGCAGAAGCGGCTCTTCGGAGCGCACCTCTGCCGCTCCACTCATCCGTGCGCGAAGAAGCCGCTTCTTCGCCTCCGGCAGCCAGAGATCGCGGTAGCTCGCTAGAGGCGAAGAGCGAAGCCGCAAAGAAGCGGGCTTGTGTGCGGAGCTCGCAGACAGCTGCAGGACGCTGGCTGCCACTCTCTTGCCTCTTGAATTCACTCTTGGCATGCCAATGGAAGGTGTTCCAGGACAACTTGCCTGGGTTTGCACTTAGTCCTGATGCGTCCCTCTTTGGAAATTCTTGCTGCTCCCCTGAGTCTCCGAGATGTACAGAACACGATGGCAGCTGCTGAAAAAAAAGAAAGGCAGCAGTGAGTTTGTCAAGAAACAAGAACATAGGCAGCTGACTGTGTTTAGCAAGGAGCAGCTGCTGGACTTTTGCAATTGCCTTCACTGCGCACAGAAGCCCTCTGCTCTGCTGCTACTTTGTTCTGATTCAGGAAATTCACACTACTGAAGCTGAGCCAGCCTATTCAGCTCTGCTGCTTTTCAGCATCTCAGCTCCCCTAATGCCCTGTGGCAGCTCTCGAGGTGTTTTGCCTTTGCCAGGCTGGAATGTGCCTGCTACGACAAAGAGCTGGGCAGGAGCTGGCGGAGAGGACGGCCATCTGCCAGCAGTTTGCAGCTTGCCCAGAAAAGAGCAGTGTCCTTGGAATGTGCAGCAAAATCAATTTCTTGGCAAGTTCGGGGGAAGTGAGCACTGCTTGTACACTTTCTCCATGAGAAACGGAGTGGAAAAGCTTTTCGCTAAGATGTAGACGACCAGAGAGGCAGAATGTGGAGCTCCGCAGCTGGCCGAAGGGAAGTGCCGCTTCCCGGCGTCTTTCGGCAGAAGCGGCTCTTCGGAGCGCACCGCTGCCGCTCCACTGATCCGTGCGCGAAGAAGCCGCTTCTTCGCCTCCGGCAGCCAGAGATCGCGGTAGCTCGCTAAAGGCGAAGAGCGAAGCCGCAAAGAAGCGGGCTTGTCTGCGGAGCTCGCAGACTGCTGGAGGATGCTGGCTGCCACTCTCTTGCCTCTTAAATTTTCTCTAGGCATGCGAATTGGGGGTGTTCCCGGACAACTTGCCTGGGTTTGCACTTTACAGCGCACCGCTTCCGCTCCATTCATCCGTGCGCGAAGAAGCCGCTTCTTCGCCTCCGGCACCCAGAGATCGCGGTAGCTCGTTAGAGGCGAAGAGCGAAGCTGCAAAGAAGCGGGCTTGTGGGCGGAGCTCGCAGACTGCTGCAGGACGCTGGCTGCCACTCTCTTGCCTCTTGAATTCACGCTTGGCATGCGAATGGAAGGTGTTCCAGGACAACATGCCTGGGTTTGCACTTAGTCCTGATGCGTCCCTCTTGGGAAATTCTAGCTGCTCCCCTGAGGCTCCGAGATGCACAGAACACGATGGCAGCTGCTGAAAAAAAAGAAAGGCAGCAGTGAGTTTGTCAAGAAACAAGAACATAGGCAGCTGACTGTGTTTGGCAGGGAGCAGCTGCTGGACTTTTGCAATTGCCTTCACTGCGCACAGAAGCCCTCCGCTCTGCTGCTACTTTGTTCTCATTCAGGGAATTGCACACTACTGAAGCTGAGCCAGCCTATTCAGCTCTGCTGCTTTTCAGCATCTCAGCTCCCCTAATGCCCTGTGGCAGCTCTCGGGGTGTTTTGCCTTTGCCAGGCTGGAACGTGCCTGCTACTACAAAGAGCTGGGCAGGAGCTGGCGGAGATGACGGCCATCTGCCAGCAGGTTGCAGCTTGCCCAGAAAAGAGCAGTGTCCTTGCAATGTGCAGCAAAATCAATTTCTTGGCAAGTTCGGGGGAAGTGAGCACTGCTTGTACACTTTCTCCATGAGAAACGGAGTGGAAAAGCTTTTCGCTAAAGTGTAGACGACCAGAGAGGCAGAATACGGAGCTCCGCAGCTGGCCGAAGGGAAGTGCCGGTTCCCGGCGTCTTTCGGCAGAAGCGGCTCTTCGGAGCGCACCTCTGCCGCTCCACTCATCCGTGCGCGAAGAAGCCGCTTCTTCGCCTCCGGCACCCAGAGATCGCGGTAGCTCGCTAGAGGCGAAGAGCGAAGCCGCAAAGAAGCGGGCTTGTGTGCGGAGCTCGCAGACAGCTGCAGGACGCTGGCTGCCACTCTCTTGCCTCTTGAATTCACTCTTGGCATGCCAATGGAAGGTGTTCCAGGACAACTTGCCTGGGTTTGCACTTAGTCCTGATGCGTCCCTCTTTGGAAATTCTTGCTGCTCCCCTGAGTCTCCGAGATGTACAGAACACGATGGCAGCTGCTGAAAAAAAAGAAAGGCAGCAGTGAGTTTGTCAAGAAACAAGAACATAGGCAGCTGACTGTGTTTGGCAGGGAGCAGCTGCTGGACTTTTGCAATTGCCTTCACTGCGCACAGAAGCCCTCCGCTCTGCTGCTACTTTGTTCTCATTCAGGGAATTGCACACTACTGAAGCTGAGCCAGCCTATTCAGCTCTGCTGCTTTTCAGCATCTCAGCTCCCCTAATGCCCTGTGGCAGCTCTCGGGGTGTTTTGCCTTTGCCAGGCTGGAACGTGCCTGCTACTACAAAGAGCTGGGCAGGAGCTGGCGGAGAGGACGGCCATCTGCCAGCAGGTTGCAGCTTGCCCAGAAAAGAGCAGTGTCCTTGGAATGTGCAGCAAAATCAATTTCTTGGCAAGTTCGGGGGAAGTGAGCACTGCTTGTACACTTTCTCCATGAGAAACGGAGTGGAAAAGCTTTTCGCTAAGATGTAGACGACCAGAGAGGCAGAATACGGAGCTCCGCAGCTGGCCGAAGGGAAGTGCCGCTTCCCGGCGTCTTTCGGCAGAAGCGGCTCTTCGGAGCGCACCTCTGCCGCTCCACTCATCCGTGCGCGAAGAAGCCGCTTCTTCGCCTCCGGCAGCCAGAGATCGCGGTAGCTCGCTAGAGGCGAAGAGCGAAGCCGCAAAGAAGCGGGCTTGTGTGCGGAGCTCGCAGACTGCTGGAAGACGCTGGCTGCCACTCTCTTGCCTCTTGAATTCACTCTTGGCATGCCAATGGAAGGTGTTCCAGGACAACTTGCTTAGTCCTGATGCGTCCCTCTTTGGAAATTCTTGCTGCTCCCCTGAGTCTCCGAGATGTACAGAACACGATGGCAGCTGCTGAAAAAAAAGAAAGGCAGCAGTGAGTTTGTCAAGAAACAAGAACATAGGCAGCTGACTGTGTTTAGCAAGGAGCAGCTGCTGGACTTTTGCAATTGCCTTCACTGCGCACAGAAGCCCTCTGCTCTGCTGCTACTTTGTTCTGATTCAGGAAATTCACACTACTGAAGCTGAGCCAGCCTATTCAGCTCTGCTGCTTTTCAGCATCTCAGCTCCCCTAATGCCCTGTGGCAGCTCTCGAGGTGTTTTGCCTTTGCCAGGCTGGAATGTGCCTGCTACGACAAAGAGCTGGGCAGGAGCTGGCGGAGAGGACGGCCATCTGCCAGCAGTTTGCAGCTTGCCCAGAAAAGAGCAGTGTCCTTGCAATGTGCAGCAAATCCAATTTCTTGGCAAGTTCGGGGGAAGTGAGCACTGCTTGTACACTTTCTCCATGAGAAACGGAGTGGAAAAGCTTTTCGCTAAGATGTAGACGTCCAGAGAGGCAGAATACGGAGCTCCGCAGCTGGCCGAAGGGAAGTGCCGCTTCCCGGCGTCTTTCGGCAGAAGCGGCTCTTCGGAGCGCACCTCTGCCGCTCCACTCATCCGTGCGCGAAGAAGCCGCTTCTTCGCCTCCGGCAGCCAGAGATCGCGGTAGCTCGCTAAAGGCGAAGAGCGAAGCCGCAAAGAAGCGGGCTTGTCTGCGGAGCTCGCAGACTGCTGGAGGATGCTGGCTGCCACTCTCTTGCCTCTTAAATTTTCTCTAGGCATGCGAATTGGGGGTGTTCCCGGACAACTTGCCTGGGTTTGCACTTTACAGCGCACCGCTTCCGCTCCATTCATCCGTGCGCGAAGAAGCCGCTTCTTCGCCTCCGGCAGCCAGAGATCGCGGTAGCTCGTTAGAGGCGAAGAGCGAAGCCGCAAAGAAGCGGGCTTGTCTGCGGAGCTCGCAGACTGCTGAAGGACGCTGGCTGCCACTCTGTTGCCTCTTGAATTCACGCTTGGCATGCGAATGGAAGGTGTTCCAGGACAACATGCCTGGGTTTGCACTTAGTCCTGATGCGTCCCTCTTGGGAAATTCTAGCTGCTCCCCTGAGTCTCCGAGATGCACAGAACACGATGGCAGCTGCTGAAAAAAAAGAAAGGCAGCAGTGAGTTTGTCAAGAAACAAGAACATAGGCAGCTGACTGTGTTTGGCAAGGAGCAGCTGCTGGACTTTTGCAATTGCCTTCACTGCGCACAGAAGCCCTCTGCTCTGCTGCTACTTTGTTCTCATTCAGGGAATTGCACACTACTGAAGCTGAGCCAGCCTATTCAGCTCTGCTGCTTTTCAGCATCTCAGCTCCCCTAATGCCCTGTGGCAGCTCTCGAGGTGTTTTGCCTTTGCCAGGCTGGAACGTGCCTGCTACTCCAAAGAGCTGGGCAGGAGCTGGCGGAGAGGACGGCCATCTGCCAGCAGTTTGCAGCTTGCCCAGAAAAGAGCAGTGTCCTTGGAATGTGCAGCAAAATCAATTTCTTGGCAAGTTCGGGGGAAGTGAGCACTGCTTGTACACTTTCTCCATGAGAAACGGAGTGGAAAAGCTTTTCGCTAAGATGTAGACGACCAGAGAGGCAGAATACGGAGCTCCGCAGCTGGCCGAAGGGAAGTGCCGCTTCCCGGCGTCTTTCGGCAGAAGCGGCGCTTCGGAGCGCACCGCTGCCGCTCCACTGATCCGTGCGCGAAGAAGCCGCTTCTTCGCCTCCGGCAGCCAGAGATCGCGGTAGCTCGCTAGAGGCGAAGAGCGAAGCCGCAAAGAAGCGGGCTTGTGTGCGGAGCTCGCAGACTGCTGCAGGACGCTGGCTGCCACTCTCTTGCCTCTTGAATTCACTCTTGGCATGCCAATGGAAGGTGTTCCAGGACAACTTGCTTAGTCCTGATGCGTCCCTCTTTGGAAATTCTTGCTGCTCCCCTGAGGCTCCGAGATGCACAGAACACGATGGCAGCTGCTGAAAAAAAAGAAAGGCAGCATCGAGTTTGTCAAGAAACAAGAACATAGGCAGCTGACTGTGTTTGGCAGGGAGCAGCTGCTGGACTTTTGCAATTGCCTTCACTGCGCACAGAAGCCCTCTGCTCTGCTTCTACTTTGTTCTCATTCAGGGAATTGCACACTACTGAAGCTGAGCCGGGCTATTCAGCTCTGCTGCTTTTCAGCATCTCACTCCCCTAATGCCCTGTGGCAGCTCTCGAGGTGTTTTGCCTTTGCCAGGCTGGAATGTGCCTGCTACTACAAAGAGCTGGGCAGGAGCTGGCGGAGAGGACGGCCATCTGCCAGCAGTTTGCAGCTTGCCCAGAAAAGAGCAGTGTCCTTGGAATGTGCAGCAAAATCAATTTCTTGGCAAGTCCGGGGGAAGTGAGCACTGCTTGTACACTTTCTCCATGAGAAACGGAGTGGAAAAGCTTTTCGCTAAGATGTAGACGACCAGAGAGGCAGAATACGGAGCTCCGCAGCTGGCCGAAGGGAAGTGCCGCTTCCCGGCGTCTTTCGGCAGAAGCGGCTCTTCGGAGCGCACCTCTGCCGCTCCACTCATCCGTGCGCGAAGAAGCCGCTTCTTCGCCTCCGGCAGCCAGAGATCGCGGTAGCTCGCTAGAGGCGAAGAGCGAAGCCGCAAAGAAGCGGGCTTGTGTGCGGAGCTCGCAGACAGCTGCAGGACGCTGGCTGCCACTCTCTTGCCTCTTGAATTCACTCTTGGCATGCCAATGGAAGGTGTTCCAGGACAACTTGCCTGGGTTTGCACTTAGTCCTGATGCGTCCCTCTTTGGAAATTCTTGCTGCTCCCCTGAGTCTCCGAGATGTACAGAACACGATGGCAGCTGCTGAAAAAAAAGAAAGGCAGCAGTGAGTTTGTCAAGAAACAAGAACATAGGCAGCTGACTGTGTTTAGCAAGGAGCAGCTGCTGGACTTTTGCAATTGCCTTCACTGCGCACAGAAGCCCTCTGCTCTGCTGCTACTTTGTTCTGATTCAGGAAATTCACACTACTGAAGCTGAGCCAGCCTATTCAGCTCTGCTGCTTTTCAGCATCTCAGCTCCCCTAATGCCCTGTGGCAGCTCTCGAGGTGTTTTGCCTTTGCCAGGCTGGAATGTGCCTGCTACGACAAAGAGCTGGGCAGGAGCTGGCGGAGAGGACGGCCATCTGCCAGCAGTTTGCAGCTTGCCCAGAAAAGAGCAGTGTCCTTGCAATGTGCAGCAAATCCAATTTCTTGGCAAGTTCGGGGGAAGTGAGCACTGCTTGTACACTTTCTCCTTGAGAAACGGAGTGGAAAAGCTTTTCGCTAAGATGTAGACGACCAGAGAGGCAGAATACGGAGCTCCGCAGCTGGCCGAAGGGAAGTGCCGCTTCCCGGCGTCTTTCGGCAGAAGCGGCTCTTCGGAGCGCACCGCTGCCGCTCCACTGATCCGTGCGCGAAGAAGCCGCTTCTTCGCCTCCGGCAGCCAGAGATCGCGGTAGCTCGCTAAAGGCGAAGAGCGAAGCCGCAAAGAAGCGGGCTTGTCTGCGGAGCTCGCAGACTGCTGGAGGATGCTGGCTGCCACTCTCTTGCCTCTTAAATTTTCTCTAGGCATGCGAATTGGGGGTGTTCCCGGACAACTTGCCTGGGTTTGCACTTTACAGCGCACCGCTTCCGCTCCATTCATCCGTGCGCGAAGAAGCCGCTTCTTCGCCTCCGGCACCCAGAGATCGCGGTAGCTCGTTAGAGGCGAAGAGCGAAGCTGCAAAGAAGCGGGCTTGTGGGCGGAGCTCGCAGACTGCTGCAGGACGCTGGCTGCCACTCTCTTGCCTCTTGAATTCACGCTTGGCATGCGAATGGAAGGTGTTCCAGGACAACATGCCTGGGTTTGCACTTAGTCCTGATGCGTCCCTCTTGGGAAATTCTAGCTGCTCCCCTGAGGCTCCGAGATGCACAGAACACGATGGCAGCTGCTGAAAAAAAAGAAAGGCAGCAGTGAGTTTGTCAAGAAACAAGAACATAGGCAGCTGACTGTGTTTGGCAAGGAGCAGCTGCTGGACTTTTGCAATTGCCTTCACTGCGCACAGAAGCCCTCTGCTCTGCTGCTACTTTGTTCTCATTCAGGGAATTGCACACTACTGAAGCTGAGCCAGCCTATTCAGCTCTGCTGCTTTTCAGCATCTCAGCTCCCCTAATGCCCTGTGGCAGCTCTCGAGGTGTTTTGCCTTTGCCAGGCTGGAACGTGCCTGCTACTCCAAAGAGCTGGGCAGGAGCTGGCGGAGAGGACGGCCATCTGCCAGCAGTTTGCAGCTTGCCCAGAAAAGAGCAGTGTCCTTGGAATGTGCAGCAAAATCAATTTCTTGGCAAGTTCGGGGGAAGTGAGCACTGCTTGTACACTTTCTCCATGAGAAACGGAGTGGAAAAGCTTTTCGCTAAGATGTAGACGACCAGAGAGGCAGAATACGGAGCTCCGCAGCTGGCCGAAGGGAAGTGCCGGTTCCCGGCGTCTTTCGGCAGAAGCGGCGCTTCGGAGCGCACCGCTGCCGCTCCACTGATCCGTGCGCGAAGAAGCCGCTTCTTCTCCTCCGGCAGCCAGAGATCGCGGTAGCTCGCTAGAGGCGAAGAGCGAAGCCGCAAAGAAGCGGGCTTGTGTGCGGAGCTCGCAGACTGCTGGAAGACGCTGGCTGCCACTCTCTTGCCTCTTGAATTCACTCTTGGCATGCCAATGGAAGGTGTTCCAGGACAACTTGCTTAGTCCTGATGCGTCCCTCTTTGGAAATTCTTGCTGCTCCCCTGAGGCTCCGAGATGCACAGAACACGATGGCAGCTGCTGAAAAAAAAGAAAGGCAGCATCGAGTTTGTCAAGAAACAAGAACATAGGCAGCTGACTGTGTTTGGCAGGGAGCAGCTGCTGGACTTTTGCAATTGCCTTCACTGCGCACAGAAGCCCTCTGCTCTGCTGCTACTTTGTTCTCATTCAGGGAATTGCACACTACTGAAGCTGAGCCGGGCTATTCAGCTCTGCTGCTTTTCAGCATCTCAGCTCCCCTAATGCCCTGTGGCAGCTCTCGAGGTGTTTTGCCTTTGCCAGGCTGGAATGTGCCTGCTACTACAAAGAGCTGGGCAGGAGCTGGCAGAGAGGACGGCCATCTGCCAGCAGTTTGCAGCTTGCCCAGAAAAGAGCAGTGTCCTTGGAATGTGCAGCAAAATCAATTTCTTGGCAAGTCCGGGGGAAGTGAGCACTGCTTGTACACTTTCTCCATGAGAAACGGAGTGGAAAAGCTTTTCGCTAAGATGTAGACGACCAGAGAGGCAGAATACGGAGCTCCGCAGCTGGCCGAAGGGAAGTGCCGCTTCCCGGCGTCTTTCGGCAGAAGCGGCTCTTCGGAGCGCACCTCTGCCGCTCCACTCATCCGTGCGCGAAGAAGCCGCTTCTTCGCCTCCGGCAGCCAGAGATCGCGGTAGCTCGCTAGAGGCGAAGAGCGAAGCCGCAAAGAAGCGGGCTTGTGTGCGGAGCTCGCAGACTGCTGGAAGACGCTGGCTGCCACTCTCTTGCCTCTTGAATTCACTCTTGGCATGCCAATGGAAGGTGTTCCAGGACAACTTGCTTAGTCCTGATGCGTCCCTCTTTGGAAATTCTTGCTGCTCCCCTGAGGTTCCGAGATGCACAGAACACGATGGCAGCTGCTGAAAAAAAAGAAAGGCAGCATCGAGTTTGTCAAGAAACAAGAACATAGGCAGCTGACTGTGTTTGGCAGGGAGCAGCTGCTGGACTTTTGCAATTGCCTTCACTGCGCACAGAAGCCCTCTGCTCTGCTGCTACTTTGTTCTCATTCAGGGAATTGCACACTACTGAAGCTGAGCCGGGCTATTCAGCTCTGCTGCTTTTCAGCATCTCACTCCCCTAATGCCCTGTGGCAGCTCTCGAGGTGTTTTGCCTTTGCCAGGCTGGAATGTGCCTGCTACTCCAAAGAGCTGGGCAGGAGCTGGCGGAGAGGACGGCCATCTGCCAGCAGTTTGCAGCTTGCCCAGAAAAGAGCAGTGTCCTTGGAATGTGCAGCAAAATCAATTTCTTGGCAAGTCCGGGGGAAGTGAGCACTGCTTGTACACTTTCTCCATGAGAAACGGAGTGGAAAAGCTTTTCGCTAAGATGTAGACGACCAGAGAGGCAGAATACGGAGCTCCGCAGCTGGCCGAAGGGAAGTGCCGGTTCCCGGCGTCTTTCGGCAGAAGCGGCTCTTCGGAGCGCACCTCTGCCGCTCCACTGATCCGTGCGCGAAGAAGCCGCTTCTTCGCCTCCGGCAGCCAGAGATCGCGGTAGCTCGCTAGAGGCGAAGAGCGAAGCCGCAAAGAAGCGGGCTTGTGTGCGGAGCTCGCAGACAGCTGCAGGACGCTGGCTGCCACTCTCTTGCCTCTTGAATTCACTCTTGGCATGCCAATGGAAGGTGTTCCAGGACAACTTGCCTGGGTTTGCACTTAGTCCTGATGCGTCCCTCTTTGGAAATTCTTGCTGCTCCCCTGAGTCTCCGAGATGTACAGAACACGATGGCAGCTGCTGAAAAAAAAGAAAGGCAGCAGTGAGTTTGTCAAGAAACAAGAACATAGGCAGCTGACTGTGTTTAGCAAGGAGCAGCTGCTGGACTTTTGCAATTGCCTTCACTGCGCACAGAAGCCCTCTGCTCTGCTGCTACTTTGTTCTGATTCAGGAAATTCACACTACTGAAGCTGAGCCAGCCTATTCAGCTCTGCTGCTTTTCAGCATCTCAGCTCCCCTAATGCCCTGTGGCAGCTCTCGAGGTGTTTTGCCTTTGCCAGGCTGGAATGTGCCTGCTACGACAAAGAGCTGGGCAGGAGCTGGCGGAGAGGACGGCCATCTGCCAGCAGTTTGCAGCTTGCCCAGAAAAGAGCAGTGTCCTTGCAATGTGCAGCAAATCCAATTTCTTGGCAAGTTCGGGGGAAGTGAGCACTGCTTGTACACTTTCTCCATGAGAAACGGAGTGGAAAAGCTTTTCGCTAAGATGTAGACGACCAGAGAGGCAGAATACGGAGCTCCGCAGCTGGCCGAAGGGAAGTGCCGCTTCCCGGCGTCTTTCGGCAGAAGCGGCTCTTCGGAGCGCACCTCTGCCGCTCCACTGATCCGTGCGCGAAGAAGCCGCTTCTTCGCCTCCGGCAGCCAGAGATCGCGGTAGCTCGCTAAAGGCGAAGAGCGAAGCCGCAAAGAAGCGGGCTTGTCTGCGGAGCTCGCAGACTGCTGGAGGATGCTGGCTGCCACTCTCTTGCCTCTTAAATTTTCTCTAGGCATGCGAATTGGGGGTGTTCCCGGACAACTTGCCTGGGTTTGCACTTTACAGCGCACCGCTTCCGCTCCATTCATCCGTGCGCGAAGAAGCCGCTTCTTCGCCTCCGGCAGCCAGAGATCGCGGTAGCTCGTTAGAGGCGAAGAGCGAAGCCGCAAAGAAGCGGGCTTGTCTGCGGAGCTCGCAGACTGCTGAAGGACGCTGGCTGCCACTCTTTTGCCTCTTGAATTCACGCTTGGCATGCGAATGGAAGGTGTTCCAGGACAACATGCCTGGGTTTGCACTTAGTCCTGATGCGTCCCTCTTGGGAAATTCTAGCTGCTCCCCTGAGTCTCCGAGATGCACAGAACACGATGGCAGCTGCTGAAAAAAAAGAAAGGCAGCAGTGAGTTTGTCAAGAAACAAGAACATAGGCAGCTGACTGTGTTTGGCAAGGAGCAGCTGCTGGACTTTTGCAATTGCCTTCACTGCGCACAGAAGCCCTCTGCTCTGCTGCTACTTTGTTCTCATTCAGGGAATTGCACACTACTGAAGCTGAGCCAGCCTATTCAGCTCTGCTGCTTTTCAGCATCTCAGCTCCCCTAATGCCCTGTGGCAGCTCTCGAGGTGTTTTGCCTTTGCCAGGCTGGAACGTGCCTGCTACTCCAAAGAGCTGGGCAGGAGCTGGCGGAGAGGACGGCCATCTGCCAGCAGTTTGCAGCTTGCCCAGAAAAGAGCAGTGTCCTTGGAATGTGCAGCAAAATCAATTTCTTGGCAAGTTCGGGGGAAGTGAGCACTGCTTGTACACTTTCTCCATGAGAAACGGAGTGGAAAAGCTTTTCGCTAAGATGTAGACGACCAGAGAGGCAGAATACGGAGCTCCGCAGCTGGCCGAAGGGAAGTGCCGGTTCCCGGCGTCTTTCGGCAGAAGCGGCGCTTCGGAGCGCACCGCTGCCGCTCCACTGATCCGTGCGCGAAGAAGCCGCTTCTTCTCCTCCGGCAGCCAGAGATCGCGGTAGCTCGCTAGAGGCGAAGAGCGAAGCCGCAAAGAAGCGGGCTTGTGTGCGGAGCTCGCAGACTGCTGGAAGACGCTGGCTGCCACTCTCTTGCCTCTTGAATTCACTCTTGGCATGCCAATGGAAGGTGTTCCAGGACAACTTGCTTAGTCCTGATGCGTCCCTCTTTGGAAATTCTTGCTGCTCCCCTGAGGCTCCGAGATGCACAGAACACGATGGCAGCTGCTGAAAAAAAAGAAAGGCAGCATCGAGTTTGTCAAGAAACAAGAACATAGGCAGCTGACTGTGTTTGGCAGGGAGCAGCTGCTGGACTTTTGCAATTGCCTTCACTGCGCACAGAAGCCCTCTGCTCTGCTGCTACTTTGTTCTCATTCAGGGAATTGCACACTACTGAAGCTGAGCCGGGCTATTCAGCTCTGCTGCTTTTCAGCATCTCAGCTCCCCTAATGCCCTGTGGCAGCTCTCGAGGTGTTTTGCCTTTGCCAGGCTGGAATGTGCCTGCTACTACAAAGAGCTGGGCAGGAGCTGGCAGAGAGGACGGCCATCTGCCAGCAGTTTGCAGCTTGCCCAGAAAAGAGCAGTGTCCTTGGAATGTGCAGCAAAATCAATTTCTTGGCAAGTCCGGGGGAAGTGAGCACTGCTTGTACACTTTCTCCATGAGAAACGGAGTGGAAAAGCTTTTCGCTAAGATGTAGACGACCAGAGAGGCAGAATACGGAGCTCCGCAGCTGGCCGAAGGGAAGTGCCGCTTCCCGGCGTCTTTCGGCAGAAGCGGCTCTTCGGAGCGCACCTCTGCCGCTCCACTCATCCGTGCGCGAAGAAGCCGCTTCTTCGCCTCCGGCAGCCAGAGATCGCGGTAGCTCGCTAGAGGCGAAGAGCGAAGCCGCAAAGAAGCGGGCTTGTGTGCGGAGCTCGCAGACAGCTGCAGGACCCTGGCTGCCACTCTCTTGCCTCTTGAATTCACTCTTGGCATGCCAATGGAAGGTGTTCCAGGACAACTTGCCTGGGTTTGCACTTAGTCCTGATGCGTCCCTCTTTGGAAATTCTTGCTGCTCCCCTGAGTCTCCGAGATGTACAGAACACGATGGCAGCTGCTGAAAAAAAAGAAAGGCAGCAGTGAGTTTGTCAAGAAACAAGAACATAGGCAGCTGACTGTGTTTAGCAAGGAGCAGCTGCTGGACTTTTGCAATTGCCTTCACTGCGCACAGAAGCCCTCTGCTCTGCTGCTACTTTGTTCTGATTCAGGAAATTCACACTACTGAAGCTGAGCCAGCCTATTCAGCTCTGCTGCTTTTCAGCATCTCAGCTCCCCTAATGCCCTGTGGCAGCTCTCGAGGTGTTTTGCCTTTGCCAGGCTGGAATGTGCCTGCTACGACAAAGAGCTGGGCAGGAGCTGGCGGAGAGGACGGCCATCTGCCAGCAGTTTGCAGCTTGCCCAGAAAAGAGCAGTGTCCTTGCAATGTGCAGCAAATCCAATTTCTTGGCAAGTTCGGGGGAAGTGAGCACTGCTTGTACACTTTCTCCATGAGAAACGGAGTGGAAAAGCTTTTCGCTAAGATGTAGACGACCAGAGAGGCAGAATACGGAGCTCCGCAGCTGGCCGAAGGGAAGTGCCGCTTCCCGGCGTCTTTCGGCAGAAGCGGCTCTTCGGAGCGCACCTCTGCCGCTCCACTCATCCGTGCGCGAAGAAGCCGCTTCTTCGCCTCCGGCAGCCAGAGATCGCGGTAGCTCGCTAAAGGCGAAGAGCGAAGCCGCAAAGAAGCGGGCTTGTCTGCGGAGCTCGCAGACTGCTGGAGGATGCTGGCTGCCACTCTCTTGCCTCTTAAATTTTCTCTAGGCATGCGAATTGGGGGTGTTCCCGGACAACTTGCCTGGGTTTGCACTTTACAGCGCACCGCTTCCGCTCCATTCATCCGTGCGCGAAGAAGCCGCTTCTTCGCCTCCGGCAGCCAGAGATCGCGGTAGCTCGTTAGAGGCGAAGAGCGAAGCCGCAAAGAAGCGGGCTTGTCTGCGGAGCTCGCAGACTGCTGAAGGACGCTGGCTGCCACTCTTTTGCCTCTTGAATTCACGCTTGGCATGCGAATGGAAGGTGTTCCAGGACAATATGCCTGGGTTTGCACTTAGTCCTGATGCGTCCCTCTTGGGAAATTCTAGCTGCTCCCCTGAGTCTCCGAGATGCACAGAACACGATGGCAGCTGCTGAAAAAAAAGAAAGGCAGCAGTGAGTTTGTCAAGAAACAAGAACATAGGCAGCTGACTGTGTTTGGCAAGGAGCAGCTGCTGGACTTTTGCAATTGCCTTCACTGCGCACAGAAGCCCTCCGCTCTGCTGCTACTTTGTTCTCATTCAGGGAATTGCACACTACTGAAGCTGAGCCAGCCTATTCAGCTCTGCTGCTTTTCAGCATCTCAGCTCCCCTAATGCCCTGTGGCAGCTCTCGAGGTGTTTTGCCTTTGCCAGGCTGGAACGTGCCTGCTACTCCAAAGAGCTGGGCAGGAGCTGGCGGAGAGGACGGCCATCTGCCAGCAGGTTGCAGCTTGCCCAGAAAAGAGCAGTGTCCTTGGAATGTGCAGCAAAATCAATTTCTTGGCAAGTTCGGGGGAAGTGAGCACTGCTTGTACACTTTCTCCATGAGAAACGGAGTGGAAAAGCTTTTCGCTAAGATGTAGACGACCAGAGAGGCAGAATACGGAGCTCCGCAGCTGGCCGAAGGGAAGTGCCGCTTCCCGGCGTCTTTCGGCAGAAGCGGCGCTTCGGAGCGCACCTCTGCCGCTCCACTGATCCGTGCGCGAAGAAGCCGCTTCTTCGCCTCCGGCAGCCAGAGATCGCGGTAGCTCGCTAGAGGCGAAGAGCGAAGCCGCAAAGAAGCGGGCTTGTGTGCGGAGCTCGCAGACTGCTGGAAGACGCTGGCTGCCACTCTCTTGCCTCTTGAATTCACTCTTGGCATGCCAATGGAAGGTGTTCCAGGACAACTTGCTTAGTCCTGATGCGTCCCTCTTTGGAAATTCTTGCTGCTCCCCTGAGGCTCCGAGATGCACAGAACACGATGGCAGCTGCTGAAAAAAAAGAAAGGCAGCATCGAGTTTGTCAAGAAACAAGAACATAGGCAGCTGACTGTGTTTGGCAGGGAGCAGCTGCTGGACTTTTGCAATTGCCTTCACTGCGCACAGAAGCCCTCTGCTCTGCTGCTACTTTGTTCTCATTCAGGGAATTGCACACTACTGAAGCTGAGCCGGGCTATTCAGCTCTGCTGCTTTTCAGCATCTCACTCCCCTAATGCCCTGTGGCAGCTCTCGAGGTGTTTTGCCTTTGCCAGGCTGGAATGTGCCTGCTACTCCAAAGAGCTGGGCAGGAGCTGGCGGAGAGGACGGCCATCTGCCAGCAGTTTGCAGCTTGCCCAGAAAAGAGCAGTGTCCTTGGAATGTGCAGCAAAATCAATTTCTTGGCAAGTCCGGGGGAAGTGAGCACTGCTTGTACACTTTCTCCATGAGAAACGGAGTGGAAAAGCTTTTCGCTAAGATGTAGACGACCAGAGAGGCAGAATACGGAGCTCCGCAGCTGGCCGAAGGGAAGTGCCGGTTCCCGGCGTCTTTCGGCAGAAGCGGCTCTTCGGAGCGCACCTCTGCCGCTCCACTCATCCGTGCGCGAAGAAGCCGCTTCTTCGCCTCCGGCAGCCAGAGATCGCGGTAGCTCGCTAGAGGCGAAGAGCGAAGCCGCAAAGAAGCGGGCTTGTGTGCGGAGCTCGCAGACAGCTGCAGGACGCTGGCTGCCACTCTCTTGCCTCTTGAATTCACTCTTGGCATGCCAATGGAAGGTGTTCCAGGACAACTTGCCTGGGTTTGCACTTAGTCCTGATGCGTCCCTCTTTGGAAATTCTTGCTGCTCCCCTGAGTCTCCGAGATGTACAGAACACGATGGCAGCTGCTGAAAAAAAAGAAAGGCAGCAGTGAGTTTGTCAAGAAACAAGAACATAGGCAGCTGACTGTGTTTAGCAAGGAGCAGCTGCTGGACTTTTGCAATTGCCTTCACTGCGCACAGAAGCCCTCTGCTCTGCTGCTACTTTGTTCTGATTCAGGAAATTCACACTACTGAAGCTGAGCCAGCCTATTCAGCTCTGCTGCTTTTCAGCATCTCAGCTCCCCTAATGCCCTGTGGCAGCTCTCGAGGTGTTTTGCCTTTGCCAGGCTGGAATGTGCCTGCTACGACAAAGAGCTGGGCAGGAGCTGGCGGAGAGGACGGCCATCTGCCAGCAGTTTGCAGCTTGCCCAGAAAAGAGCAGTGTCCTTGCAATGTGCAGCAAATCCAATTTCTTGGCAAGTTCGGGGGAAGTGAGCACTGCTTGTACACTTTCTCCATGAGAAACGGAGTGGAAAAGCTTTTCGCTAAGATGTAGACGACCAGAGAGGCAGAATACGGAGCTCCGCAGCTGGCCGAAGGGAAGTGCCGCTTCCCGGCGTCTTTCGGCAGAAGCGGCTCTTCGGAGCGCACCTCTGCCGCTCCACTCATCCGTGCGCGAAGAAGCCGCTTCTTCGCCTCCGGCAGCCAGAGATCGCGATAGCTCGCTAAAGGCGAAGAGCGAAGCCGCAAAGAAGCGGGCTTGTCTGCGGAGCTCGCAGACTGCTGGAGGATGCTGGCTGCCACTCTCTTGCCTCTTAAATTTTCTCTAGGCATGCGAATTGGGGGTGTTCCCGGACAACTTGCCTGGGTTTGCACTTTACAGCGCACCGCTTCCGCTCCATTCATCCGTGCGCGAAGAAGCCGCTTCTTCGCCTCCGGCAGCCAGAGATCGCGGTAGCTCGTTAGAGGCGAAGAGCGAAGCCGCAAAGAAGCGGGCTTGTCTGCGGAGCTCGCAGACTGCTGAAGGACGCTGGCTGCCACTCTTTTGCCTCTTGAATTCACGCTTGGCATGCGAATGGAAGGTGTTCCAGGACAACATGCCTGGGTTTGCACTTAGTCCTGAT
The DNA here is from genome assembly GCF_024509145.1 of Vidua macroura. Classification (NCBI taxonomy): domain Eukaryota; kingdom Metazoa; phylum Chordata; class Aves; order Passeriformes; family Viduidae; genus Vidua; species Vidua macroura. The sequence continues at coordinate 3,128,328 of NC_071598.1, read as the reverse complement.
GCGTCCCTCTTGGGAAATTCTAGCTGCTCCCCTGAGTCTCCGAGATGCACAGAACACGATGGCAGCTGCTGAAAAAAAAGAAAGGCAGCAGTGAGTTTGTCAAGAAACAAGAACATAGGCAGCTGACTGTGTTTGGCAAGGAGCAGCTGCTGGACTTTTGCAATTGCCTTCACTGCGCACAGAAGCCCTCTGCTCTGCTGCTACTTTGTTCTCATTCAGGGAATTGCACACTACTGAAGCTGAGCCAGCCTATTCAGCTCTGCTGCTTTTCAGCATCTCAGCTCCCCTAATGCCCTGTGGCAGCTCTCGAGGTGTTTTGCCTTTGCCAGGCTGGAACGTGCCTGCTACTCCAAAGAGCTGGGCAGGAGCTGGCGGAGAGGACGGCCATCTGCCAGCAGTTTGCAGCTTGCCCAGAAAAGAGCAGTGTCCTTGCAATGTGCAGCAAAATCAATTTCTTGGCAAGTTCGGGGGAAGTGAGCACTGCTTGTACACTTTCTCCATGAGAAACGGAGTGGAAAAGCTTTTCGCTAAGATGTAGACGACCAGAGAGGCAGAATACGGAGCTCCGCAGCTGGCCGAAGGGAAGTGCCGCTTCCCGGCGTCTTTCGGCAGAAGCGGCGCTTCGGAGCGCACCGCTGCCGCTCCACTGATCCGTGCGCGAAGAAGCCGCTTCTTCGCCTCCGGCAGCCAGAGATCGCGGTAGCTCGCTAGAGGCGAAGAGCGAAGCCGCAAAGAAGCGGGCTTGTGTGCGGAGCTCGCAGACTGCTGGAAGACGCTGGCTGCCACTCTCTTGCCTCTTGAATTCACTCTTGGCATGCCAATGGAAGGTGTTCCAGGACAACTTGCTTAGTCCTGATGCGTCCCTCTTTGGAAATTCTTGCTGCTCCCCTGAGGCTCCGAGATGCACAGAACACGATGGCAGCTGCTGAAAAAAAAGAAAGGCAGCATCGAGTTTGTCAAGAAACAAGAACATAGGCAGCTGACTGTGTTTGGCAGGGAGCAGCTGCTGGACTTTTGCAATTGCCTTCACTGCGCACAGAAGCCCTCTGCTCTGCTGCTACTTTGTTCTCATTCAGGGAATTGCACACTACTGAAGCTGAGCCGGGCTATTCAGCTCTGCTGCTTTTCAGCATCTCACTCCCCTAATGCCCTGTGGCAGCTCTCGAGGTGTTTTGCCTTTGCCAGGCTGGAATGTGCCTGCTACTACAAAGAGCTGGGCAGGAGCTGGCGGAGAGGACGGCCATCTGCCAGCAGTTTGCAGCTTGCCCAGAAAAGAGCAGTGTCCTTGGAATGTGCAGCAAAATCAATTTCTTGGCAAGTCCGGGGGAAGTGAGCACTGCTTGTACACTTTCTCCATGAGAAACGGAGTGGAAAAGCTTTTCGCTAAGATGTAGACGACCAGAGAGGCAGAATACGGAGCTCCGCAGCTGGCCGAAGGGAAGTGCCGGTTCCCGGCGTCTTTCGGCAGAAGCGGCTCTTCGGAGCGCACCTCTGCCGCTCCACTCATCCGTGCGCGAAGAAGCCGCTTCTTCGCCTCCGGCAGCCAGAGATCGCGGTAGCTCGCTAGAGGCGAAGAGCGAAGCCGCAAAGAAGCGGGCTTGTGTGCGGAGCTCGCAGACAGCTGCAGGACGCTGGCTGCCACTCTCTTGCCTCTTGAATTCACTCTTGGCATGCCAATGGAAGGTGTTCCAGGACAACTTGCCTGGGTTTGCACTTAGTCCTGATGCGTCCCTCTTTGGAAATTCTTGCTGCTCCCCTGAGTCTCCGAGATGTACAGAACACGATGGCAGCTGCTGAAAAAAAAGAAAGGCAGCAGTGAGTTTGTCAAGAAACAAGAACATAGGCAGCTGACTGTGTTTAGCAAGGAGCAGCTGCTGGACTTTTGCAATTGCCTTCACTGCGCACAGAAGCCCTCTGCTCTGCTGCTACTTTGTTCTGATTCAGGAAATTCACACTACTGAAGCTGAGCCAGCCTATTCAGCTCTGCTGCTTTTCAGCATCTCAGCTCCCCTAATGCCCTGTGGCAGCTCTCGAGGTGTTTTGCCTTTGCCAGGCTGGAATGTGCCTGCTACGACAAAGAGCTGGGCAGGAGCTGGCGGAGAGGACGGCCATCTGCCAGCAGTTTGCAGCTTGCCCAGAAAAGAGCAGTGTCCTTGCAATGTGCAGCAAATCCAATTTCTTGGCAAGTTCGGGGGAAGTGAGCACTGCTTGTACACTTTCTCCATGAGAAACGGAGTGGAAAAGCTTTTCGCTAAGATGTAGACGACCAGAGAGGCAGAATGTGGAGCTCCGCAGCTGGCCGAAGGGAAGTGCCGCTTCCCGGCGTCTTTCGGCAGAAGCGGCTCTTCGGAGCGCACCGCTGCCGCTCCACTGATCCGTGCGCGAAGAAGCCGCTTCTTCGCCTCCGGCAGCCAGAGATCGCGGTAGCTCGCTAAAGGCGAAGAGCGAAGCCGCAAAGAAGCGGGCTTGTCTGCGGAGCTCGCAGACTGCTGGAGGATGCTGGCTGCCACTCTCTTGCCTCTTAAATTTTCTCTAGGCATGCGAATTGGGGGTGTTCCCGGACAACTTGCCTGGGTTTGCACTTTACAGCGCACCGCTTCCGCTCCATTCATCCGTGCGCGAAGAAGCCGCTTCTTCGCCTCCGGCAGCCAGAGATCGCGGTAGCTCGTTAGAGGCGAAGAGCGAAGCTGCAAAGAAGAGGGCTTGTGGGCGGAGCTCGCAGACTGCTGCAGGACGCTGGCTGCCACTCTCTTGCCTCTTGAATTCACGCTTGGCATGCGAATGGAAGGTGTTCCAGGACAACATGCCTGGGTTTGCACTTAGTCCTGATGCGTCCCTCTTGGGAAATTCTAGCTGCTCCCCTGAGGCTCCGAGATGCACAGAACACGATGGCAGCTGCTGAAAAAAAAGAAAGGCAGCAGTGAGTTTGTCAAGAAACAAGAACATAGGCAGCTGACTGTGTTTGGCAGGGAGCAGCTGCTGGACTTTTGCAATTGCCTTCACTGCGCACAGAAGCCCTCCGCTCTGCTGCTACTTTGTTCTCATTCAGGGAATTGCACACTACTGAAGCTGAGCCAGCCTATTCAGCTCTGCTGCTTTTCAGCATCTCAGCTCCCCTAATGCCCTGTGGCAGCTCTCGGGGTGTTTTGCCTTTGCCAGGCTGGAACGTGCCTGCTACGACAAAGAGCTGGGCAGGAGCTGGCGGAGAGGACGGCCATCTGCCAGCAGGTTGCAGCTTGCCCAGAAAAGAGCAGTGTCCTTGCAATGTGCAGCAAAATCAATTTCTTGGCAAGTCCGGGGGAAGTGAGCACTGCTTGTACACTTTCTCCATGAGAAACGGAGTGGAAAAGCTTTTCGCTAAGATGTAGACGACCAGAGAGGCAGAATACGGAGCTCCGCAGCTGGCCGAAGGGAAGTGCCGGTTCCCGGCGTCTTTCGGCAGAAGCGGCTCTTCGGAGCGCACCTCTGCCGCTCCACTCATCCGTGCGCGAAGAAGCCGCTTCTTCGCCTCCGGCAGCCAGAGATCGCGGTAGCTCGCTAGAGGCGAAGAGCGAAGCCGCAAAGAAGCGGGCTTGTGTGCGGAGCTCGCAGACAGCTGCAGGACGCTGGCTGCCACTCTCTTGCCTCTTGAATTCACTCTTGGCATGCCAATGGAAGGTGTTCCAGGACAACTTGCCTGGGTTTGCACTTAGTCCTGATGCGTCCCTCTTTGGAAATTCTTGCTGCTCCCCTGAGTCTCCGAGATGTACAGAACACGATGGCAGCTGCTGAAAAAAAAGAAAGGCAGCAGTGAGTTTGTCAAGAAACAAGAACATAGGCAGCTGACTGTGTTTAGCAAGGAGCAGCTGCTGGACTTTTGCAATTGCCTTCACTGCGCACAGAAGCCCTCTGCTCTGCTGCTACTTTGTTCTGATTCAGGAAATTCACACTACTGAAGCTGAGCCAGCCTATTCAGCTCTGCTGCTTTTCAGCATCTCAGCTCCCCTAATGCCCTGTGGCAGCTCTCGAGGTGTTTTGCCTTTGCCAGGCTGGAATGTGCCTGCTACGACAAAGAGCTGGGCAGGAGCTGGCGGAGAGGACGGCCATCTGCCAGCAGTTTGCAGCTTGCCCAGAAAAGAGCAGTGTCCTTGCAATGTGCAGCAAATCCAATTTCTTGGCAAGTTCGGGGGAAGTGAGCACTGCTTGTACACTTTCTCCATGAGAAACGGAGTGGAAAAGCTTTTCGCTAAGATGTAGACGACCAGAGAGGCAGAATACGGAGCTCCGCAGCTGGCCGAAGGGAAGTGCCGCTTCCCGGCGTCTTTCGGCAGAAGCGGCTCTTCGGAGCGCACCTCTGCCGCTCCACTCATCCGTGCGCGAAGAAGCCGCTTCTTCGCCTCCGGCAGCCAGAGATCGCGATAGCTCGCTAAAGGCGAAGAGCGAAGCCGCAAAGAAGCGGGCTTGTCTGCGGAGCTCGCAGACTGCTGGAGGATGCTGGCTGCCACTCTCTTGCCTCTTAAATTTTCTCTAGGCATGCGAATTGGGGGTGTTCCCGGACAACTTGCCTGGGTTTGCACTTTACAGCGCACCGCTTCCGCTCCATTCATCCGTGCGCGAAGAAGCCGCTTCTTCGCCTCCGGCAGCCAGAGATCGCGGTAGCTCGTTAGAGGCGAAGAGCGAAGCCGCAAAGAAGCGGGCTTGTCTGCGGAGCTCGCAGACTGCTGAAGGACGCTGGCTGCCACTCTTTTGCCTCTTGAATTCACGCTTGGCATGCGAATGGAAGGTGTTCCAGGACAACATGCCTGGGTTTGCACTTAGTCCTGATGCGTCCCTCTTGGGAAATTCTAGCTGCTCCCCTGAGTCTCCGAGATGCACAGAACACGATGGCAGCTGCTGAAAAAAAAGAAAGGCAGCAGTGAGTTTGTCAAGAAACAAGAACATAGGCAGCTGACTGTGTTTGGCAAGGAGCAGCTGCTGGACTTTTGCAATTGCCTTCACTGCGCACAGAAGCCCTCTGCTCTGCTGCTACTTTGTTCTCATTCAGGGAATTGCACACTACTGAAGCTGAGCCAGCCTATTCAGCTCTGCTGCTTTTCAGCATCTCAGCTCCCCTAATGCCCTGTGGCAGCTCTCGAGGTGTTTTGCCTTTGCCAGGCTGGAACGTGCCTGCTACTCCAAAGAGCTGGGCAGGAGCTGGCGGAGAGGACGGCCATCTGCCAGCAGTTTGCAGCTTGCCCAGAAAAGAGCAGTGTCCTTGCAATGTGCAGCAAAATCAATTTCTTGGCAAGTTCGGGGGAAGTGAGCACTGCTTGTACACTTTCTCCATGAGAAACGGAGTGGAAAAGCTTTTCGCTAAGATGTAGACGACCAGAGAGGCAGAATACGGAGCTCCGCAGCTGGCCGAAGGGAAGTGCCGCTTCCCGGCGTCTTTCGGCAGAAGCGGCGCTTCGGAGCGCACCGCTGCCGCTCCACTGATCCGTGCGCGAAGAAGCCGCTTCTTCGCCTCCGGCAGCCAGAGATCGCGGTAGCTCGCTAGAGGCGAAGAGCGAAGCCGCAAAGAAGCGGGCTTGTGTGCGGAGCTCGCAGACTGCTGGAAGACGCTGGCTGCCACTCTCTTGCCTCTTGAATTCACTCTTGGCATGCCAATGGAAGGTGTTCCAGGACAACTTGCTTAGTCCTGATGCGTCCCTCTTTGGAAATTCTTGCTGCTCCCCTGAGGCTCCGAGATGCACAGAACACGATGGCAGCTGCTGAAAAAAAAGAAAGGCAGCATCGAGTTTGTCAAGAAACAAGAACATAGGCAGCTGACTGTGTTTGGCAGGGAGCAGCTGCTGGACTTTTGCAATTGCCTTCACTGCGCACAGAAGCCCTCTGCTCTGCTGCTACTTTGTTCTCATTCAGGGAATTGCACACTACTGAAGCTGAGCCGGGCTATTCAGCTCTGCTGCTTTTCAGCATCTCACTCCCCTAATGCCCTGTGGCAGCTCTCGAGGTGTTTTGCCTTTGCCAGGCTGGAATGTGCCTGCTACTACAAAGAGCTGGGCAGGAGCTGGCGGAGAGGACGGCCATCTGCCAGCAGTTTGCAGCTTGCCCAGAAAAGAGCAGTGTCCTTGGAATGTGCAGCAAAATCAATTTCTTGGCAAGTCCGGGGGAAGTGAGCACTGCTTGTACACTTTCTCCATGAGAAACGGAGTGGAAAAGCTTTTCGCTAAGATGTAGACGACCAGAGAGGCAGAATACGGAGCTCCGCAGCTGGCCGAAGGGAAGTGCCGGTTCCCGGCGTCTTTCGGCAGAAGCGGCTCTTCGGAGCGCACCTCTGCCGCTCCACTCATCCGTGCGCGAAGAAGCCGCTTCTTCGCCTCCGGCAGCCAGAGATCGCGGTAGCTCGCTAGAGGCGAAGAGCGAAGCCGCAAAGAAGCGGGCTTGTGTGCGGAGCTCGCAGACAGCTGCAGGACGCTGGCTGCCACTCTCTTGCCTCTTGAATTCACTCTTGGCATGCCAATGGAAGGTGTTCCAGGACAACTTGCCTGGGTTTGCACTTAGTCCTGATGCGTCCCTCTTTGGAAATTCTTGCTGCTCCCCTGAGTCTCCGAGATGTACAGAACACGATGGCAGCTGCTGAAAAAAAAGAAAGGCAGCAGTGAGTTTGTCAAGAAACAAGAACATAGGCAGCTGACTGTGTTTAGCAAGGAGCAGCTGCTGGACTTTTGCAATTGCCTTCACTGCGCACAGAAGCCCTCTGCTCTGCTGCTACTTTGTTCTGATTCAGGAAATTCACACTACTGAAGCTGAGCCAGCCTATTCAGCTCTGCTGCTTTTCAGCATCTCAGCTCCCCTAATGCCCTGTGGCAGCTCTCGAGGTGTTTTGCCTTTGCCAGGCTGGAATGTGCCTGCTACGACAAAGAGCTGGGCAGGAGCTGGCGGAGAGGACGGCCATCTGCCAGCAGTTTGCAGCTTGCCCAGAAAAGAGCAGTGTCCTTGCAATGTGCAGCAAATCCAATTTCTTGGCAAGTTCGGGGGAAGTGAGCACTGCTTGTACACTTTCTCCATGAGAAACGGAGTGGAAAAGCTTTTCGCTAAGATGTAGACGACCAGAGAGGCAGAATGTGGAGCTCCGCAGCTGGCCGAAGGGAAGTGCCGCTTCCCGGCGTCTTTCGGCAGAAGCGGCTCTTCGGAGCGCACCGCTGCCGCTCCACTGATCCGTGCGCGAAGAAGCCGCTTCTTCGCCTCCGGCAGCCAGAGATCGCGGTAGCTCGCTAAAGGCGAAGAGCGAAGCCGCAAAGAAGCGGGCTTGTCTGCGGAGCTCGCAGACTGCTGGAGGATGCTGGCTGCCACTCTCTTGCCTCTTAAATTTTCTCTAGGCATGCGAATTGGGGGTGTTCCCGGACAACTTGCCTGGGTTTGCACTTTACAGCGCACCGCTTCCGCTCCATTCATCCGTGCGCGAAGAAGCCGCTTCTTCGCCTCCGGCAGCCAGAGATCGCGGTAGCTCGTTAGAGGCGAAGAGCGAAGCCGCAAAGAAGCGGGCTTGTGGGCGGAGCTCGCAGACTGCTGCAGGACGCTGGCTGCCACTCTCTTGCCTCTTGAATTCACGCTTGGCATGCGAATGGAAGGTGTTCCAGGACAACATGCCTGGGTTTGCACTTAGTCCTGATGCGTCCCTCTTGGGAAATTCTAGCTGCTCCCCTGAGGCTCCGAGATGCACAGAACACGATGGCAGCTGCTGAAAAAAAAGAAAGGCAGCAGTGAGTTTGTCAAGAAACAAGAACATAGGCAGCTGACTGTGTTTGGCAGGGAGCAGCTGCTGGACTTTTGCAATTGCCTTCACTGCGCACAGAAGCCCTCCGCTCTGCTGCTACTTTGTTCTCATTCAGGGAATTGCACACTACTGAAGCTGAGCCAGCCTATTCAGCTCTGCTGCTTTTCAGCATCTCAGCTCCCCTAATGCCCTGTGGCAGCTCTCGAGGTGTTTTGCCTTTGCCAGGCTGGAACGTGCCTGCTACGACAAAGAGCTGGGCAGGAGCTGGCGGAGAGGACGGCCATCTGCCAGCAGGTTGCAGCTTGCCCAGAAAAGAGCAGTGTCCTTGCAATGTGCAGCAAAATCAATTTCTTGGCAAGTTCGGGGGAAGTGAGCACTGCTTGTACACTTTCTCCATGAGAAACGGAGTGGAAAAGCTTTTCGCTAAGATGTAGACGACCAGAGAGGCAGAATACGGAGCTCCGCAGCTGGCCGAAGGGAAGTGCCGCTTCCCGGCGTCTTTCGGCAGAAGCGGCTCTTCGGAGCGCACCTCTGCCGCTCCACTCATCCGTGCGCGAAGAAGCCGCTTCTTCGCCTCCGGCAGCCAGAGATCGCGGTAGCTCGCTAGAGGCGAAGAGCGAAGCCGCAAAGAAGCGGGCTTGTGTGCGGAGCTCGCAGACAGCTGCAGGACGCTGGCTGCCACTCTCTTGCCTCTTGAATTCACTCTTGGCATGCCAATGGAAAGTGTTCCAGGACAACTTGCTTAGTCCTGATGCGTCCCTCTTTGGAAATTCTTGCTGCTCCCCTGAGGCTCCGAGATGCACAGAACACGATGGCAGCTGCTGAAAAAAAAGAAAGGCAGCATCGAGTTTGTCAAGAAACAAGAACATAGGCAGCTGACTGTGTTTGGCAGGGAGCAGCTTCTGGACTTTTGCAATTGCCTTCACTGCGCACAGAAGCCCTCTGCTCTGCTGCTACTTTGTTCTCATTCAGGGAATTGCACACTACTGAAGCTGAGCCGGGCTATTCAGCTCTGCTGCTTTTCAGCATCTCACTCCCCTAATGCCCTGTGGCAGCTCTCGAGGTGTTTTGCCTTTGCCAGGCTGGAATGTGCCTGCTACTACAAAGAGCTGGGCAGGAGCTGGCGGAGAGGACGGCCATCTGCCAGCAGTTTGCAGCTTGCCCAGAAAAGAGCAGTGTCCTTGGAATGTGCAGCAAAATCAATTTCTTGGCAAGTTCGGGGGAAGTGAGCACTGCTTGTACACTTTCTCCATGAGAAACGGAGTGGAAAAGCTTTTCGCTAAGATGTAGACGACCAGAGAGGCAGAATACGGAGCTCCGCAGCTGGCCGAAGGGAAGTGCCGCTTCCCGGCGTCTTTCGGCAGAAGCGGCTCTTCGGAGCGCACCTCTGCCGCTCCACTGATCCGTGCGCGAAGAAGCCGCTTCTTCGCCTCCGGCAGCCAGAGATCGCGGTAGCTCGCTAGAGGCGAAGAGCGAAGCCGCAAAGAAGCGGGCTTGTGTGCGGAGCTCGCAGACTGCTGGAAGACGCTGGCTGCCACTCTCTTGCCTCTTGAATTCACTCTTGGCATGCCAATGGAAGGTGTTCCAGGACAACTTGCCTGGGTTTGCACTTAGTCCTGATGCGTCCCTCTTTGGAAATTCTTGCTGCTCCCCTGAGTCTCCGAGATGTACAGAACACGATGGCAGCTGCTGAAAAAAAAGAAAGGCAGCAGTGAGTTTGTCAAGAAACAAGAACATAGGCAGCTGACTGTGTTTAGCAAGGAGCAGCTGCTGGACTTTTGCAGTTGCCTTCACTGCGCACAGAAGCCCTCTGCTCTGCTGCTACTTTGTTCTGATTCAGGAAATTCACACTACTGAAGCTGAGCCAGCCTATTCAGCTCTGCTGCTTTTCAGCATCTCAGCTCCCCTAATGCCCTGTGGCAGCTCTCGAGGTGTTTTGCCTTTGCCAGGCTGGAATGTGCCTGCTACGACAAAGAGCTGGGCAGGAGCTGGCGGAGAGGACGGCCATCTGCCAGCAGTTTGCAGCTTGCCCAGAAAAGAGCAGTGTCCTTGCAATGTGCAGCAAATCCAATTTCTTGGCAAGTTCGGGGGAAGTGAGCACTGCTTGTACACTTTCTCCTTGAGAAACGGAGTGGAAAAGCTTTTCGCTAAGATGTAGACGACCAGAGAGGCAGAATACGGAGCTCCGCAGCTGGCCGAAGGGAAGTGCCGCTTCCCGGCGTCTTTCGGCAGAAGCGGCTCTTCGGAGCGCACCTCTGCCGCTCCACTCATCCGTGCGCGAAGAAGCCGCTTCTTCGCCTCCGGCAGCCAGAGATCGCGGTAGCTCGCTAGAGGCGAAGAGCGAAGCCGCAAAGAAGCGGGCTTGTGTGCGGAGCTCGCAGACTGCTGGAAGACGCTGGCTGCCACTCTCTTGCCTCTTGAATTCACTCTTGGCATGCCAATGGAAGGTGTTCCAGGACAACTTGCTTAGTCCTGATGCGTCCCTCTTTGGAAATTCTTGCTGCTCCCCTGAGTCTCCGAGATGCACAGAACACGATGGCAGCTGCTGAAAAAAAAGAAAGGCAGCATCGAGTTTGTCAAGAAACAAGAACATAGGCAGCTGACTGTGTTTGGCAGGGAGCAGCTGCTGGACTTTTGCAATTGCCTTCACTGCGCACAGAAGCCCTCTGCTCTGCTGCTACTTTGTTCTCATTCAGGGAATTGCACACTACTGAAGCTGAGCCGGGCTATTCAGCTCTGCTGCTTTTCAGCATCTCACTCCCCTAATGCCCTGTGGCAGCTCTCGAGGTGTTTTGCCTTTGCCAGGCTGGAATGTGCCTGCTACTACAAAGAGCTGGGCAGGAGCTGGCGGAGAGGACGGCCATCTGCCAGCAGTTTGCAGCTTGCCCAGAAAAGAGCAGTGTCCTTGGAATGTGCAGCAAAATCAATTTCTTGGCAAGTCCGGGGGAAGTGAGCACTGCTTGTACACTTTCTCCATGAGAAACGGAGTGGAAAAGCTTTTCGCTAAGATGTAGACGACCAGAGAGGCAGAATACGGAGCTCCGCAGCTGGCCGAAGGGAAGTGCCGGTTCCCGGCGTCTTTCGGCAGAAGCGGCTCTTCGGAGCGCACCTCTGCCGCTCCACTCATCCGTGCGCGAAGAAGCCGCTTCTTCGCCTCCGGCAGCCAGAGATCGCGGTAGCTCGCTAGAGGCGAAGAGCGAAGCCGCAAAGAAGCGGGCTTGTGTGCGGAGCTCGCAGACAGCTGCAGGACGCTGGCTGCCACTCTCTTGCCTCTTGAATTCACTCTTGGCATGCCAATGGAAGGTGTTCCAGGACAACTTGCCTGGGTTTGCACTTAGTCCTGATGCGTCCCTCTTTGGAAATTCTTGCTGCTCCCCTGAGTCTCCGAGATGTACAGAACACGATGGCAGCTGCTGAAAAAAAAGAAAGGCAGCAGTGAGTTTGTCAAGAAACAAGAACATAGGCAGCTGACTGTGTTTAGCAAGGAGCAGCTGCTGGACTTTTGCAATTGCCTTCACTGCGCACAGAAGCCCTCTGCTCTGCTGCTACTTTGTTCTGATTCAGGAAATTCACACTACTGAAGCTGAGCCAGCCTATTCAGCTCTGCTGCTTTTCAGCATCTCAGCTCCCCTAATGCCCTGTGGCAGCTCTCGAGGTGTTTTGCCTTTGCCAGGCTGGAATGTGCCTGCTACGACAAAGAGCTGGGCAGGAGCTGGCGGAGAGGACGGCCATCTGCCAGCAGTTTGCAGCTTGCCCAGAAAAGAGCAGTGTCCTTGCAATGTGCAGCAAATCCAATTTCTTGGCAAGTTCGGGGGAAGTGAGCACTGCTTGTACACTTTCTCCATGAGAAACGGAGTGGAAAAGCTTTTCGCTAAGATGTAGACGACCAGAGAGGCAGAATGTGGAGCTCCGCAGCTGGCCGAAGGGAAGTGCCGCTTCCCGGCGTCTTTCGGCAGAAGCGGCTCTTCGGAGCGCACCGCTGCCGCTCCACTGATCCGTGCGCGAAGAAGCCGCTTCTTCGCCTCCGGCAGCCAGAGATCGCGGTAGCTCGCTAAAGGCGAAGAGCGAAGCCGCAAAGAAGCGGGCTTGTCTGCGGAGCTCGCAGACTGCTGGAGGATGCTGGCTGCCACTCTCTTGCCTCTTAAATTTTCTCTAGGCATGCGAATTGGGGGTGTTCCCGGACAACTTGCCTGGGTTTGCACTTTACAGCGCACCGCTTCCGCTCCATTCATCCGTGCGCGAAGAAGCCGCTTCTTCGCCTCCGGCACCCAGAGATCGCGGTAGCTCGTTAGAGGCGAAGAGCGAAGCTGCAAAGAAGCGGGCTTGTGGGCGGAGCTCGCAGACTGCTGCAGGACGCTGGCTGCCACTCTCTTGCCTCTTGAATTCACGCTTGGCATGCGAATGGAAGGTGTTCCAGGACAACATGCCTGGGTTTGCACTTAGTCCTGATGCGTCCCTCTTGGGAAATTCTAGCTGCTCCCCTGAGGCTCCGAGATGCACAGAACACGATGGCAGCTGCTGAAAAAAAAGAAAGGCAGCAGTGAGTTTGTCAAGAAACAAGAACATAGGCAGCTGACTGTGTTTGGCAGGGAGCAGCTGCTGGACTTTTGCAATTGCCTTCACTGCGCACAGAAGCCCTCCGCTCTGCTGCTACTTTGTTCTCATTCAGGGAATTGCACACTACTGAAGCTGAGCCAGCCTATTCAGCTCTGCTGCTTTTCAGCATCTCAGCTCCCCTAATGCCCTGTGGCAGCTCTCGGGGTGTTTTGCCTTTGCCAGGCTGGAACGTGCCTGCTACTACAAAGAGCTGGGCAGGAGCTGGCGGAGAGGACGGCCATCTGCCAGCAGGTTGCAGCTTGCCCAGAAAAGAGCAGTGTCCTTGCAATGTGCAGCAAAATCAATTTCTTGGCAAGTTCGGGGGAAGTGAGCACTGCTTGTACACTTTCTCCATGAGAAACGGAGTGGAAAAGCTTTTTGCTAAAGTGTAGACGACCAGAGAGGCAGAATACGGAGCTCCGCAGCTGGCCGAAGGGAAGTGCCGGTTCCCGGCGTCTTTCGGCAGAAGCGGCTCTTCGGAGCGCACCTCTGCCGCTCCACTCATCCGTGCACGAAGAAGCCGCTTCTTCGCCTCCGGCAGCCAGAGATCGCGGTAGCTCGCTAGAGGCGAAGAGCGAAGCCGCAAAGAAGCGGGCTTGTGTGCGGAGCTCGCAGACAGCTGCAGGACGCTGGCTGCCACTCTCTTGCCTCTTGAATTCACGCTTGGCATGCCAATGGAAGGTGTTCCAGGACAACTTGCTTAGTCCTGATGCGTCCCTCTTTGGAAATTCTTGCTGCTCCCCTGAGGCTCCGAGATGCACAGAACACGATGGCAGCTGCTGAAAAAAAAGAAAGGCAGCATCGAGTTTGTCAAGAAACAAGAACATAGGCAGCTGACTGTGTTTGGCAGGGAGCAGCTGCTGGACTTTTGCAATTGCCTTCACTGCGCACAGAAGCCCTCTGCTCTGCTGCTACTTTGTTCTCATTCAGGGAATTGCACACTACTGAAGCTGAGCCGGGCTATTCAGCTCTGCTGCTTTTCAGCATCTCACTCCCCTAATGCCCTGTGGCAGCTCTCGAGGTGTTTTGCCTTTGCCAGGCTGGAATGTGCCTGCTACGACAAAGAGCTGGGCAGGAGCTGGCGGAGAGGACGGCCATCTGCCAGCAGTTTGCAGCTTGCCCAGAAAAGAGCAGTGTCCTTGGAATGTGCAGCAAAATCAATTTCTTGGCAAGTTCGGGGGAAGTGAGCACTGCTTGTACACTTTCTCCATGAGAAACGGAGTGGAAAAGCTTTTCGCTAAGATGTAGACGACCAGAGAGGCAGAATACGGAGCTCCGCAGCTGGCCGAAGGGAAGTGCCGCTTCCCGGCGTCTTTCGGCAGAAGCGGCTCTTCGGAGCGCACCTCTGCCGCTCCACTGATCCGTGCGCGAAGAAGCCGCTTCTTCGCCTCCGGCAGCCAGAGATCGCGGTAGCTCGCTAGAGGCGAAGAGCGAAGCCGCAAAGAAGCGGGCTTGTGTGCGGAGCTCGCAGACTGCTGGAAGACGCTGGCTGCCACTCTCTTGCCTCTTGAATTCACTCTTGGCATGCCAATGGAAGGTGTTCCAGGACAACTTGCCTGGGTTTGCACTTAGTCCTGATGCGTCCCTCTTTGGAAATTCTTGCTGCTCCCCTGAGTCTCCGAGATGTACAGAACACGATGGCAGCTGCTGAAAAAAAAGAAAGGCAGCAGTGAGTTTGTCAAGAAACAAGAACATAGGCAGCTGACTGTGTTTAGCAAGGAGCAGCTGCTGGACTTTTGCAATTGCCTTCACTGCGCACAGAAGCCCTCTGCTCTGCTGCTACTTTGTTCTGATTCAGGAAATTCACACTACTGAAGCTGAGCCAGCCTATTCAGCTCTGCTGCTTTTCAGCATCTCAGCTCCCCTAATGCCCTGTGGCAGCTCTCGAGGTGTTTTGCCTTTGCCAGGCTGGAATGTGCCTGCTACGACAAAGAGCTGGGCAGGAGCTGGCGGAGAGGACGGCCATCTGCCAGCAGTTTGCAGCTTGCCCAGAAAAGAGCAGTGTCCTTGCAATGTGCAGCAAATCCAATTTCTTGGCAAGTTCGGGGGAAGTGAGCACTGCTTGTACACTTTCTCCATGAGAAACGGAGTGGAAAAGCTTTTCGCTAAGATGTAGACGACCAGAGAGGCAGAATGTGGAGCTCCGCAGCTGGCCGAAGGGAAGTGCCGCTTCCCGGCGTCTTTCGGCAGAAGCGGCTCTTCGGAGCGCACCGCTGCCGCTCCACTGATCCGTGCGCGAAGAAGCCGCTTCTTCGCCTCCGGCAGCCAGAGATCGCGGTAGCTCGCTAAAGGCGAAGAGCGAAGCCGCAAAGAAGCGGGCTTGTCTGCGGAGCTCGCAGACTGCTGGAGGATGCTGGCTGCCACTCTCTTGCCTCTTAAATTTTCTCTAGGCATGCGAATTGGGGGTGTTCCCGGACAACTTGCCTGGGTTTGCACTTTACAGCGCACCGCTTCCGCTCCATTCATCCGTGCGCGAAGAAGCCGCTTCTTCGCCTCCGGCAGCCAGAGATCGCGGTAGCTCGTTAGAGGCGAAGAGCGAAGCTGCAAAGAAGCGGGCTTGTGTGCGGAGCTCGCAGACTGCTGCAGGACGCTGGCTGCCACTCTTTTGCCTCTTGAATTCACGCTTGGCATGCGAATGGAAGGTGTTCCAGGACAACATGCCTGGGTTTGCACTTAGTCCTGATGCGTCCCTCTTGGGAAATTCTAGCTGCTCCCCTGAGGCTTCGAGATGCACAGAACACGATGGCAGCTGCTGAAAAAAAAGAAAGGCAGCAGTGAGTTTGTCAAGAAACAAGAACATAGGCAGCTGACTGTGTTTGGCAGGGAGCAGCTGCTGGACTTTTGCAATTGCCTTCACTGCGCACAGAAGCCCTCCGCTCTGCTGCTACTTTGTTCTCATTCAGGGAATTGCACACTACTGAAGCTGAGCCAGCCTATTCAGCTCTGCTGCTTTTCAGCATCTCAGCTCCCCTAATGCCCTGTGGCAGCTCTCGGGGTGTTTTGCCTTTGCCAGGCTGGAACGTGCCTGCTACTACAAAGAGCTGGGCAGGAGCTGGCGGAGAGGACGGCCATCTGCCAGCAGGTTGCAGCTTGCCCAGAAAAGAGCAGTGTCCTTGCAATGTGCAGCAAAATCAATTTCTTGGCAAGTTCGGGGGAAGTGAGCACTGCTTGTACACTTTCTCCATGAGAAACGGAGTGGAAAAGCTTTTCGCTAAGATGTAGACGACCAGAGAGGCAGAATACGGAGCTCCGCAGCTGGCCGAAGGGAAGTGCCGCTTCCCGGCGTCTTTCGGCAGAAGCGGCTCTTCGGAGCGCACCTCTTCCGCTCCACTCATCCGTGCGCGAAGAAGCCGCTTCTTCGCCTCTGGCAGCCAGAGATCGCGGTAGCTCGCTAGAGGCGAAGAGCGAAGCCGCAAAGAAGCGGGCTTGTGTGCGGAGCTCGCAGACTGCTGGAAGACGCTGGCTGCCACTCTCTTGCCTCTTGAATTCACTCTTGGCATGCCAATGGAAGGTGTTCCAGGACAACTTGCCTGGGTTTGCACTTAGTCCTGATGCGTCCCTCTTGGGAAATTCTAGCTGCTCCCCTGAGTCTCCGAGATGCACAGAACCCGATGGCAGCTGCTGAAAAAAAAGAAAGGCAGCAGTGAGTTTGTCAAGAAACAAGAACATAGGCAGCTGACTGTGTTTGGCAAGGAGCAGCTGCTGGACTTTTGCAATTGCCTTCACTGCGCACAGAAGCCCTCCGCTCTGCTGCTACTTTGTTCTCATTCAGGGAATTGCACACTACTGAAGCTGAGCCAGCCTATTCAGCTCTGCTGCTTTTCAGCATCTCAGCTCCCCTAATGCCCTGTGGCAGCTCTCGAGGTGTTTTGCCTTTGCCAGGCTGGAATGTGCCTGCTACGACAAAGAGCTGGGCAGGAGCTGGCGGAGAGGACGGCCATCTGCCAGCAGTTTGCAGCTTGCCCAGAAAAGAGCAGTGTCCTTGCAATGTGCAGCAAA
Organism: Vidua macroura; assembly: GCF_024509145.1. Taxonomy (NCBI): domain Eukaryota; kingdom Metazoa; phylum Chordata; class Aves; order Passeriformes; family Viduidae; genus Vidua; species Vidua macroura. Next base: position 3,111,995 of record NC_071598.1, on the reverse strand, counting down.
TCCAATTTCTTGGCAAGTTCGGGGGAAGTGAGCACTGCTTGTACACTTTCTCCTTGAGAAACGGAGTGGAAAAGCTTTTCGCTAAGATGTAGACGACCAGAGAGGCAGAATACGGAGCTCCGCAGCTGGCCGAAGGGAAGTGCCGCTTCCCGGCGTCTTTCGGCAGAAGCGGCTCTTCGGAGCGCACCGCTGCCGCTCCACTGATCCGTGCGCGAAGAAGCCGCTTCTTCGCCTCCGGCAGCCAGAGATCGCGGTAGCTCGCTAGAGGCGAAGAGCGAAGCCGCAAAGAAGCGGGCTTGTCTGCGGAGCTCGCAGACTGCTGGAGGATGCTGGCTGCCACTCTCTTGCCTCTTAAATTTTCTCTAGGCATGCGAATTGGGGGTGTTCCCGGACAACTTGCCTGGGTTTGCACTTTACAGCGCACCGCTTCCGCTCCATTCATCCGTGCGCGAAGAAGCCGCTTCTTCGCCTCCGGCAGCCAGAGATCGCGGTAGCTCGTTAGAGGCAAAGAGCGAAGCCGCAAAGAAGCGGGCTTGTGTGCGGAGCTCGCAGACTGCTGCAGGACGCTGGCTGCCACTCTTTTGCCTCTTGAATTCACGCTTGGCATGCGAATGGAAGGTGTTCCAGGACAACATGCCTGGGTTTGCACTTAGTCCTGATGCGTCCCTCTTTGGAAATTCTTGCTGCTCCCCTGAGTCTCCGAGATGTACAGAACACGATGGCAGCTGCTGAAAAAAAAGAAAGGCAGCAGTGAGTTTGTCAAGAAACAAGAACATAGGCAGCTGACTGTGTTTAGCAAGGAGCAGCTGCTGGACTTTTGCAATTGCCTTCACTGCGCACAGAAGCCCTCTGCTCTGCTGCTACTTTGTTCTGGTTCAGGAAATTCACACTACTGAAGCTGAGCCAGCCTATTCAGCTCTGCTGCTTTTCAGCATCTCAGCTCCCCTAATGCCCTGTGGCAGCTCTCGAGGTGTTTTGCCTTTGCCAGGCTGGAATGTGCCTGCTACTACAAAGAGCTGGGCAGGAGCTGGCGGAGAGGACGGCCATCTGCCAGCAGTTTGCAGCTTGCCCAGAAAAGAGCAGTGTCCTTGCAATGTGCAGCAAATCCAATTTCTTGGCAAGTCCGGGGGAAGTGAGCACTGCTTGTACACTTTCTCCATGAGAAACGGAGTGGAAAAGCTTTTCGCTAAGATGTAGACGACCAGAGAGGCAGAATACGGAGCTCCGCAGCTGGCCGAAGGGAAGTGCCGCTTCCCGGCGTCTTTCGGCAGAAGCGGCTCTTCGGAGCGCACCTCTGCCGCTCCACTGATCCGTGCGCGAAGAAGCCGCTTCTTCGCCTCCGGCAGCCAGAGATCGCGGTAGCTCGCTAGAGGCGAAGAGCGAAGCCGCAAAGAAGCGGGCTTGTGTGCGGAGCTCGCAGACTGCTGGAAGACGCTGGCTGCCACTCTCTTGCCTCTTGAATTCACTCTTGGCATGCCAATGGAAGGTGTTCCAGGACAACTTGCTTAGTCCTGATGCGTCCCTCTTTGGAAATTCTTGCTGCTCCCCTGAGGCTCCGAGATGCACAGAACACGATGGCAGCTGCTGAAAAAAAAGAAAGGCAGCATCGAGTTTGTCAAGAAACAAGAACATAGGCAGCTGACTGTGTTTGGCAGGGAGCAGCTGCTGGACTTTTGCAATTGCCTTCACTGCGCACAGAAGCCCTCTGCTCTGCTGCTACTTTGTTCTCATTCAGGGAATTGCACACTACTGAAGCTGAGCCGGGCTATTCAGCTCTGCTGCTTTTCAGCATCTCACTCCCCTAATGCCCTGTGGCAGCTCTCGAGGTGTTTTGCCTTTGCCAGGCTGGAATGTGCCTGCTACTACAAAGAGCTGGGCAGGAGCTGGCGGAGAGGACGGCCATCTGCCAGCAGTTTGCAGCTTGCCCAGAAAAGAGCAGTGTCCTTGGAATGTGCAGCAAAATCAATTTCTTGGCAAGTTCGGGGGAAGTGAGCACTGCTTGTACACTTTCTCCATGAGAAACGGAGTGGAAAAGCTTTTCGCTAAGATGTAGACGACCAGAGAGGCAGAATACGGAGCTCCGCAGCTGGCCGAAGGGAAGTGCCGCTTCCCGGCGTCTTTCGGCAGAAGCGGCTCTTCGGAGCGCACCTCTGCCGCTCCACTCATCCGTGCGCGAAGAAGCCGCTTCTTCGCCTCCGGCAGCCAGAGATCGCGGTAGCTCGCTAGAGGCGAAGAGCGAAGCCGCAAAGAAGCGGGCTTGTGTGCGGAGCTCGCAGACAGCTGCAGGACGCTGGCTGCCACTCTCTTGCCTCTTGAATTCACTCTTGGCATGCCAATGGAAGGTGTTCCAGGACAACTTGCTTAGTCCTGATGCGTCCCTCTTTGGAAATTCTTGCTGCTCCCCTGAGGCTCCGAGATGCACAGAACACGATGGCAGCTGCTGAAAAAAAAGAAAGGCAGCAGTGAGTTTGTCAAGAAACAAGAACATAGGCAGCTGACTGTGTTTGGCAAGGAGCAGCTGCTGGACTTTTGCAATTGCCTTCACTGCGCACAGAAGCCCTCCGCTCTGCTGCTACTTTGTTCTCATTCAGGGAATTGCACACTACTGAAGCTGAGCCAGCCTATTCAGCTCTGCTGCTTTTCAGCATCTCAGCTCCCCTAATGCCCTGTGGCAGCTCTCGAGGTGTTTTGCCTTTGCCAGGCTGGAATGTGCCTGCTACGACAAAGAGCTGGGCAGGAGCTGGCGGAGAGGACGGCCATCTGCCAGCAGTTTGCAGCTTGCCCAGAAAAGAGCAGTGTCCTTGCAATGTGCAGCAAATCCAATTTCTTGGCAAGTTCGGGGGAAGTGAGCACTGCTTGTACACTTTCTCCTTGAGAAACGGAGTGGAAAAGCTTTTCGCTAAGATGTAGACGACCAGAGAGGCAGAATACGGAGCTCCGCAGCTGGCCGAAGGGAAGTGCCGCTTCCCGGCGTCTTTCGGCAGAAGCGGCTCTTCGGAGCGCACCTCTGCCGCTCCACTCATCCGTGCGCGAAGAAGCCGCTTCTTCGCCTCCGGCAGCCAGAGATCGCGGTAGCTCGCTAGAGGCGAAGAGCGAAGCCGCAAAGAAGCGGGCTTGTGTGCGGAGCTCGCAGACTGCTGGAAGACGCTGGCTGCCACTCTCTTGCCTCTTGAATTCACTCTTGGCATGCCAATGGAAGGTGTTCCAGGACAACTTGCTTAGTCCTGATGCGTCCCTCTTTGGAAATTCTTGCTGCTCCCCTGAGGCTCCGAGATGCACAGAACACGATGGCAGCTGCTGAAAAAAAAGAAAGGCAGCAGTGAGTTTGTCAAGAAACAAGAACATAGGCAGCTGACTGTGTTTAGCAAGGAGCAGCTGCTGGACTTTTGCAATTGCCTTCACTGCGCACAGAAGCCCTCTGCTCTGCTGCTACTTTGTTCTGATTCAGGAAATTCACACTACTGAAGCTGAGCCAGCCTATTCAGCTCTGCTGCTTTTCAGCATCTCAGCTCCCCTAATGCCCTGTGGCAGCTCTCGAGGTGTTTTGCCTTTGCCAGGCTGGAATGTGCCTGCTACGACAAAGAGCTGGGCAGGAGCTGGCGGAGAGGACGGCCATCTGCCAGCAGTTTGCAGCTTGCCCAGAAAAGAGCAGTGTCCTTGCAATGTGCAGCAAATCCAATTTCTTGGCAAGTTCGGGGGAAGTGAGCACTGCTTGTACACTTTCTCCATGAGAAACGGAGTGGAAAAGCTTTTCGCTAAGATGTAGACGACCAGAGAGGCAGAATGTGGAGCTCCGCAGCTGGCCGAAGGGAAGTGCCACTTCCCGGCGTCTTTCGGCAGAAGCGGCTCTTCGGAGCGCACCGCTGCCGCTCCACTGATCCGTGCGCGAAGAAGCCGCTTCTTCGCCTCCGGCAGCCAGAGATCGCGGTAGCTCGCTAAAGGCGAAGAGCGAAGCCGCAAAGAAGCGGGCTTGTCTGCGGAGCTCGCAGACTGCTGGAGGATGCTGGCTGCCACTCTCTTGCCTCTTAAATTTTCTCTAGGCATGCGAATTGGGGGTGTTCCCGGACAACTTGCCTGGGTTTGCACTTTACAGCGCACCGCTTCCGCTCCATTCATCCGTGCGCGAAGAAGCCGCTTCTTCGCCTCCGGCAGCCAGAGATCGCGGTAGCTCGTTAGAGGCGAAGAGCGAAGCTGCAAAGAAGCGGGCTTGTGGGCGGAGCTCGCAGACTGCTGCAGGACGCTGGCTGCCACTCTTTTGCCTCTTGAATTCACGCTTGGCATGCGAATGGAAGGTGTTCCAGGACAACATGCCTGGGTTTGCACTTAGTCCTGATGCGTCCCTCTTGGGAAATTCTAGCTGCTCCCCTGAGGCTCCGAGATGCACAGAACACGATGGCAGCTGCTGAAAAAAAAGAAAGGCAGCAGTGAGTTTGTCAAGAAACAAGAACATAGGCAGCTGACTGTGTTTGGCAGGGAGCAGCTGCTGGACTTTTGCAATTGCCTTCACTGCGCACAGAAGCCCTCCGCTCTGCTGCTACTTTGTTCTCATTCAGGGAATTGCACACTACTGAAGCTGAGCCAGCCTATTCAGCTCTGCTGCTTTTCAGCATCTCAGCTCCCCTAATGCCCTGTGGCAGCTCTCGGGGTGTTTTGCCTTTGCCAGGCTGGAACGTGCCTGCTACTACAAAGAGCTGGGCAGGAGCTGGCGGAGAGGACGGCCATCTGCCAGCAGGTTGCAGCTTGCCCAGAAAAGAGCAGTGTCCTTGCAATGTGCAGCAAAATCAATTTCTTGGCAAGTTCGGGGGAAGTGAGCACTGCTTGTACACTTTCTCCATGAGAAACGGAGTGGAAAAGCTTTTCGCTAAGATGTAGACGACCAGAGAGGCAGAATACGGAGCTCCGCAGCTGGCCGAAGGGAAGTGCCGCTTCCCGGCGTCTTTCGGCAGAAGCGGCTCTTCGGAGCGCACCTCTTCCGCTCCACTGATCCGTGCGCGAAGAAGCCGCTTCTTCGCCTCCGGCAGCCAGAGATCGCGGTAGCTCGCTAGAGGCGAAGAGCGAAGCCGCAAAGAAGCGGGCTTGTGTGCGGAGCTCGCAGACTGCTGGAAGACGCTGGCTGCCACTCTCTTGCCTCTTGAATTCACTCTTGGCATGCCAATGGAAGGTGTTCCAGGACAACTTGCCTGGGTTTGCACTTAGTCCTGATGCGTCCCTCTTGGGAAATTCTAGCTGCTCCCCTGAGTCTCCGAGATGCACAGAACACGATGGCAGCTGCTGAAAAAAAAGAAAGGCAGCAGTGAGTTTGTCAAGAAACAAGAACATAGGCAGCTGACTGTGTTTGGCAAGGAGCAGCTGCTGGACTTTTGCAATTGCCTTCACTGCGCACAGACGCCCTCCGCTCTGCTGCTACTTTGTTCTCATTCAGGGAATTACACACTACTGAAGCTGAGCCAGCCTATTCAGCTCTGCTGCTTTTCAGCATCTCAGCTCCCCTAATGCCCTGTGGCAGCTCTCGAGGTGTTTTGCCTTTGCCAGGCTGGAATGTGCCTGCTACGACAAAGAGCTGGGCAGGAGCTGGCGGAGAGGACGGCCATCTGCCAGCAGTTTGCAGCTTGCCCAGAAAAGAGCAGTGTCCTTGCAATGTGCAGCAAATCCAATTTCTTGGCAAGTTCGGGGGAAGTGAGCACTGCTTGTACACTTTCTCCATGAGAAACGGAGTGGAAAAGCTTTTCGCTAAGATGTAGACGACCAGAGAGGCAGAATACGGAGCTCCGCAGCTGGCCGAAGGGAAGTGCCGCTTCCCGGCGTCTTTCGGCAGAAGCGGCTCTTCGGAGCGCACCGCTGCCGCTCCACTGATCCGTGCGCGAAGAAGCCGCTTCTTCGCCTCCGGCAGCCATAGATCGCGGTAGCTCGCTAGAGGCGAAGAGCGAAGCCGCAAAGAAGCGGGCTTGTCTGCGGAGCTCGCAGACTGCTGGAGGATGCTGGCTGCCACTCTCTTGCCTCTTAAATTTTCTCTAGGCATGCGAATTGGGGGTGTTCCCGGACAACTTGCCTGGGTTTGCACTTTACAGCGCACCGCTTCCGCTCCATTCATCCGTGCGCGAAGAAGCCGCTTCTTCACCTCCGGCAGCCAGAGATCGCGGTAGCTCGTTAGAGGCAAAGAGCGAAGCCGCAAAGAAGCGGGCTTGTGTGCGGAGCTCGCAGACTGCTGCAGGACGCTGGCTGCCACTCTTTTGCCTCTTGAATTCACGCTTGGCATGCGAATGGAAGGTGTTCCAGGACAACATGCCTGGGTTTGCACTTAGTCCTGATGCGTCCCTCTTTGGAAATTCTTGCTGCTCCCCTGAGTCTCCGAGATGCACAGAACACGATGGCAGCTGCTGAAAAAAAAGAAAGGCAGCAGTGAGTTTGTCAAGAAACAAGAACATAGGCAGCTGACTGTGTTTAGCAAGGAGCAGCTGCTGGACTTTTGCAATTGCCTTCACTGCGCACAGAAGCCCTCTGCTCTGCTGCTACTTTGTTCTGGTTCAGGAAATTCACACTACTGAAGCTGAGCCAGCCTATTCAGCTCTGCTGCTTTTCAGCATCTCAGCTCCCCTAATGCCCTGTGGCAGCTCTCGAGGTGTTTTGCCTTTGCCAGGCTGGAATGTGCCTGCTACTACAAAGAGCTGGGCAGGAGCTGGCGGAGAGGACGGCCATCTGCCAGCAGTTTGCAGCTTGCCCAGAAAAGAGCAGTGTCCTTGGAATGTGCAGCAAATCCAATTTCTTGGCAAGTTCGGGGGAAGTGAGCACTGCTTGTACACTTTCTCCATGAGAAACGGAGTGGAAAAGCTTTTCGCTAAGATGTAGACGACCAGAGAGGCAGAATACGGAGCTCCGCAGCTGGCCGAAGGGAAGTGCCGCTTCCCGGCGTCTTTCGGCAGAAGCGGCTCTTCGGAGCGCACCTCTGCCGCTCCACTCATCCGTGCGCGAAGAAGCCGCTTCTTCGCCTCCGGCAGCCAGAGATCGCGGTAGCTCGCTAGAGGCGAAGAGCGAAGCCGCAAAGAAGCGGGCTTGTGTGCGGAGCTCGCAGACAGCTGCAGGACGCTGGCTGCCACTCTCTTGCCTCTTGAATTCACTCTTGGCATGCCAATGGAAGGTGTTCCAGGACAACTTGCTTAGTCCTGATGCGTCCCTCTTTGGAAATTCTTGCTGCTCCCCTGAGTCTCCGAGATGCACAGAACACGATGGCAGCTGCTGAAAAAAAAGAAAGGCAGCAGTGAGTTTGTCAAGAAACAAGAACATAGGCAGCTGACTGTGTTTGGCAAGGAGCAGCTGCTGGACTTTTGCAATTGCCTTCACTGCGCACAGAAGCCCTCCGCTCTGCTGCTACTTTGTTCTCATTCAGGGAATTGCACACTACTGAAGCTGAGCCAGCCTATTCAGCTCTGCTGCTTTTCAGCATCTCAGCTCCCCTAATGCCCTGTGGCAGCTCTCGAGGTGTTTTGCCTTTGCCAGGCTGGAATGTGCCTGCTACGACAAAGAGCTGGGCAGGAGCTGGCGGAGAGGACGGCCATCTGCCAGCAGTTTGCAGCTTGCCCAGGAAAGAGCAGTGTCCTTGGAATGTGCAGCAAATCCAATTTCTTGGCAAGTTCGGGGGAAGTGAGCACTGCTTGTACACTTTCTCCATGAGAAACGGAGTGGAAAAGCTTTTCGCTAAGATGTAGACGACCAGAGAGGCAGAATACGGAGCTCCGCAGCTGGCCGAAGGGAAGTGCCGCTTCCCGGCGTCTTTCGGCAGAAGTGGCTCTTCGGAGCGCATCTCTGCCGCTCCACTGATCCGTGCGCGAAGAAGCCGCTTCTTCGCCTCCGGCAGCCAGAGATCGCGGTAGCTCGCTAGAGGCGAAGAGCGAAGCCGCAAAGAAGCGGGCTTGTCTGCGGAGCTCGCAGACTGCTGGAGGATGCTGGCTGCCACTCTCTTGCCTCTTAAATTTTCTCTAGGCATGCGAATTGGGGGTGTTCCCGGACAACTTGCCTGGGTTTGCACTTTACAGCGCACCGCTTCCGCTCCATTCATCCGTGCGCGAAGAAGCCGCTTCTTCGCCTCCGGCAGCCAGAGATCGCGGTAGCTCGCTAGAGGCGAAGAGCGAAGCCGCAAAGAAGCGGGCTTGTCTGCGGAGCTCGCAGACTGCTGCAGGACGCTGGCTGCCACTCTTTTGCCTCTTGAATTCACGCTTGGCATGCGAATGGAAGGTGTTCCAGGACAACATGCCTGGGTTTGCACTTAGTCCTGATGCGTCCCTCTTTGGAAATTCTTGCTGCTCCCCTGAGGCTCTAAGATGCACAGAACACGATGGCAGCTGCTGAAAAAAAAGAAAGGCAGCATCGAGTTTGTCAAGAAACAAGAACATAGGCAGCTGACTGTGTTTGGCAGGGAGCAGCTGCTGGACTTTTGCAATTGCCTTCACTGCGCACAGAAGCCCTCTGCTCTGCTGCTACTTTGTTCTCATTCAGGGAATTGCACACTACTGAAGCTGAGCCAGCCTATTCAGCTCTGCTGCTTTTCAGCATCTCACTCCCCTAATGCCCTGTGGCAGCTCTCGAGGAGTTTTGCCTTTGCCAGGCTGGAATGTGCCTGCTACTACAAAGAGCTGGGCAGGAGCTGGCGGAGAGGACGGCCATCTGCCAGCAGTTTGCAGCTTGCCCAGAAAAGAGCAGTGTCCTTGGAATGTGCAGCAAAATCAATTTCTTGGCAAGTCCGGGGGAAGTGAGCACTGCTTGTACACTTTCTCCATGAGAAACGGAGTGGAAAAGCTTTTCGCTAAGATGTAGACGACCAGAGAGGCAGAATACGGAGCTCCGCAGCTGGCCGAAGGGAAGTGCCGCTTCCCGGCGTCTTTCGGCAGAAGCGGCTCTTCGGAGCGCACCTCTGCCGCTCCACTCATCCGTGCGCGAAGAAGCCGCTTCTTCGCCTCCGGCAGCCAGAGATCGCGGTAGCTCGCTAGAGGCGAAGAGCGAAGCCGCAAAGAAGCGGGCTTGTGTGCGGAGCTCGCAGACAGCTGCAGGACGCTGGCTGCCACTCTCTTGCCTCTTGAATTCACTCTTGGCATGCCAATGGAAGGTGTTCCAGGACAACTTGCCTGGGTTTGCACTTAGTCCTGATGCGTCCCTCTTTGGAAATTCTTGCTGCTCCCCTGAGTCTCCGAGATGTACAGAACACGATGGCAGCTGCTGAAAAAAAAGAAAGGCAGCAGTGAGTTTGTCAAGAAACAAGAACATAGGCAGCTGACTGTGTTTAGCAAGATGCAGCTGCTGGACTTTTGCAATTGCCTTCACTGCGCACAGAAGCCCTCTGCTCTGCTGCTACTTTGTTCTCATTCAGGAAATTTACACTACTGAAGCTGAGCCAGCCTATTCAGCTCTGCTGCTTTTCAGCATCTCAGCTCCCCTAATGCCCTGTGGCAGCTCTCGAGGTGTTTTGCCTTTGCCAGGCTGGAATGTGCCTGCTACGACAAAGAGCTGGGCAGGAGCTGGCGGAGAGGACGGCCATCTGCCAGCAGTTTGCAGCTTGCCCAGAAAAGAGCAGTGTCCTTGCAATGTGCAGCAAATCCAATTTCTTGGCAAGTTCGGGGGAAGTGAGCACTGCTTGTACACTTTCTCCATGAGAAACGGAGTGGAAAAGCTTTTCGCTAAGATGTAGACGACCAGAGAGGCAGAATACGGAGCTCCGCAGCTGGCCGAAGGGAAGTGCCGCTTCCCGGCGTCTTTCGGCAGAAGCGGCTCTTCGGAGCGCACCTCTGCCGCTCCACTCATCCGTGCGCGAAGAAGCCGCTTCTTCGCCTCCGGCAGCCAGAGATCGCGGTAGCTCGCTAAAGGCGAAGAGCGAAGCCGCAAAGAAGCGGGCTTGTCTGCGGAGCTCGCAGACTGCTGGAGGATGCTGGCTGCCACTCTCTTGCCTCTTAAATTTTCTCTAGGCATGCGAATTGGGGGTGTTCCCGGACAACTTGCCTGGGTTTGCACTTTACAGCGCACCGCTTCCGCTCCATTCATCCGTGCGCGAAGAAGCCGCTTCTTCGCCTCCGGCAGCCAGAGATCGCGGTAGCTCGTTAGAGGCGAAGAGCGAAGCCGCAAAGAAGCGGGCTTGTCTGCGGAGCTCGCAGACTGCTGCAGGACGCTGGCTGCCACTCTTTTGCCTCTTGAATTCACTCTTGGCATGCGAATGGAAGGTGTTCCAGGACAACATGCCTGGGTTTGCACTTAGTCCTGATGCGTCCCTCTTGGGAAATTCTAGCTGCTCCCCTGAGGCTCCGAGATGCACAGAACACGATGGCAGCTGCTGAAAAAAAAGAAAGGCAGCAGTGAGTTTGTCAAGAAACAAGAACATAGGCAGCTGACTGTGTTTGGCAAGGAGCAGCTGCTGGACTTTTGCAATTGCCTTCACTGCGCACAGAAGCCCTCCGCTCTGCTGCTACTTTGTTCTCATTCAGGGAATTGCACACTACTGAAGCTGAGCCAGCCTATTCAGCTCTGCTGCTTTTCAGCATCTCAGCTCCCCTAATGCCCTGTGGCAGCTCTCGAGGTGTTTTGCCTTTGCCAGGCTGGAACGTGCCTGCTACTCCAAAGAGCTGGGCAGGAGCTGGCGGAGAGGACGGCCATCTGCCAGCAGTTTGCAGCTTGCCCAGAAAAGAGCAGTGTCCTTGGAATGTGCAGCAAAATCAATTTCTTGGCAAGTTCGGGGGAAGTGAGCACTGCTTGTACACTTTCTCCATGAGAAACGGAGTGGAAAAGCTTTTCGCTAAGATGTAGACGACCAGAGAGGCAGAATACGGAGCTCCGCAGCTGGCCGAAGGGAAGTGCCGCTTCCCGGCGTCTTTCGGCAGAAGCGGCGCTTCGGAGCGCACCGCTGCCGCTCCACTGATCCGTGCGCGAAGAAGCCGCTTCTTCGCCTCCGGCAGCCAGAGATCGCGGTAGCTCGCTAGAGGCGAAGAGCGAAGCCGCAAAGAAGCGGGCTTGTGTGCGGAGCTCGCAGACTGCTGGAAGACGCTGGCTGCCACTCTCTTGCCTCTTGAATTCACTCTTGGCATGCCAATGGAAGGTGTTCCAGGACAACTTGCTTAGTCCTGATGCGTTCCTCTTTGGAAATTCTTGCTGCTCCCCTGAGGCTCCGAGATGCACAGAACACGATGGCAGCTGCTGAAAAAAAAGAAAGGCAGCAGTGAGTTTGTCAAGAAACAAGAACATAGGCAGCTGACTGTGTTTAGCAAGGAGCAGCTGCTGGACTTTTGCAATTGCCTTCACTGCGCACAGAAGCCCTCTGCTCTGCTGCTACTTTGTTCTGATTAAGGAAATTCACACTACTGAAGCTGAGCCAGCCTATTCAGCTCTGCTGCTTTTCAGCATCTCAGCTCCCCTAATGCCCTGTGGCAGCTCTCGAGGTGTTTTGCCTTTGCCAGGCTGGAATGTGCCTGCTACGACAAAGAGCTGGGCAGGAGCTGGCGGAGAGGACGGCCATCTGCCAGCAGTTTGCAGCTTGCCCAGAAAAGAGCAGTGTCCTTGCAATGTGCAGCAAATCCAATTTCTTGGCAAGTTCGGGGGAAGTGAGCACTGCTTGTACACTTTCTCCTTGAGAAACGGAGTGGAAAAGCTTTTCGCTAAGATGTAGACGACCAGAGAGGCAGAATACGGAGCTCCGCAGCTGGCCGAAGGGAAGTGCCGCTTCCCGGCGTCTTTCGGCAGAAGCGGCTCTTCGGAGCGCACCTCTGCCGCTCCACTGATCCGTGCGCGAAGAAGCCGCTTCTTCGCCTCCGGCAGCCAGAGATCGCGGTAGCTCGCTAGAGGCGAAGAGCGAAGCCGCAAAGAAGCGGGCTTGTCTGCGGAGCTCGCAGACTGCTGGAGGATGCTGGCTGCCACTCTCTTGCCTCTTAAATTTTCTCTAGGCATGCGAATTGGGGGTATTCCCGGACAACTTGCCTGGGTTTGCACTTTACAGCGCACCGCTTCCGCTCCATTCATCCGTGCGCGAAGAAGCCGCTTCTTCGCCTCCGGCAGCCAGAGATCGCGGTAGCTCGTTAGAGGCGAAGAGCGAAGATGCAAAGAAGCGGGCTTGTGTGCGGAGCTCGCAGACAGCTGCAGGACGCTGGCTGCCACTCTCTTGCCTCTTGAATTCACTCTTGGCATGCCAATGGAAGGTGTTCCAGGACAACTTGCCTGCGTTTGCACTTAGTCCTGATGCGTCCCTCTTGGGAAATTCTTGCTGCTCCCCTGAGGCTCCGAGATGCACAGAACACGATGGCAGCTGCTGAAAAAAAAGAAAGGCAGCATCGAGTTTGTCAAGAAACAAGAACATAGGCAGCTGACTGTGTTTGGCAGGGAGCAGCTGCTGGACTTTTGCAATTGCCTTCACTGCGCACAGAAGCCCTCCGCTCTGCTGCTACTTTGTTCTCATTCAGGGAATTGCACACTACTGAAGCTGAGCCAGCCTATTCAGCTCTGCTGCTTTTCAGCATCTCAGCTCCCCTAATGCCCTGTGGCAGCTCTCGAGGTGTTTTGCCTTTGCCAGGCTGGAACGTGCCTGCTACTCCAAAGAGCTGGGCAGGAGCTGGCGGAGAGGACGGCCATCTGCCAGCAGTTTGCAGCTTGCCCAGAAAAGAGCAGTGTCCTTGCAATGTGCAGCAAAATCAATTTCTTGGCAAGTTCGGGGGAAGTGAGCACTGCTTGTACACTTTCTCCATGAGAAACGGAGTGGAAAAGCTTTTCGCTAAGATGTAGACGACCAGAGAGGCAGAATACGGAGCTCCGCAGCTGGCCGAAGGGAAGTGCCGGTTCCCGGCGTCTTTCGGCAGAAGCGGCGCTTCGGAGCGCACCGCTGCCGCTCCACTGATCCGTGCGCGAAGAAGCCGCTTCTTCGCCTCCGGCAGCCAGAGATCGCGGTAGCTCGCTAGAGGCGAAGAGCGAAGCCGCAAAGAAGCGGGCTTGTGTGCGGAGCTCGCAGACTGCTGGAAGACGCTGGCTGCCACTCTCTTGCCTCTTGAATTCACTCTTGGCATGCCAATGGAAGGTGTTCCAGGACAACTTGCTTAGTCCTGATGCGTCCCTCTTTGGAAATTCTTGCTGCTCCCCTGAGGCTCCGAGATGCACAGAACACGATGGCAGCTGCTGAAAAAAAAGAAAGGCAGCATCGAGTTTGTCAAGAAACAAGAACATAGGCAGCTGACTGTGTTTGGCAGGGAGCAGCTGCTGGACTTTTGCAATTGCCTTCACTGCGCACAGAAGCCCTCTGCTCTGCTGCTACTTTGTTCTCATTCAGGGAATTGCACACTACTGAAGCTGAGCCGGCCTATTCAGCTCTGCTGCTTTTCAGCATCTCACTCCCCTAATGCCCTGTGGCAGCTCTCGAGGTGTTTTGCCTTTGCCAGGCTGGAATGTGCCTGCTACTACAAAGAGCTGGGCAGGAGCTGGCGGAGAGGACGGCCATCTGCCAGCAGTTTGCAGCTTGCCCAGAAAAGAGCAGTGTCCTTGGAATGTGCAGCAAAATCAATTTCTTGGCAAGTTCGGGGGAAGTGAGCACTGCTTGTACACTTTCTCCATGAGAAACGGAGTGGAAAAGCTTTTCGCTAAGATGTAGACGACCAGAGAGGCAGAATACGGAGCTCCGCAGCTGGCCGAAGGGAAGTGCCGCTTCCCGGCGTCTTTCGGCAGAAGCGGCTCTTCGGAGCGCACCTCTGCCGCTCCACTCATCCGTGCGCGAAGAAGCCGCTTCTTCGCCTCCGGCAGCCAGAGATCGCGGTAGCTCGCTAGAGGCGAAGAGCGAAGCCGCAAAGAAGCGGGCTTGTCTGCGGAGCTCGCAGACTGCTGGAGGATGCTGGCTGCCACTCTCTTGCCTCTTAAATTTTCTCTAGGAATGCGAATTGGGGGTGTTCCCGGACAACTTGCCTGGGTTTGCACTTTACAGCGCACCGCTTCCGCTCCATTCATCCGTGCGCGAAGAAGCCGCTTCTTCGCCTCCGGCAGCCAGAGATCGCGGTAGCTCGTTAGAGGCGAAGAGCGAAGCCGCAAAGAAGCGGGCTTGTCTGCGGAGCTCGCAGACTGCTGAAGGACGCTGGCTGCCACTCTTTTGCCTCTTGAATTCACGCTTGGCATGCGAATGGAAGGTGTTCCAGGACAACATGCCTGGGTTTGCACTTAGTCCTGATGCGTCCCTCTTGGGAAATTCTAGCTGCTCCCCTGAGTCTCCGAGATGCACAGAACACGATGGCAGCTGCTGAAAAAAAAGAAAGGCAGCAGTGAGTTTGTCAAGAAACAAGAACATAGGCAGCTGACTGTGTTTGGCAAGGAGCAGCTGCTGGACTTTTGCAATTGCCTTCACTGCGCACAGAAGCCCTCCGCTCTGCTGCTACTTTGTTCTCATTCAGGGAATTGCACACTACTGAAGCTGAGCCGGGCTATTCAGCTCTGCTGCTTTTCAGCATCTCAGCTCCCCTAATGCCCTGTGGCAGCTCTCGAGGTGTTTTGCCTTTGCCAGGCTGGAATGTGCCTGCTACGACAAAGAGCTGGGCAGGAGCTGGCGGAGAGGACGGCCATCTGCCAGCAGTTTGCAGCTTGCCCAGAAAAGAGCAGTGTCCTTGGAATGTGCAGCAAATCCAATTTCTTGGCAAGTTCGGGGGAAGTGAGCACTGCTTGTACACTTTCTCCATGAGAAACGGAGTGGAAAAGCTTTTCGCTAAGATGTAGACGACCAGAGAGGCAGAATACGGAGCTCCGCAGCTGGCCGAAGGGAAGTGCCGCTTCCCGGCGTCTTTCGGCAGAAGTGGCTCTTCGGAGCGCACCTCTGCCGCTCCACTGATCCGTGCGCGAAGAAGCCGCTTCTTCGCCTCCGGCAGCCAGAGATCGCGGTAGCTCGCTAGAGGCGAAGAGCGAAGCCGCAAAGAAGCGGGCTTGTCTGCGGAGCTCGCAGACTGCTGGAGGATGCTGGCTGCCACTCTCTTGCCTCTTAAATTTTCTCTAGGCATGCGAATTGGGGGTGTTCCCGGACAACTTGCCTGGGTTTGCACTTTACAGCGCACCGCTTCCGCTCCATTCATCCGTGCGCGAAGAAGCCGCTTCTTCGCCTCCGGCAGCCAGAGATCGCGGTAGCTCGCTAGAGGCGAAGAGCGAAGCCGCAAAGAAGCGGGCTTGTCTGCGGAGCTCGCAGACTGCTGCAGGACGCTGGCTGCCTCTCTTTTGCCTCTTGAATTCACGCTTGGCATGCGAATGGAAGGTGTTCCAGGACAACATGCCTGGGTTTGCACTTAGTCCTGATGCGTCCCTCTTTGGAAATTCTTGCTGCTCCCCTGAGGCTCTGAGATGCACAGAACACGATGGCAGCTGCTGAAAAAAAAGAAAGGCAGCATCGAGTTTGTCAAGAAACAAGAACATAGGCAGCTGACTGTGTTTGGCAGGGAGCAGCTGCTGGACTTTTGCAATTGCCTTCACTGCGCACAGAAGCCCTCTGCTCTGCTGCTACTTTGTTCTCATTCAGGGAATTGCACACTACTGAAGCTGAGCCAGCCTATTCAGCTCTGCTGCTTTTCAGCATCTCACTCCCCTAATGCCCTGTGGCAGCTCTCGAGGAGTTTTGCCTTTGCCAGGCTGGAATGTGCCTGCTACTACAAAGAGCTGGGCAGGAGCTGGCGGAGAGGACGGCCATCTGCCAGCAGTTTGCAGCTTGCCCAGAAAAGAGCAGTGTCCTTGGAATGTGCAGCAAAATCAATTTCTTGGCAAGTCCGGGGGAAGTGAGCACTGCTTGTACACTTTCTCCATGAGAAACGGAGTGGAAAAGCTTTTCGCTAAGATGTAGACGACCAGAGAGGCAGAATACGGAGCTCCGCAGCTGGCCGAAGGGAAGTGCCGGTTCCCGGCGTCTTTCGGCAGAAGCGGCTCTTCGGAGCGCACCTCTGCCGCTCCACTCATCCGTGCGCGAAGAAGCCGCTTCTTCGCCTCCGGCAGCCAGAGATCGCGGTAGCTCGCTAGAGGCGAAGAGCGAAGCCGCAAAGAAGCGGGCTTGTGTGCGGAGCTCGCAGACAGCTGCAGGACGCTGGCTGCCACTCTCTTGCCTCTTGAATTCACTCTTGGCATGCCAATGGAAGGTGTTCCAGGACAACTTGCCTGGGTTTGCACTTAGTCCTGATGCGTCCCTCTTTGGAAATTCTTGCTGCTCCCCTGAGTCTCCGAGATGTACAGAACACGATGGCAGCTGCTGAAAAAAAAGAAAGGCAGCAGTGAGTTTGTCAAGAAACAAGAACATAGGCAGCTGACTGTGTTTAGCAAGATGCAGCTGCTGGACTTTTGCAATTGCCTTCACTGCGCACAGAAGCCCTCTGCTCTGCTGCTACTTTGTTCTCATTCAGGAAATTTACACTACTGAAGCTGAGCCAGCCTATTCAGCTCTGCTGCTTTTCAGCATCTCAGCTCCCCTAATGCCCTGTGGCAGCTCTCGAGGTGTTTTGCCTTTGCCAGGCTGGAATGTGCCTGCTACGACAAAGAGCTGGGCAGGAGCTGGCGGAGAGGACGGCCATCTGCCAGCAGTTTGCAGCTTGCCCAGAAAAGAGCAGTGTCCTTGCAATGTGCAGCAAATCCAATTTCTTGGCAAGTTCGGGGGAAGTGAGCACTGCTTGTACACTTTCTCCATGAGAAACGGAGTGGAAAAGCTTTTCGCTAAGATGTAGACGACCAGAGAGGCAGAATACGGAGCTCCGCAGCTGGCCGAAGGGAAGTGCCGCTTCCCGGCGTCTTTCGGCAGAAGCGGCTCTTCGGAGCGCACCTCTGCCGCTCCACTCATCCGTGCGCGAAGAAGCCGCTTCTTCGCCTCCGGCAGCCAGAGATCGCGGTAGCTCGCTAAAGGCGAAGAGCGAAGCCGCAAAGAAGCGGGCTTGTCTGCGGAGCTCGCAGACTGCTGGAGGATGCTGGCTGCCACTCTCTTGCCTCTTAAATTTTCTCTAGGCATGCGAATTGGGGGTGTTCCCGGACAACTTGCCTGGGTTTGCACTTTACAGCGCACCGCTTCCGCTCCATTCATCCGTGCGCGAAGAAGCCGCTTCTTCGCCTCCGGCAGCCAGAGATCGCGGTAGCTCGTTAGAGGCGAAGAGCGAAGCCGCAAAGAAGCGGGCTTGTCTGCGGAGCTCGCAGACTGCTGCAGGACGCTGGCTGCCACTCTTTTGCCTCTTGAATTCACTCTTGGCATGCGAATGGAAGGTGTTCCAGGACAACATGCCTGGGTTTGCACTTAGTCCTGATGCGTCCCTCTTGGGAAATTCTAGCTGCTCCCCTGAGGCTCCGAGATGCACAGAACACGATGGCAGCTGCTGAAAAAAAAGAAAGGCAGCAGTGAGTTTGTCAAGAAACAAGAACATAGGCAGCTGACTGTGTTTGGCAAGGAGCAGCTGCTGGACTTTTGCAATTGCCTTCACTGCGCACAGAAGCCCTCCGCTCTGCTGCTACTTTGTTCTCATTCAGGGAATTGCACACTACTGAAGCTGAGCCAGCCTATTCAGCTCTGCTGCTTTTCAGCATCTCAGCTCCCCTAATGCCCTGTGGCAGCTCTCGAGGTGTTTTGCCTTTGCCAGGCTGGAACGTGCCTGCTACTCCAAAGAGCTGGGCAGGAGCTGGCGGAGAGGACGGCCATCTGCCAGCAGTTTGCAGCTTGCCCAGAAAAGAGCAGTGTCCTTGCAATGTGCAGCAAAATCAATTTCTTGGCAAGTTCGGGGGAAGTGAGCACTGCTTGTACACTTTCTCCATGAGAAACGGAGTGGAAAAGCTTTTCGCTAAGATGTAGACGACCAGAGAGGCAGAATACGGAGCTCCGCAGCTGGCCGAAGGGAAGTGCCGCTTCCCGGCGTCTTTCGGCAGAAGCGGCGCTTCGGAGCGCACCGCTGCCGCTCCACTGATCCGTGCGCGAAGAAGCCGCTTCTTCGCCTCCGGCAGCCAGAGATCGCGGTAGCTCGCTAGAGGCGAAGAGCGAAGCCGCAAAGAAGCGGGCTTGTGTGCGGAGCTCGCAGACTGCTGGAAGACGCTGGCTGCCACTCTCTTGCCTCTTGAATTCACTCTTGGCATGCCAATGGAAGGTGTTCCAGGACAACTTGCTTAGTCCTGATGCGTTCCTCTTTGGAAATTCTTGCTGCTCCCCTGAGGCTCCGAGATGCACAGAACACGATGGCAGCTGCTGAAAAAAAAGAAAGGCAGCAGTGAGTTTGTCAAGAAACAAGAACATAGGCAGCTGACTGTGTTTAGCAAGGAGCAGCTGCTGGACTTTTGCAATTGCCTTCACTGCGCACAGAAGCCCTCTGCTCTGCTGCTACTTTGTTCTGATTCAGGAAATTCACACTACTGAAGCTGAGCCAGCCTATTCAGCTCTGCTGCTTTTCAGCATCTCAGCTCCCCTAATGCCCTGTGGCAGCTCTCGAGGTGTTTTGCCTTTGCCAGGCTGGAATGTGCCTGCTACGACAAAGAGCTGGGCAGGAGCTGGCGGAGAGGACGGCCATCTGCCAGCAGTTTGCAGCTTGCCCAGAAAAGAGCAGTGTCCTTGCAATGTGCAGCAAATCCAATTTCTTGGCAAGTTCGGGGGAAGTGAGCACTGCTTGTACACTTTCTCCTTGAGAAACGGAGTGGAAAAGCTTTTCGCTAAGATGTAGACGACCAGAGAGGCAGAATACGGAGCTCCGCAGCTGGCCGAAGGGAAGTGCCGCTTCACGGCGTCTTTCGGCAGAAGCGGCTCTTCGGAGCGCACCTCTGCCGCTCCACTGATCCGTGCGCGAAGAAGCCGCTTCTTCGCCTCCGGCAGCCAGAGATCGCGGTAGCTCGCTAGAGGCGAAGAGCGAAGCCGCAAAGAAGCGGGCTTGTCTGCGGAGCTCGCAGACTGCTGGAGGATGCTGGCTGCCACTCTCTTGCCTCTTAAATTTTCTCTAGGCATGCGAATTGGGGGTATTCCCGGACAACTTGCCTGGGTTTGCACTTTACAGCGCACCGCTTCCGCTCCATTCATCCGTGCGCGAAGAAGCCGCTTCTTCGCCTCCGGCAGCCAGAGATCGCGGTAGCTCGTTAGAGGCGAAGAGCGAAGATGCAAAGAAGCGGGCTTGTGTGCGGAGCTCGCAGACAGCTGCAGGACGCTGGCTGCCACTCTCTTGCCTCTTGAATTCACTCTTGGCATGCCAATGGAAGGTGTTCCAGGACAACTTGCCTGCGTTTGCACTTAGTCCTGATGCGTCCCTCTTGGGAAATTCTTGCTGCTCCCCTGAGGCTCCGAGATGCACAGAACACGATGGCAGCTGCTGAAAAAAAAGAAAGGCAGCATCGAGTTTGTCAAGAAACAAGAACATAGGCAGCTGACTGTGTTTGGCAGGGAGCAGCTGCTGGACTTTTGCAATTGCCTTCACTGCGCACAGAAGCCCTCCGCTCTGCTGCTACTTTGTTCTCATTCAGGGAATTGCACACTACTGAAGCTGAGCCAGCCTATTCAGCTCTGCTGCTTTTCAGCATCTCAGCTCCCCTAATGCCCTGTGGCAGCTCTCGAGGTGTTTTGCCTTTGCCAGGCTGGAACGTGCCTGCTACTCCAAAGAGCTGGGCAGGAGCTGGCGGAGAGGACGGCCATCTGCCAGCAGTTTGCAGCTTGCCCAGAAAAGAGCAGTGTCCTTGCAATGTGCAGCAAAATCAATTTCTTGGCAAGTTCGGGGGAAGTGAGCACTGCTTGTACACTTTCTCCATGAGAAACGGAGTGGAAAAGCTTTTCGCTAAGATGTAGACGACCAGAGAGGCAGAATACGGAGCTCCGCAGCTGGCCGAAGGGAAGTGCCGGTTCCCGGCGTCTTTCGGCAGAAGCGGCGCTTCGGAGCGCACCGCTGCCGCTCCACTGATCCGTGCGCGAAGAAGCCGCTTCTTCGCCTCCGGCAGCCAGAGATCGCGGTAGCTCGCTAGAGGCGAAGAGCGAAGCCGCAAAGAAGCGGGCTTGTGTGCGGAGCTCGCAGACTGCTGGAAGACGCTGGCTGCCACTCTCTTGCCTCTTGAATTCACTCTTGGCATGCCAATGGAAGGTGTTCCAGGACAACTTGCTTAGTCCTGATGCGTCCCTCTTTGGAAATTCTTGCTGCTCCCCTGAGGCTCCGAGATGCACAGAACACGATGGCAGCTGCTGAAAAAAAAGAAAGGCAGCATCGAGTTTGTCAAGAAACAAGAACATAGGCAGCTGACTGTGTTTGGCAGGGAGCAGCTGCTGGACTTTTGCAATTGCCTTCACTGCGCACAGAAGCCCTCTGCTCTGCTGCTACTTTGTTCTCATTCAGGGAATTGCACACTACTGAAGCTGAGCCGGCCTATTCAGCTCTGCTGCTTTTCAGCATCTCACTCCCCTAATGCCCTGTGGCAGCTCTCGAGGTGTTTTGCCTTTGCCAGGCTGGAATGTGCCTGCTACTACAAAGAGCTGGGCAGGAGCTGGCGGAGAGGACGGCCATCTGCCAGCAGTTTGCAGCTTGCCCAGAAAAGAGCAGTGTCCTTGGAATGTGCAGCAAAATCAATTTCTTGGCAAGTTCGGGGGAAGTGAGCACTGCTTGTACACTTTCTCCATGAGAAACGGAGTGGAAAAGCTTTTCGCTAAGATGTAGACGACCAGAGAGGCAGAATACGGAGCTCCGCAGCTGGCCGAAGGGAAGTGCCGCTTCCCGGCGTCTTTCGGCAGAAGCGGCTCTTCGGAGCGCACCTCTGCCGCTCCACTCATCCGTGCGCGAAGAAGCCGCTTCTTCGCCTCCGGCAGCCAGAGATCGCGGTAGCTCGCTAGAGGCGAAGAGCGAAGCCGCAAAGAAGCGGGCTTGTCTGCGGAGCTCGCAGACTGCTGGAGGATGCTGGCTGCCACTCTCTTGCCTCTTAAATTTTCTCTAGGAATGCGAATTGGGGGTGTTCCCGGACAACTTGCCTGGGTTTGCACTTTACAGCGCACCGCTTCCGCTCCATTCATCCGTGCGCGAAGAAGCCGCTTCTTCGCCTCCGGCAGCCAGAGATCGCGGTAGCTCGTTAGAGGCGAAGAGCGAAGCCGCAAAGAAGCGGGCTTGTCTGCGGAGCTCGCAGACTGCTGAAGGACGCTGGCTGCCACTCTTTTGCCTCTTGAATTCACGCTTGGCATGCGAATGGAAGGTGTTCCAGGACAACATGCCTGGGTTTGCACTTAGTCCTGATGCGTCCCTCTTGGGAAATTCTAGCTGCTCCCCTGAGTCTCCGAGATGCACAGAACACGATGGCAGCTGCTGAAAAAAAAGAAAGGCAGCAGTGAGTTTGTCAAGAAACAAGAACATAGGCAGCTGACTGTGTTTGGCAAGGAGCAGCTGCTGGACTTTTGCAATTGCCTTCACTGCGCACAGAAGCCCTCCGCTCTGCTGCTACTTTGTTCTCATTCAGGGAATTGCACACTACTGAAGCTGAGCCGGGCTATTCAGCTCTGCTGCTTTTCAGCATCTCAGCTCCCCTAATGCCCTGTGGCAGCTCTCGAGGTGTTTTGCCTTTGCCAGGCTGGAACGTGCCTGCTACTCCAAAGAGCTGGGCAGGAGCTGGCGGAGAGGACGGCCATCTGCCAGCAGTTTGCAGCTTGCCCAGAAAAGAGCAGTGTCCTTGCAATGTGCAGCAAAATCAATTTCTTGGCAAGTTCGGGGGAAGTGAGCACTGCTTGTACACTTTCTCCATGAGAAACGGAGTGGAAAAGCTTTTCGCTAAGATGTAGACGACCAGAGAGGCAGAATACGGAGCTCCGCAGCTGGCCGAAGGGAAGTGCCGCTTCCCGGCGTCTTTCGGCAGAAGCGGCGCTTCGGAGCGCACCGCTGCCGCTCCACTGATCCGTGCGCGAAGAAGCCGCTTCTTCGCCTCCGGCAGCCAGAGATCGCGGTAGCTCGCTAGAGGCGAAGAGCGAAGCCGCAAAGAAGCGGGCTTGTGTGCGGAGCTCGCAGACTGCTGGAAGACGCTGGCTGCCACTCTCTTGCCTCTTGAATTCACTCTTGGCATGCCAATGGAAGGTGTTCCAGGACAACTTGCTTAGTCCTGATGCGTCCCTCTTTGGAAATTCTTGCTGCTCCCCTGAGGCTCCGAGATGCACAGAACACGATGGCAGCTGCTGAAAAAAAAGAAAGGCAGCATCGAGTTTGTCAAGAAACAAGAACATAGGCAGCTGACTGTGTTTGGCAGGGAGCAGCTGCTGGACTTTTGCAATTGCCTTCACTGCGCACAGAAGCCCTCTGCTCTGCTGCTACTTTGTTCTCATTCAGGGAATTGCACACTACTGAAGCTGAGCCGGCCTATTCAGCTCTGCTGCTTTTCAGCATCTCACTCCCCTAATGCCCTGTGGCAGCTCTCGAGGTGTTTTGCCTTTGCCAGGCTGGAATGTGCCTGCTACGACAAAGAGCTGGGCAGGAGCTGGCGGAGAGGACGGCCATCTGCCAGCAGTTTGCAGCTTGCCCAGAAAAGAGCAGTGTCCTTGGAATGTGCAGCAAAATCAATTTCTTGGCAAGTTCGGGGGAAGTGAGCACTGCTTGTACACTTTCTCCATGAGAAACGGAGTGGAAAAGCTTTTCGCTAAGATGTAGACGACCAGAGAGGCAGAATACGGAGCTCCGCAGCTGGCCGAAGGGAAGTGCCGCTTCCCGGCGTCTTTCGGCAGAAGCGGCTCTTCGGAGCGCACCTCTGCCGCTCCACTCATCCGTGCGCGAAGAAGCCGCTTCTTCGCCTCCGGCAGCCAGAGATCGCGGTAGCTCGCTAGAGGCGAAGAGCGAAGCCGCAAAGAAGCGGGCTTGTGTGCGGAGCTCGCAGACAGCTGCAGGACGCTGGCTGCCACTCTCTTGCCTCTTGAATTCACTCTTGGCATGCCAATGGAAGGTGTTCCAGGACAACTTGCCTGGGTTTGCACTTAGTCCTGATGCGTCCCTCTTTGGAAATTCTTGCTGCTCCCCTGAGTCTCCGAGATGTACAGAACACGATGGCAGCTGCTGAAAAAAAAGAAAGGCAGCAGTGAGTTTGTCAAGAAACAAGAACATAGGCAGCTGACTGTGTTTAGCAAGGAGCAGCTGCTGGACTTTTGCAATTGCCTTCACTGCGCACAGAAGCCCTCTGCTCTGCTGCTACTTTGTTCTGATTCAGGAAATTCACACTACTGAAGCTGAGCCAGCCTATTCAGCTCTGCTGCTTTTCAGCATCTCAGCTCCCCTAATGCCCTGTGGCAGCTCTCGAGGTGTTTTGCCTTTGCCAGGCTGGAATGTGCCTGCTACGACAAAGAGCTGGGCAGGAGCTGGCGGAGAGGACGGCCATCTGCCAGCAGTTTGCAGCTTGCCCAGAAAAGAGCAGTGTCCTTGCAATGTGCAGCAAATCCAATTTCTTGGCAAGTTCGGGGGAAGTGAGCACTGCTTGTACACTTTCTCCATGAGAAACGGAGTGGAAAAGCTTTTCGCTAAGATGTAGACGACCAGAGAGGCAGAATGTGGAGCTCCGCAGCTGGCCGAAGGGAAGTGCCGCTTCCCGGCGTCTTTCGGCAGAAGCGGCTCTTCGGAGCGCACCGCTGCCGCTCCACTGATCCGTGCGCGAAGAAGCCGCTTCTTCGCCTCCGGCAGCCAGAGATCGCGGTAGCTCGCTAGAGGCGAAGAGCGAAGCCGCAAAGAAGCGGGCTTGTCTGCGGAGCTCGCAGACTGCTGGAGGATGCTGGCTGCCACTCTCTTGCCTCTTAAATTTTCTCTAGGCATGCGAATTGGGGGTGTTCCCGGACAACTTGCCTGGGTTTGCACTTTACAGCGCACCGCTTCCGCTCCATTCATCCGTGCGCGAAGAAGCCGCTTCTTCGCCTCCGGCAGCCAGAGATCGCGGTAGCTCGTTAGAGGCGAAGAGCGAAGCTGCAAAGAAGCGGGCTTGTGTGCGGAGCTCGCAGACTGCTGCAGGACGCTGGCTGCCACTCTCTTGCCTCTTGAATTCACGCTTGGCATGCGAATGGAAGGTGTTCCAGGACAACATGCCTGGGTTTGCACTTAGTCCTGATGCGTCCCTCTTGGGAAATTCTAGCTGCTCCCCTGAGGCTCCGAGATGCACAGAACACGATGGCAGCTGCTGAAAAAAAAGAAAGGCAGCAGTGAGTTTGTCAAGAAACAAGAACATAGGCAGCTGACTGTGTTTGGCAGGGAGCAGCTGCTGGACTTTTGCAATTGCCTTCACTGCGCACAGAAGCCCTCTGCTCTGCTGCTACTTTGTTCTCATTCAGGGAATTGCACACTACTGAAGCTGAGCCAGCCTATTCAGCTCTGCTGCTTTTCAGCATCTCAGCTCCCCTAATGCCCTGTGGCAGCTCTCGGGGTGTTTTGCCTTTGCCAGGCTGGAACGTGCCTGCTACTACAAAGAGCTGGGCAGGAGCTGGCGGAGAGGACGGCCATCTGCCAGCAGGTTGCAGCTTGCCCAGAAAAGAGCAGTGTCCTTGGAATGTGCAGCAAAATCAATTTCTTGGCAAGTTCGGGGGAAGTGAGCACTGCTTGTACACTTTCTCCATGAGAAACGGAGTGGAAAAGCTTTTCGCTAAGATGTAGACGACCAGAGAGGCAGAATACGGAGCTCCGCAGCTGGCCGAAGGGAAGTGCCGCTTCCCGGCGTCTTTCGGCAGAAGCGGCTCTTCGGAGCGCACCTCTGCCGCTCCACTCATCCGTGCGCGAAGAAGCCGCTTCTTCGCCTCCGGCAGCCAGAGATCGCGGTAGCTCGCTAGAGGCGAAGAGCGAAGCCGCAAAGAAGCGGGCTTGTGTGCGGAGCTCGCAGACAGCTGCAGGACGCTGGCTGCCACTCTCTTGCCTCTTGAATTCACTCTTGGCATGCCAATGGAAGGTGTTCCAGGACAACTTGCCTGGGTTTGCACTTAGTCCTGATGCGTCCCTCTTGGGAAATTCTTGCTGCTCCCCTGAGTCTCCGAGATGTACAGAACACGATGGCAGCTGCTGAAAAAAAAGAAAGGCAGCAGTGAGTTTGTCAAGAAACAAGAACATAGGCAGCTGACTGTGTTTAGCAAGGAGCAGCTGCTGGACTTTTGCAATTGCCTTCACTGCGCACAGAAGCCCTCTGCTCTGCTGCTACTTTGTTCTCATTCAGGAAATTTACACTACTGAAGCTGAGCCAGCCTATTCAGCTCTGCTGCTTTTCAGCATCTCAGCTCCCCTAATGCCCTGTGGCAGCTCTCGAGGTGTTTTGCCTTTGCCAGGCTGGAATGTGCCTGCTACGACAAAGAGCTGGGCAGGAGCTGGCGGAGAGGACGGCCATCTGCCAGCAGTTTGCAGCTTGCCCAGAAAAGAGCAGTGTCCTTGCAATGTGCAGCAAATCCAATTTCTTGGCAAGTTCGGGGGAAGTGAGCACTGCTTGTACACTTTCTCCATGAGAAACGGAGTGGAAAAGCTTTTCGCTAAGATGTAGACGACCAGAGAGGCAGAATACGGAGCTCCGCAGCTGGCCGAAGGGAAGTGCCGCTTCCCGGCGTCTTTCGGCAGAAGCGGCTCTTCGGAGCGCACCTCTGCCGCTCCACTCATCCGTGCGCGAAGAAGCCGCTTCTTCGCCTCCGGCAGCCAGAGATCGCGGTAGCTCGCTAAAGGCGAAGAGCGAAGCCGCAAAGAAGCGGGCTTGTCTGCGGAGCTCGCAGACTGCTGGAGGATGCTGGCTGCCACTCTCTTGCCTCTTAAATTTTCTCTAGGCATGCGAATTGGGGGTGTTCCCGGACAACTTGCCTGGGTTTGCACTTTACAGCGCACCGCTTCCGCTCCATTCATCCGTGCGCGAAGAAGCCGCTTCTTCGCCTCCGGCAGCCAGAGATCGCGGTAGCTCGTTAGAGGCGAAGAGCGAAGCCGCAAAGAAGCGGGCTTGTCTGCGGAGCTCGCAGACTGCTGCAGGACGCTGGCTGCCACTCTTTTGCCTCTTGAATTCACGCTTGGCATGCGAATGGAAGGTGTTCCAGGACAACATGCCTGGGTTTGCACTTAGTCCTGATGCGTCCCTCTTGGGAAATTCTAGCTGCTCCCCTGAGTCTCCGAGATGCACAGAACACGATGGCAGCTGCTGAAAAAAAAGAAAGGCAGCAGTGAGTTTGTCAAGAAACAAGAACATAGGCAGCTGACTGTGTTTGGCAGGGAGCAGCTGCTGGACTTTTGCAATTGCCTTCACTGCGCACAGAAGCCCTCCGCTCTGCTGCTACTTTGTTCTCATTCAGGGAATTGCACACTACTGAAGCTGAGCCGGGCTATTCAGCTCTGCTGCTTTTCAGCATCTCAGCTCCCCTAATGCCCTGTGGCAGCTCTCGAGGTGTTTTGCCTTTGCCAGGCTGGAACGTGCCTGCTACTCCAAAGAGCTGGGCAGGAGCTGGCGGAGAGGACGGCCATCTGCCAGCAGTTTGCAGCTTGCCCAGAAAAGAGCAGTGTCCTTGGAATGTGCAGCAAAATCAATTTCTTGGCAAGTTCGGGGGAAGTGAGCACTGCTTGTACACTTTCTCCATGAGAAACGGAGTGGAAAAGCTTTTCGCTAAGATGTAGACGACCAGAGAGGCAGAATACGGAGCTCCGCAGCTGGCCGAAGGGAAGTGCCGCTTCCCGGCGTCTTTCGGCAGAAGCGGCGCTTCGGAGCGCACCGCTGCCGCTCCACTGATCCGTGCGCGAAGAAGCCGCTTCTTCGCCTCCGGCAGCCAGAGATCGCGGTAGCTCGCTAGAGGCGAAGAGCGAAGCCGCAAAGAAGCGGGCTTGTGTGCGGAGCTCGCAGACTGCTGGAAGACGCTGGCTGCCACTCTCTTTCCTCTTGAATTCACTCTTGGCATGCCAATGGAAGGTGTTCCAGGACAACTTGCTTAGTCCTGATGCGTCCCTCTTTGGAAATTCTTGCTGCTCCCCTGAGGCTCCGAGATGCACAGAACACGATGGCAGCTGCTGAAAAAAAAGAAAGGCAGCATCGAGTTTGTCAAGAAACAAGAACATAGGCAGCTGACTGTGTTTGGCAGGGAGCAGCTGCTGGACTTTTGCAATTGCCTTCACTGCGCACAGAAGCCCTCTGCTCTGCTGCTACTTTGTTCTCATTCAGGGAATTGCACACTACTGAAGCTGAGCCGGGCTATTCAGCTCTGCTGCTTTTCAGCATCTCACTCCCCTAATGCCCTGTGGCAGCTCTCGAGGTGTTTTGCCTTTGCCAGGCTGGAATGTGCCTGCTACTACAAAGAGCTGGGCAGGAGCTGGCGGAGAGGACGGCCATCTGCCAGCAGTTTGCAGCTTGCCCAGAAAAGAGCAGTGTCCTTGGAATGTGCAGCAAAATCAATTTCTTGGCAAGTTCGGGGGAAGTGAGCACTGCTTGTACACTTTCTCCATGAGAAACGGAGTGGAAAAGCTTTTCGCTAAGATGTAGACGACCAGAGAGGCAGAATACGGAGCTCCGCAGCTGGCCGAAGGGAAGTGCCGCTTCCCGGCGTCTTTCGGCAGAAGCGGCTCTTCGGAGCGCACCTCTGCCGCTCCACTGATCCGTGCGCGAAGAAGCCGCTTCTTCGCCTCCGGCAGCCAGAGATCGCGGTAGCTCGCTAGAGGCGAAGAGCAAAGCCGCAAAGAAGCGGGCTTGTGTGCGGAGCTCGCAGACAGCTGCAGGACGCTGGCTGCCACTCTCTTGCCTCTTGAATTCACTCTTGGCATGCCAATGGAAGGTGTTCCAGGACAACTTGCCTGGGTTTGCACTTAGTCCTGATGCGTCCCTCTTTGGAAATTCTTGCTGCTCCCCTGAGTCTCCGAGATGTACAGAACACGATGGCAGCTGCTGAAAAAAAAGAAAGGCAGCAGTGAGTTTGTCAAGAAACAAGAACATAGGCAGCTGACTGTGTTTAGCAAGGAGCAGCTGCTGGACTTTTGCAATTGCCTTCACTGCGCACAGAAGCCCTCTGCTCTGCTGCTACTTTGTTCTGATTCAGGAAATTCACACTACTGAAGCTGAGCCAGCCTATTCAGCTCTGCTGCTTTTCAGCATCTCAGCTCCCCTAATGCCCTGTGGCAGCTCTCGAGGTGTTTTGCCTTTGCCAGGCTGGAATGTGCCTGCTACGACAAAGAGCTGGGCAGGAGCTGGCGGAGAGGACGGCCATCTGCCAGCAGTTTGCAGCTTGCCCAGAAAAGAGCAGTGTCCTTGCAATGTGCAGCAAATCCAATTTCTTGGCAAGTTCGGGGGAAGTGAGCACTGCTTGTACACTTTCTCCATGAGAAACGGAGTGGAAAAGCTTTTCGCTAAGATGTAGACGACCAGAGAGGCAGAATACGGAGCTCCGCAGCTGGCCGAAGGGAAGTGCCGCTTCCCGGCGTCTTTCGGCAGAAGCGGCTCTTCGGAGCGCACCTCTGCCGCTCCACTCATCCGTGCGCGAAGAAGCCGCTTCTTCGCCTCCGGCAGCCAGAGATCGCGGTAGCTCGCTAGAGGCGAAGAGCGAAGCCGCAAAGAAGCGGGCTTGTCTGCGGAGCTCGCAGACTGCTGGAGGATGCTGGCTGCCACTCTCTTGCCTCTTAAATTTTCTCTAGGCATGCGAATTGGGGGTGTTCCCGGACAACTTGCCTGGGTTTGCACTTTACAGCGCACCGCTTCCGCTCCATTCATCCGTGCGCGAAGAAGCCGCTTCTTCGCCTCCGGCAGCCAGAGATCGCGGTAGCTCGTTAGAGGCGAAGAGCGAAGCCGCAAAGAAGCGGGCTTGTGTGCGGAGCTCGCAGACTGCTGCAGGACGCTGGCTGCCACTCTTTTGCCTCTTGAATTCACGCTTGGCATGCGAATGGAAGGTGTTCCAGGACAACATGCCTGGGTTTGCACTTAGTCCTGATGCGTCCCTCTTGGGAAATTCTAGCTGCTCCCCTGAGTCTCCGAGATGCACAGAACACGATGGCAGCTGCTGAAAAAAAAGAAAGGCAGCAGTGAGTTTGTCAAGAAACAAGAACATAGGCAGCTGACTGTGTTTGGCAAGGAGCAGCTGCTGGACTTTTGCAATTGCCTTCACTGCGCACAGAAGCCCTCCGCTCTGCTGCTACTTTGTTCTCATTCAGGGAATTGCACACTACTGAAGCTGAGCCAGCCTATTCAGCTCTGCTGCTTTTCAGCATCTCAGCTCCCCTAATGCCCTGTGGCAGCTCTCGAGGTGTTTTGCCTTTGCCAGGCTGGAACGTGCCTGCTACTACAAAGAGCTGGGCAGGAGCTGGCGGAGAGGACGGCCATCTGCCAGCAGGTTGCAGCTTGCCCAGAAAAGAGCAGTGTCCTTGCAATGTGCAGCAAATCCAATTTCTTGGCAAGTTCGGGGGAAGTGAGCACTGCTTGTACACTTTCTCCTTGAGAAACGGAGTGGAAAAGCTTTTCGCTAAGATGTAGACGACCAGAGAGGCAGAATACGGAGCTCCGCAGCTGGCCGAAGGGAAGTGCCGCTTCCCGGCGTCTTTCGGCAGAAGCGGCGCTTCGGAGCGCACCGCTGCCGCTCCACTCATCCGTGCGCGAAGAAGCCGCTTCTTCGCCTCCGGCAGCCAGAGATCGCGGTAGCTCGCTAGAGGCGAAGAGCGAAGCCGCAAAGAAGCGGGCTTGTGTGCGGAGCTCGCAGACTGCTGGAAGACGCTGGCTGCCACTCTCTTGCCTCTTGAATTCACTCTTGGCATGCCAATGGAAGGTGTTCCAGGACAACTTGCTTAGTCCTGATGCGTCCCTCTTTGGAAATTCTTGCTGCTCCCCTGAGGCTCCGAGATGCACAGAACACGATGGCAGCTGCTGAAAAAAAAGAAGGGCAGCATCGAGTTTGTCAAGAAACAAGAACATAGGCAGCTGACTGTGTTTGGCAGGGAGCAGCTGCTGGACTTTTGCAATTGCCTTCACTGCGCACAGAAGCCCTCTGCTCTGCTGCTACTTTGTTCTCATTCAGGGAATTGTACACTACTGAAGCTGAGCCAGCCTATTCAGCTCTGCTGCTTTTCAGCATCTCACTACCCTAATGCCCTGTGGCAGCTCTCGAGGTGTTTTGCCTTTGCCAGGCTGGAATGTGCCTGCTACTACAAAGAGCTGGGCAGGAGCTGGCGGAGAGGACGGCCATCTGCCAGCAGTTTGCAGCTTGCCCAGAAAAGAGCAGTGTCCTTGGAATGTGCAGCAAAATCAATTTCTTGGCAAGTTCGGGGGAAGTGAGCACTGCTTGTACACTTTCTCCATGAGAAACGGAGTGGAAAAGCTTTTCGCTAAGATGTAGACGACCAGAGAGGCAGAATGTGGAGCTCCGCAGCTGGCCGAAGGGAAGTGCCGCTTCCCGGCGTCTTTCGGCAGAAGCGGCTCTTCGGAGCGCACCTCTGCCGCTCCACTCATCCGTGCGCGAAGAAGCCGCTTCTTCGCCTCCGGCAGCCAGAGATCGCGGTAGCTCGCTAGAGGCGAAGAGCGAAGCCGCAAAGAAGCGGGCTTGTGTGCGGAGCTCGCAGACAGCTGCAGGACGCTGGCTGCCACTCTCTTGCCTCTTGAATTCACTCTTGGCATGCCAATGGAAGGTGTTCCAGGACAACTTGCCTGGGTTTGCACTTAGTCCTGATGCGTCCCTCTTTGGAAATTCTTGCTGCTCCCCTGAGTCTCCGAGATGTACAGAACACGATGGCAGCTGCTGAAAAAAAAGAAAGGCAGCAGTGAGTTTGTCAAGAAACAAGAACATAGGCAGCTGACTGTGTTTAGCAAGGAGCAGCTGCTGGACTTTTGCAATTGCCTTCACTGCGCACAGAAGCCCTCTGCTCTGCTGCTACTTTGTTCTGATTCAGGAAATTCACACTACTGAAGCTGAGCCAGCCTATTCAGCTCTGCTGCTTTTCAGCATCTCAGCTCCCCTAATGCCCTGTGGCAGCTCTCGAGGTGTTTTGCCTTTGCCAGGCTGGAATGTGCCTGCTACTACAAAGAGCTGGGCAGGAGCTGGCGGAGAGGACGGCCATCTGCCAGCAGTTTGCAGCTTGCCCAGAAAAGAGCAGTGTCCTTGCAATGTGCAGCAAATCCAATTTCTTGGCAAGTTCGGGGGAAGTGAGCACTGCTTGTACACTTTCTCCTTGAGAAACGGAGTGGAAAAGCTTTTCGCTAAGATGTAGACGACCAGAGAGGCAGAATACGGAGCTCCGCAGCTGGCCGAAGGGAAGTGCCGCTTCCCGGCGTCTTTCGGCAGAAGCGGCTCTTCGGAGCGCACCTCTGCCGCTCCACTGATCCGTGCGCAAAGAAGCCGCTTCTTCGCCTCCGGCAGCCAGAGATCGCGGTAGCTCGCTAGAGGCGAAGAGCGAAGCCGCAAAGAAGCGGGCTTGTCTGCGGAGCTCGCAGACTGCTGGAGGATGCTGGCTGCCACTCTCTTGCCTCTTAAATTTTCTCTAGGCATGTGAATTGGGTGTGTTCCCGGACAACTTGCCTGGGTTTGCACTTTACAGCGCACCGCTTCCGCTCCATTCATCCGTGCGCGAAGAAGCCGCTTCTTCGCCTCCGGCAGCCAGAGATCGCGGTAGCTCGTTAGAGGCGAAGAGCGAAGCCGCAAAGAAGCGGGCTTGTGTGCGGAGCTCGCAGACTGCTGCAGGACGCTGGCTGCCACTCTTTTGCCTCTTGAATTCACGCTTGGCATGCGAATGGAAGGTGTTCCAGGACAACATGCCTGGGTTTGCACTTAGTCCTGATGCGTCCCTCTTGGGAAATTCTAGCTGCTCCCCTGAGTCTCCGAGATGCACAGAACACGATGGCAGCTGCTGAAAAAAAAGAAAGGCAGCAGTGAGTTTGTCAAGAAACAAGAACATAGGCAGCTGACTGTGTTTGGCAAGGAGCAGCTGCTGGACTTTTGCAATTGCCTTCACTGCGCACAGAAGCCCTCCGCTCTGCTGCTACTTTGTTCTCATTCAGGGAATTGCACACTACTGAAGCTGAGCCAGCCTATTCAGCTCTGCTGCTTTTCAGCATCTCAGCTCCCCTAATGCCCTGTGGCAGCTCTGGAGGTGTTTTGCCTTTGCCAGGCTGGAACGTGCCTGCTACTCCAAAGAGCTGGGCAGGAGCTGGCGGAGAGGACGGCCATCTGCCAGCAGTTTGCAGCTTGCCCAGAAAAGAGCAGTGTCCTTGCAATGTGCAGCAAATCCAATTTCTTGGCAAGTTCGGGGGAAGTGAGCACTGCTTGTACACTTTCTCCATGAGAAACGGAGTGGAAAAGCTTTTCGCTAAGATGTAGACGACCAGAGAGGCAGAATACGGAGCTCCGCAGCTGGCCGAAGGGAAGTGCCGGTTCCCGGCGTCTTTCGGCAGAAGCGGCGCTTCGGAGCGCACCGCTGCCGCTCCACTGATCCGTGCGCGAAGAAGCCGCTTCTTCGCCTCCGGCAGCCAGAGATCGCGGTAGCTCGCTAGAGGCGAAGAGCGAAGCCGCAAAGAAGCGGGCTTGTGTGCGGAGCTCGCAGACTGCTGGAAGACGCTGGCTGCCACTCTCTTGCCTCTTGAATTCACTCTTGGCATGCCAATGGAAGGTGTTCCAGGACAACTTGCTTAGTCCTGATGCGTCCCTCTTTGGAAATTCTTGCTGCTCCCCTGAGGCTCCGAGATGCACAGAACACGATGGCAGCTGCTGAAAAAAAAGAAAGGCAGCATCGAGTTTGTCAAGAAACAAGAACATAGGCAGCTGACTGTGTTTGGCAGGGAGCAGCTGCTGGACTTTTGCAATTGCCTTCACTGCGCACAGAAGCCCTCTGCTCTGCTGCTACTTTGTTCTCATTCAGGGAATTGCACACTACTGAAGCTGAGCCGGGCTATTCAGCTCTGCTGCTTTTCAGCATCTCACTCCCCTAATGCCCTGTGGCAGCTCTCGAGGTGTTTTGCCTTTGCCAGGCTGGAATGTGCCTGCTACTACAAAGAGCTGGGCAGGAGCTGGCGGAGAGGACGGCCATCTGCCAGCAGTTTGCAGCTTGCCCAGAAAAGAGCAGTGTCCTTGGAATGTGCAGCAAAATCAATTTCTTGGCAAGTTCGGGGGAAGTGAGCACTGCTTGTACACTTTCTCCATGAGAAACGGAGTGGAAAAGCTTTTCGCTAAGATGTAGACGACCAGAGAGGCAGAATACGGAGCTCCGCAGCTGGCCGAAGGGAAGTGCCGCTTCCCGGCGTCTTTCGGCAGAAGCGGCTCTTCGGAGCGCACCTCTGCCGCTCCACTCATCCGTGCGCGAAGAAGCCGCTTCTTCGCCTCCGGCAGCCAGAGATCGCGGTAGCTCGCTAGAGGCGAAGAGCGAAGCCGCAAAGAAGCGGGCTTGTGTGCGGAGCTCGCAGACAGCTGCAGGACGCTGGCTGCCACTCTCTTGCCTCTTGAATTCACTCTTGGCATGCCAATGGAAGGTGTTCCAGGACAACTTGCCTGGGTTTGCACTTAGTCCTGATGCGTCCCTCTTTGGAAATTCTTGCTGCTCCCCTGAGTCTCCGAGATGTACAGAACACGATGGCAGCTGCTGAAAAAAAAGAAAGGCAGCAGTGAGTTTGTCAAGAAACAAGAACATAGGCAGCTGACTGTGTTTAGCAAGGAGCAGCTGCTGGACTTTTGCAATTGCCTTCACTGCGCACAGAAGCCCTCTGCTCTGCTGCTACTTTGTTCTGATTCAGGAAATTCACACTACTGAAGCTGAGCCAGCCTATTCAGCTCTGCTGCTTTTCAGCATCTCAGCTCCCCTAATGCCCTGTGGCAGCTCTCGAGGTGTTTTGCCTTTGCCAGGCTGGAATGTGCCTGCTACGACAAAGAGCTGGGCAGGAGCTGGCGGAGAGGACGGCCATCTGCCAGCAGTTTGCAGCTTGCCCAGAAAAGAGCAGTGTCCTTGCAATGTGCAGCAAATCCAATTTCTTGGCAAGTTCGGGGGAAGTGAGCACTGCTTGTACACTTTCTCCATGAGAAACGGAGTGGAAAAGCTTTTCGCTAAGATGTAGACGACCAGAGAGGCAGAATGTGGAGCTCCGCAGCTGGCCGAAGGGAAGTGCCGCTTCCCGGCGTCTTTCGGCAGAAGCGGCTCTTCGGAGCGCACCTCAGCCGCTCCACTGATCCGTGCGCGAAGAAGCCGCTTCTTCGCCTCCGGCAGCCAGAGATCGCGGTAGCTCGCTAGAGGCGAAGAGCGAAGCCGCAAAGAAGCGGGCTTGTCTGCGGAGCTCGCAGACTGCTGGAGGATGCTGGCTGCCACTCTCTTGCCTCTTAAATTTTCTCTAGGCATGCGAATTGGGGGTGTTCCCGGACAACTTGCCTGGGTTTGCACTTTACAGCGCACCGCTTCCGCTCCATTCATCCGTGCGCGAAGAAGCCGCTTCTTCGCCTCCGGCAGCCAGAGATCGCGGTAGCTCGTTAGAGGCGAAGAGCGAAGCCGCAAAGAAGCGGGCTTGTCTGCGGAGCTCGCAGACTGCTGCAGGACGCTGGCTGCCACTCTTTTGCCTCTTGAATTCACGCTTGGCATGCGAATGGAAGGTGTTCCAGGACAACATGCCTGGGTTTGCACTTAGTCCTGATGCGTCCCTCTTGGGAAATTCTAGCTGCTCCCCTGAGGCTCCGAGATGCACAGAACACGATGGCAGCTGCTGAAAAAAAAGAAAGGCAGCAGTGAGTTTGTCAAGAAACAAGAACATAGGCAGCTGACTGTGTTTGGCAGGGAGCAGCTGCTGGACTTTTGCAATTGCCTTCACTGCGCACAGAAGCCCTCCGCTCTGCTGCTACTTTGTTCTCATTCAGGGAATTGCACACTACTGAAGCTGAGCCAGCCTATTCAGCTCTGCTGCTTTTCAGCATCTCAGCTCCCCTAATGCCCTGTGGCAGCTCTCGGGGTGTTTTGCCTTTGCCAGGCTGGAACGTGCCTGCTACTACAAAGAGCTGGGCAGGAGCTGGCGGAGAGGACGGCCATCTGCCAGCAGGTTGCAGCTTGCCCAGAAAAGAGCAGTGTCCTTGGAATGTGCAGCAAAATCAATTTCTTGGCAAGTTCGGGGGAAGTGAGCACTGCTTGTACACTTTCTCCATGAGAAACGGAGTGGAAAAGCTTTTCGCTAAGATGTAGACGACCAGAGAGGCAGAATACGGAGCTCCGCAGCTGGCCGAAGGGAAGTGCCGCCTCCCGGCGTCTTTCGGCAGAAGCGGCTCTTCGGAGCGCACCTCTGCCGCTCCACTCATCCGTGCGCGAAGAAGCCGCTTCTTCGCCTCCGGCAGCCAGAGATCGCGGTAGCTCGCTAGAGGCGAAGAGCGAAGCCGCAAAGAAGCGGGCTTGTGTGCGGAGCTCGCAGACAGCTGCAGGACGCTGGCTGCCACTCTCTTGCCTCTTGAATTCACTCTTGGCATGCCAATGGAAGGTGTTCCAGGACAACTTGCTTAGTCCTGATGCGTCCCTCTTTGGAAATTCTTGCTGCTCCCCTGAGGCTCCGAGATGCACAGAACACGATGGCAGCTGCTGAAAAAAAAGAAAGGCAGCATCGAGTTTGTCAAGAAACAAGAACATAGGCAGCTGACTGTGTTTGGCAGGGAGCAGCTGCTGGACTTTTGCAATTGCCTTCACTGTGCACAGAAGCCCTCTGCTCTGCTGCTACTTTGTTCTCATTCAGGGAATTGCACACTACTGAAGCTGAGCCGGGCTATTCAGCTCTGCTGCTTTTCAGCATCTCACTCCCCTAATGCCCTGTGGCAGCTCTCGAGGTGTTTTGCCTTTGCCAGGCTGGAATGTGCCTGCTACTACAAAGAGCTGGGCAGGAGCTGGCGGAGAGGACGGCCATCTGCCAGCAGTTTGCAGCTTGCCCAGAAAAGAGCAGTGTCCTTGGAATGTGCAGCAAAATCAATTTCTTGGCAAGTCCGGGGGAAGTGAGCACTGCTTGTACACTGTCTCCATGAGAAACGGAGTGGAAAAGCTTTTCGCTAAGATGTAGACGACCAGAGAGGCAGAATACGGAGCTCCGCAGCTGGCCGAAGGGAAGTGCCGCTTCCCGGCGTCTTTCGGCAGAAGCGGCTCTTCGGAGCGCACCTCTGCCGCTCCACTCATCCGTGCGCGAAGAAGCCGCTTCTTCGCCTCCGGCAGCCAGAGATCGCGGTAGCTCGCTAGAGGCGAAGAGCGAAGCCGCAAAGAAGCGGGCTTGTGTGCGGAGCTCGCAGACAGCTGCAGGACGCTGGCTGCCACTCTCTTGCCTCTTGAATTCACTCTTGGCATGCCAATGGAAGGTGTTCCAGGACAACTTGCCTGCGTTTGCACTTAGTCCTGATGCGTCCCTCTTTGGAAATTCTTGCTGCTCCCCTGAGTCTCCGAGATGTACAGAACACGATGGCAGCTGCTGAAAAAAAAGAAAGGCAGCAGTGAGTTTGTCAAGAAACAAGAACATAGGCAGCTGACTGTGTTTAGCAAGGAGCAGCTGCTGGACTCTTGCAATTGCCTTCACTGCGCACAGAAGCCCTCTGCTCTGCTGCTACTTTGTTCTGATTCAGGAAATTCACACTACTGAAGCTGAGCCAGCCTATTCAGCTCTGCTGCTTTTCAGCATCTCAGCTCCCCTAATGCCCTGTGGCAGCTCTCGAGGTGTTTTGCCTTTGCCAGGCTGGAATGTGCCTGCTACGACAAAGAGCTGGGCAGGAGCTGGCGGAGAGGACGGCCATCTGCCAGCAGTTTGCAGCTTGCCCAGAAAAGAGCAGTGTCCTTGCAATGTGCAGCAAATCCAATTTCTTGGCAAGTTCGGGGGAAGTGAGCACTGCTTGTACACTTTCTCCATGAGAAACGGAGTGGAAAAGCTTTTCGCTAAGATGTAGACGACCAGAGAGGCAGAATACGGAGCTCCGCAGCTGGCCGAAGGGAAGTGCCGCTTCCCGGCGTCTTTCGGCAGAAGCGGCTCTTCGGAGCGCACCTCTGCCGCTCCACTGATCCGTGCGCGAAGAAGCCGCTTCTTCGCCTCCGGCAGCCAGAGATCGCGGTAGCTCGCTAGAGGCGAAGAGCGAAGCCGCAAAGAAGCGGGCTTGTCTGCGGAGCTCGCAGACTGCTGGAGGATGCTGGCTGCCACTCTCTTGCCTCTTAAATTTTCTCTAGGCATGCGAATTGGGGGTGTTCCCGGACAACTTGCCTGGGTTTGCACTTTACAGCGCACCGCTTCCGCTCCATTCATCCGTGCGCGAAGAAGCCGCTTCTTCGCCTCCGGCAGCCAGAGATCGCGGTAGCTCGTTAGAGGCGAAGAGCGAAGCCGCAAAGAAGCGGGCTTGTCTGCGGAGCTCGCAGACTGCTGCAGGACGCTGGCTGCCACTCTTTTGCCTCTTGAATTCACGCTTGGCATGCGAATGGAAGGTGTTCCAGGACAACATGCCTGGGTTTGCACTTAGTCCTGATGCGTCCCTCTTGGGAAATTCTAGCTGCTCCCCTGAGTCTCCGAGATGCACAGAACACGATGGCAGCTGCTGAAAAAAAAGAAAGGCAGCAGTGAGTTTGTCAAGAAACAAGAACATAGGCAGCTGACTGTGTTTGGCAAGGAGCAGCTGCTGGACTTTTGCAATTGCCTTCACTGCGCACAGAAGCCCTCCGCTCTGCTGCTACTTTGTTCTCATTCAGGGAATTGCACACTACTGAAGCTGAGCCGGGCTATTCAGCTCTGCTGCTTTTCAGCATCTCAGCTCCCCTAATGCCCTGTGGCAGCTCTCGAGGTGTTTTGCCTTTGCCAGGCTGGAACGTGCCTGCTACTCCAAAGAGCTGGGCAGGAGCTGGCGGAGAGGACGGCCATCTGCCAGCAGTTTGCAGCTTGCCCAGAAAAGAGCAGTGTCCTTGGAATGTGCAGCAAAATCAATTTCTTGGCAAGTTCGGGGGAAGTGAGCACTGCTTGTACACTTTCTCCATGAGAAACGGAGTGGAAAAGCTTTTCGCTAAGATGTAGACGACCAGAGAGGCAGAATACGGAGCTCCGCAGCTGGCCGAAGGGAAGTGCCGGTTCCCGGCGTCTTTCGGCAGAAGCGGCTCTTCGGAGCGCACCTCTGCCGCTCCACTCATCCGTGCGCGAAGAAGCCGCTTCTTCGCCTCCGGCAGCCAGAGATCGCGGTAGCTCGCTAGAGGCGAAGAGCGAAGCCGCAAAGAAGCGGGCTTGTGTGCGGAGCTCGCAGACTGCTGGAAGACGCTGGCTGCCACTCTCTTGCCTCTTGAATTCACTCTTGGCATGCCAATGGAAGGTGTTCCAGGACAACTTGCTTAGTCCTGATGCGTCCCTCTTTGGAAATTCTTGCTGCTCCCCTGAGTCTCCGAGATGCACAGAACACGATGGCAGCTGCTGAAAAAAAAGAAAGGCAGCATCGAGTTTGTCAAGAAACAAGAACATAGGCAGCTGACTGTGTTTGGCAGGGAGCAGCTGCTGGACTTTTGCAATTGCCTTCACTGCGCACAGAAGCCCTCTGCTCTGCTGCTACTTTGTTCTCTTTCAGGGAATTGCACACTACTGAAGCTGAGCCGGGCTATTCAGCTCTGCTGCTTTTCAGCATCTCACTCCCCTAATGCCCTGTGGCAGCTCTCGAGGTGTTTTGCCTTTGCCAGGCTGGAATGTGCCTGCTACTACAAAGAGCTGGGCAGGAGCTGGCGGAGAGGACGGCCATCTGCCAGCAGTTTGCAGCTTGCCCAGAAAAGAGCAGTGTCCTTGGAATGTGCAGCAAAATCAATTTCTTGGCAAGTTCGGGGGAAGTGAGCACTGCTTGTACACTTTCTCCATGAGAAACGGAGTGGAAAAGCTTTTCGCTAAGATGTAGATGACCAGAGAGGCAGAATACGGAGCTCCGCAGCTGGCCGAAGGGAAGTGCCGCTTCCCGGCGTCTTTCGGCAGAAGCGGCTCTTCGGAGCGCACCTCTGCCGCTCCACTGATCCGTGCGCGAAGAAGCCGCTTCTTCGCCTCCGGCAGCCAGAGATCGCGGTAGCTCGCTAGAGGCGAAGAGCGAAGCCGCAAAGAAGCGGGCTTGTGTGCGGAGCTCGCAGACAGCTGCAGGACGCTGGCTGCCACTCTCTTGCCTCTTGAATTCACTCTTGGCATGCCAATGGAAGGTGTTCCAGGACAACTTGCTTAGTCCTGATGCGTCCCTCTTTGGAAATTCTTGCTGCTCCCCTGAGTCTCCGAGATGCACAGAACACGATGGCAGCTGCTGAAAAAAAAGAAAGGCAGCATCGAGTTTGTCAAGAAACAAGAACATAGGCAGCTGACTGTGTTTGGCAGGGAGCAGCTGCTGGACTTTTGCAATTGCCTTCACTGCGCACAGAAGCCCTCTGCTCTGCTGCTACTTTGTTCTCATTCAGGGAATTGCACACTACTGAAGCTGAGCCGGGCTATTCAGCTCTGCTGCTTTTCAGCATCTCACTCCCCTAATGCCCTGTGGCAGCTCTCGAGGTGTTTTGCCTTTGCCAGGCTGGAATGTGCCTGCTACTACAAAGAGCTGGGCAGGAGCTGGCGGAGAGGACGGCCATCTGCCAGCAGTTTGCAGCTTGCCCAGAAAAGAGCAGTGTCCTTGGAATGTGCAGCAAAATCAATTTCTTGGCAAGTTCGGGGGAAGTGAGCACTGCTTGTACACTTTCTCCATGAGAAACGGAGTGGAAAAGCTTTTCGCTAAGATGTAGACGACCAGAGAGGCAGAATACGGAGCTCCGCAGCTGGCCGAAGGGAAGTGCCGCTTCCCGGCGTCTTTCGGCAGAAGCGGCTCTTCGGAGCGCACCTCTGCCGCTCCACTCATCCGTGCACGAAGAAGCCGCTTCTTCGCCTCCGGCAGCCAGAGATCGCGGTAGCTCGTTAGAGGCGAAGAGCGAAGCTGCAAAGAAGCGGGCTTGTGTGCGGAGCTCGCAGACTGCTGCAGGACGCTGGCTGCCACTCTCTTGCCTCTTGAATTCACGCTTGGCATGCGAATGGAAGGTGTTCCAGGACAACATGTCTGGGTTTGCACTTAGTCCTGATGCGTCCCTCTTGCGAAATTCTAGCTGCTCCCCTGAGGCTCCGAGATGCACAGAACACGATGGCAGCTGCTGAAAAAAAAGAAAGGCAGCAGTGAGTTTGTCAAGAAACAAGAACATAGGCAGCTGACTGTGTTTAGCAAGATGCAGCTGCTGGACTTTTGCAATTGCCTTCACTGCGCACAGAAGCCCTCTGCTCTGCTGCTACTTTGTTCTGATTCAGGAAATTTACACTACTGAAGCTGAGCCAGCCTATTCAGCTCTGCTGCTTTTCAGCATCTCAGCTCCCCTAATGCCCTGTGGCAGCTCTCGAGGTGTTTTGCCTTTGCCAGGCTGGAATGTGCCTGCTACGACAAAGAGCTGGGCAGGAGCTGGCGGAGAGGACGGCCATCTGCCAGCAGTTTGCAGCTTGCCCAGAAAAGAGCAGTGTCCTTGCAATGTGCAGCAAATCCAATTTCTTGGCAAGTTCGGGGGAAGTGAGCACTGCTTGTACACTTTCTCCATGAGAAACGGAGTGGAAAAGCTTTTCGCTAAGATGTAGACGACCAGAGAGGCAGAATACGGAGCTCCGCAGCTGGCCGAAGGGAAGTGCCGCTTCCCGGCGTCTTTCGGCAGAAGCGGCTCTTCGGAGCGCACCGCTGCCGCTCCACTGATCCGTGCGCGAAGAAGCCGCTTCTTCGCCTCCGGCAGCCAGAGATCGCGGTAGCTCGCTAGAGGCGAAGAGCGAAGCCGCAAAGAAGCGGGCTTGTCTGCGGAGCTCGCAGACTGCTGGAGGATGCTGGCTGCCACTCTCTTGCCTCTTAAATTTTCTCTAGGCATGCGAATTGGGGGTGTTCCCGGACAACTTGCCTGGGTTTGCACTTTACAGCGCACCGCTTCCGCTCCATTCATCCGTGCGCGAAGAAGCCGCTTCTTCGCCTCCGGCAGCCAGAGATCGCGGTAGCTCGTTAGAGGCGAAGAGCGAAGCCGCAAAGAAGCGGGCTTGTCTGCGGAGCTCGCAGACTGCTGCAGGACGCTGGCTGCCACTCTTTTGCCTCTTGAATTCACGCTTGGCATGCAAATGGAAGGTGTTCCAGGACAACATGCCTGGGTTTGCACTTAGTCCTGATGCGTCCCTCTTGGGAAATTCTAGCTGCTCCCCTGAGGCTCCGAGATGCACAGAACACGATGGCAGCTGCTGAAAAAAAAGAAAGGCAGCAGTGAGTTTGTCAAGAAACAAGAACATAGGCAGCTGACTGTGTTTGGCAAGGAGCAGCTGCTGGACTTTTGCAATTGCCTTCACTGCGCACAGAAGCCCTCCGCTCTGCTGCTACTTTGTTCTCATTCAGGGAATTGCACACTACTGAAGCTGAGCCAGCCTATTCAGCTCTGCTGCTTTTCAGCATCTCAGCTCCCCTAATGCCCTGTGGCAGCTCTCGAGGTGTTTTGCCTTTGCCAGGCTGGAACGTGCCTGCTACTACAAAGAGCTGGGCAGGAGCTGGCGGAGAGGACGGCCATCTGCCAGCAGGTTGCAGCTTGCCCAGAAAAGAGCAGTGTCCTTGCAATGTGCAGCAAATCCAATTTCTTGGCAAGTTCGGGGGAAGTGAGCACTGCTTGTACACTTTCTCCATGAGAAACGGAGTGGAAAAGCTTTTCGCTAAGATGTAGACGACCAGAGAGGCAGAATACGGAGCTCCGCAGCTGGCCGAAGGGAAGTGCCGGTTCCCGGCGTCTTTCGGCAGAAGCGGCGCTTCGGAGCGCACCGCTGCCGCTCCACTGATCCGTGCGCGAAGAAGCCGCTTCTTCGCCTCCGGCAGCCAGAGATCGCGGTAGCTCGCTAGAGGCGAAGAGCGAAGCCGCAAAGAAGCGGGCTTGTGTGCGGAGCTCGCAGACTGCTGGAAGACGCTGGCTGCCACTCTCTTGCCTCTTGAATTCACTCTTGGCATGCCAATGGAAGGTGTTCCAGGACAACTTGCTTAGTCCTGATGCGTCCCTCTTTGGAAATTCTTGCTGCTCCCCTGAGGCTCCGAGATGCACAGAACACGATGGCAGCTGCTGAAAAAAAAGAAAGGCAGCAGTGAGTTTGTCAAGAAACAAGAACATAGGCAGCTGACTGTGTTTGGCAGGGAGCAGCTGCTGGACTTTTGCAATTGCCTTCACTGCGCACAGAAGCCCTCTGCTCTGCTGCTACTTTGTTCTCATTCAGGGAATTGCACACTACTGAAGCTGAGCCGGCCTATTCAGCTCTGCTGCTTTTCAGCATCTCACTCCCCTAATGCCCTGTGGCAGCTCTCGAGGTGTTTTGCCTTTGCCAGGCTGGAATGTGCCTGCTACTACAAAGAGCTGGGCAGGAGCTGGCGGAGAGGACGGCCATCTGCCAGCAGTTTGCAGCTTGCCCAGAAAAGAGCAGTGTCCTTGGAATGTGCAGCAAAATCAATTTCTTGGCAAGTTCGGGGGAAGTGAGCACTGCTTGTACACTTTCTCCATGAGAAACGGAGTGGAAAAGCTTTTCGCTAAGATGTAGACGACCAGAGAGGCAGAATACGGAGCTCCGCAGCTGGCCGAAGGGAAGTGCCGCTTCCCGGCGTCTTTCGGCAGAAGCGGCTCTTCGGAGCGCACCTCTGCCGCTCCACTCATCCGTGCGCGAAGAAGCCGCTTCTTCGCCTCCGGCAGCCAGAGATCGCGGTAGCTCGCTAGAGGCGAAGAGCGAAGCCGCAAAGAAGCGGGCTTGTGTGCGGAGCTCGCAGACAGCTGCAGGACGCTGGCTGCCACTCTCTTGCCTCTTGAATTCACTCTTGGCATGCCAATGGAAGGTGTTCCAGGACAACTTGCCTGGGTTTGCACTTAGTCCTGATGCGTCCCTCTTTGGAAATTCTTGCTGCTCCCCTGAGTCTCCGAGATGCACAGAACACGATGGCAGCTGCTGAAAAAAAAGAAAGGCAGCAGTGAGTTTGTCAAGAAACAAGAACATAGGCAGCTGACTGTGTTTGGCAAGGAGCAGCTGCTGGACTTTTGCAATTGCCTTCACTGCGCACAGAAGCCCTCCGCTCTGCTGCTACTTTGTTCTCATTCAGGGAATTGCACACTACTGAAGCTGAGCCAGCCTATTCAGCTCTGCTGCTTTTCAGCATCTCAGCTCCCCTAATGCCCTGTGGCAGCTCTCGAGGTGTTTTGCCTTTGCCAGGCTGGAATGTGCCTGCTACGACAAAGAGCTGGGCAGGAGCTGGCGGAGAGGACGGCCATCTGCCAGCAGTTTGCAGCTTGCCCAGAAAAGAGCAGTGTCCTTGCAATGTGCAGCAAATCCAATTTCTTGGCAAGTTCGGGGGAAGTGAGCACTGCTTGTACACTTTCTCCATGAGAAACGGAGTGGAAAAGCTTTTCGCTAAGATGTAGACGACCAGAGAGGCAGAATACGGAGCTCCGCAGCTGGCCGAAGGGAAGTGCCGCTTCCCGGCGTCTTTCGGCAGAAGCGGCTCTTCGGAGCGCACCTCTGCCGCTCCACTCATCCGTGCGCGAAGAAGCCGCTTCTTCGCCTCCGGCAGCCAGAGATCGCGGTAGCTCGCTAGAGGCGAAGAGCGAAGCCGCAAAGAAGCGGGCTTGTCTGCGGAGCTCGCAGACTGCTGGAGGATGCTGGCTGCCACTCTCTTGCCTCTTAAATTTTCTCTAGGCATGCGAATTGGGGGTGTTCCCGGACAACTTGCCTGGGTTTGCACTTTACAGCGCACCGCTTCCGCTCCATTCATCCGTGCGCGAAGAAGCCACTTCTTCGCCTCCGGCAGCCAGAGATCGCGGTAGCTCGCTAGAGGCGAAGAGCGAAGCCGCAAAGAAGCGGGCTTGTGTGCGGAGCTCGCAGACTGCTGGAAGACGCTGGCTGCCACTCTCTTGCCTCTTGAATTCACTCTTGGCATGCCAATGGAAGGTGTTCCAGGACAACTTGCTTAGTCCTGATGCGTCCCTCTTTGGAAATTCTTGCTGCTCCCCTGAGGCTCCGAGATGCACAGAACACGATGGCAGCTGCTGAAAAAAAAGAAAGGCAGCAGTGAGTTTGTCAAGAAACAAGAACATAGGCAGCTGACTGTGTTTGGCAAGGAGCAGCTGCTGGACTTTTGCAATTGCCTTCACTGCGCACAGAAGCCCTCCGCTCTGCTGCTACTTTGTTCTCATTCAGGGAATTGCACACTACTGAAGCTGAGCCAGCCTATTCAGCTCTGCTGCTTTTCAGCATCTCAGCTCCCCTAATGCCCTGTGGCAGCTCTCGAGGTGTTTTGCCTTTGCCAGGCTGGAACGTGCCTGCTACTACAAAGAGCTGGGCAGGAGCTGGCGGAGAGGACGGCCATCTG
The DNA here is from genome assembly GCF_024509145.1 of Vidua macroura. Taxonomy (NCBI): domain Eukaryota; kingdom Metazoa; phylum Chordata; class Aves; order Passeriformes; family Viduidae; genus Vidua; species Vidua macroura. The sequence continues at coordinate 3,067,804 of NC_071598.1, read as the reverse complement.
CCAGCAGCTTGCAGCTTGCCCAGAAAAGAGCAGTGTCCTTGGAATGTGCAGCAAAATCAATTTCTTGGCAAGTCCGGGGGAAGTGAGCACTGCTTGTACACTTTCTCCATGAGAAACGGAGTGGAAAAGCTTTTCGCTAAGATGTAGACGACCAGAGAGGCAGAATACGGAGCTCCGCAGCTGGCCGAAGGGAAGTGCCGCTTCCCGGCGTCTTTCGGCAGAAGCGGCTCTTCGGAGCGCACCTCTGCCGCTCCACTCATCCGTGCGCGAAGAAGCCGCTTCTTCGCCTCCGGCAGCCAGAGATCGCGGTAGCTCGCTAGAGGCGAAGAGCGAAGCCGCAAAGAAGCGGGCTTGTGTGCGGAGCTCGCAGACAGCTGCAGGACGCTGGCTGCCACTCTCTTGCCTCTTGAATTCACTCTTGGCATGCCAATGGAAGGTGTTCCAGGACAACTTGCCTGCGTTTGCACTTAGTCCTGATGCGTCCCTCTTTGGAAATTCTTGCTGCTCCCCTGAGTCTCCGAGATGTACAGAACACGATGGCAGCTGCTGAAAAAAAAGAAAGGCAGCAGTGAGTTTGTCAAGAAACAAGAACATAGGCAGCTGACTGTGTTTAGCAAGGAGCAGCTGCTGGACTCTTGCAATTGCCTTCACTGCGCACAGAAGCCCTCTGCTCTGCTGCTACTTTGTTCTGATTCAGGAAATTCACACTACTGAAGCTGAGCCAGCCTATTCAGCTCTGCTGCTTTTCAGCATCTCAGCTCCCCTAATGCCCTGTGGCAGCTCTCGAGGTGTTTTGCCTTTGCCAGGCTGGAATGTGCCTGCTACGACAAAGAGCTGGGCAGGAGCTGGCGGAGAGGACGGCCATCTGCCAGCAGTTTGCAGCTTGCCCAGAAAAGAGCAGTGTCCTTGCAATGTGCAGCAAATCCAATTTCTTGGCAAGTTCGGGGGAAGTGAGCACTGCTTGTACACTTTCTCCATGAGAAACGGAGTGGAAAAGCTTTTCGCTAAGATGTAGACGACCAGAGAGGCAGAATACGGAGCTCCGCAGCTGGCCGAAGGGAAGTGCCGCTTCCCGGCGTCTTTCGGCAGAAGCGGCTCTTCGGAGCGCACCTCTGCCGCTCCACTGATCCGTGCGCGAAGAAGCCGCTTCTTCGCCTCCGGCAGCCAGAGATCGCGGTAGCTCGCTAGAGGCGAAGAGCGAAGCCGCAAAGAAGCGGGCTTGTCTGCGGAGCTCGCAGACTGCTGGAGGATGCTGGCTGCCACTCTCTTGCCTCTTAAATTTTCTCTAGGCATGCGAATTGGGGGTGTTCCCGGACAACTTGCCTGGGTTTGCACTTTACAGCGCACCGCTTCCGCTCCATTCATCCGTGCGCGAAGAAGCCGCTTCTTCGCCTCCGGCAGCCAGAGATCGCGGTAGCTCGTTAGAGGCGAAGAGCGAAGCCGCAAAGAAGCGGGCTTGTCTGCGGAGCTCGCAGACTGCTGCAGGACGCTGGCTGCCACTCTTTTGCCTCTTGAATTCACGCTTGGCATGCGAATGGAAGGTGTTCCAGGACAACATGCCTGGGTTTGCACTTAGTCCTGATGCGTCCCTCTTGGGAAATTCTAGCTGCTCCCCTGAGTCTCCGAGATGCACAGAACACGATGGCAGCTGCTGAAAAAAAAGAAAGGCAGCAGTGAGTTTGTCAAGAAACAAGAACATAGGCAGCTGACTGTGTTTGGCAAGGAGCAGCTGCTGGACTTTTGCAATTGCCTTCACTGCGCACAGAAGCCCTCCGCTCTGCTGCTACTTTGTTCTCATTCAGGGAATTGCACACTACTGAAGCTGAGCCGGGCTATTCAGCTCTGCTGCTTTTCAGCATCTCAGCTCCCCTAATGCCCTGTGGCAGCTCTCGAGGTGTTTTGCCTTTGCCAGGCTGGAACGTGCCTGCTACTCCAAAGAGCTGGGCAGGAGCTGGCGGAGAGGACGGCCATCTGCCAGCAGTTTGCAGCTTGCCCAGAAAAGAGCAGTGTCCTTGGAATGTGCAGCAAAATCAATTTCTTGGCAAGTTCGGGGGAAGTGAGCACTGCTTGTACACTTTCTCCATGAGAAACGGAGTGGAAAAGCTTTTCGCTAAGATGTAGACGACCAGAGAGGCAGAATACGGAGCTCCGCAGCTGGCCGAAGGGAAGTGCCGGTTCCCGGCGTCTTTCGGCAGAAGCGGCTCTTCGGAGCGCACCTCTGCCGCTCCACTCATCCGTGCGCGAAGAAGCCGCTTCTTCGCCTCCGGCAGCCAGAGATCGCGGTAGCTCGCTAGAGGCGAAGAGCGAAGCCGCAAAGAAGCGGGCTTGTGTGCGGAGCTCGCAGACTGCTGGAAGACGCTGGCTGCCACTCTCTTGCCTCTTGAATTCACTCTTGGCATGCCAATGGAAGGTGTTCCAGGACAACTTGCTTAGTCCTGATGCGTCCCTCTTTGGAAATTCTTGCTGCTCCCCTGAGTCTCCGAGATGCACAGAACACGATGGCAGCTGCTGAAAAAAAAGAAAGGCAGCATCGAGTTTGTCAAGAAACAAGAACATAGGCAGCTGACTGTGTTTGGCAGGGAGCAGCTGCTGGACTTTTGCAATTGCCTTCACTGCGCACAGAAGCCCTCTGCTCTGCTGCTACTTTGTTCTCTTTCAGGGAATTGCACACTACTGAAGCTGAGCCGGGCTATTCAGCTCTGCTGCTTTTCAGCATCTCACTCCCCTAATGCCCTGTGGCAGCTCTCGAGGTGTTTTGCCTTTGCCAGGCTGGAATGTGCCTGCTACTACAAAGAGCTGGGCAGGAGCTGGCGGAGAGGACGGCCATCTGCCAGCAGTTTGCAGCTTGCCCAGAAAAGAGCAGTGTCCTTGGAATGTGCAGCAAAATCAATTTCTTGGCAAGTTCGGGGGAAGTGAGCACTGCTTGTACACTTTCTCCATGAGAAACGGAGTGGAAAAGCTTTTCGCTAAGATGTAGATGACCAGAGAGGCAGAATACGGAGCTCCGCAGCTGGCCGAAGGGAAGTGCCGCTTCCCGGCGTCTTTCGGCAGAAGCGGCTCTTCGGAGCGCACCTCTGCCGCTCCACTGATCCGTGCGCGAAGAAGCCGCTTCTTCGCCTCCGGCAGCCAGAGATCGCGGTAGCTCGCTAGAGGCGAAGAGCGAAGCCGCAAAGAAGCGGGCTTGTGTGCGGAGCTCGCAGACAGCTGCAGGACGCTGGCTGCCACTCTCTTGCCTCTTGAATTCACTCTTGGCATGCCAATGGAAGGTGTTCCAGGACAACTTGCTTAGTCCTGATGCGTCCCTCTTTGGAAATTCTTGCTGCTCCCCTGAGTCTCCGAGATGCACAGAACACGATGGCAGCTGCTGAAAAAAAAGAAAGGCAGCATCGAGTTTGTCAAGAAACAAGAACATAGGCAGCTGACTGTGTTTGGCAGGGAGCAGCTGCTGGACTTTTGCAATTGCCTTCACTGCGCACAGAAGCCCTCTGCTCTGCTGCTACTTTGTTCTCATTCAGGGAATTGCACACTACTGAAGCTGAGCCGGGCTATTCAGCTCTGCTGCTTTTCAGCATCTCACTCCCCTAATGCCCTGTGGCAGCTCTCGAGGTGTTTTGCCTTTGCCAGGCTGGAATGTGCCTGCTACTACAAAGAGCTGGGCAGGAGCTGGCGGAGAGGACGGCCATCTGCCAGCAGTTTGCAGCTTGCCCAGAAAAGAGCAGTGTCCTTGGAATGTGCAGCAAAATCAATTTCTTGGCAAGTTCGGGGGAAGTGAGCACTGCTTGTACACTTTCTCCATGAGAAACGGAGTGGAAAAGCTTTTCGCTAAGATGTAGACGACCAGAGAGGCAGAATACGGAGCTCCGCAGCTGGCCGAAGGGAAGTGCCGCTTCCCGGCGTCTTTCGGCAGAAGCGGCTCTTCGGAGCGCACCTCTGCCGCTCCACTCATCCGTGCACGAAGAAGCCGCTTCTTCGCCTCCGGCAGCCAGAGATCGCGGTAGCTCGTTAGAGGCGAAGAGCGAAGCTGCAAAGAAGCGGGCTTGTGTGCGGAGCTCGCAGACTGCTGCAGGACGCTGGCTGCCACTCTCTTGCCTCTTGAATTCACGCTTGGCATGCGAATGGAAGGTGTTCCAGGACAACATGTCTGGGTTTGCACTTAGTCCTGATGCGTCCCTCTTGCGAAATTCTAGCTGCTCCCCTGAGGCTCCGAGATGCACAGAACACGATGGCAGCTGCTGAAAAAAAAGAAAGGCAGCAGTGAGTTTGTCAAGAAACAAGAACATAGGCAGCTGACTGTGTTTAGCAAGATGCAGCTGCTGGACTTTTGCAATTGCCTTCACTGCGCACAGAAGCCCTCTGCTCTGCTGCTACTTTGTTCTGATTCAGGAAATTTACACTACTGAAGCTGAGCCAGCCTATTCAGCTCTGCTGCTTTTCAGCATCTCAGCTCCCCTAATGCCCTGTGGCAGCTCTCGAGGTGTTTTGCCTTTGCCAGGCTGGAATGTGCCTGCTACGACAAAGAGCTGGGCAGGAGCTGGCGGAGAGGACGGCCATCTGCCAGCAGTTTGCAGCTTGCCCAGAAAAGAGCAGTGTCCTTGCAATGTGCAGCAAATCCAATTTCTTGGCAAGTTCGGGGGAAGTGAGCACTGCTTGTACACTTTCTCCATGAGAAACGGAGTGGAAAAGCTTTTCGCTAAGATGTAGACGACCAGAGAGGCAGAATACGGAGCTCCGCAGCTGGCCGAAGGGAAGTGCCGCTTCCCGGCGTCTTTCGGCAGAAGCGGCTCTTCGGAGCGCACCGCTGCCGCTCCACTGATCCGTGCGCGAAGAAGCCGCTTCTTCGCCTCCGGCAGCCAGAGATCGCGGTAGCTCGCTAGAGGCGAAGAGCGAAGCCGCAAAGAAGCGGGCTTGTCTGCGGAGCTCGCAGACTGCTGGAGGATGCTGGCTGCCACTCTCTTGCCTCTTAAATTTTCTCTAGGCATGCGAATTGGGGGTGTTCCCGGACAACTTGCCTGGGTTTGCACTTTACAGCGCACCGCTTCCGCTCCATTCATCCGTGCGCGAAGAAGCCGCTTCTTCGCCTCCGGCAGCCAGAGATCGCGGTAGCTCGTTAGAGGCGAAGAGCGAAGCCGCAAAGAAGCGGGCTTGTCTGCGGAGCTCGCAGACTGCTGCAGGACGCTGGCTGCCACTCTTTTGCCTCTTGAATTCACGCTTGGCATGCAAATGGAAGGTGTTCCAGGACAACATGCCTGGGTTTGCACTTAGTCCTGATGCGTCCCTCTTGGGAAATTCTAGCTGCTCCCCTGAGGCTCCGAGATGCACAGAACACGATGGCAGCTGCTGAAAAAAAAGAAAGGCAGCAGTGAGTTTGTCAAGAAACAAGAACATAGGCAGCTGACTGTGTTTGGCAAGGAGCAGCTGCTGGACTTTTGCAATTGCCTTCACTGCGCACAGAAGCCCTCCGCTCTGCTGCTACTTTGTTCTCATTCAGGGAATTGCACACTACTGAAGCTGAGCCAGCCTATTCAGCTCTGCTGCTTTTCAGCATCTCAGCTCCCCTAATGCCCTGTGGCAGCTCTCGAGGTGTTTTGCCTTTGCCAGGCTGGAACGTGCCTGCTACTACAAAGAGCTGGGCAGGAGCTGGCGGAGAGGACGGCCATCTGCCAGCAGGTTGCAGCTTGCCCAGAAAAGAGCAGTGTCCTTGCAATGTGCAGCAAATCCAATTTCTTGGCAAGTTCGGGGGAAGTGAGCACTGCTTGTACACTTTCTCCATGAGAAACGGAGTGGAAAAGCTTTTCGCTAAGATGTAGACGACCAGAGAGGCAGAATACGGAGCTCCGCAGCTGGCCGAAGGGAAGTGCCGGTTCCCGGCGTCTTTCGGCAGAAGCGGCGCTTCGGAGCGCACCGCTGCCGCTCCACTGATCCGTGCGCGAAGAAGCCGCTTCTTCGCCTCCGGCAGCCAGAGATCGCGGTAGCTCGCTAGAGGCGAAGAGCGAAGCCGCAAAGAAGCGGGCTTGTGTGCGGAGCTCGCAGACTGCTGGAAGACGCTGGCTGCCACTCTCTTGCCTCTTGAATTCACTCTTGGCATGCCAATGGAAGGTGTTCCAGGACAACTTGCTTAGTCCTGATGCGTCCCTCTTTGGAAATTCTTGCTGCTCCCCTGAGGCTCCGAGATGCACAGAACACGATGGCAGCTGCTGAAAAAAAAGAAAGGCAGCAGTGAGTTTGTCAAGAAACAAGAACATAGGCAGCTGACTGTGTTTGGCAGGGAGCAGCTGCTGGACTTTTGCAATTGCCTTCACTGCGCACAGAAGCCCTCTGCTCTGCTGCTACTTTGTTCTCATTCAGGGAATTGCACACTACTGAAGCTGAGCCGGCCTATTCAGCTCTGCTGCTTTTCAGCATCTCACTCCCCTAATGCCCTGTGGCAGCTCTCGAGGTGTTTTGCCTTTGCCAGGCTGGAATGTGCCTGCTACTACAAAGAGCTGGGCAGGAGCTGGCGGAGAGGACGGCCATCTGCCAGCAGTTTGCAGCTTGCCCAGAAAAGAGCAGTGTCCTTGGAATGTGCAGCAAAATCAATTTCTTGGCAAGTTCGGGGGAAGTGAGCACTGCTTGTACACTTTCTCCATGAGAAACGGAGTGGAAAAGCTTTTCGCTAAGATGTAGACGACCAGAGAGGCAGAATACGGAGCTCCGCAGCTGGCCGAAGGGAAGTGCCGCTTCCCGGCGTCTTTCGGCAGAAGCGGCTCTTCGGAGCGCACCTCTGCCGCTCCACTCATCCGTGCGCGAAGAAGCCGCTTCTTCGCCTCCGGCAGCCAGAGATCGCGGTAGCTCGCTAGAGGCGAAGAGCGAAGCCGCAAAGAAGCGGGCTTGTGTGCGGAGCTCGCAGACAGCTGCAGGACGCTGGCTGCCACTCTCTTGCCTCTTGAATTCACTCTTGGCATGCCAATGGAAGGTGTTCCAGGACAACTTGCCTGGGTTTGCACTTAGTCCTGATGCGTCCCTCTTTGGAAATTCTTGCTGCTCCCCTGAGTCTCCGAGATGCACAGAACACGATGGCAGCTGCTGAAAAAAAAGAAAGGCAGCAGTGAGTTTGTCAAGAAACAAGAACATAGGCAGCTGACTGTGTTTGGCAAGGAGCAGCTGCTGGACTTTTGCAATTGCCTTCACTGCGCACAGAAGCCCTCCGCTCTGCTGCTACTTTGTTCTCATTCAGGGAATTGCACACTACTGAAGCTGAGCCAGCCTATTCAGCTCTGCTGCTTTTCAGCATCTCAGCTCCCCTAATGCCCTGTGGCAGCTCTCGAGGTGTTTTGCCTTTGCCAGGCTGGAATGTGCCTGCTACGACAAAGAGCTGGGCAGGAGCTGGCGGAGAGGACGGCCATCTGCCAGCAGTTTGCAGCTTGCCCAGAAAAGAGCAGTGTCCTTGCAATGTGCAGCAAATCCAATTTCTTGGCAAGTTCGGGGGAAGTGAGCACTGCTTGTACACTTTCTCCATGAGAAACGGAGTGGAAAAGCTTTTCGCTAAGATGTAGACGACCAGAGAGGCAGAATACGGAGCTCCGCAGCTGGCCGAAGGGAAGTGCCGCTTCCCGGCGTCTTTCGGCAGAAGCGGCTCTTCGGAGCGCACCTCTGCCGCTCCACTCATCCGTGCGCGAAGAAGCCGCTTCTTCGCCTCCGGCAGCCAGAGATCGCGGTAGCTCGCTAGAGGCGAAGAGCGAAGCCGCAAAGAAGCGGGCTTGTCTGCGGAGCTCGCAGACTGCTGGAGGATGCTGGCTGCCACTCTCTTGCCTCTTAAATTTTCTCTAGGCATGCGAATTGGGGGTGTTCCCGGACAACTTGCCTGGGTTTGCACTTTACAGCGCACCGCTTCCGCTCCATTCATCCGTGCGCGAAGAAGCCACTTCTTCGCCTCCGGCAGCCAGAGATCGCGGTAGCTCGCTAGAGGCGAAGAGCGAAGCCGCAAAGAAGCGGGCTTGTGTGCGGAGCTCGCAGACTGCTGGAAGACGCTGGCTGCCACTCTCTTGCCTCTTGAATTCACTCTTGGCATGCCAATGGAAGGTGTTCCAGGACAACTTGCTTAGTCCTGATGCGTCCCTCTTTGGAAATTCTTGCTGCTCCCCTGAGGCTCCGAGATGCACAGAACACGATGGCAGCTGCTGAAAAAAAAGAAAGGCAGCAGTGAGTTTGTCAAGAAACAAGAACATAGGCAGCTGACTGTGTTTGGCAAGGAGCAGCTGCTGGACTTTTGCAATTGCCTTCACTGCGCACAGAAGCCCTCCGCTCTGCTGCTACTTTGTTCTCATTCAGGGAATTGCACACTACTGAAGCTGAGCCAGCCTATTCAGCTCTGCTGCTTTTCAGCATCTCAGCTCCCCTAATGCCCTGTGGCAGCTCTCGAGGTGTTTTGCCTTTGCCAGGCTGGAACGTGCCTGCTACTACAAAGAGCTGGGCAGGAGCTGGCGGAGAGGACGGCCATCTGCCAGCAGCTTGCAGCTTGCCCAGAAAAGAGCAGTGTCCTTGGAATGTGCAGCAAAATCAATTTCTTGGCAAGTCCGGGGGAAGTGAGCACTGCTTGTACACTTTCTCCATGAGAAACGGAGTGGAAAAGCTTTTCGCTAAGATGTAGACGACCAGAGAGGCAGAATACGGAGCTCCGCAGCTGGCCGAAGGGAAGTGCCGCTTCCCGGCGTCTTTCGGCAGAAGCGGCTCTTCGGAGCGCACCTCTGCCGCTCCACTGATCCGTGCGCGAAGAAGCCGCTTCTTCGCCTCCGGCAGCCAGAGATCGCGGTAGCTCGCTAGAGGCGAAGAGCGAAGCCGCAAAGAAGCGGGCTTGTCTGCGGAGCTCGCAGACTGCTGGAGGATGCTGGCTGCCACTCTCTTGCCTCTTAAATTTTCTCTAGGCATGCGAATTGGGGGTGTTCCCGGACAACTTGCCTGGGTTTGCACTTTACAGCGCACCGCTTCCGCTCCATTCATCCGTGCGCGAAGAAGCCGCTTCTTCGCCTCCGGCAGCCAGAGATCGCGGTAGCTTGTTAGAGGCGAAGAGCGAAGCCGCAAAGAAGCGGGCTTGTGTGCGGAGCTCGCAGACTGCTGCAGGACGCTGGCTGCCACTCTTTTGCCTCTTGAATTCACGCTTGGCATGCGAATGGAAGGTGTTCCAGGACAACATGCCTGGGTTTGCACTTAGTCCTGATGCGTCCCTCTTGGGAAATTCTAGCTGCTCCCCTGAGTCTCCGAGATGCACAGAACACGATGGCAGCTGCTGAAAAAAACGAAAGGCAGCAGTGAGTTTGTCAAGAAACAAGAACATAGGCAGCTGACTGTGTTTGGCAAGGAGCAGCTGCTGGACTTTTGCAATTGCCTTCACTGCGCACAGAAGCCCTCTGCTCTGCTGCTACTTTGTTCTCATTCAGGAAATTCACACTACTGAAGCTGAGCCAGCCTATTCAGCTCTGCTGCTTTTCAGCATCTCAGCTCCCCTAATGCCCTGTGGCAGCTCTCGAGGTGTTTTGCCTTTGCCAGGCTGGAATGTGCCTGCTACGACAAAGAGCTGGGCAGGAGCTGGCGGAGAGGACGGCCATCTGCCAGCAGTTTGCAGCTTGCCCAGAAAAGAGCAGTGTCCTTGGAATGTGCAGCAAAATCAATTTCTTGGCAAGTTCGGGGGAAGTGAGCACTGCTTGTACACTTTCTCCATGAGAAACGGAGTGGAAAAGCTTTTCGCTAAGATGTAGACGACCAGAGAGGCAGAATACGGAGCTCCGCAGCTGGCCGAAGGGAAGTGCCGGTTCCCGGCGTCTTTCGGCAAAAGCGGCGCTTCGGAGCGCACCGCTGCCGCTCCACTGATCCGTGCGCGAAGAAGCCGCTTCTTCGCCTCCGGCAGCCAGAGATCGCGGTAGCTCGCTAGAGGCGAAGAGCGAAGCCGCAAAGAAGCGGGCTTGTGTGCGGAGCTCGCAGACTGCTGGAAGACGCTGGCTGCCACTCTCTTGCCTCTTGAATTCAATCTTGGCATGCCAATGGAAGGTGTTCCAGGACAACTTGCTTAGTCCTGATGCGTCCCTCTTTGGAAATTCTTGCTGCTCCCCTGAGGCTCCGAGATGCACAGAACACGATGGCAGCTGCTGAAAAAAAAGAAAGGCAGCATCGAGTTTGTCAAGAAACAAGAACATAGGCAGCTGACTGTGTTTGGCAAGGAGCAGCTGCTGGACTTTTGCAATTGCCTTCACTGCGCACAGAAGCCCTCCGCTCTGCTGCTACTTTGTTCTCATTCAGGGAATTGCACACTACTGAAGCTGAGCCGGGCTATTCAGCTCTGCTGCTTTTCAGCATCTCAGCTCCCCTAATGCCCTGTGGCAGCTCTCGAGGTGTTTTGCCTTTGCCAGGCTGGAACGTGCCTGCTACTCCAAAGAGCTGGGCAGGAGCTGGCGGAGAGGACGGCCATCTGCCAGCAGTTTGCAGCTTGCCCAGAAAAGAGCAGTGTCCTTGGAATGTGCAGCAAAATCAATTTCTTGGCAAGTTCGGGGGAAGTGAGCACTGCTTGTACACTTTCTCCATGAGAAACGGAGTGGAAAAGCTTTTCGCTAAGATGTAGACGACCAGAGAGGCAGAATACGGAGCTCCGCAGCTGGCCGAAGGGAAGTGCCGGTTCCCGGCGTCTTTCGGCAGAAGCGGCGCTTCGGAGCGCACCGCTGCCGCTCCACTGATCCGTGCGCGAAGAAGCCGCTTCTTCGCCTCCGGCAGCCAGAGATCGCGGTAGCTCGCTAGAGGCGAAGAGCGAAGCCGCAAAGAAGCGGGCTTGTGTGCGGAGCTCGCAGACTGCTGGAAGACGCTGGCTGCCACTCTCTTGCCTCTTGAATTCACTCTTGGCATGCCAATGGAAGGTGTTCCAGGACAACTTGCTTAGTCCTGATGCGTCCCTCTTTGGAAATTCTTGCTGCTCCCCTGAGGCTCCGAGATGCACAGAACACGATGGCAGCTGCTGAAAAAAAAGAAAGGCAGCATCGAGTTTGTCAAGAAACAAGAACATAGGCAGCTGACTGTGTTTGGCAGGGAGCAGCTGCTGGACTTTTGCAATTGCCTTCACTGCGCACAGAAGCCCTCTGCTCTGCTGCTACTTTGTTCTCATTCAGGGAATTGCACACTACTGAAGCTGAGCCGGGCTATTCAGCTCTGCTGCTTTTCAGCGTCTCAGCTCCCCTAATGCCCTGTGGCAGCTCTCGAGGTGTTTTGCCTTTGCCAGGCTGGAATGTGCCTGCTACTCCAAAGAGCTGGGCAGGAGCTGGCGGAGAGGACGGCCATCTGCCAGCAGTTTGCAGCTTGCCCAGAAAAGAGCACTGTCCTTGGAATGTGCAGCAAAATCAATTTCTTGGCAAGTCCGGGGGAAGTGAGCACTGCTTGTACACTTTCTCCATGAGAAACGGAGTGGAAAAGCTTTTCGCTAAGATGTAGACGACCAGAGAGGCAGAATGTGGAGCTCCGCAGCTGGCCGAAGGGAAGTGCCGCTTCCCGGCGTCTTTCGGCAGAAGCGGCTCTTCGGAGCGCACCTCTGCCCCTCCACTGATCCGTGCGCGAAGAAGCCGCTTCTTCGCCTCCGGCAGCCAGAGATCGCGGTAGCTCGCTAGAGGCGAAGAGCGAAGCCGCAAAGAAGCGGGCTTGTGTGCGGAGCTCGCAGACAGCTGCAGGACGCTGGCTGCCACTCTCTTGCCTCTTGAATTCACTCTTGGCATGCCAATGGAAGGTGTTCCAGGACAACTTGCCTGGGTTTGCACTTAGTCCTGATGCGTCCCTCTTTGGAAATTCTTGCTGCTCCCCTGAGTCTCCGAGATGCACAGAACACGATGGCAGCTGCTGAAAAAAAAGAAAGGCAGCAGTGAGTTTGTCAAGAAACAAGAACATAGGCAGCTGACTGTGTTTAGCAAGGAGCAGCTGCTGGACTTTTGCAATTGCCTTCACTGCGCACAGAAGCCCTCTGCTCTGCTGCTACTTTGTTCTGATTCAGGAAATTCACACTACTGAAGCTGAGCCAGCCTATTCAGCTCTGCTGCTTTTCAGCATCTCAGCTCCCCTAATGCCCTGTGGCAGCTCTCGAGGTGTTTTGCCTTTGCCAGGCTGGAATGTGCCTGCTACGACAAAGAGCTGGGCAGGAGCTGGCGGAGAGGACGGCCATCTGCCAGCAGTTTGCAGCTTGCCCAGAAAAGAGCAGTGTCCTTGCAATGTGCAGCAAATCCAATTTCTTGGCAAGTTCGGGGGAAGTGAGCACTGCTTGTACACTTTCTCCTTGAGAAACGGAGTGGAAAAGCTTTTCGCTAAGATGTAGACGACCAGAGAGGCAGAATACGGAGCTCCGCAGCTGGCCGAAGGGAAGTGCCGCTTCCCGGCGTCTTTCGGCAGAAGCGGCTCTTCGGAGCGCACCTCTGCCGCTCCACTCATCCGTGCGCGAAGAAGCCGCTTCTTCGCCTCCGGCAGCCAGAGATCGCGGTAGCTCGCTAGAGGCGAAGAGCGAAGCCGCAAAGAAGCGGGCTTGTCTGCGGAGCTCGCAGACTGCTGGAGGATGCTGGCTGCCACTCTCTTGCATCTTAAATTTTCTCTAGGCATGCGAATTGGGGGTGTTCCCGGACAACTTGCCTGGGTTTGCACTTTACAGCGCACCGCTTCCGCTCCATTCATCCGTGCGCGAAGAAGCCGCTTCTTCGCCTCCGGCAGCCAGAGATCGCGGTAGCTCGTTAGAGGCGAAGAGCGAAGCCGCAAAGAAGCGGGCTTGTCTGCGGAGCTCGCAGACTGCTGCAGGACGCTGGCTGCCACTCTTTTGCCTCTTGAATTCACGCTTGGCATGCGAATGGAAGGTGTTCCAGGACAACATGCCTGGGTTTGCACTTAGTCCTGATGCGTCCCTCTTGGGAAATTCTAGCTGCTCCCCTGAGTCTCCGAGATGCACAGAACACGATGGCAGCTGCTGAAAAAAAAGAAAGGCAGCAGTGAGTTTGTCAAGAAACAAGAACATAGGCAGCTGACTGTGTTTGGCAAGGAGCAGCTGCTGGACTTTTGCAATTGCCTTCACTGCGCACAGAAGCCCTCCGCTCTGCTGCTACTTTGTTCTCATTCAGGGAATTGCACACTACTGAAGCTGAGCCAGCCTATTCAGCTCTGCTGCTTTTCAGCATCTCAGCTCCCCTAATGCCCTGTGGCAGCTCTCGAGGTGTTTTGCCTTTGCCAGGCTGGAACGTGCCTGCTACTACAAAGAGCTGGGCAGGAGCTGGCGGAGAAGACGGCCATCTGCCAGCAGGTTGCAGCTTGCCCAGAAAAGAGCAGTGTCCTTGCAATGTGCAGCAAATCCAATTTCTTGGCAAGTTCGGGGGAAGTGAGCACTGCTTGTACACTTTCTCCATGAGAAACGGAGTGGAAAAGCTTTTCGCTAAGATGTAGACGACCAGAGAGGCAGAATACGGAGCTCCGCAGCTGGCCGAAGGGAAGTGCCGCTTCCCGGCGTCTTTCGGCAGAAGCGGCGCTTCGGAGCGCACCGCTGCCGCTCCACTGATCCGTGCGCGAAGAAGCCGCTTCTTCGCCTCCGGCAGCCAGAGATCGCGGTAGCTCGCTAGAGGCGAAGAGCGAAGCCGCAAAGAAGCGGGCTTGTGTGCGGAGCTCGCAGACTGCTGGAAGACGCTGGCTGCCACTCTCTTGCCTCTTGAATTCACTCTTGGCATGCCAATGGAAGGTGTTCCAGGACAACTTGCTTAGTCCTGATGCGTCCCTCTTTGGAAATTCTTGCTGCTCCCCTGAGGCTCCGAGATGCACAGAACACGATGGCAGCTGCTGAAAAAAAAGAAAGGCAGCATCGAGTTTGTCAAGAAACAAGAACATAGGCAGCTGACTGTGTTTGGCAGGGAGCAGCTGCTGGACTTTTGCAATTGCCTTCACTGCGCACAGAAGCCCTCCGCTCTGCTGCTACTTTGTTCTCATTCAGGGAATTGCACACTACTGAAGCTGAGCCAGCCTATTCAGCTCTGCTGCTTTTCAGCATCTCACTCCCCTAATGCCCTGTGGCAGCTCTCGAGGAGTTTTGCCTTTGCCAGGCTGGAATGTGCCTGCTACTACAAAGAGCTGGGCAGGAGCTGGCGGAGAAGACGGCCATCTGCCAGCACTTTGCAGCTTGCCCAGAAAAGAGCAGTGTCCTTGGAATGTGCAGCAAAATCAATTTCTTGGCAAGTCCGGGGGAAGTGAGCACTGCTTGTACACTTTCTCCATGAGAAACGGAGTGGAAAAGCTTTTCGCTAAGATGTAGACGACCAGAGAGGCAGAATGTGGAGCTCCGCAGCTGGCCGAAGGGAAGTGCCGCTTCCCGGCGTCTTTCGGCAGAAGCGGCTCTTCGGAGCGCACCTCTGCCCCTCCACTGATCCGTGCGCGAAGAAGCCGCTTCTTCGCCTCCGGCAGCCAGAGATCGCGGTAGCTCGCTAGAGGCGAAGAGCGAAGCCGCAAAGAAGCGGGCTTGTGTGCGGAGCTCGCAGACAGCTGCAGGACGCTGGCTGCCACTCTCTTGCCTCTTGAATTCACTCTTGGCATGCCAATGGAAGGTGTTCCAGGACAACATGCCTGGGTTTGCACTTAGTCCTGATGCGTCCCTCTTTGGAAATTCTTGCTGCTCCCCTGAGTCTCCGAGATGCACAGAACACGATGGCAGCTGCTGAAAAAAAAGAAAGGCAGCAGTGAGTTTGTCAAGAAACAAGAACATAGGCAGCTGACTGTGTTTAGCAAGGAGCAGCTGCTGGACTTTTGCAATTGCCTTCACTGCGCACAGAAGCCCTCTGCTCTGCTGCTACTTTGTTCTCATTCAGGAAATTCACACTACTGAAGCTGAGCCAGCCTATTCAGCTCTGCTGCTTTTCAGCATCTCAGCTCCCCTAATGCCCTGTGGCAGCTCTCGAGGTGTTTTGCCTTTGCCAGGCTGGAATGTGCCTGCTACGACAAAGAGCTGGGCAGGAGCTGGCGGAGAGGACGGCCATCTGCCAGCAGTTTGCAGCTTGCCCAGAAAAGAGCAGTGTCCTTGCAATGTGCAGCAAATCCAATTTCTTGGCAAGTTCGGGGGAAGTGAGCACTGCTTGTACACTTTCTCCTTGAGAAACGGAGTGGAAAAGCTTTTCGCTAAGATGTAGACGACCAGAGAGGCAGAATACGGAGCTCCGAAGCTGGCCGAAGGGAAGTGCCGCTTCCCGGCGTCTTTCGGCAGAAGCGGCTCTTCGGAGCGCACCTCTGCCGCTCCACTGATCCGTGCGCGAAGAAGCCGCTTCTTCGCCTCCGGCAGCCAGAGATCGCGGTAGCTCGCTAGAGGCGAAGAGCGAAGCCGCAAAGAAGCGGGCTTGTCTGCGGAGCTCGCAGACTGCTGGAGGATGCTGGCTGCCACTCTCTTGCCTCTTAAATTTTCTCTAGGCATGTGAATTGGGGGTGTTCCCGGACAACTTGCCTGGGTTTGCACTTTACAGCGCACCGCTTCCGCTCCATTCATCCGTGCGCGAAGAAGCCGCTTCTTCGCCTCCGGCAGCCAGAGATCGCGGTAGCTCGTTAGAGGCGAAGAGCGAAGCCGCAAAGAAGCGGGCTTGTCTGCGGAGCTCGCAGACTGCTGCAGGACGCTGGCTGCCACTCTTTGGCCTCTTGAATTCACGCTTGGCATGCGAATGGAAGGTGTTCCAGGACAACATGCCTGGGTTTGCACTTAGTCCTGATGCGTCCCTCTTGGGAAATTCTAGCTGCTCCCCTGAGGCTCCGAGATGCACAGAACACGATGGCAGCTGCTGAAAAAAAAGAAAGGCAGCAGTGAGTTTGTCAAGAAACAAGAACATAGGCAGCTGACTGTGTTTGGCAAGGAGCAGCTGCTGGACTTTTGCAATTGCCTTCACTGCGCACAGAAGCCCTCCGCTCTGCTGCTACTTTGTTCTCATTCAGGGAATTGCACACTACTGAAGCTGAGCCAGCCTATTCAGCTCTGCTGCTTTTCAGCATCTCAGCTCCCCTAATGCCCTGTGGCAGCTCTCGAGGTGTTTTGCCTTTGCCAGGCTGGAACGTGCCTGCTACTACAAAGAGCTGGGCAGGAGCTGGCGGAGAGGACGGCCATCTGCCAGCAGGTTGCAGCTTGCCCAGAAAAGAGCAGTGTCCTTGGAATGTGCAGCAAAATCAATTTCTTGGCAAGTTCGGGGGAAGTGAGCACTGCTTGTACACTTTCTCCATGAGAAACGGAGTGGAAAAGCTTTTCGCTAAGATGTAGACGACCAGAGAGGCAGAATACGGAGCTCCGCAGCTGGCCGAAGGGAAGTGCCGCCTCCCGGCGTCTTTCGGCAGAAGCGGCTCTTCGGAGCGCACCTCTGCCGCTCCACTCATCCGTGCGCGAAGAAGCCGCTTCTTCGCCTCCGGCAGCCAGAGATCGCGGTAGCTCGCTAGAGGCGAAGAGCGAAGCCGCAAAGAAGCGGGCTTGTGTGCGGAGCTCGCAGACAGCTGCAGGACGCTGGCTGCCACTCTCTTGCCTCTTGAATTCACTCTTGGCATGCCAATGGAAGGTGTTCCAGGACAACTTGCTTAGTCCTGATGCGTCCCTCTTTGGAAATTCTTGCTGCTCCCCTGAGGCTCCGAGATGCACAGAACACGATGGCAGCTGCTGAAAAAAAAGAAAGGCAGCATCGAGTTTGTCAAGAAACAAGAACATAGGCAGCTGACTGTGTTTGGCAGGGAGCAGCTGCTGGACTTTTGCAATTGCCTTCACTGTGCACAGAAGCCCTCTGCTCTGCTGCTACTTTGTTCTCATTCAGGGAATTGCACACTACTGAAGCTGAGCCGGGCTATTCAGCTCTGCTGCTTTTCAGCATCTCACTCCCCTAATGCCCTGTGGCAGCTCTCGAGGTGTTTTGCCTTTGCCAGGCTGGAATGTGCCTGCTACTACAAAGAGCTGGGCAGGAGCTGGCGGAGAGGACGGCCATCTGCCAGCAGTTTGCAGCTTGCCCAGAAAAGAGCAGTGTCCTTGGAATGTGCAGCAAAATCAATTTCTTGGCAAGTCCGGGGGAAGTGAGCACTGCTTGTACACTGTCTCCATGAGAAACGGAGTGGAAAAGCTTTTCGCTAAGATGTAGACGACCAGAGAGGCAGAATACGGAGCTCCGCAGCTGGCCGAAGGGAAGTGCCGCTTCCCGGCGTCTTTCGGCAGAAGCGGCTCTTCGGAGCGCACCTCTGCCGCTCCACTCATCCGTGCGCGAAGAAGCCGCTTCTTCGCCTCCGGCAGCCAGAGATCGCGGTAGCTCGCTAGAGGCGAAGAGCGAAGCCGCAAAGAAGCGGGCTTGTGTGCGGAGCTCGCAGACAGCTGCAGGACGCTGGCTGCCACTCTCTTGCCTCTTGAATTCACTCTTGGCATGCCAATGGAAGGTGTTCCAGGACAACTTGCCTGCGTTTGCACTTAGTCCTGATGCGTCCCTCTTTGGAAATTCTTGCTGCTCCCCTGAGTCTCCGAGATGTACAGAACACGATGGCAGCTGCTGAAAAAAAAGAAAGGCAGCAGTGAGTTTGTCAAGAAACAAGAACATAGGCAGCTGACTGTGTTTAGCAAGGAGCAGCTGCTGGACTCTTGCAATTGCCTTCACTGCGCACAGAAGCCCTCTGCTCTGCTGCTACTTTGTTCTGATTCAGGAAATTCACACTACTGAAGCTGAGCCAGCCTATTCAGCTCTGCTGCTTTTCAGCATCTCAGCTCCCCTAATGCCCTGTGGCAGCTCTCGAGGTGTTTTGCCTTTGCCAGGCTGGAATGTGCCTGCTACGACAAAGAGCTGGGCAGGAGCTGGCGGAGAGGACGGCCATCTGCCAGCAGTTTGCAGCTTGCCCAGAAAAGAGCAGTGTCCTTGCAATGTGCAGCAAATCCAATTTCTTGGCAAGTTCGGGGGAAGTGAGCACTGCTTGTACACTTTCTCCATGAGAAACGGAGTGGAAAAGCTTTTCGCTAAGATGTAGACGACCAGAGAGGCAGAATACGGAGCTCCGCAGCTGGCCGAAGGGAAGTGCCGCTTCCCGGCGTCTTTCGGCAGAAGCGGCTCTTCGGAGCGCACCTCTGCCGCTCCACTGATCCGTGCGCGAAGAAGCCGCTTCTTCGCCTCCGGCAGCCAGAGATCGCGGTAGCTCGCTAGAGGCGAAGAGCGAAGCCGCAAAGAAGCGGGCTTGTCTGCGGAGCTCGCAGACTGCTGGAGGATGCTGGCTGCCACTCTCTTGCCTCTTAAATTTTCTCTAGGCATGCGAATTGGGGGTGTTCCCGGACAACTTGCCTGGGTTTGCACTTTACAGCGCACCGCTTCCGCTCCATTCATCCGTGCGCGAAGAAGCCGCTTCTTCGCCTCCGGCAGCCAGAGATCGCGGTAGCTCGTTAGAGGCGAAGAGCGAAGCCGCAAAGAAGCGGGCTTGTCTGCGGAGCTCGCAGACTGCTGCAGGACGCTGGCTGCCACTCTTTTGCCTCTTGAATTCACGCTTGGCATGCGAATGGAAGGTGTTCCAGGACAACATGCCTGGGTTTGCACTTAGTCCTGATGCGTCCCTCTTGGGAAATTCTAGCTGCTCCCCTGAGTCTCCGAGATGCACAGAACACGATGGCAGCTGCTGAAAAAAAAGAAAGGCAGCAGTGAGTTTGTCAAGAAACAAGAACATAGGCAGCTGACTGTGTTTGGCAAGGAGCAGCTGCTGGACTTTTGCAATTGCCTTCACTGCGCACAGAAGCCCTCCGCTCTGCTGCTACTTTGTTCTCATTCAGGGAATTGCACACTACTGAAGCTGAGCCGGGCTATTCAGCTCTGCTGCTTTTCAGCATCTCAGCTCCCCTAATGCCCTGTGGCAGCTCTCGAGGTGTTTTGCCTTTGCCAGGCTGGAACGTGCCTGCTACTCCAAAGAGCTGGGCAGGAGCTGGCGGAGAGGACGGCCATCTGCCAGCAGTTTGCAGCTTGCCCAGAAAAGAGCAGTGTCCTTGGAATGTGCAGCAAAATCAATTTCTTGGCAAGTTCGGGGGAAGTGAGCACTGCTTGTACACTTTCTCCATGAGAAACGGAGTGGAAAAGCTTTTCGCTAAGATGTAGACGACCAGAGAGGCAGAATACGGAGCTCCGCAGCTGGCCGAAGGGAAGTGCCGGTTCCCGGCGTCTTTCGGCAGAAGCGGCTCTTCGGAGCGCACCTCTGCCGCTCCACTCATCCGTGCGCGAAGAAGCCGCTTCTTCGCCTCCGGCAGCCAGAGATCGCGGTAGCTCGCTAGAGGCGAAGAGCGAAGCCGCAAAGAAGCGGGCTTGTGTGCGGAGCTCGCAGACTGCTGGAAGACGCTGGCTGCCACTCTCTTGCCTCTTGAATTCACTCTTGGCATGCCAATGGAAGGTGTTCCAGGACAACTTGCTTAGTCCTGATGCGTCCCTCTTTGGAAATTCTTGCTGCTCCCCTGAGTCTCCGAGATGCACAGAACACGATGGCAGCTGCTGAAAAAAAAGAAAGGCAGCATCGAGTTTGTCAAGAAACAAGAACATAGGCAGCTGACTGTGTTTGGCAGGGAGCAGCTGCTGGACTTTTGCAATTGCCTTCACTGCGCACAGAAGCCCTCTGCTCTGCTGCTACTTTGTTCTCTTTCAGGGAATTGCACACTACTGAAGCTGAGCCGGGCTATTCAGCTCTGCTGCTTTTCAGCATCTCACTCCCCTAATGCCCTGTGGCAGCTCTCGAGGTGTTTTGCCTTTGCCAGGCTGGAATGTGCCTGCTACTACAAAGAGCTGGGCAGGAGCTGGCGGAGAGGACGGCCATCTGCCAGCAGTTTGCAGCTTGCCCAGAAAAGAGCAGTGTCCTTGGAATGTGCAGCAAAATCAATTTCTTGGCAAGTTCGGGGGAAGTGAGCACTGCTTGTACACTTTCTCCATGAGAAACGGAGTGGAAAAGCTTTTCGCTAAGATGTAGATGACCAGAGAGGCAGAATACGGAGCTCCGCAGCTGGCCGAAGGGAAGTGCCGCTTCCCGGCGTCTTTCGGCAGAAGCGGCTCTTCGGAGCGCACCTCTGCCGCTCCACTGATCCGTGCGCGAAGAAGCCGCTTCTTCGCCTCCGGCAGCCAGAGATCGCGGTAGCTCGCTAGAGGCGAAGAGCGAAGCCGCAAAGAAGCGGGCTTGTGTGCGGAGCTCGCAGACAGCTGCAGGACGCTGGCTGCCACTCTCTTGCCTCTTGAATTCACTCTTGGCATGCCAATGGAAGGTGTTCCAGGACAACTTGCTTAGTCCTGATGCGTCCCTCTTTGGAAATTCTTGCTGCTCCCCTGAGTCTCCGAGATGCACAGAACACGATGGCAGCTGCTGAAAAAAAAGAAAGGCAGCATCGAGTTTGTCAAGAAACAAGAACATAGGCAGCTGACTGTGTTTGGCAGGGAGCAGCTGCTGGACTTTTGCAATTGCCTTCACTGCGCACAGAAGCCCTCTGCTCTGCTGCTACTTTGTTCTCATTCAGGGAATTGCACACTACTGAAGCTGAGCCGGGCTATTCAGCTCTGCTGCTTTTCAGCATCTCACTCCCCTAATGCCCTGTGGCAGCTCTCGAGGTGTTTTGCCTTTGCCAGGCTGGAATGTGCCTGCTACTACAAAGAGCTGGGCAGGAGCTGGCGGAGAGGACGGCCATCTGCCAGCAGTTTGCAGCTTGCCCAGAAAAGAGCAGTGTCCTTGGAATGTGCAGCAAAATCAATTTCTTGGCAAGTTCGGGGGAAGTGAGCACTGCTTGTACACTTTCTCCATGAGAAACGGAGTGGAAAAGCTTTTCGCTAAGATGTAGACGACCAGAGAGGCAGAATACGGAGCTCCGCAGCTGGCCGAAGGGAAGTGCCGCTTCCCGGCGTCTTTCGGCAGAAGCGGCTCTTCGGAGCGCACCTCTGCCGCTCCACTCATCCGTGCACGAAGAAGCCGCTTCTTCGCCTCCGGCAGCCAGAGATCGCGGTAGCTCGTTAGAGGCGAAGAGCGAAGCTGCAAAGAAGCGGGCTTGTGTGCGGAGCTCGCAGACTGCTGCAGGACGCTGGCTGCCACTCTCTTGCCTCTTGAATTCACGCTTGGCATGCGAATGGAAGGTGTTCCAGGACAACATGTCTGGGTTTGCACTTAGTCCTGATGCGTCCCTCTTGCGAAATTCTAGCTGCTCCCCTGAGGCTCCGAGATGCACAGAACACGATGGCAGCTGCTGAAAAAAAAGAAAGGCAGCAGTGAGTTTGTCAAGAAACAAGAACATAGGCAGCTGACTGTGTTTAGCAAGATGCAGCTGCTGGACTTTTGCAATTGCCTTCACTGCGCACAGAAGCCCTCTGCTCTGCTGCTACTTTGTTCTGATTCAGGAAATTTACACTACTGAAGCTGAGCCAGCCTATTCAGCTCTGCTGCTTTTCAGCATCTCAGCTCCCCTAATGCCCTGTGGCAGCTCTCGAGGTGTTTTGCCTTTGCCAGGCTGGAATGTGCCTGCTACGACAAAGAGCTGGGCAGGAGCTGGCGGAGAGGACGGCCATCTGCCAGCAGTTTGCAGCTTGCCCAGAAAAGAGCAGTGTCCTTGCAATGTGCAGCAAATCCAATTTCTTGGCAAGTTCGGGGGAAGTGAGCACTGCTTGTACACTTTCTCCATGAGAAACGGAGTGGAAAAGCTTTTCGCTAAGATGTAGACGACCAGAGAGGCAGAATACGGAGCTCCGCAGCTGGCCGAAGGGAAGTGCCGCTTCCCGGCGTCTTTCGGCAGAAGCGGCTCTTCGGAGCGCACCGCTGCCGCTCCACTGATCCGTGCGCGAAGAAGCCGCTTCTTCGCCTCCGGCAGCCAGAGATCGCGGTAGCTCGCTAGAGGCGAAGAGCGAAGCCGCAAAGAAGCGGGCTTGTCTGCGGAGCTCGCAGACTGCTGGAGGATGCTGGCTGCCACTCTCTTGCCTCTTAAATTTTCTCTAGGCATGCGAATTGGGGGTGTTCCCGGACAACTTGCCTGGGTTTGCACTTTACAGCGCACCGCTTCCGCTCCATTCATCCGTGCGCGAAGAAGCCGCTTCTTCGCCTCCGGCAGCCAGAGATCGCGGTAGCTCGTTAGAGGCGAAGAGCGAAGCCGCAAAGAAGCGGGCTTGTCTGCGGAGCTCGCAGACTGCTGCAGGACGCTGGCTGCCACTCTTTTGCCTCTTGAATTCACGCTTGGCATGCAAATGGAAGGTGTTCCAGGACAACATGCCTGGGTTTGCACTTAGTCCTGATGCGTCCCTCTTGGGAAATTCTAGCTGCTCCCCTGAGGCTCCGAGATGCACAGAACACGATGGCAGCTGCTGAAAAAAAAGAAAGGCAGCAGTGAGTTTGTCAAGAAACAAGAACATAGGCAGCTGACTGTGTTTGGCAAGGAGCAGCTGCTGGACTTTTGCAATTGCCTTCACTGCGCACAGAAGCCCTCCGCTCTGCTGCTACTTTGTTCTCATTCAGGGAATTGCACACTACTGAAGCTGAGCCAGCCTATTCAGCTCTGCTGCTTTTCAGCATCTCAGCTCCCCTAATGCCCTGTGGCAGCTCTCGAGGTGTTTTGCCTTTGCCAGGCTGGAACGTGCCTGCTACTACAAAGAGCTGGGCAGGAGCTGGCGGAGAGGACGGCCATCTGCCAGCAGGTTGCAGCTTGCCCAGAAAAGAGCAGTGTCCTTGCAATGTGCAGCAAATCCAATTTCTTGGCAAGTTCGGGGGAAGTGAGCACTGCTTGTACACTTTCTCCATGAGAAACGGAGTGGAAAAGCTTTTCGCTAAGATGTAGACGACCAGAGAGGCAGAATACGGAGCTCCGCAGCTGGCCGAAGGGAAGTGCCGGTTCCCGGCGTCTTTCGGCAGAAGCGGCGCTTCGGAGCGCACCGCTGCCGCTCCACTGATCCGTGCGCGAAGAAGCCGCTTCTTCGCCTCCGGCAGCCAGAGATCGCGGTAGCTCGCTAGAGGCGAAGAGCGAAGCCGCAAAGAAGCGGGCTTGTGTGCGGAGCTCGCAGACTGCTGGAAGACGCTGGCTGCCACTCTCTTGCCTCTTGAATTCACTCTTGGCATGCCAATGGAAGGTGTTCCAGGACAACTTGCTTAGTCCTGATGCGTCCCTCTTTGGAAATTCTTGCTGCTCCCCTGAGGCTCCGAGATGCACAGAACACGATGGCAGCTGCTGAAAAAAAAGAAAGGCAGCAGTGAGTTTGTCAAGAAACAAGAACATAGGCAGCTGACTGTGTTTGGCAGGGAGCAGCTGCTGGACTTTTGCAATTGCCTTCACTGCGCACAGAAGCCCTCTGCTCTGCTGCTACTTTGTTCTCATTCAGGGAATTGCACACTACTGAAGCTGAGCCGGCCTATTCAGCTCTGCTGCTTTTCAGCATCTCACTCCCCTAATGCCCTGTGGCAGCTCTCGAGGTGTTTTGCCTTTGCCAGGCTGGAATGTGCCTGCTACTACAAAGAGCTGGGCAGGAGCTGGCGGAGAGGACGGCCATCTGCCAGCAGTTTGCAGCTTGCCCAGAAAAGAGCAGTGTCCTTGGAATGTGCAGCAAAATCAATTTCTTGGCAAGTTCGGGGGAAGTGAGCACTGCTTGTACACTTTCTCCATGAGAAACGGAGTGGAAAAGCTTTTCGCTAAGATGTAGACGACCAGAGAGGCAGAATACGGAGCTCCGCAGCTGGCCGAAGGGAAGTGCCGCTTCCCGGCGTCTTTCGGCAGAAGCGGCTCTTCGGAGCGCACCTCTGCCGCTCCACTCATCCGTGCGCGAAGAAGCCGCTTCTTCGCCTCCGGCAGCCAGAGATCGCGGTAGCTCGCTAGAGGCGAAGAGCGAAGCCGCAAAGAAGCGGGCTTGTGTGCGGAGCTCGCAGACAGCTGCAGGACGCTGGCTGCCACTCTCTTGCCTCTTGAATTCACTCTTGGCATGCCAATGGAAGGTGTTCCAGGACAACTTGCCTGGGTTTGCACTTAGTCCTGATGCGTCCCTCTTTGGAAATTCTTGCTGCTCCCCTGAGTCTCCGAGATGCACAGAACACGATGGCAGCTGCTGAAAAAAAAGAAAGGCAGCAGTGAGTTTGTCAAGAAACAAGAACATAGGCAGCTGACTGTGTTTGGCAAGGAGCAGCTGCTGGACTTTTGCAATTGCCTTCACTGCGCACAGAAGCCCTCCGCTCTGCTGCTACTTTGTTCTCATTCAGGGAATTGCACACTACTGAAGCTGAGCCAGCCTATTCAGCTCTGCTGCTTTTCAGCATCTCAGCTCCCCTAATGCCCTGTGGCAGCTCTCGAGGTGTTTTGCCTTTGCCAGGCTGGAATGTGCCTGCTACGACAAAGAGCTGGGCAGGAGCTGGCGGAGAGGACGGCCATCTGCCAGCAGTTTGCAGCTTGCCCAGAAAAGAGCAGTGTCCTTGCAATGTGCAGCAAATCCAATTTCTTGGCAAGTTCGGGGGAAGTGAGCACTGCTTGTACACTTTCTCCATGAGAAACGGAGTGGAAAAGCTTTTCGCTAAGATGTAGACGACCAGAGAGGCAGAATACGGAGCTCCGCAGCTGGCCGAAGGGAAGTGCCGCTTCCCGGCGTCTTTCGGCAGAAGCGGCTCTTCGGAGCGCACCTCTGCCGCTCCACTCATCCGTGCGCGAAGAAGCCGCTTCTTCGCCTCCGGCAGCCAGAGATCGCGGTAGCTCGCTAGAGGCGAAGAGCGAAGCCGCAAAGAAGCGGGCTTGTCTGCGGAGCTCGCAGACTGCTGGAGGATGCTGGCTGCCACTCTCTTGCCTCTTAAATTTTCTCTAGGCATGCGAATTGGGGGTGTTCCCGGACAACTTGCCTGGGTTTGCACTTTACAGCGCACCGCTTCCGCTCCATTCATCCGTGCGCGAAGAAGCCACTTCTTCGCCTCCGGCAGCCAGAGATCGCGGTAGCTCGCTAGAGGCGAAGAGCGAAGCCGCAAAGAAGCGGGCTTGTGTGCGGAGCTCGCAGACTGCTGGAAGACGCTGGCTGCCACTCTCTTGCCTCTTGAATTCACTCTTGGCATGCCAATGGAAGGTGTTCCAGGACAACTTGCTTAGTCCTGATGCGTCCCTCTTTGGAAATTCTTGCTGCTCCCCTGAGGCTCCGAGATGCACAGAACACGATGGCAGCTGCTGAAAAAAAAGAAAGGCAGCAGTGAGTTTGTCAAGAAACAAGAACATAGGCAGCTGACTGTGTTTGGCAAGGAGCAGCTGCTGGACTTTTGCAATTGCCTTCACTGCGCACAGAAGCCCTCCGCTCTGCTGCTACTTTGTTCTCATTCAGGGAATTGCACACTACTGAAGCTGAGCCAGCCTATTCAGCTCTGCTGCTTTTCAGCATCTCAGCTCCCCTAATGCCCTGTGGCAGCTCTCGAGGTGTTTTGCCTTTGCCAGGCTGGAACGTGCCTGCTACTACAAAGAGCTGGGCAGGAGCTGGCGGAGAGGACGGCCATCTGCCAGCAGCTTGCAGCTTGCCCAGAAAAGAGCAGTGTCCTTGGAATGTGCAGCAAAATCAATTTCTTGGCAAGTCCGGGGGAAGTGAGCACTGCTTGTACACTTTCTCCATGAGAAACGGAGTGGAAAAGCTTTTCGCTAAGATGTAGACGACCAGAGAGGCAGAATACGGAGCTCCGCAGCTGGCCGAAGGGAAGTGCCGCTTCCCGGCGTCTTTCGGCAGAAGCGGCTCTTCGGAGCGCACCTCTGCCGCTCCACTGATCCGTGCGCGAAGAAGCCGCTTCTTCGCCTCCGGCAGCCAGAGATCGCGGTAGCTCGCTAGAGGCGAAGAGCGAAGCCGCAAAGAAGCGGGCTTGTCTGCGGAGCTCGCAGACTGCTGGAGGATGCTGGCTGCCACTCTCTTGCCTCTTAAATTTTCTCTAGGCATGCGAATTGGGGGTGTTCCCGGACAACTTGCCTGGGTTTGCACTTTACAGCGCACCGCTTCCGCTCCATTCATCCGTGCGCGAAGAAGCCGCTTCTTCGCCTCCGGCAGCCAGAGATCGCGGTAGCTTGTTAGAGGCGAAGAGCGAAGCCGCAAAGAAGCGGGCTTGTGTGCGGAGCTCGCAGACTGCTGCAGGACGCTGGCTGCCACTCTTTTGCCTCTTGAATTCACGCTTGGCATGCGAATGGAAGGTGTTCCAGGACAACATGCCTGGGTTTGCACTTAGTCCTGATGCGTCCCTCTTGGGAAATTCTAGCTGCTCCCCTGAGTCTCCGAGATGCACAGAACACGATGGCAGCTGCTGAAAAAAACGAAAGGCAGCAGTGAGTTTGTCAAGAAACAAGAACATAGGCAGCTGACTGTGTTTGGCAAGGAGCAGCTGCTGGACTTTTGCAATTGCCTTCACTGCGCACAGAAGCCCTCTGCTCTGCTGCTACTTTGTTCTCATTCAGGAAATTCACACTACTGAAGCTGAGCCAGCCTATTCAGCTCTGCTGCTTTTCAGCATCTCAGCTCCCCTAATGCCCTGTGGCAGCTCTCGAGGTGTTTTGCCTTTGCCAGGCTGGAATGTGCCTGCTACGACAAAGAGCTGGGCAGGAGCTGGCGGAGAGGACGGCCATCTGCCAGCAGTTTGCAGCTTGCCCAGAAAAGAGCAGTGTCCTTGGAATGTGCAGCAAAATCAATTTCTTGGCAAGTTCGGGGGAAGTGAGCACTGCTTGTACACTTTCTCCATGAGAAACGGAGTGGAAAAGCTTTTCGCTAAGATGTAGACGACCAGAGAGGCAGAATACGGAGCTCCGCAGCTGGCCGAAGGGAAGTGCCGGTTCCCGGCGTCTTTCGGCAAAAGCGGCGCTTCGGAGCGCACCGCTGCCGCTCCACTGATCCGTGCGCGAAGAAGCCGCTTCTTCGCCTCCGGCAGCCAGAGATCGCGGTAGCTCGCTAGAGGCGAAGAGCGAAGCCGCAAAGAAGCGGGCTTGTGTGCGGAGCTCGCAGACTGCTGGAAGACGCTGGCTGCCACTCTCTTGCCTCTTGAATTCAATCTTGGCATGCCAATGGAAGGTGTTCCAGGACAACTTGCTTAGTCCTGATGCGTCCCTCTTTGGAAATTCTTGCTGCTCCCCTGAGGCTCCGAGATGCACAGAACACGATGGCAGCTGCTGAAAAAAAAGAAAGGCAGCATCGAGTTTGTCAAGAAACAAGAACATAGGCAGCTGACTGTGTTTGGCAAGGAGCAGCTGCTGGACTTTTGCAATTGCCTTCACTGCGCACAGAAGCCCTCCGCTCTGCTGCTACTTTGTTCTCATTCAGGGAATTGCACACTACTGAAGCTGAGCCGGGCTATTCAGCTCTGCTGCTTTTCAGCATCTCAGCTCCCCTAATGCCCTGTGGCAGCTCTCGAGGTGTTTTGCCTTTGCCAGGCTGGAACGTGCCTGCTACTCCAAAGAGCTGGGCAGGAGCTGGCGGAGAGGACGGCCATCTGCCAGCAGTTTGCAGCTTGCCCAGAAAAGAGCAGTGTCCTTGGAATGTGCAGCAAAATCAATTTCTTGGCAAGTTCGGGGGAAGTGAGCACTGCTTGTACACTTTCTCCATGAGAAACGGAGTGGAAAAGCTTTTCGCTAAGATGTAGACGACCAGAGAGGCAGAATACGGAGCTCCGCAGCTGGCCGAAGGGAAGTGCCGGTTCCCGGCGTCTTTCGGCAGAAGCGGCGCTTCGGAGCGCACCGCTGCCGCTCCACTGATCCGTGCGCGAAGAAGCCGCTTCTTCGCCTCCGGCAGCCAGAGATCGCGGTAGCTCGCTAGAGGCGAAGAGCGAAGCCGCAAAGAAGCGGGCTTGTGTGCGGAGCTCGCAGACTGCTGGAAGACGCTGGCTGCCACTCTCTTGCCTCTTGAATTCACTCTTGGCATGCCAATGGAAGGTGTTCCAGGACAACTTGCTTAGTCCTGATGCGTCCCTCTTTGGAAATTCTTGCTGCTCCCCTGAGGCTCCGAGATGCACAGAACACGATGGCAGCTGCTGAAAAAAAAGAAAGGCAGCATCGAGTTTGTCAAGAAACAAGAACATAGGCAGCTGACTGTGTTTGGCAGGGAGCAGCTGCTGGACTTTTGCAATTGCCTTCACTGCGCACAGAAGCCCTCTGCTCTGCTGCTACTTTGTTCTCATTCAGGGAATTGCACACTACTGAAGCTGAGCCGGGCTATTCAGCTCTGCTGCTTTTCAGCGTCTCAGCTCCCCTAATGCCCTGTGGCAGCTCTCGAGGTGTTTTGCCTTTGCCAGGCTGGAATGTGCCTGCTACTCCAAAGAGCTGGGCAGGAGCTGGCGGAGAGGACGGCCATCTGCCAGCAGTTTGCAGCTTGCCCAGAAAAGAGCACTGTCCTTGGAATGTGCAGCAAAATCAATTTCTTGGCAAGTCCGGGGGAAGTGAGCACTGCTTGTACACTTTCTCCATGAGAAACGGAGTGGAAAAGCTTTTCGCTAAGATGTAGACGACCAGAGAGGCAGAATGTGGAGCTCCGCAGCTGGCCGAAGGGAAGTGCCGCTTCCCGGCGTCTTTCGGCAGAAGCGGCTCTTCGGAGCGCACCTCTGCCCCTCCACTGATCCGTGCGCGAAGAAGCCGCTTCTTCGCCTCCGGCAGCCAGAGATCGCGGTAGCTCGCTAGAGGCGAAGAGCGAAGCCGCAAAGAAGCGGGCTTGTGTGCGGAGCTCGCAGACAGCTGCAGGACGCTGGCTGCCACTCTCTTGCCTCTTGAATTCACTCTTGGCATGCCAATGGAAGGTGTTCCAGGACAACTTGCCTGGGTTTGCACTTAGTCCTGATGCGTCCCTCTTTGGAAATTCTTGCTGCTCCCCTGAGTCTCCGAGATGCACAGAACACGATGGCAGCTGCTGAAAAAAAAGAAAGGCAGCAGTGAGTTTGTCAAGAAACAAGAACATAGGCAGCTGACTGTGTTTAGCAAGGAGCAGCTGCTGGACTTTTGCAATTGCCTTCACTGCGCACAGAAGCCCTCTGCTCTGCTGCTACTTTGTTCTGATTCAGGAAATTCACACTACTGAAGCTGAGCCAGCCTATTCAGCTCTGCTGCTTTTCAGCATCTCAGCTCCCCTAATGCCCTGTGGCAGCTCTCGAGGTGTTTTGCCTTTGCCAGGCTGGAATGTGCCTGCTACGACAAAGAGCTGGGCAGGAGCTGGCGGAGAGGACGGCCATCTGCCAGCAGTTTGCAGCTTGCCCAGAAAAGAGCAGTGTCCTTGCAATGTGCAGCAAATCCAATTTCTTGGCAAGTTCGGGGGAAGTGAGCACTGCTTGTACACTTTCTCCTTGAGAAACGGAGTGGAAAAGCTTTTCGCTAAGATGTAGACGACCAGAGAGGCAGAATACGGAGCTCCGCAGCTGGCCGAAGGGAAGTGCCGCTTCCCGGCGTCTTTCGGCAGAAGCGGCTCTTCGGAGCGCACCTCTGCCGCTCCACTCATCCGTGCGCGAAGAAGCCGCTTCTTCGCCTCCGGCAGCCAGAGATCGCGGTAGCTCGCTAGAGGCGAAGAGCGAAGCCGCAAAGAAGCGGGCTTGTCTGCGGAGCTCGCAGACTGCTGGAGGATGCTGGCTGCCACTCTCTTGCATCTTAAATTTTCTCTAGGCATGCGAATTGGGGGTGTTCCCGGACAACTTGCCTGGGTTTGCACTTTACAGCGCACCGCTTCCGCTCCATTCATCCGTGCGCGAAGAAGCCGCTTCTTCGCCTCCGGCAGCCAGAGATCGCGGTAGCTCGTTAGAGGCGAAGAGCGAAGCCGCAAAGAAGCGGGCTTGTCTGCGGAGCTCGCAGACTGCTGCAGGACGCTGGCTGCCACTCTTTTGCCTCTTGAATTCACGCTTGGCATGCGAATGGAAGGTGTTCCAGGACAACATGCCTGGGTTTGCACTTAGTCCTGATGCGTCCCTCTTGGGAAATTCTAGCTGCTCCCCTGAGTCTCCGAGATGCACAGAACACGATGGCAGCTGCTGAAAAAAAAGAAAGGCAGCAGTGAGTTTGTCAAGAAACAAGAACATAGGCAGCTGACTGTGTTTGGCAAGGAGCAGCTGCTGGACTTTTGCAATTGCCTTCACTGCGCACAGAAGCCCTCCGCTCTGCTGCTACTTTGTTCTCATTCAGGGAATTGCACACTACTGAAGCTGAGCCAGCCTATTCAGCTCTGCTGCTTTTCAGCATCTCAGCTCCCCTAATGCCCTGTGGCAGCTCTCGAGGTGTTTTGCCTTTGCCAGGCTGGAACGTGCCTGCTACTACAAAGAGCTGGGCAGGAGCTGGCGGAGAAGACGGCCATCTGCCAGCAGGTTGCAGCTTGCCCAGAAAAGAGCAGTGTCCTTGCAATGTGCAGCAAATCCAATTTCTTGGCAAGTTCGGGGGAAGTGAGCACTGCTTGTACACTTTCTCCATGAGAAACGGAGTGGAAAAGCTTTTCGCTAAGATGTAGACGACCAGAGAGGCAGAATACGGAGCTCCGCAGCTGGCCGAAGGGAAGTGCCGCTTCCCGGCGTCTTTCGGCAGAAGCGGCGCTTCGGAGCGCACCGCTGCCGCTCCACTGATCCGTGCGCGAAGAAGCCGCTTCTTCGCCTCCGGCAGCCAGAGATCGCGGTAGCTCGCTAGAGGCGAAGAGCGAAGCCGCAAAGAAGCGGGCTTGTGTGCGGAGCTCGCAGACTGCTGGAAGACGCTGGCTGCCACTCTCTTGCCTCTTGAATTCACTCTTGGCATGCCAATGGAAGGTGTTCCAGGACAACTTGCTTAGTCCTGATGCGTCCCTCTTTGGAAATTCTTGCTGCTCCCCTGAGGCTCCGAGATGCACAGAACACGATGGCAGCTGCTGAAAAAAAAGAAAGGCAGCATCGAGTTTGTCAAGAAACAAGAACATAGGCAGCTGACTGTGTTTGGCAGGGAGCAGCTGCTGGACTTTTGCAATTGCCTTCACTGCGCACAGAAGCCCTCCGCTCTGCTGCTACTTTGTTCTCATTCAGGGAATTGCACACTACTGAAGCTGAGCCAGCCTATTCAGCTCTGCTGCTTTTCAGCATCTCACTCCCCTAATGCCCTGTGGCAGCTCTCGAGGAGTTTTGCCTTTGCCAGGCTGGAATGTGCCTGCTACTACAAAGAGCTGGGCAGGAGCTGGCGGAGAAGACGGCCATCTGCCAGCACTTTGCAGCTTGCCCAGAAAAGAGCAGTGTCCTTGGAATGTGCAGCAAAATCAATTTCTTGGCAAGTCCGGGGGAAGTGAGCACTGCTTGTACACTTTCTCCATGAGAAACGGAGTGGAAAAGCTTTTCGCTAAGATGTAGACGACCAGAGAGGCAGAATGTGGAGCTCCGCAGCTGGCCGAAGGGAAGTGCCGCTTCCCGGCGTCTTTCGGCAGAAGCGGCTCTTCGGAGCGCACCTCTGCCCCTCCACTGATCCGTGCGCGAAGAAGCCGCTTCTTCGCCTCCGGCAGCCAGAGATCGCGGTAGCTCGCTAGAGGCGAAGAGCGAAGCCGCAAAGAAGCGGGCTTGTGTGCGGAGCTCGCAGACAGCTGCAGGACGCTGGCTGCCACTCTCTTGCCTCTTGAATTCACTCTTGGCATGCCAATGGAAGGTGTTCCAGGACAACATGCCTGGGTTTGCACTTAGTCCTGATGCGTCCCTCTTTGGAAATTCTTGCTGCTCCCCTGAGTCTCCGAGATGCACAGAACACGATGGCAGCTGCTGAAAAAAAAGAAAGGCAGCAGTGAGTTTGTCAAGAAACAAGAACATAGGCAGCTGACTGTGTTTAGCAAGGAGCAGCTGCTGGACTTTTGCAATTGCCTTCACTGCGCACAGAAGCCCTCCGCTCTGCTGCTACGTTGTTCTCATTCAGGGAATTGCACACTACTGAAGCTGAGCCGGGCTATTCAGCTCTGCTGCTTTTCAGCATCTCACTCCCCTAATGCCCTGTGGCAGCTCTCGAGGAGTTTTGCCTTTGCCAGGCTGGAATGTGCCTGCTACTACAAAGAGCTGGGCAGGAGCTGGCGGAGAGGACGGCCATCTGCCAGCAGTTTGCAGCTTGCCCAGAAAAGAGCAGTGTCCTTGGAATGTGCAGCAAAATCAATTTCTTGGCAAGTTCGGGGGAAGTGAGCACTGCTTGTACACTTTCTCCATGAGAAACGGAGTGGAAAAGCTTTTCGCTAAGATGTAGACGACCAGAGAGGCAGAATACGGAGCTCCGCAGCTGGCCGAAGGGAAGTGCCGCTTCCCGGCGTCTTTCGGCAGAAGCGGCTCTTCGGAGCGCACCTCTGCCGCTCCACTGATCCGTGCGCGAAGAAGCCGCTTCTTCGCCTCCGGCAGCCAGAGATCGCGGTAGCTCGCTAGAGGCGAAGAGCGAAGCCGCAAAGAAGCGGGCTTGTGTGCGGAGCTCGCAGACAGCTGCAGGACGCTGGCTGCCACTCTCTTGCCTCTTGAATTCACTCTTGGCATGCCAATGGAAGGTGTTCCAGGACAACTTGCCTGGGTTTGCACTTAGTCCTGATGCGTCCCTCTTTGGAAATTCTTGCTGCTCCCCTGAGGCTCCGAGATGCACAGAACACGATGGCAGCTGCTGAAAAAAAAGAAAGGCAGCAGTGAGTTTGTCAAGAAACAAGAACATAGGCAGCTGACTGTGTTTGGCAAGGAGCAGCTGCTGGACTTTTGCAATTGCCTTCACTGCGCACAGAAGCCCTCCGCTCTGCTGCTACTTTGTTCTCATTCAGGGAATTGCACACTACTGAAGCTGAGCCGGCCTATTCAGCTCTGCTGCTTTTCAGCATCTCAGCTCCCCTAATGCCCTGTGGCAGCTCTCGAGGAGTTTTGCCTTTGCCAGGCTGGAATGTGCCTGCTACGACAAAGAGCTGGGCAGGAGCTGGCGGAGAGGACGGCCATCTGCCAGCAGTTTGCAGCTTGCCCAGAAAAGAGCAGTGTCCTTGCAATGTGCAGCAAATCCAATTTCTTGGCAAGTTCGGGGGAAGTGAGCACTGCTTGTACACTTTCTCCATGAGAAACGGAGTGGAAAAGCTTTTCGCTAAGATGTAGACGACCAGAGAGGCAGAATGTGGAGCTCCGCAGCTGGCCGAAGGGAAGTGCCGCTTCCCGGCGTCTTTCGGCAGAAGCGGCTCTTCGGAGCGCACCGCTGCCGCTCCACTGATCCGTGCGCGAAGAAGCCGCTTCTTCGCCTCCGGCAGCCAGAGATCGCGGTAGCTCGCTAGAGGCGAAGAGCGAAGCCGCAAAGAAGCGGGCTTGTGTGCGGAGCTCGCAGACTGCTGGAAGACGCTGGCTGCCACTCTCTTGCCTCTTGAATTCACTCTTGGCATGCCAATGGAAGGTGTTCCAGGACAACTTGCTTAGTCCTGATGCGTCCCTCTTTGGAAATTCTTGCTGCTCCCCTGAGGCTCCGAGATGCACAGAACACGATGGCAGCTGCTGAAAAAAAAGAAAGGCAGCATCGAGTTTGTCAAGAAACAAGAACATAGGCAGCTGACTGTGTTTGGCAGGGAGCAGCTGCTGGACTTTTGCAATTGCCTTCACTGCGCACAGAAGCCCTCTGCTCTGCTGCTACTTTGTTCTCATTCAGGGAATTGCACACTACTGAAGCTGAGCCAGCCTATTCAGCTCTGCTGCTTTTCAGCATCTCAGCTCCCCTAATGCCCTGTGGCAGCTCTCGAGGTGTTTTGCCTTTGCCAGGCTGGAATGTGCCTGCTACTCCAAAGAGCTGGGCAGGAGCTGGCGGAGAGGACGGCCATCTGCCAGCAGTTTGCAGCTTGCCCAGAAAAGAGCACTGTCCTTGGCATGTGCAGCAAAATCAATTTCTTGGCAAGTCCGGGGGAAGTGAGCACTGCTTGTACACTTTCTCCATGAGAAACGGAGTGGAAAAGCTTTTCGCTAAGATGTAGACGACCAGAGAGGCAGAATACGGAGCTCCGCAGCTGGCCGAAGGGAAGTGCCGCTTCCCGGCGTCTTTCGGCAGAAGCGGCTCTTCGGAGCGCACCTCTGCCGCTCCACTGATCCGTGCGCGAAGAAGCCGCTTCTTCGCCTCCGGCAGCCAGAGATCGCGGTAGCTCGCTAGAGGCGAAGAGCGAAGCCGCAAAGAAGCGGGCTTGTCTGCGGAGCTCGCAGACTGCTGGAGGATGCTGGCTGCCACTCTCTTGCCTCTTAAATTTTCTCTAGGCATGCGAATTGGGGGTGTTCCCGGACAACTTGCCTGGGTTTGCACTTTACAGCGCACCGCTTCCGCTCCATTCATCCGTGCGCGAAGAAGCCGCTTCTTCGCCTCCGGCAGCCAGAGATCGCGGTAGCTCGTTAGAGGCGAAGAGCGAAGCCGCAAAGAAGCGGGCTTGTGTGCGGAGCTCGCAGACTGCTGCAGGACGCTGGCTGCCACTCTTTTGCCTCTTGAATTCACGCTTGGCATGCGAATGGAAGGTGTTCCAGGACAACATGCCTGGGTTTGCACTTAGTCCTGATGCGTCCCTCTTGGGAAATTCTTGCTGCTCCCCTGAGGCTCCGAGATGCACAGAACACGATGGCAGCTGCTGAAAAAAAAGAAAGGCAGCAGTGAGTTTGTCAAGAAACAAGAACATAGGCAGCTGACTGTGTTTGGCAAGGAGCAGCTGCTGGACTTTTGCAATTGCCTTCACTGCGCACAGAAGCCCTCCGCTCTGCTGCTACTTTGTTCTCATTCAGGGAATTGCACACTACTGAAGCTGAGCCAGCCTATTCAGCTCTGCTGCTTTTCAGCATCTCAGCTCCCCTAATGCCCTGTGGCAGCTCTCGAGGTGTTTTGCCTTTGCCAGGCTGGAACGTGCCTGCTACTACAAAGAGCTGGGCAGGAGCTGGCGGAGAGGACGGCCATCTGCCAGCAGTTTGCAGCTTGCCCAGAAAAGAGCAGTGTCCTTGCAATGTGCAGCAAATCCAATTTCTTGGCAAGTTCGGGGGAAGTGAGCACTGCTTGTACACTTTCTCCATGAGAAACGGAGTGGAAAAGCTTTTCGCTAAGATGTAGACGACCAGAGAGGCAGAATACGGAGCTCCGCAGCTGGCCGAAGGGAAGTGCCGCTTCCCGGCGTCTTTCGGCAGAAGCGGCGCTTCGGAGCGCACCGCTGCCGCTCCACTGATCCGTGCGCGAAGAAGCCGCTTCTTCGCCTCCGGCAGCCAGAGATCGCGGTAGCTCGCTAGAGGCGAAGAGCGAAGCCGCAAAGAAGCGGGCTTGTGTGCGGAGCTCGCAGACTGCTGGAAGACGCTGGCTGCCACTCTCTTGCCTCTTGAATTCACTCTTGGCATGCCAATGGAAGGTGTTCCAGGACAACTTGCTTAGTCCTGATGCGTCCCTCTTTGGAAATTCTTGCTGCTCCCCTGAGGCTCCGAGATGCACAGAACACGATGGCAGCTGCTGAAAAAAAAGAAAGGCAGCATCGAGTTTGTCAAGAAACAAGAACATAGGCAGCTGACTGTGTTTGGCAAGGAGCAGCTGCTGGACTTTTGCAATTGCCTTCACTGCGCACAGAAGCCCTCCGCTCTGCTGCTACTTTGTTCTCATTCAGGGAATTGCACACTACTGAAGCTGAGCCGGCCTATTCAGCTCTGCTGCTTTTCAGCATCTCAGCTCCCCTAATGCCCTGTGGCAGCTCTCGAGGTGTTTTGCCTTTGCCAGGCTGGAACGTGCCTGCTACTACAAAGAGCTGGGCAGGAGCTGGCGGAGAGGACGGCCATCTGCCAGCAGGTTGCAGCTTGCCCAGAAAAGAGCAGTGTCCTTGGAATGTGCAGCAAAATCAATTTCTTGGCAAGTTCGGGGGAAGTGAGCACTGCTTGTACACTTTCTCCATGAGAAACGGAGTGGAAAAGCTTTTCGCTAAGATGTAGACGACCAGAGAGGCAGAATGTGGAGCTCCGCAGCTGGCCGAAGGGAAGTGCCGCTTCCCGGCGTCTTTCGGCAGAAGCGGCTCTTCGGAGCGCACCGCTGCCGCTCCACTGATCCGTGCGCGAAGAAGCCGCTTCTTCGCCTCCGGCAGCCAGAGATCGCGGTAGCTCGCTAGAGGCGAAGAGCGAAGCCGCAAAGAAGCGGGCTTGTGTGCGGAGCTCGCAGACTGCTGGAAGACGCTGGCTGCCACTCTCTTGCCTCTTGAATTCAATCTTGGCATGCCAATGGAAGGTGTTCCAGGACAACTTGCTTAGTCCTGATGCGTCCCTCTTTGGAAATTCTTGCTGCTCCCCTGAGGCTCCGAGATGCACAGAACACGATGGCAGCTGCTGAAAAAAAAGAAAGGCAGCATCGAGTTTGTCAAGAAACAAGAACATAGGCAGCTGACTGTGTTTGGCAGGGAGCAGCTGCTGGACTTTTGCAATTGCCTTCACTGCGCACAGAAGCCCTCCGCTCTGCTGCTACTTTGTTCTCATTCAGGGAATTGCACACTACTGAAGCTGAGCCAGCCTATTCAGCTCTGCTGCTTTTCAGCATCTCAGCTCCCCTAATGCCCTGTGGCAGCTCTCGAGGTGTTTTGCCTTTGCCAGGCTGGAATGTGCCTGCTACTCCAAAGAGCTGGGCAGGAGCTGGCGGAGAGGACGGCCATCTGCCAGCAGTTTGCAGCTTGCCCAGAAAAGAGCAGTGTCCTTGGAATGTGCAGCAAAATCAATTTCTTGGCAAGTCCGGGGGAAGTGAGCACTGCTTGTACACTTTCTCCATGAGAAACGGAGTGGAAAAGCTTTTCGCTAAGATGTAGACGACCAGAGAGGCAGAATACGGAGCTCCGCAGCTGGCCGAAGGGAAGTGCCGCTTCCCGGCGTCTTTCGGCAGAAGCGGCTCTTCGGAGCGCACCGCTGCCGCTCCACTGATCCGTGCGCGAAGAAGCCGCTTCTTCGCCTCCGGCAGCCAGAGATCGCGGTAGCTCGCTAGAGGCGAAGAGCGAAGCCGCAAAGAAGCGGGCTTGTCTGCGGAGCTCGCAGACTGCTGGAGGATGCTGGCTGCCACTCTCTTGCCTCTTAAATTTTCTCTAGGCATGCGAATTGGGGGTGTTCCCGGACAACTTGCCTGGGTTTGCACTTTACAGCGCACCGCTTCCGCTCCATTCATCCGTGCGCGAAGAAGCCGCTTCTTCGCCTCCGGCAGCCAGAGTTCGGGGTAGCTCGTTACAGGCGAAGAGCGAAGCCGCAAAGAAGCGGGCTTGTGTGCGGAGCTCGCAGACAGCTGCAGGACGCTGGCTGCCACTCTCTTGCCTCTTGAATTCACGCTTGGCATGCGAATGGAAGGTGTTCCAGGACAACTTGCCTGGGTTTGCACTTAGTCCTGATGCGTCCCTCTTTGGAAATTCTTGCTGCTCCCCTGAGTCTCCGAGATGCACAGAACACGATGGCAGCTGCTGAAAAAAAAGAAAGGCAGCAGTGAGTTTGTCAAGAAACAAGAACATAGGCAGCTGACTGTGTTTGGCAAGGAGCAGCTGCTGGACTTTTGCAATTGCCTTCACTGCGCACAGAAGCCCTCCGCTCTGCTGCTACTTTGTTCTCATTCAGGGAATTGCACACTACTGAAGCTGAGCCGGCCTATTCAGCTCTGCTGCTTTTCAGCATCTCAGCTCCCCTAATGCCCTGTGGCAGCTCTCGAGGTGTTTTGCCTTTGCCAGGCTGGAACGTGCCTGCTACTACAAAGAGCTGGGCAGGAGCTGGCGGAGAGGACGGCCATCTGCCAGCAGGTTGCAGCTTGCCCAGAAAAGAGCAGTGTCCTTGGAATGTGCAGCAAAATCAATTTCTTGGCAAGTTCGGGGGAAGTGAGCACTGCTTGTACACTTTCTCCATGAGAAACGGAGTGGAAAAGCTTTTCGCTAAGATGTAGACGACCAGAGAGGCAGAATGTGGAGCTCCGCAGCTGGCCGAAGGGAAGTGCCGCTTCCCGGCGTCTTTCGGCAGAAGCGGCTCTTCGGAGCGCACCGCTGCCGCTCCACTGATCCGTGCGCGAAGAAGCCGCTTCTTCGCCTCCGGCAGCCAGAGATCGCGGTAGCTCGCTAGAGGCGAAGAGCGAAGCCGCAAAGAAGCGGGCTTGTGTGCGGAGCTCGCAGACTGCTGGAAGACGCTGGCTGCCACTCTCTTGCCTCTTGAATTCAATCTTGGCATGCCAATGGAAGGTGTTCCAGGACAACTTGCTTAGTCCTGATGCGTCCCTCTTTGGAAATTCTTGCTGCTCCCCTGAGGCTCCGAGATGCACAGAACACGATGGCAGCTGCTGAAAAAAAAGAAAGGCAGCATCGAGTTTGTCAAGAAACAAGAACATAGGCAGCTGACTGTGTTTGGCAGGGAGCAGCTGCTGGACTTTTGCAATTGCCTTCACTGCGCACAGAAGCCCTCCGCTCTGCTGCTACTTTGTTCTCATTCAGGGAATTGCACACTACTGAAGCTGAGCCGGGCTATTCAGCTCTGCTGCTTTTCAGCATCTCAGCTCCCCTAATGCCCTGTGGCAGCTCTCGAGGTGTTTTGCCTTTGCCAGGCTGGAATGTGCCTGCTACGACAAAGAGCTGGGCAGGAGCTGGCGGAGAGGACGGCCATCTGCCAGCAGTTTGCAGCTTGCCCAGAAAAGAGCAGTGTCCTTGGAATGTGCAGCAAAATCAATTTCTTGGCAAGTCCGGGGGAAGTGAGCACTGCTTGTACACTTTCTCCATGAGAAACGGAGTGGAAAAGCTTTTCGCTAAGATGTAGACGACCAGAGAGGCAGAATACGGAGCTCCGCAGCTGGCCGAAGGGAAGTGCCGCTTCCCGGCGTCTTTCGGCAGAAGCGGCTCTTCGGAGCGCACCGCTGCCGCTCCACTGATCCGTGCGCGAAGAAGCCGCTTCTTCGCCTCCGGCAGCCAGAGATCGCGGTAGCTCGCTAGAGGCGAAGAGCGAAGCCGCAAAGAAGCGGGCTTGTCTGCGGAGCTCGCAGACTGCTGGAGGATGCTGGCTGCCACTCTCTTGCCTCTTAAATTTTCTCTAGGCATGCGAATTGGGGGTGTTCCCGGACAACTTGCCTGGGTTTGCACTTTACAGCGCACCGCTTCCGCTCCATTCATCCGTGCGCGAAGAAGCCGCTTCTTCGCCTCCGGCAGCCAGAGATCGGGGTAGCTCGTTACAGGCGAAGAGCGAAGCCGCAAAGAAGCGGGCTTGTGTGCGGAGCTCGCAGACAGCTGCAGGACGCTGGCTGCCACTCTCTTGCCTCTTGAATTCACGCTTGGCATGCGAATGGAAGGTGTTCCAGGACAACTTGCCTGGGTTTGCACTTAGTCCTGATGCGTCCCTCTTTGGAAATTCTTGCTGCTCCCCTGAGGCTCCGAGATGCACAGAACACGATGGCAGCTGCTGAAAAAAAAGAAAGGCAGCAGTGAGTTTGTCAAGAAACAAGAACATAGGCAGCTGACTGTGTTTGGCAAGGAGCAGCTGCTGGACTTTTGCAATTGCCTTCACTGCGCACAGAAGCCCTCCGCTCTGCTGCT
This sequence comes from Vidua macroura, assembly GCF_024509145.1. NCBI lineage: Eukaryota > Metazoa > Chordata > Aves > Passeriformes > Viduidae > Vidua > Vidua macroura. The sequence continues at coordinate 3,028,424 of NC_071598.1, read as the reverse complement.
ACTTTGTTCTCATTCAGGGAATTGCACACTACTGAAGCTGAGCCGGCCTATTCAGCTCTGCTGCTTTTCAGCATCTCAGCTCCCCTAATGCCCTGTGGCAGCTCTCGAGGTGTTTTGCCTTTGCCAGGCTGGAACGTGCCTGCTACTACAAAGAGCTGGGCAGGAGCTGGCGGAGAGGACGGCCATCTGCCAGCAGGTTGCAGCTTGCCCAGAAAAGAGCAGTGTCCTTGGAATGTGCAGCAAAATCAATTTCTTGGCAAGTTCGGGGGAAGTGAGCACTGCTTGTACACTTTCTCCATGAGAAACGGAGTGGAAAAGCTTTACGCTAAGATGTAGACGACCAGAGAGGCAGAATGTGGAGCTCCGCAGCTGGCCGAAGGGAAGTGCCGCTTCCCGGCGTCTTTCGGCAGAAGCGGCGCTTCGGAGCGCACCGCTGCCGCTCCACTGATCCGTGCGCGAAGAAGCCGCTTCTTCGCCTCCGGCAGCCAGAGATCGCGGTAGCTCGCTAGAGGCGAAGAGCGAAGCCGCAAAGAAGCGGGCTTGTGTGCGGAGCTCGCAGACTGCTGGAAGACGCTGGCTGCCACTCTCTTGCCTCTTGAATTCAATCTTGGCATGCCAATGGAAGGTGTTCCAGGACAACTTGCTTAGTCCTGATGCGTCCCTCTTTGGAAATTCTTGCTGCTCCCCTGAGGCTCCGAGATGCACAGAACACGATGGCAGCTGCTGAAAAAAAAGAAAGGCAGCATCGAGTTTGTCAAGAAACAAGAACATAGGCAGCTGACTGTGTTTGGCAGGGAGCAGCTGCTGGACTTTTGCAATTGCCTTCACTGCGCACAGAAGCCCTCCGCTCTGCTGCTACTTTGTTCTCATTCAGGGAATTGCACACTACTGAAGCTGAGCCGGGCTATTCAGCTCTGCTGCTTTTCAGCATCTCAGCTCCCCTAATGCCCTGTGGCAGCTCTCGAGGTGTTTTGCCTTTGCCAGGCTGGAATGTGCCTGCTACGACAAAGAGCTGGGCAGGAGCTGGCGGAGAGGACGGCCATCTGCCAGCAGTTTGCAGCTTGCCCAGAAAAGAGCAGTGTCCTTGGAATGTGCAGCAAAATCAATTTCTTGGCAAGTCCGGGGGAAGTGAGCACTGCTTGTACACTTTCTCCATGAGAAACGGAGTGGAAAAGCTTTTCGCTAAGATGTAGACGACCAGAGAGGCAGAATACGGAGCTCCGCAGCTGGCCGAAGGGAAGTGCCGCTTCCCGGCGTCTTTCGGCAGAAGCGGCTCTTCGGAGCGCACCTCTGCCGCTCCACTGATCCGTGCGCGAAGAAGCCGCTTCTTCGCCTCCGGCAGCCAGAGATCGCGGTAGCTCGCTAGAGGCGAAGAGCGAAGCCGCAAAGAAGCGGGCTTGTCTGCGGAGCTCGCAGACTGCTGGAGGATGCTGGCTGCCACTCTCTTGCCTCTTAAATTTTCTCTAGGCATGCGAATTGGGGGTGTTCCCGGACAACTTGCCTGGGTTTGCACTTTACAGCGCACCGCTTCCGCTCCATTCATCCGTGCGCGAAGAAGCCGCTTCTTCGCCTCCGGCAGCCAGAGATCGCGGTAGCTCGTTAGAGGCGAAGAGCGAAGCCGCAAAGAAGCGGGCTTGTCTGCGGAGCTCGCAGACTGCTGCAGGACGCTGGCTGCCACTCTTTTGCCTCTTGAATTCACGCTTGGCATGCGAATGGAAGGTGTTCCAGGACAACATGCCTGGGTTTGCACTTAGTCCTGATGCGTCCCTCTTGGGAAATTCTAGCTGCTCCCCTGAGGCTCCGAGATGCACAGAACACGATGGCAGCTGCTGAAAAAAACGAAAGGCAGCAGTGAGTTTGTCAAGAAACAAGAACATAGGCAGCTGACTGTGTTTGGCAAGGAGCAGCTGCTGGACTTTTGCAATTGCCTTCACTGCGCACAGAAGCCCTCTGCTCTGCTGCTACTTTGTTCTCATTCAGGAAATTCACACTACTGAAGCTGAGCCAGCCTATTCAGCTCTGCTGCTTTTCAGCATCTCAGCTCCCCTAATGCCCTGTGGCAGCTCTCGAGGTGTTTTGCCTTTGCCAGGCTGGAATGTGCCTGCTACGACAAAGAGCTGGGCAGGAGCTGGCGGAGAGGACGGCCATCTGCCAGCAGTTTGCAGCTTGCCCAGAAAAGAGCAGTGTCCTTGGAATGTGCAGCAAAGTCAATTTCTTGGCAAGTTCGGGGGAAGTGAGCACTGCTTGTACACTTTCTCCATGAGAAACGGAGTGGAAAAGCTTTTCGCTAAGATGTAGACGACCAGAGAGGCAGAATACGGAGCTCCGCAGCTGGCCGAAGGGAAGTGCCGGTTCCCGGCGTCTTTCGGCAAAAGCGGCGCTTCGGAGCGCACCGCTGCCGCTCCACTGATCCGTGCGCGAAGAAGCCGCTTCTTCGCCTCCGGCAGCCAGAGATCGCGGTAGCTCGCTAGAGGCGAAGAGCGAAGCCGCAAAGAAGCGGGCTTGTGTGCGGAGCTCGCAGACTGCTGGAAGACGCTGGCTGCCACTCTCTTGCCTCTTGAATTCACTCTTGGCATGCCAATGGAAGGTGTTCCAGGACAACTTGCTTAGTCCTGATGCGTCCCTCTTTGGAAATTCTTGCTGCTCCCCTGAGGCTCCGAGATGCACAGAACACGATGGCAGCTGCTGAAAAAAAAGAAAGGCAGCATCGAGTTTGTCAAGAAACAAGAACATAGGCAGCTGACTGTGTTTGGCAAGGAGCAGCTGCTGGACTTTTGCAATTGCCTTCACTGCGCACAGAAGCCCTCCGCTCTGCTGCTACTTTGTTCTCATTCAGGGAATTGCACACTACTGAAGCTGAGCCGGGCTATTCAGCTCTGCTGCTTTTCAGCATCTCAGCTCCCCTAATGCCCTGTGGCAGCTCTCGAGGTGTTTTGCCTTTGCCAGGCTGGAACGTGCCTGCTACTACAAAGAGCTGGGCAGGAGCTGGCGGAGAGGACGGCCATCTGCCAGCAGGTTGCAGCTTGCCCAGAAAAGAGCAGTGTCCTTGGAATGTGCAGCAAATCCAATTTCTTGGCAAGTTCGGGGGAAGTGAGCACTGCTTGTACACTTTCTCCATGAGAAACGGAGTGGAAAAGCTTTTCGCTAAGATGTAGACGACCAGAGAGGCAGAATACGGAGCTCCGCAGCTGGCCGAAGGGAAGTGCCGCTTCCCGGCGTCTTTCGGCAGAAGCGGCTCTTCGGAGCGCACCGCTGCCGCTCCACTGATCCGTGCGCGAAGAAGCCGCTTCTTCGCCTCCGGCAGCCAGAGATCGCGGTAGCTCGCTAGAGGCGAAGAGCGAAGCCGCAAAGAAGCGGGCTTGTCTGCGGAGCTCGCAGACTGCTGGAGGATGCTGGCTGCCACTCTCTTGCCTCTTAAATTTTCTCTAGGCATGCGAATTGGGGGTGTTCCCGGACAACTTGCCTGGGTTTGCACTTTACAGCGCACCGCTTCCGCTCCATTCATCCGTGCGCGAAGAAGCCGCTTCTTCGCCTCCGGCAGCCAGAGATCGCGGTAGCTCGCTAGAGGCGAAGAGCGAAGCCGCAAAGAAGCGGGCTTGTGTGCGGAGCTCGCAGACTGCTGGAAGACGCTGGCTGCCACTCTCTTGCCTCTTGAATTCACTCTTGGCATGCCAATGGAAGGTGTTCCAGGACAACTTGCTTAGTCCTGATGCGTCCCTCTTTGGAAATTCTTGCTGCTCCCCTGAGGCTCCGAGATGCACAGAACACGATGGCAGCTGCTGAAAAAAAAGAAAGGCAGCATCGAGTTTGTCAAGAAACAAGAACATAGGCAGCTGACTGTGTTTGGCAGGGAGCAGCTGCTGGACTTTTGCAATTGCCTTCACTGCGCACAGAAGCCCTCCGCTCTGCTGCTACTTTGTTCTCATTCAGGGAATTGCACACTACTGAAGCTGAGCCGGGCTATTCAGCTCTGCTGCTTTTCAGCATCTCACTCCCCTAATGCCCTGTGGCAGCTCTCGAGGAGTTTTGCCTTTGCCAGGCTGGAATGTGCCTGCTACTACAAAGAGCTGGGCAGGAGCTGGCGGAGAAGACGGCCATCTGCCAGCAGTTTGCAGCTTGCCCAGAAAAGAGCAGTGTCCTTGGAATGTGCAGCAAAATCAATTTCTTGGCAAGTTCGGGGGAAGTGAGCACTGCTTGTACACTTTCTCCATGAGAAACGGAGTGGAAAAGCTTTTCGCTAAGATGTAGACGACCAGAGAGGCAGAATACGGAGCTCCGCAGCTGGCCGAAGGGAAGTGCCGCTTCCCGGCGTCTTTCGGCAGAAGCGGCTCTTCGGAGCGCACCTCTGCCGCTCCACTCATCCGTGCGCGAAGAAGCCGCTTCTTCGCCTCCGGCAGCCAGAGATCGCGGTAGCTCGCTAGAGGCGAAGAGCGAAGCCGCAAAGAAGCGGGCTTGTGTGCGGAGCTCGCAGACAGCTGCAGGACGCTGGCTGCCACTCTCTTGCCTCTTGAATTCACTCTTGGCATGCGAATGGAAGGTGTTCCAGGACAACATGCCTGGGTTTGCACTTAGTCCTGATGCGTCCCTCTTTGGAAATTCTTGCTGCTCCCCTGAGTCTCCGAGATGCACAGAACACGATGGCAGCTGCTGAAAAAAAAGAAAGGCAGCAGTGAGTTTGTCAAGAAACAAGAACATAGGCAGCTGACTGTGTTTAGCAAGGAGCAGCTGCTGGACTTTTGCAATTGCCTTCACTGCGCACAGAAGCCCTCTGCTCTGCTGCTACTTTGTTCTGATTCAGGGAATTGCACACTACTGAAGCTGAGCCAGCCTATTCAGCTCTGCTGCTTTTCAGCATCTCAGCTCCCCTAATGCCCTGTGGCAGCTCTCGAGGTGTTTTGCCTTTGCCAGGCTGGAATGTGCCTGCTACGACAAAGAGCTGGGCAGGAGCTGGCGGAGAGGACGGCCATCTGCCAGCAGTTTGCAGCTTGCCCAGAAAAGAGCAGTGTCCTTGCAATGTGCAGCAAATCCAATTTCTTGGCAAGTTCGGGGGAAGTGAGCACTGCTTGTACACTTTCTCCATGAGAAACGGAGTGGAAAAGCTTTTCGCTAAGATGTAGACGACCAGAGAGGCAGAATACGGAGCTCCGCAGCTGGCCGAAGGGAAGTGCCGCTTCCCGGCGTCTTTCGGCAGAAGCGGCGCTTCGGAGCGCACCGCTGCCGCTCCACTGATCCGTGCGCGAAGAAGCCGCTTCTTCGCCTCCGGCAGCCAGAGATCGCGGTAGCTCGCTAGAGGCGAAGAGCGAAGCCGCAAAGAAGCGGGCTTGTGTGCGGAGCTCGCAGACTGCTGGAAGACGCTGGCTGCCACTCTCTTGCCTCTTGAATTCACTCTTGGCATGCCAATGGAAGGTGTTCCAGGACAACTTGCTTAGTCCTGATGCGTCCCTCTTTGGAAATTCTTGCTGCTCCCCTGAGGCTCCGAGATGCACAGAACACGATGGCAGCTGCTGAAAAAAAAGAAAGGCAGCGTCGAGTTTGTCAAGAAACAAGAACATAGGCAGCTGACTGTGTTTGGCAGGGAGCAGCTGCTGGACTTTTGCAATTGCCTTCACTGCGCACAGAAGCCCTCTGCTCTGCTGCTACTTTGTTCTCATTCAGGGAATTGCACACTACTGAAGCTGAGCCAGCCTATTCAGCTCTGCTGCTTTTCAGCATCTCAGCTCCCCTAATGCCCTGTGGCAGCTCTCGAGGTGTTTTGCCTTTGCCAGGCTGGAACGTGCCTGCTACTCCAAAGAGCTGGGCAGGAGCTGGCGGAGAGGACGGCCATCTGCCAGCAGTTTGCAGCTTGCCCAGAAAAGAGCAGTGTCCTTGCAATGTGCAGCAAAATCAATTTCTTGGCAAGTCCGGGGGAAGTGAGCACTGCTTGTACACTTTCTCCATGAGAAACGGCGTGGAAAATCTTTTCGCTAAGATGTAGACGACCAGAGAGGCAGAATACGGAGCTCCGCAGCTGGCCGAAGGGAAGTGCCGCTTCCCGGCGTCTTTCGGCAGAAGCGGCTCTTCGGAGCGCACCTCTGCCGCTCCATTCATCCGTGCGCGAAGAAGCCGCTTCTTCGCCTCTGGCAGCCAGAGATCGCGGTAGCTCGTTAGAGGCGAAGAGCGAAGCCGCAAAGAAGCGGGCTTGTGTGCGGAGCTCGCAGACTGCTGCAGGACGCTGGCTGCCACTCTTTTGCCTCTTGAATTCACGCTTGGCATGCGAATGGAAGGTGTTCCAGGACAACATGCCTGGGTTTGCACTTAGTCCTGATGCGTCCCTCTTGGGAAATTCTAGCTGCTCCCCTGAGTCTCCGAGATGCACAGAACACGATGGCAGCTGCTGAAAAAAAAGAAAGGCAGCAGTGAGTTTGTCAAGAAACAAGAACATAGGCAGCTGACTGTGTTTGGCAAGGAGCAGCTGCTGGACTTTTGCAATTGCCTTCACTGCGCACAGAAGCCCTCCGCTCTGCTGCTACTTTGTTCTCATTCAGGGAATTGCACACTACTGAAGCTGAGCCAGCCTATTCAGCTCTGCTGCTTTTCAGCATCTCAGCTCCCCTAATGCCCTGTGGCAGCTCTCGAGGTGTTTTGCCTTTGCCAGGCTGGAACGTGCCTGCTACTACAAAGAGCTGGGCAGGAGCTGGCGGAGAGGACGGCCATCTGCCAGCAGTTTGCAGCTTGCCCAGAAAAGAGCAGTGTCCTTGCAATGTGCAGCAAATCCAATTTCTTGGCAAGTTCGGGGGAAGTGAGCACTGCTTGTACACTTTCTCCATGAGAAACGGAGTGGAAAAGCTTTTCGCTAAGATGTAGACGACCAGAGAGGCAGAATACGGAGCTCCGCAGCTGGCCGAAGGGAAGTGCCGCTTCCCGGCGTCTTTCGGCAGAAGCGGCTCTTCGGAGCGCACCCCTGCCGCTCCACTGATCCGTGCGCGAAGAAGCCGCTTCTTCGCCTCCGGCAGCCAGAGATCGCGGTAGCTCACTAGAGGCGAAGAGTGAAGCCGCAAAGAAGCGGGCTTGTGTGCGGAGCTCGCAGACTGCTGGAAGACGCTGGCTGCCACTCTCTTGCCTCTTGAATTCACTCTTGGCATGCCAATGGAAGGTGTTCCAGGACAACTTGCTTAGTCCTGATGCGTCCCTCTTTGGAAATTCTTGCTGCTCCCCTGAGGCTCCGAGATGCACAGAACACGATGGCAGCTGCTGAAAAAAAAGAAAGGCAGCATCGAGTTTGTCAAGAAACAAGAACATAGGCAGCTGACTGTGTTTGGCAGGGAGCAGCTGCTGGACTTTTGCAATTGCCTTCACTGCGCACAGAAGCCCTCTGCTCTGCTGCTACTTTGTTCTCATTCAGGGAATTGCACACTACTGAAGCTGAGCCGGGCTATTCAGCTCTGCTGCTTTTCAGCATCTCACTCCCCTAATGCCCTGTGGCAGCTCTCGAGGAGTTTTGCCTTTGCCAGGCTGGAATGTGCCTGCTACTACAAAGAGCTGGGCAGGAGCTGGCGGAGAGGACGGCCATCTGCCAGCAGTTTGCAGCTTGCCCAGAAAAGAGCAGTGTCCTTGCAATGTGCAGCAAAATCAATTTCTTGGCAAGTTCGGGGGAAGTGAGCACTGCTTGTACACTTTCTCCATGAGAAACGGAGTGGAAAAGCTTTTCGCTAAGATGTAGACGACCAGAGAGGCAGAATGTGGAGCTCCGCAGCTGGCCGAAGGGAAGTGCCGCTTCCCGGCGTCTTTCGGCAGAAGCGGCTCTTCGGAGCGCACCTCTGCCGCTCCACTGATCCGTGCGCGAAGAAGCCGCTTCTTCGCCTCCGGCAGCCAGAGATCGCGGTAGCTCGCTAGAGGCGAAGAGCGAAGCCGCAAAGAAGCGGGCTTGTGTGCGGAGCTCGCAGACAGCTGCAGGACGCTGGCTGCCACTCTCTTGCCTCTTGAATTCACTCTTGGCATGCCAATGGAAGGTGTTCCAGGACAACTTGCCTGGGTTTGCACTTAGTCCTGATGCGTCCCTCTTTGGAAATTCTTGCTGCTCCCCTGAGGCTCCGAGATGCACAGAACACGATGGCAGCTGCTGAAAAAAAAGAAAGGCAGCATCGAGTTTGTCAAGAAACAAGAACATAGGCAGCTGACTGTGTTTGGCAGGGAGCAGCTGCTGGACTTTTGCAATTGCCTTCACTGCGCACAGAAGCCCTCTGCTCTGCTGCTACTTTGTTCTCATTCAGGGAATTGCACACTACTGAAGCTGAGCCAGCCTATTCAGCTCTGCTGCTTTTCAGCATCTCAGCTCCCCTAATGCCCTGTGGCAGCTCTCGAGGTGTTTTGCCTTTGCCAGGCTGGAACGTGCCTGCTACTACAAAGAGCTGGGCAGGAGCTGGCGGAGAGGACGGCCATCTGCCAGCAGGTTGCAGCTTGCCCAGAAAAGAGCAGTGTCCTTGGAATGTGCAGCAAAATCAATTTCTTGGCAAGTTCGGGGGAAGTGAGCACTGCTTGTACACTTTCTCCATGAGAAACGGAGTGGAAAAGCTTTTCGCTAAGATGTAGACGACCAGAGAGGCAGAATACGGAGCTCCGCAGCTGGCCGAAGGGAAGTGCCGCTTCCCGGCGTCTTTCGGCAGAAGCGGCTCTTCGGAGCGCACCTCTGCCGCTCCACTGATCCGTGCGCGAAGAAGCCGCTTCTTCGCCTCCGGCAGCCAGAGATCGCGGTAGCTCGCTAGAGGCGAAGAGCGAAGCCGCAAAGAAGCGGGCTTGTGTGCGGAGCTCGCAGACAGCTGCAGGACGCTGGCTGCCACTCTCTTGCCTCTTGAATTCACTCTTGGCATGCCAATGGAAGGTGTTCCAGGACAACTTGCCTGGGTTTGCACTTAGTCCTGATGCGTCCCTCTTTGGAAATTCTTGCTGCTCCCCTGAGTCTCCGAGATGTACAGAACACGATGGCAGCTGCTGAAAAAAAAGAAAGGCAGCAGTGAGTTTGTCAAGAAACAAGAACATAGGCAGCTGACTGTGTTTGGCAAGGAGCAGCTGCTGGACTTTTGCAATTGCCTTCACTGCGCACAGAAGCCCTCCGCTCTGCTGCTACTTTGTTCTCATTCAGGGAATTGCACACTACTGAAGCTGAGCCAGCCTATTCAGCTCTGCTGCTTTTCAGCATCTCAGCTCCCCTAATGCCCTGTGGCAGCTCTCGAGGTGTTTTGCCTTTGCCAGGCTGGAACGTGCCTGCTACTACAAAGAGCTGGGCAGGAGCTGGCGGAGAGGACGGCCATCTGCCAGCAGGTTGCAGCTTGCCCAGAAAAGAGCAGTGTCCTTGCAATGTGCAGCAAAATCAATTTCTTGGCAAGTTCGGGGGAAGTGAGCACTGCTTGTACACTTTCTCCATGAGAAACGGAGTGGAAAAGCTTTTCGCTAAGATGTAGACGACCAGAGAGGCAGAATACGGAGCTCCGCAGCTGGCCGAAGGGAAGTGCCGCTTCCCGGCGTCTTTCGGCAGAAGCGGCTCTTCGGAGCGCACCTCTGCCGCTCCACTCATCCGTGCGCGAAGAAGCCGCTTCTTCGCCTCCGGCAGCCAGAGATCGCGGTAGCTCGCTAGAGGCGAAGAGCGAAGCCGCAAAGAAGCGGGCTTGTGTGCGGAGCTCGCAGACTGCTGGAAGACGCTGGCTGCCACTCTCTTGCCTCTTGAATTCACTCTTGGCATGCCAATGGAAGGTGTTCCAGGACAACTTGCTTAGTCCTGATGCGTCCCTCTTTGGAAATTCTTGCTGCTCCCCTGAGGCTCCGAGATGCACAGAACACGATGGCAGCTGCTGAAAAAAAAGAAAGGCAGCATCGAGTTTGTCAAGAAACAAGAACATAGGCAGCTGACTGTGTTTGGCAGGGAGCAGCTGCTGGACTTTTGCAATTGCCTTCACTGCGCACAGAAGCCCTCTGCTCTGCTGCTACTTTGTTCTCATTCAGGGAATTGCACACTACTGAAGCTGAGCCGGGCTATTCAGCTCTGCTGCTTTTCAGCATCTCAGCTCCCCTAATGCCCTGTGGCAGCTCTCGAGGTGTTTTGCCTTTGCCAGGCTGGAATGTGCCTGCTACGACAAAGAGCTGGGCAGGAGCTGGCGGAGAGGACGGCCATCTGCCAGCAGTTTGCAGCTTGCCCAGAAAAGAGCAGTGTCCTTGGAATGTGCAGCAAAATCAATTTCTTGGCAAGTCCGGGGGAAGTGAGCACTGCTTGTACACTTTCTCCATGAGAAACGGAGTGGAAAAGCTTTTCGCTAAGATGTAGACGACCAGAGAGGCAGAATACGGAGCTCCGCAGCTGGCCGAAGGGAAGTGCCGCTTCCCGGCGTCTTTCGGCAGAAGCGGCTCTTCGGAGCGCACCGCTGCCGCTCCACTGATCCGTGCGCGAAGAAGCCGCTTCTTCGCCTCCGGCAGCCAGAGATCGCGGTAGCTCGCTAGAGGCGAAGAGCGAAGCCGCAAAGAAGCGGGCTTGTGTGCGGAGCTCGCAGACTGCTGGAGGATGCTGGCTGCCACTCTCTTGCCTCTTAAATTTTCTCTAGGCATGCGAATTGGGGGTGTTCCCGGACAACTTGCCTGGGTTTGCACTTTACAGCGCACCGCTTCCGCTCCATTCATCCGTGCGCGAAGAAGCCGCTTCTTCGCCTCCGGCAGCCAGAGATCGCGGTAGCTCGTTAGAGGCGAAGAGCGAAGCCGCAAAGAAGCGGGCTTGTCTGCGGAGCTCGCAGACTGCTGCAGGACGCTGGCTGCCACTCTTTTGCCTCTTGAATTCACGCTTGGCATGCGAATGGAAGGTGATCCCGGACAACATGCCTGGGTTTGCACTTAGTCCTGATGCGTCCCTCTTGGGAAATTCTAGCTGCTCCCCTGAGTCTCCGAGATGCACAGAACACGATGGCAGCTGCTGAAAAAAAAGAAAGGCAGCAGTGAGTTTGTCAAGAAACAAGAACATAGGCAGCTGACTGTGTTTGGCAAGGAGCAGCTGCTGGACTTTTGCAATTGCCTTCACTGCGCACAGAAGCCCTCTGCTCTGCTGCTACTTTGTTCTCATTCAGGAAATTCACACTACTGAAGCTGAGCCAGCCTATTCAGCTCTGCTGCTTTTCAGCATCTCAGCTCCCCTAATGCCCTGTGGCAGCTCTCGAGGTGTTTTGCCTTTGCCAGGCTGGAATGTGCCTGCTACGACAAAGAGCTGGGCAGGAGCTAGCGGAGAGGACGGCCATCTGCCAGCAGTTTGCAGCTTGCCCAGAAAAGAGCAGTGTCCTTGCAATGTGCAGCAAAATCAATTTCTTGGCAAGTTCGGGGGAAGTGAGCACTGCTTGTACACTTTCTCCATGAGAAACGGAGTGGAAAAGCTTTTCGCTAAGATGTAGACGACCAGAGAGGCAGAATACGGAGCTCCGCAGCTGGCCGAAGGGAAGTGCCGGTTCCCGGCGTCTTTCGGCAAAAGCGGCGCTTCGGAGCGCACCGCTGCCGCTCCACTGATCCGTGCGCGAAGAAGCCGCTTCTTCGCCTCCGGCAGCCAGAGATCGCGGTAGCTCGCTAGAGGCGAAGAGCGAAGCCGCAAAGAAGCGGGCTTGTGTGCGGAGCTCGCAGACTGCTGGAAGACGCTGGCTGCCACTCTCTTGCCTCTTGAATTCACTCTTGGCATGCCAATGGAAGGTGTTCCAGGACAACTTGCTTAGTCCTGATGCGTCCCTCTTTGGAAATTCTTGCTGCTCCCCTGAGGCTCCGAGATGCACAGAACACGATGGCAGCTGCTGAAAAAAAAGAAAGGCAGCATCGAGTTTGTCAAGAAACAAGAACATAGGCAGCTGACTGTGTTTGGCAAGGAGCAGCTGCTGGACTTTTGCAATTGCCTTCACTGCGCACAGAAGCCCTCCGCTCTGCTGCTACTTTGTTCTCATTCAGGGAATTGCACACTACTGAAGCTGAGCCGGGCTATTCAGCTCTGCTGCTTTTCAGCATCTCACTCCCCTAATGCCCTGTGGCAGCTCTCGAGGTGTTTTGCCTTTGCCAGGCTGGAACGTGCCTGCTACTACAAAGAGCTGGGCAGGAGCTGGCGGAGAGGACGGCCATCTGCCAGCAGGTTGCAGCTTGCCCAGAAAAGAGCAGTGTCCTTGGAATGTGCAGCAAAATCAATTTCTTGGCAAGTTCGGGGGAAGTGAGCACTGCTTGTACACTTTCTCCATGAGAAACGGAGTGGAAAAGCTTTTCGCTAAGATGTAGACGACCAGAGAGGCAGAATACGGAGCTCCGCAGCTGGCCGAAGGGAAGTGCCGCTTCCCGGCGTCTTTCGGCAGAAGCGGCGCTTCGGAGCGCACCTCTGCCGCTCCACTGATCCGTGCGCGAAGAAGCCGCTTCTTCGCCTCCGGCAGCCAGAGATCGCGGTAGCTCGCTAGAGGCGAAGAGCGAAGCCGCAAAGAAGCGGGCTTGTGTGCGGAGCTCGCAGACTGCTGGAAGACGCTGGCTGCCACTCTCTTGCCTCTTGAATTCACTCTTGGCATGCCAATGGAAGGTGTTCCAGGACAACTTGCTTAGTCCTGATGCGTCCCTCTTTGGAAATTCTTGCTGCTCCCCTGAGGCTCCGAGATGCACAGAACACGATGGCAGCTGCTGAAAAAAAAGAAAGGCAGCATCGAGTTTGTCAAGAAACAAGAACATAGGCAGCTGACTGTGTTTAGCAAGGAGCAGCTGCTGGACTTTTGCAATTGCCTTCACTGCGCACAGAAGCCCTCTGCTCTGCTGCTACTTTGTTCTGATTCAGGAAATTCACACTACTGAAGCTGAGCCAGCCTATTCAGCTCTGCTGCTTTTCAGCATCTCAGCTCCCCTAATGCCCTGTGGCAGCTCTCGAGGTGTTTTGCCTTTGCCAGGCTGGAATGTGCCTGCTACTCCAAAGAGCTGGGCAGGAGCTGGCGGAGAGGACGGCCATCTGCCAGCAGTTTGCAGCTTGCCCAGAAAAGAGCAGTGTCCTTGCAATGTGCAGCAAATCCAATTTCTTGGCAAGTTCGGGGGAAGTGAGCACTGCTTGTACACTTTCTCCATGAGAAACGGAGTGGAAAAGCTTTTCGCTAAGATGTAGACGACCAGAGAGGCAGAATGTGGAGCTCCGCAGCTGGCCGAAGGGAAGTGCCGCTTCCCGGCGTCTTTCGGCAGAAGCGGCGCTTCGGAGCGCACCGCTGCCGCTCCACTGATCCGCGCGCGAAGAAGCCGCTTCTTCGCCTCCGGCAGCCAGAGATCGCGGTAGCTCGCTAGAGGCGAAGAGCGAAGCCGCAAAGAAGCGGGCTTGTCTGCGGAGCTCGCAGACTGCTGGAGGATGCTGGCTGCCACTCTCTTGCCTCTTAAATTTTCTCTAGGCATGCGAATTGGGGGTGTTCCCGGACAACTTGCCTGGGTTTGCACTTTACAGCGCACCGCTTCCGCTCCATTCATCCGTGCGCGAAGAAGCCGCTTCTTCGCCTCCGGCAGCCAGAGATCGCGGTAGCTCGTTAGAGGCGAAGAGCGAAGCTGCAAAGAAGCGGGCTTGTGTGCGGAGCTCGCAGACTGCTGCAGGACGCTGGCTGCCACTCTCTTGCCTCTTGAATTCACGCTTGGCATGCGAATGGAAGGTGTTCCAGGACAACATGCCTGGGTTTGCACTTAGTCCTGATGCGTCCCTCTTGGGAAATTCTAGCTGCTCCCCTGAGTCTCCGAGATGCACAGAACACGATGGCAGCTGCTGAAAAAAAAGAAAGGCAGCAGTGAGTTTGTCAAGAAACAAGAACATAGGCAGCTGACTGTGTTTGGCAGGGAGCAGCTGCTGGACTTTTGCAATTGCCTTCACTGCGCACAGAAGCCCTCTGCTCTGCTGCTACTTTGTTCTGATTCAGGAAATTCACACTACTGAAGCTGAGCCAGCCTATTCAGCTCTGCTGCTTTTCAGCATCTCAGCTCCCCTAATGCCCTGTGGCAGCTCTCGAGGTGTTTTGCCTTTGCCAGGCTGGAACGTGCCTGCTACTACAAAGAGCTGGGCAGGAGCTGGCGGAGAGGACGGCCATCTGCCAGCAGTTTGCAGCTTGCCCAGAAAAGAGCAGTGTCCTTGCAATGTGCAGCAAAATCAATTTCTTGGCAAGTCCGGGGGAAGTGAGCACTGCTTGTACACTTTCTCCTTGAGAAACGGAGTGGAAAAGCTTTTCGCTAAGATGTAGACGACCAGAGAGGCAGAATACGGAGCTCCGCAGCTGGCCGAAGGGAAGTGCCGCTTCCCGGCGTCTTTCGGCAGAAGCGGCTCTTCGGAGCGCACCTCTGCCGCTCCACTGATCCATGCGCGAAGAAGCCGCTTCTTCGCCTCCGGCAGCCAGAGATCGCGGTAGCTCGCTAGAGGCGAAGAGCGAAGCCGCAAAGAAGCGGGCTTGTCTGCGGAGCTCGCAGACTGCTGGAGGATGCTGGCTGCCACTCTCTTGCCTCTTAAATTTTCTCTAGGCATGCGAATTGGGGGTGTTCCCGGACAACTTGCCTGGGTTTGCACTTTACAGCGCACCGCTTCCGCTCCATTCATCCGTGCGCGAAGAAGCCGCTTCTTCGCCTCCGGCAGCCAGAGATCGCGGTAGCTCGTTAGAGGCGAAGAGCGAAGCTGCAAAGAAGCGGGCTTGTGTGCGGAGCTCGCAGACTGCTGCAGGACGCTGGCTGCCACTCTCTTGCCTCTTGAATTCACGCTTGGCATGCGAATGGAAGGTGTTCCAGGACAACATGCCTGGGTTTGCACTTAGTCCTGATGCGTCCCTCTTTGGAAATTCTAGCTGCTCCCCTGAGGCTCCGAGATGCACAGAACACGATGGCAGCTGCTGAAAAAAAAGAACGGCAGCAGTGAGTTTGTCAAGAAACAAGAACATAGGCAGCTGACTGTGTTTGGCAAGGAGCAGCTGCTGGACTTTTGCAATTGCCTTCACTGCGCACAGAAGCCCTCCGCTCTGCTGCTACTTTGTTCTCATTCAGGGAATTGCACACTACTGAAGCTGAGCCAGCCTATTCAGCTCTGCTGCTTTTCAGCATCTCAGCTCCCCTAATGCCCTGTGGCAGCTCTCGAGGTGTTTTGCCTTTGCCAGGCTGGAACGTGCCTGCTACTACAAAGAGCTGGGCAGGAGCTGGCGGAGAGGACGGCCATCTGCCAGCAGTTTGCAGCTTGCCCAGAAAAGAGCAGTGTCCTTGGAATGTGCAGCAAAATCAATTTCTTGGCAAGTTCGGGGGAAGTGAGCACTGCTTGTACACTTTCTCCATGAGAAACGGAGTGGAAAAGCTTTTCGCTAAGATGTAGACGACCAGAGAGGCAGAATACGGAGCTCCGCAGCTGGCCGAAGGGAAGTGCCGGTTCCCGGCGTCTTTCGGCAGAAGCGGCGCTTCGGAGCGCACCCCTGCCGCTCCACTGATCCGTGCGCGAAGAAGCCGCTTCTTCGCCTCCGGCAGCCAGAGATCGCGGTAGCTCGCTAGAGGCGAAGAGCGAAGCCGCAAAGAAGCGGGCTTGTGTGCGGAGCTCGCAGACTGCTGGAAGACGCTGGCTGCCACTCTCTTGCCTCTTGAATTCACTCTTGGCATGCCAATGGAAGGTGTTCCAGGACAACTTGCTTAGTCCTGATGCGTCCCTCTTTGGAAATTCTTGCTGCTCCCCTGAGGCTCCGAGATGCACAGAACACGATGGCAGCTGCTGAAAAAAAAGAAAGGCAGCATCGAGTTTGTCAAGAAACAAGAACATAGGCAGCTGACTGTGTTTGGCAGGGAGCAGCTGCTGGACTTTTGCAATTGCCTTCACTGCGCACAGAAGCCCTCTGCTCTGCTGCTACTTTGTTCTCATTCAGGGAATTGCACACTACTGAAGCTGAGCCGGGCTATTCAGCTCTGCTGCTTTTCAGCATCTCAGCTCCCCTAATGCCCTGTGGCAGCTCTCGAGGTGTTTTGCCTTTGCCAGGCTGGAATGTGCCTGCTACGACAAAGAGCTGGGCAGGAGCTGGCGGAGAGGACGGCCATCTGCCAGCAGTTTGCAGCTTGCCCAGAAAAGAGCAGTGTCCTTGGAATGTGCAGAAAAATCAATTTCTTGGCAAGTCCGGGGGAAGTGAGCACTGCTTGTACACTTTCTCCATGAGAAACGGAGTGGAAAAGCTTTTCGCTAAGATGTAGACGACCAGAGAGGCAGAATACGGAGCTCCGCAGCTGGCCGAAGGGAAGTGCCGCTTCCCGGCGTCTTTCGGCAGAAGCGGCTCTTCGGAGCGCACCTCTGCCGCTCCACTCATCCGTGCGCGAAGAAGCCGCTTCTTCGCCTCCGGCAGCCAGAGATCGCGGTAGCTCGCTAGAGGTGAAGAGCGAAGCCGCAAAGAAGCGGGCTTGTGTGCGGAGCTCGCAGACAGCTGCAGGACGCTGGCTGCCACTCTCTTGCCTCTTGAATTCACTCTTGGCATGCCAATGGAAGGTGTTCCAGGACAACTTGCCTGGGTTTGCACTTAGTCCTGATGCGTCCCTCTTTGGAAATTCTTGCTGCTCCCCTGAGTCTCCGAGATGCACAGAACACGATGGCAGCTGCTGAAAAAAAAGAAAGGCAGCAGTGAGTTTGTCAAGAAACAAGAACATAGGCAGCTGACTGTGTTTAGCAAGGAGCAGCTGCTGGACTTTTGCAATTGCCTTCACTGCGCACAGAAGCCCTCTGCTCTGCTGCTACTTTGTTCTGATTCAGGGAATTGCACACTACTGAAGCTGAGCCAGCCTATTCAGCTCTGCTGCTTTTCAGCATCTCAGCTCCCCTAATGCCCTGTGGCAGCTCTCGAGGTGTTTTGCCTTTGCCAGGCTGGAATGTGCCTGCTACGACAAAGAGCTGGGCAGGAGCTGGCGGAGAGGACGGCCATCTGCCAGCAGTTTGCAGCTTGCCCAGAAAAGAGCAGTGTCCTTGCAATGTGCAGCAAATCCAATTTCTTGGCAAGTTCGGGGGAAGTGAGCACTGCTTGTACACTTTCTCCATGAGAAACGGAGTGGAAAAGCTTTTCGCTAAGATGTAGACGACCAGAGAGGCAGAATGTGGAGCTCCGCAGCTGGCCGAAGGGAAGTGCCGCTTCCCGGCGTCTTTCGGCAAAAGCGGCGCTTCGGAGCGCACCGCTGCCGCTCCACTGATCCGTGCGCGAAGAAGCCGCTTCTTCGCCTCCGGCAGCCAGAGATCGCGGTAGCTCGCTAGAGGCGAAGAGCGAAGCCGCAAAGAAGCGGGCTTGTCTGCGGAGCTCGCAGACTGCTGGAGGATGCTGGCTGCCACTCTCTTGCCTCTTAAATTTTCTCTAGGCATGCGAATTGGGGGTGTTCCCGGACAACTTGCCTGGGTTTGCACTTTACAGCGCACCGCTTCCGCTCCATTCATCCGTGCGCGAAGAAGCCGCTTCTTCGCCTCCGGCAGCCAGAGATCGCGGTAGCTCGTTAGAGGCGAAGAGCGAAGCTGCAAAGAAGCGGGCTTGTGTGTGGAGCTCGCAGACTGCTGCAGGACGCTGGCTGCCACTCTCTTGCCTCTTGAATTCACGCTTGGCATGCGAATGGAAGGTGTTCCAGGACAACATGCCTGGGTTTGCACTTAGTCCTGATGCGTCCCTCTTTGGAAATTCTAGCTGCTCCCCTGAGGCTCCGAGATGCACAGAACACGATGGCAGCTGCTGAAAAAAAAGAAAGGCAGCAGTGAGTTTGTCAAGAAACAAGAACATAGGCAGCTGACTGTGTTTGGCAAGGAGCAGCTGCTGGACTTTTGCAATTGCCTTCACTGCGCACAGAAGCCCTCCGCTCTGCTGCTACTTTGTTCTCATTCAGGGAATTGCACACTACTGAAGCTGAGCCAGCCTATTCAGCTCTGCTGCTTTTCAGCATCTCAGCTCCCCTAATGCCCTGTGGCAGCTCTCGAGGTGTTTTGCCTTTGCCAGGCTGGAACGTGCCTGCTACTACAAAGAGCTGGGCAGGAGCTGGCGGAGAGGACGGCCATCTGCCAGCAGTTTGCAGCTTGCCCAGAAAAGAGCAGTGTCCTTGGAATGTGCAGCAAAATCAATTTCTTGGCAAGTCCGGGGGAAGTGAGCACTGCTTGTACACTTTCTCCATGAGAAACGGAGTGGAAAAGCTTTTCGCTAAGATGTAGACGACCAGAGAGGCAGAATACGGAGCTCCGCAGCTGGCCGAAGGGAAGTGCCGCTTCCCGGCGTCTTTCGGCAGAAGCGGCTCTTCGGAGCGCACCTCTGCCGCTCCACTGATCCGTGCGCGAAGAAGCCGCTTCTTCGCCTCCGGCAGCCAGAGATCGCGGTAGCTCGCTAGAGGCGAAGAGCGAAGCCGCAAAGAAGCGGGCTTGTCTGCGGAGCTCGCAGACTGCTGGAGGATGCTGGCTGCCACTCTCTTGCCTCTTAAATTTTCTCTAGGCATGCGAATTGGGGGTGTTCCCGGACAACTTGCCTGGGTTTGCACTTTACAGCGCACCGCTTCCGCTCCATTCATCCGTGCGCGAAGAAGCCGCTTCTTCGCCTCCGGCAGCCAGAGATCGCGGTAGCTCGTTAGAGGCGAAGAGCGAAGCTGCAAAGAAGCGGGCTTGTGTGCGGAGCTCGCAGACTGCTGCAGGACGCTGGCTGCCACTCTCTTGCCTCTTGAATTCACGCTTGGCATGCGAATGGAAGGTGTTCCAGGACAACATGCCTGGGTTTGCACTTAGTCCTGATGCGTCCCTCTTGGGAAATTCTAGCTGCTCCCCTGAGGCTCCGAGATGCACAGAACACGATGGCAGCTGCTGAAAAAAAAGAAAGGCAGCAGTGAGTTTGTCAAGAAACAAGAACATAGGCAGCTGACTGTGTTTGGCAAGGAGCAGCTGCTGGACTTTTGCAATTGCCTTCACTGCGCACAGAAGCCCTCCGCTCTGCTGCTACTTTGTTCTCATTCAGGGAATTGCACACTACTGAAGCTGAGCCAGCCTATTCAGCTCTGCTGCTTTTCAGCATCTCAGCTCCCCTAATGCCCTGTGGCAGCTCTCGAGGTGTTTTGCCTTTGCCAGGCTGGAACGTGCCTGCTACTACAAAGAGCTGGGCAGGAGCTGGCGGAGAGGACGGCCATCTGCCAGCAGTTTGCAGCTTGCCCAGAAAAGAGCAGTGTCCTTGCAATGTGCAGCAAAATCAATTTCTTGGCAAGTTCGGGGGAAGTGAGCACTGCTTGTACACTTTCTCCATGAGAAACGGAGTGGAAAAGCTTTTCGCTAAGATGTAGACGACCAGAGAGGCAGAATACGGAGCTCCGCAGCTGGCCGAAGGGAAGTGCCGGTTCCCGGCGTCTTTCGGCAGAAGCGGCGCTTCGGAGCGCACCGCTGCCGCTCCACTGATCCGTGCGCGAAGAAGCCGCTTCTTCGCCTCCGGCAGCCAGAGATCGCGGTAGCTCGCTAGAGGCGAAGAGCGAAGCCGCAAAGAAGCGGGCTTGTGTGCGGAGCTCGCAGACTGCTGGAAGACGCTGGCTGCCACTCTCTTGCCTCTTGAATTCACTCTTGGCATGCCAATGGAAGGTGTTCCAGGACAACTTGCTTAGTCCTGATGCGTCCCTCTTTGGAAATTCTTGCTGCTCCCCTGAGGCTCCGAGATGCACAGAACACGATGGCAGCTGCTGAAAAAAAAGAAAGGCAGCATCGAGTTTGTCAAGAAACAAGAACATAGGCAGCTGACTGTGTTTGGCAGGGAGCAGCTGCTGGACTTTTGCAATTGCCTTCACTGCGCACAGAAGCCCTCTGCTCTGCTGCTACTTTGTTCTCATTCAGGGAATTGCACACTACTGAAGCTGAGCCGGGCTATTCAGCTCTGCTGCTTTTCAGCATCTCAGCTCCCCTAATGCCCTGTGGCAGCTCTCGAGGTGTTTTGCCTTTGCCAGGCTGGAATGTGCCTGCTACTCCAAAGAGCTGGGCAGGAGCTGGCGGAGAGGACGGCCATCTGCCAGCAGTTTGCAGCTTGCCCAGAAAAGAGCAGTGTCCTTGGAATGTGCAGCAAAATCAATTTCTTGGCAAGTTCGGGGGAAGTGAGCACTGCTTGTACACTTTCTCCATGAGAAACGGAGTGGAAAAGCTTTTCGCTAAGATGTAGACGACCAGAGAGGCAGAATACGGAGCTCCGCAGCTGGCCGAAGGGAAGTGCCGGTTCCCGGCGTCTTTCGGCAGAAGCGGCTCTTCGGAGCGCACCTCTGCCGCTCCACTGATCCGTGCGCGAAGAAGCCGCTTCTTCGCCTCCGGCAGCCAGAGATCGCGGTAGCTCGCTAGAGGCGAAGAGCGAAGCCGCAAAGAAGCGGGCTTGTGTGCGGAGCTCGCAGACTGCTGGAAGACGCTGGCTGCCACTCTCTTGCCTCTTGAATTCACTCTTGGCATGCCAATGGAAGGTGTTCCAGGACAACTTGCCTGGGTTTGCACTTAGTCCTGATGCGTCCCTCTTTGGAAATTCTTGCTGCCCCCTGAGTCTCCGAGATGTACAGAACACGATGGCAGCTGCTGAAAAAAAAGAAAGGCAGCAGTGAGTTTGTCAAGAAACAAGAACATAGGCAGCTGACTGTGTTTAGCAAGGAGCAGCTGCTGGACTTTTGCAATTGCCTTCACTGCGCACAGAAGCCCTCTGCTCTGCTGCTACTTTGTTCTGATTCAGGAAATTCACACTACTGAAGCTGAGCCAGCCTATTCAGCTCTGCTGCTTTTCAGCATCTCAGCTCCCCTAATGCCCTGTGGCAGCTCTCGAGGTGTTTTGCCTTTGCCAGGCTGGAACGTGCCTGCTACGACAAAGAGCTGGGCAGGAGCTGGCGGAGAGGACGGCCATCTGCCAGCAGTTTGCAGCTTGCCCAGAAAAGAGCAGTGTCCTTGCAATGTGCAGCAAATCCAATTTCTTGGCAAGTTCGGGGGAAGTGAGCACTGCTTGTACACTTTCTCCATGAGAAACGGAGTGGAAAAGCTTTTCGCTAAGATGTAGACGACCAGAGAGGCAGAATACGGAGCTCCGCAGCTGGCCGAAGGGAAGTGCCGCTTCCCGGCGTCTTTCGACAAAAGCGGCGCATCGGAGCGCACCGCTGCCGCTCCACTGATCCGTGAGCGAAGAAGCCGCTTCTTCGCCTCCGGCAGCCAGAGATCGCGGTAGCTCGCTAGAGGCGAAGAGCGAAGCCGCAAAGAAGCGGGCTTGTCTGCGGAGCTCGCAGACTGCTGGAGGATGCTGGCTGCCACTCTCTTGCCTCTTAAATTTTCTCTAGGCATGCGAATTGGGGGTGTTCCCGGACAACTTGCCTGGGTTTGCACTTTACAGCGCACCGCTTCCGCTCCATTCATCCGTGCGCGAAGAAGCCGCTTCTTCGCCTCCGGCAGCCAGAGATCGCGGTAGCTCGTTAGAGGCGAAGAGCGAAGCTGCAAAGAAGCGGGCTTGTGTGCGGAGCTCGCAGACTGCTGCAGGACGCTGGCTGCCACTCTCTTGCCTCTTGAATTCACGCTTGGCATGCGAATGGAAGGTGTTCCAGGACAACATGCCTGGGTTTGCACTTAGTCCTGATGCGTCCCTCTTTGGAAATTCTAGCTGCTCCCCTGAGGCTCCGAGATGCACAGAACACGATGGCAGCTGCTGAAAAAAAAGAAAGGCAGCAGTGAGTTTGTCAAGAAACAAGAACATAGGCAGCTGACTGTGTTTGGCAAGGAGCAGCTGCTGGACTTTTGCAATTGCCTTCACTGCGCACAGAAGCCCTCCGCTCTGCTGCTACTTTGTTCTCATTCAGGGAATTGCACACTACTGAAGCTGAGCCAGCCTATTCAGCTCTGCTGCTTTTCAGCATCTCAGCTCCCCTAATGCCCTGTGGCAGCTCTCGAGGTGTTTTGCCTTTGCCAGGCTGGAACGTGCCTGCTACTACAAAGAGCTGGGCAGGAGCTGGCGGAGAGGACGGCCATCTGCCAGCAGTTTGCAGCTTGCCCAGAAAAGAGCAGTGTCCTTGCAATGTGCAGCAAAATCAATTTCTTGGCAAGTCCGGGGGAAGTGAGCACTGCTTGTAGACTTTCTCCATGAGAAACGGAGTGGAAAAGCTTTTCGCTAAGATGTAGACGACCAGAGAGGCAGAATACGGAGCTCCGCAGCTGGCCGAAGGGAAGTGCCGCTTCCCGGCGTCTTTCGGCAGAAGCGGCTCTTCGGAGCGCACCTCTGCCGCTCCACTGATCCGTGCGCGAAGAAGCCGCTTCTTCGCCTCCGGCAGCCAGAGATCGCGGTAGCTCGCTAGAGGCGAAGAGCGAAGCCGCAAAGAAGCGGGCTTGTCTGCGGAGCTCGCAGACTGCTGGAGGATGCTGGCTGCCACTCTCTTGCCTCTTAAATTTTCTCTAGGCATGCGAATTGGGGGTGTTCCCGGACAACTTGCCTGGGTTTGCACTTTACAGCGCACCGCTTCCGCTCCATTCATCCGTGCGCGAAGAAGCCGCTTCTTCGCCTCCGGCAGCCAGAGATCGCGGTAGCTCGTTAGAGGCGAAGAGCGAAGCTGCAAAGAAGCGGGCTTGTGTGCGGAGCTCGCAGACTGCTGCAGGACGCTGGCTGCCACTCTCTTGCCTCTTGAATTCACGCTTGGCATGCGAATGGAAGGTGTTCCAGGACAACATGCCTGGGTTTGCACTTAGTCCTGATGCGTCCCTCTTTGGAAATTCTAGCTGCTCCCCTGAGGCTCCGAGATGCACAGAACACGATGGCAGCTGCTGAAAAAAAAGAAAGGCAGCAGTGAGTTTGTCAAGAAACAAGAACATAGGCAGCTGACTGTGTTTGGCAAGGAGCAGCTGCTGGACTTTTGCAATTGCCTTCACTGCGCACAGAAGCCCTCCGCTCTGCTGCTACTTTGTTCTCATTCAGGGAATTGCACACTACTGAAGCTGAGCCAGCCTATTCAGCTCTGCTGCTTTTCAGCATCTCAGCTCCCCTAATGCCCTGTGGCAGCTCTCGAGGTGTTTTGCCTTTGCCAGGCTGGAACGTGCCTGCTACTACAAAGAGCTGGGCAGGAGCTGGCGGAGAGGACGGCCATCTGCCAGCAGTTTGCAGCTTGCCCAGAAAAGAGCAGTGTCCTTGGAATGTGCAGCAAAATCAATTTCTTGGCAAGTTCGGGGGAAGTGAGCACTGCTTGTACACTTTCTCCATGAGAAACGGAGTGGAAAAGCTTTTCGCTAAGATGTAGACGACCAGAGAGGCAGAATACGGAGCTCCGCAGCTGGCCGAAGGGAAGTGCGTCTTTCGGCAGAAGCGGCGCTTCGGAGCGCACCGCTGCCGCTCCACTGATCCGTGCGCGAAGAAGCCGCTTCTTCGCCTCCGGCAGCCAGAGATCGCGGTAGCTCGCTAGAGGCGAAGAGCGAAGCCGCAAAGAAGCGGGCTTGTGTGCGGAGCTCGCAGACTGCTGGAAGACGCTGGCTGCCACTCTCTTGCCTCTTGAATTCACTCTTGGCATGCCAATGGAAGGTGTTCCAGGACAACTTGCTTAGTCCTGATGCGTCCCTCTTTGGAAATTCTTGCTGCTCCCCTGAGGCTCCGAGATGCACAGAACACGATGGCAGCTGCTGAAAAAAAAGAAAGGCAGCATCGAGTTTGTCAAGAAACAAGAACATAGGCAGCTGACTGTGTTTAGCAAGGAGCAGCTGCTGGACTTTTGCAATTGCCTTCACTGCGCACAGAAGCCCTCTGCTCTGCTGCTACTTTGTTCTGATTCAGGAAATTCACACTACTGAAGCTGAGCCAGCCTATTCAGCTCTGCTGCTTTTCAGCATCTCAGCTCCCCTAATGCCCTGTGGCAGCTCTCGAGGTGTTTTGCCTTTGCCAGGCTGGAATGTGCCTGCTACGACAAAGAGCTGGGCAGGAGCTGGCGGAGAGGACGGCCATCTGCCAGCAGTTTGCAGCTTGCCCAGAAAAGAGCAGTGTCCTTGCAATGTGCAGCAAATCCAATTTCTTGGCAAGTTCGGGGGAAGTGAGCACTGCTTGTACACTTTCTCCATGAGAAACGGAGTGGAAAAGCTTTTCGCTAAGATGTAGACGACCAGAGAGGCAGAATACGGAGCTCCGCAGCTGGCCGAAGGGAAGTGCCGCTTCCCGGCGTCTTTCGGCAAAAGCGGCGCTTCGGAGCGCACCGCTGCCGCTCCACTGATCCGTGCGCGAAGAAGCCGCTTCTTCGCCTCCGGCAGCCAGAGATCGCGGTAGCTCGCTAGAGGCGAAGAGCGAAGCCGCAAAGAAGCGGGCTTGTCTGCGGAGCTCGCAGACTGCTGGAGGATGCTGGCTGCCACTCTCTTGCCTCTTAAATTTTCTCTAGGCATGCGAATTGGGGGTGTTCCCGGACAACTTGCCTGGGTTTGCACTTTACAGCGCACCGCTTCCGCTCCATTCATCCGTGCGCGAAGAAGCCGCTTCTTCGCCTCCGGCACCCAGAGATCGCGGTAGCTCGTTAGAGGCGAAGAGCGAAGCTGCAAAGAAGCGGGCTTGTGTGCGGAGCTCGCAGACTGCTGCAGGACGCTGGCTGCCACTCTCTTGCCTCTTGAATTCACGCTTGGCATGCGAATGGAAGGTGTTCCAGGACAACATGCCTGGGTTTGCACTTAGTCCTGATGCGTCCCTCTTGCGAAATTCTAGCTGCTCCCCTGAGGCTCCGAGATGCACAGAACACGATGGCAGCTGCTGAAAAAAAAGAAAGGCAGCAGTGAGTTTGTCAAGAAACAAGAACATAGGCAGCTGACTGTGTTTGGCAAGGAGCAGCTGCTGGACTTTTGCAATTGCCTTCACTGCGCACAGAAGCCCTCCGCTCTGCTGCTACATTGTTCTCATTCAGGGAATTGCACACTACTGAAGCTGAGCCAGCCTATTCAGCTCTGCTGCTTTTCAGCATCTCAGCTCCCCTAATGCCCTGTGGCAGCTCTCGAGGTGTTTTGCCTTTGCCAGGCTGGAACGTGCCTGCTACTACAAAGAGCTGGGCAGGAGCTGGCGGAGAGGACGGCCATCTGCCAGCAGGTTGCAGCTTGCCCAGAAAAGAGCAGTGTCCTTGGAATGTGCAGCAAAATCAATTTCTTGGCAAGTTCGGGGGAAGTGAGCACTGCTTGTACACTTTCTCCATGAGAAACGGAGTGGAAAAGCTTTTCGCTAAGATGTAGACGACCAGAGAGGCAGAATACGGAGCTTCGCAGCTGGCCGAAGGGAAGTGCCGGTTCCCGGCGTCTTTCGGCAGAAGCGGCGCTTCGGAGCGCACCGCTGCCGCTCCACTGATCCGTGCGCGAAGAAGCCGCTTCTTCGCCTCCGGCAGCCAGAGATCGCGGTAGCTCGCTAGAGGCGAAGAGCGAAGCCGCAAAGAAGCGGGCTTGTGTGCGGAGCTCGCAGACTGCTGGAAGACGCTGGCTGCCACTCTCTTGCCTCTTGAATTCACTCTTGGCATGCCAATGGAAGGTGTTCCAGGACAACTTGCTTAGTCCTGATGCGTCCCTCTTTGGAAATTCTTGCTGCTCCCCTGAGGCTCCGAGATGCACAGAACACGATGGCAGCTGCTGAAAAAAAAGAAAGGCAGCATCGAGTTTGTCAAGAAACAAGAACATAGGCAGCTGACTGTGTTTAGCAAGGAGCAGCTGCTGGACTTTTGCAATTGCCTTCACTGCGCACAGAAGCCCTCTGCTCTGCTGCTACTTTGTTCTGATTCAGGAAATTCACACTACTGAAGCTGAGCCGGGCTATTCAGCTCTGCTGCTTTTCAGCATCTCAGCTCCCCTAATGCCCTGTGGCAGCTCTCGAGGTGTTTTGCCTTTGCCAGGCTGGAATGTGCCTGCTACGACAAAGAGCTGGGCAGGAGCTGGCGGAGAGGACGGCCATCTGCCAGCAGTTTGCAGCTTGCCCAGAAAAGAGCAGTGTCCTTGCAATGTGCAGCAAATCCAATTTCTTGGCAAGTTCGGGGGAAGTGAGCACTGCTTGTACACTTTCTCCATGAGAAACGGAGTGGAAAAGCTTTTCGCTAAGATGTAGACGACCAGAGAGGCAGAATACGGAGCTCCGCAGCTGGCCGAAGGGAAGTGCCGGTTCCCGGCGTCTTTCGGCAAAAGCGGCGCTTCGGAGCGCACCGCTGCCGCTCCACTGATCCGTGCGCGAAGAAGCCGCTTCTTCGCCTCCGGCAGCCAGAGATCGCGGTAGCTCGCTAGAGGCGAAGAGCGAAGCCGCAAAGAAGCGGGCTTGTCTGCGGAGCTCGCAGACTGCTGGAGGATGCTGGCTGCCACTCTCTTGCCTCTTAAATTTTCTCTAGGCATGCGAATTGGGGGTGTTCCCGGACAACTTGCCTGGGTTTGCACTTTACAGCGCACCGCTTCCGCTCCATTCATCCGTGCGCGAAGAAGCCGCTTCTTCGCCTCCGGCAGCCAGAGATCGCGGTAGCTCGTTAGAGGCGAAGAGCGAAGCTGCAAAGAAGCGGGCTTGTGTGCGGAGCTCGCAGACTGCTGCAGGACGCTGGCTGCCACTCTCTTGCCTCTTGAATTCACGCTTGGCATGCGAATGGAAGGTGTTCCAGGACAACATGCCTGGGTTTGCACTTAGTCCTGATGCGTCCCTCTTTGGAAATTCTAGCTGCTCCCCTGAGGCTCCGAGATGCACAGAACACGATGGCAGCTGCTGAAAAAAAAGAAAGGCAGCAGTGAGTTTGTCAAGAAACAAGAACATAGGCAGCTGACTGTGTTTGGCAAGGAGCAGCTGCTGGACTTTTGCAATTGCCTTCACTGCGCACAGAAGCCCTCCGCTCTGCTGCTACATTGTTCTCATTCAGGGAATTGCACACTACTGAAGCTGAGCCAGCCTATTCAGCTCTGCTGCTTTTCAGCATCTCAGCTCCCCTAATGCCCTGTGGCAGCTCTCGAGGTGTTTTGCCTTTGCCAGGCTGGAACGTGCCTGCTACTACAAAGAGCTGGGCAGGAGCTGGCGGAGAGGACGGCCATCTGCCAGCAGGTTGCAGCTTGCCCAGAAAAGAGCAGTGTCCTTGGAATGTGCAGCAAAATCAATTTCTTGGCAAGTTCGGGGGAAGTGAGCACTGCTTGTACACTTTCTCCATGAGAAACGGAGTGGAAAAGCTTTTCGCTAAGATGTAGACGACCAGAGAGGCAGAATACGGAGCTTCGCTGCTGGCCGAAGGGAAGTGCCGGTTCCCGGCGTCTTTCGGCAGAAGCGGCGCTTCGGAGCGCACCGCTGCCGCTCCACTGATCCGTGCGCGAAGAAGCCGCTTCTTCGCCTCCGGCAGCCAGAGATCGCGGTAGCTCGCTAGAGGCGAAGAGCGAAGCCGCAAAGAAGCGGGCTTGTGTGCGGAGCTCGCAGACTGCTGGAAGACGCTGGCTGCCACTCTCTTGCCTCTTGAATTCACTCTTGGCATGCCAATGGAAGGTGTTCCAGGACAACTTGCTTAGTCCTGATGCGTCCCTCTTTGGAAATTCTTGCTGCTCCCCTGAGGCTCCGAGATGCACAGAACACGATGGCAGCTGCTGAAAAAAAAGAAAGGCAGCATCGAGTTTGTCAAGAAACAAGAACATAGGCAGCTGACTGTGTTTGGCAGGGAGCAGCTGCTGGACTTTTGCAATTGCCTTCACTGCGCACAGAAGCCCTCTGCTCTGCTGCTACTTTGTTCTCATTCAGGGAATTGCACACTACTGAAGCTGAGCCAGCCTATTCAGCTCTGCTGCTTTTCAGCATCTCAGCTCCCCTAATGCCCTGTGGCAGCTCTCGAGGAGTTTTGCCTTTGCCAGGCTGGAATGTGCCTGCTACGACAAAGAGCTGGGCAGGAGCTGGCGGAGAGGACGGCCATCTGCCAGCAGTTTGCAGCTTGCCCAGAAAAGAGCAGTGTCCTTGGAATGTGCAGCAAAATCAATTTCTTGGCAAGTCCGGGGGAAGTGAGCACTGCTTGTACACTTTCTCCATGAGAAACGGAGTGGAAAAGCTTTTCGCTAAGATGTAGACGACCAGAGAGGCAGAATACGGAGCTCCGCAGCTGGCCGAAGGGAAGTGCCGCTTCCCGGCGTCTTTCGGCAGAAGCGGCTCTTCGGAGCGCACCTCTGCCGCTCCACTCATCCGTGCGCGAAGAAGCCGCTTCTTCGCCTCCGGCAGCCAGAGATCGCGGTAGCTCGCTAGAGGCGAAGAGCGAAGCCGCAAAGAAGCGGGCTTGTGTGCGGAGCTCGCAGACTGCTGCAGGACGCTGGCTGCCACTCTCTTGCCTCTTGAATTCACTCTTGGCATGCGGATGGGAGGTGTTCCAGGACAACTTGCCTGGGTTTGCACTTTACAGGGCACCGCTGCAGCTCCACTGATCCGTGCGCGAAGAAGCCGCTTCTTCGCCTCCGGCAGCCAGAGATCGCGGTAGCTCGCTAGAGGCGAAGAGCGAAGCCGTAAAGAAGCGGGCTTGTGTGCGGAGCTCGCAGACTGCTGGAGGACGCTGGCTGCCACTCTCTTGCCTCTTGAATTCACTCTTGGCATGCGAATGGAAGGTGATCCAGGAAAACATGCCTGGGTTTGCGCTTAGTCCTGATGCGATCCTCTTTGGAAATTCTTGCTGCTCCCCTGAGGCTCCGAGATGCACAGAACACGATGGCAGCTGCTGAAAAAAAAGAAAGGCAGCAGTGAGTTTGTCAAGAAACAAGAACATAGGCAGCTGACTGTGTTTGGCAAGGAGCAGCTGCTGGACTTTTGCAATTGCCTTCACTGCGCACAGAAGCCCTCTGCTCTGCTGCTTCTTTTTCTCTCATTCAGGGAATTGCACACTACTGAAGCTGAGCCAGCCTATTCAGCTCTGCTGCTTTTCAGCATCTCAGCTCCCCTAATGCCCTGTGGCAGCTCTCGAGGTGTTTTGCCTTTGCCAGGCTGGAATGTGCCTGCTACTACAAAGAGCTGGGCAGGAGCTGGCGGAGAGGACGGCCATCTGCCAGCAGGTTGCAGCTTGCCCAGAAAAGAGCAGTGTCCTTGGAATGTGCAGCAAATCCAATTTCTTGGCAAGTTCGGGGGAAGTGAGCACTGCTTTTACACGTTCTCCATGAGAAACGGAGTGGAAAAGCTTTTCGCTAAGATGTAGACGACCAGAGAGGCAGAATACGGAGCTCCGCAGCTGGCCGAAAGCAAGTGCCGGATCCAGGCGTCTTTCGGCAGAAGCGGCTCTTCGGAGCGCACCGCTGCCGCTCCACTGATCCGTGCGCGAAGAAGCCGCTTCTTCGCCTCCGGCAGCCAGAGATCGCGGTAGCTCGCTAGAGGCGAAGAGCGAAGCTGCAAAGAAGCGGGCTTGTGTGCGGAGCTCGCAGACTGCTGGAGGACGCTGGCTGCCACTCTCTTGCCTCTTGAATTCACTCTTGGCATGCGAATGGAAGGCGTTCCAGGACAACTTGCCTGGGTTTACGCTTAGTCCTGATGCGGCCCTCTTTGGAAATTCTTGCTGCTCCCCTGAGGCTCCGAGATGCACAGAACACGATGGCAGCTGCTGAAAAAAAAGAAAGGCAGCAGTGAGTTTGTCAAGAAACAAGAACATAGGCAGCTGACTGTGTTTGGCAAGGAGCAGCTGCTGGACTTTTGCAATTGCCTTCACTGCGCACAGAAGCCCTCTGCTCTGCTGCTACTTTGTTCTGATTCAGGGAATTGCACACTACTGAAGCTGAGCCAGCCTATTCAGCTCTGCTGCTTTTCAGCATCTCAGCTCCCCTAATGCCCTGTGGCAGCTCTCGAGGAGTTTTGCCTTTGCCAGGCTGGAATGTGCCTGCTACTACAAAGAGCTGGGCAGGAGCTGGCGGAGAGGACGGCCATCTGCCAGCAGGTTGCAGGTTGCCCAGAAAAGAGCACTGTCCTTGGAATGTGCAGCAAATCCAATTTCATGGCACGTTCTGCGGAAGTGAGCACTGCTGGTACACTTTCTCCGTGAGAAATGGAGTGGAAAAGCTTTTCGCTAAGATGTAGACCACCAGAGAGGCAGAATAAGGAGCTCCCCAGGTCCGTATTTTCAGCCCGCAGAGATCGGGCTACCGCGATCTCTGGCTCCCGGAGGCCAAGAAGCGGCTACTTGGCGCACAGATGAGTGGAGCGGCATCAATGTGCTCCGGAGCGCCGCTTCTGCCGAAAGACCTTGAGGAACCGGCACTTTCCTTCGGTCAGCTCCGGAGCCCCGTATTTTGCCTCTCTAGTCGTCTACATCTTAGCGAAAAGCTTTTCCACTCCATTTCTCAAGGAGAAAGTCTACCGGCACTGCCGACTTACTGCCATCTTGCCGAGAAATTGGATTTGCTGCACATTCCAAGGGCACTGCCCTTCCCTGAGTCACCTGGAAACTGCTAGCCGATGGCCGTGCTCCTGCCCCTCTCTTCGTAGGAGAGGGCACATTCTAACCTGGCCAAGGCAGAAAGCCGTGAGAGCTGCCACAGGGCCTGAGGGCAGCTGAGATGCTGAAAAGCAGCAAGGCTGAATAGCCCAGCTCCGCTCCAGTAGTGTGCGAGTCGCTGAATGAGCGAAAAGATGCAGCAGAGCAGCCAGCTTCTGTGCGCAGTGAAGGCAATGTTCAGTAGCTGCCATGAGTGGAGGTCACCTGCGACCCTGACCGTCGTCCGTTCTGGTCATTTGGTGTTACTTGAGGTCTCCTGAGGCCCTGACATGGTGTGATCGAGGTCAGCCGAGGCCCTGATTTGTGTCACTTGAGGTCATTTGGGGTCACTTGTTGTCACCTGAGGCCCTCACCGTCATCACTTGAAGTCACCTTAGCCCCTGACCAGGGCCAATTGAGGTCATTTGGGGTCACTTGTGGTCACCTGAGGCCCTGACCGGCATCGCCTGAGGTCACATCCAGCCTTGACCAGGGCCACTTGAGGTCATTTGGGGTCACTTGCGGTCACCTGAGGCCCTGACCGGCATCACTTGAGGTCACATCCAGCCTTGACATGGGTCACTTGAGGTCAACTGAGGCCATGACAGGTGTCACATGACATCAGTTGAGGTAATTTGAGATCAACTAAGGCCCTGAGCAGCGTCACTTGAGGTCACCTGAGGCCATGACTGGTGTCGCATGATGTCTGTTGAGGTCATTTGAGATCAACTAAGGCCCTGAGCAGCGTCACTTGAGGTCACCTGAGGCCCTGACCGTGGTCACTTGATGTCCTTTACGGTCACTTGATGTCACCTGGCCCCTGACAGTTGTCACTTGAGGTCACCTCCAGCCCTGACTGAGGTCCCTTGAGGTCATGTGAGGCCCTGAGCGGCGTAACTCAAGGTCACCTGAGGCCTTGACTGGCGTCACTTGAGGTCATTTGGGGTCACTTGAGTTTACCTGAGGCCCTGACTGACGTCACTTGCGGTCACCTGAGTCCCTGACCGGCATCACTTGAGTTCATTTGGGGCGACTTGAGGTCACCTGAGGCCCTGACGGGAGTCAGTTGAGGTCATTTTGTGCCACTTGAGGTCACCTGAGGATGTGACAGGGGTTCCTTGAGTTCATTTGGGGTCACTTGAGGTCACCTGAGGCCCTGACTTTCGACATTTGAGGTCACCTCCGATCCTGACTGAGATCACTTGAGGTCATTTGGGGTCACTTGTGGTCAGCTGAGACCCTGACCGGTGTCAGTTGAGGTCATTTGGGGTCATTTAAAGTCACCTGAGGATGTGACTGGGTTTCCTTGCGTTCATTCGGGGTCACTTGAGGTCACCTGGGGCCCTGACCGGCGCCACATGAGGTCACATCCAGCCTCGACCGGGGTCACTTGAGGTCACCTGAGGCTATGACCGGGGTCACTTTAGGTTAGTTGGAGTCACTGGAGATCAGCTGAGACCCTGACCGGCGTCAGTTGAGGTCATTTGGTGTCACTTGCGGTCACCTGAGCCCCTGACAGGGGTCGATCGAGGTCACCTGAGGCCCTGACTGGGGTCAGTTTAGGTCATTTGGAGTCATTTCAGGTCACTTGATTTCTGGACCGGGGTCACTTGAGGTCATGTGAGGCCCTGAGCTGTGTCCCTTGAGGTCATTTGGGGTCACTTGAGGTCACCTGAGGCCCTGACCGTCATCACTTGAGGTCACCTCTGGCCCTGACCAAGATCACTTGAGGTCATTTGGGGTCACTTGTGGTCACCTGAGGCCGTGACTGACGTCACTTGCGGTCACCTGAGTCCCTGACCAGAGTCCCTTTAGTTCATTTGGGGTCACTTGAGGTCACCTGAGGCCCTTACCGGCGTCGCTTGAGGTCACCTCCAGCCTCGACCGGGGTCACTTGAGGTCACCTGAGGCTATGACCGGGGTCACTTCAGGTCAGTTGGAGTCACATGGTCACCTGAGACCCTGACCGGCGTTAGCTGAGGTCATTTGGTGTCACTTGCGGTCACCTGAGCCCCTGACAGGGGTCGATCAAGGTCACCTGAGGCCCTGACTGGGGTCAGTTTAGGTCATTTGGAGTCATTTCAGGTCACTTGATTTCTTGACCGGGGTCACTTGAGGTCACGTAAGGCCCTGAGCTGTGTCCCTTGAGGTCATTTGGGGTCACTTGAGGTCACCTGAGGCCCTGACCGGCATCGCTTGATGTCACCTCCGGCCCTGACCAAGATCACATGAGGTCATTTGGGGTCACTTGAGTTCACCTGAGGCCCTGACTGATGTCACTTGCGGTCACCTGAGGCCCTGACCGGCGTCACTTGAGGTCACATCCAGCCTTGACATGGGTCACTTGAGGTCAACTGAGGCCATGACAGGTGTCACATGACATCAGTTGAGGTAATTTGAGATCAACTAAGGCTGTGAGCAGCGTCACTTGAGGTCACCTGAGGCCATGACTGGTGTCGCATGATGTCTGTTGAGGTCATTTGAGATCAACTGAGGCCCTGAGCAGCGTCACTTGAGGTCAACTGAGGCCCTGACCGTGGTCACTTGATGTCCTTTATGGTCACTTGATGTCACCTGGCCCCTGACAGTTGTCACTTGAGGTCACCTCCAGCCCTGACCGAGGTCGCTTGGGGTCATCTGAGGCCCTGAGCGGCGTAACTCAAGGTTACCTGAGGCCTTGACTGGCTTCACTTGAGGTCATTTGGGGTCCTGACTGTCCTCAATGGAGGACACCTCCGGCCCTGACCAAGATCACTTGAGGTCATTTGGGGTCACTTGTGGTCACCTGAGGCCCTGACTGACGTCACTTGCGGTCATCTGAGGTCCTGACCGGAGTCCCCTGAGGTCAATTGGGGTCACTTGAGGTCACCTGAGGCCGTGACCGGCGTCACTTGAGGTCACATCCAGTCTCGACCAGGGTCAATTGAGGTCACCTGAGGCCCTGACTGTCGTAATTTGAGGTCACCTCCGGCCCTGACCGAGATCACTTGAGGTCATTTGGGGTCACTTGAGTTCACTTGAGACCCTGACCGGTGTCAGTTGAGGTCATTTTGGGTCACTTAAGGTCACCTGAGGATGTGACAGGGGTTCCTTGAGGTCATTTGGGGTCACTTGAGGTCACCTGAGGCCCTGACCGTGGTCACTTGAGGTCTCCTCCGGCCCTGACCAAGATCACTTGAGGTCATTTGGGGTCACTTGTGGTCACCTGAGGCCCTGACTGACGTCACTTGCGGTCACCTGAGTCCCTGACCAGAGTCCCTTTAGTTCATTTGGGGTCACTTACGGTCACCTGAGGCCCTGACCGGAGTCACTTGAGGTTACATCTGGCCCTGAGCGGCGTCACTTAAGGTCACCTGAGGCCATGACAGGCGTCACTTGTGGTCACCTCCGGCCCTAACCGCGGTCACTTGAGGTCCTCTGGGGTCACTTGAGTTCACCTGAGACCCTGACTAATGTCACTTGCGGTCACCTGAGGCCCTGACAGGGGTCGATCGAGGTCAGCTGAGGCCCTGACTGGGGTCACTTGAGGTCATTTGGGGTCACTTGCGGTCACCTGAGGCCCTGACTGGCATCACTTGAGGTCACATCCAGCCTTGACATGGGTCACTTGAGGTCAACTGAGGCCATGACAGGTGTCACATGACATCAGTTGAGGTAATTTGAGATCAACTAAGGCCGTGAGCAGCGTCACTTGAGGTCAACTGAGGCCATGACCGGTGTCGCATGACGTCAATTGAGGTCATTTGAGATCAACTGAAGCCCTGAGCAGCATCACTTGTGGTCACCTGAGGCCCTGACTGCGGTCACTTGATGTCCTTTACGGTCACTTGAGGTCACCTGGCCCCTGACAGTTGTCACTTGAGGTCACCTCCAGCCCTGATCGAGGTCGCTTGGGGTCATCTGAGGCCCTGAGCGCCGTAACTCAAGGTTACCTGAGGCCTTGACCGGCTTCACTTGAGGTCATTTGGGGTCACTTGAGTTCACCTGAAGCCATGACTGACTTCACTTGTGGTCACCTGAGGCCCTGACCGGCGTCACTTGAGTTCATTTGGGGTCACTTGAGGTCACCGGAGACCCTGATCGGCGTCAGTTGAGGTCATTTGGGGTCACTTAAGGTCACCTGAGACCCTCACCGTCATCACTTGAAGTCACATCCAGCCTCAGCCGGGGTCCCTTGTGGTCACCTGAGGCTATGACCGGGGTCACTTGAGGTCATTTGGAGTCATTGCAGGTCACTTGATTTCCGGACCAGGGTCACTTGAGGTCATGTGAGGCCCTGAGCTGTGTCCCTTGAGGTCATTTGGGGTCACTTTTGGTCACCTTAGCCCCTGACCAGGGTCACTTGAGGTCATTTGGGGTCATTTGAGGTCATCTGAGTCCATGACCGGTGTCACATGACGTCAGTTGAGGTCACTTGATGTCACCTGAGGCCCTGACCAGCGTCACTTGAGGTCACATCCGGCCCTGAGCGGCATCACTTGAGGTCAACTGAGGCCATGACCGATGTCACTTGAGGTTATCTGAGGCCCTGACCGCGGTCACATGACATCCCTTATGGTCACAAGAGGCCACCTGAGGCCCTATCTAGGATAACTTGCGGTCACCTGAGGCTCTGACCGGGGTCTCTTTAGGTCATTTGGAGTCACTTCAGGTAACTTGATTTCTTGACCGGGGTCACTTGAGGTCATGTGCGGCCCTGAGCAATGTCACTTGAGGTCATTTGGGGTCACTTAAGGTCACCTGAGGACCTGACCGGCAACACTTGAAGTCACATCCAGCCTTGACCAGGGTCACTTGAGGTCAACTGAGGCCATGACCGGTGTCGCATGAGGTCAGTTGCGGTCATTTGAGATCAACTGAGGCCCTGAGCAGCGTCACTTGAGGTCAACTGAGGCCCTGACTGTGGTCACTTGATGTCCTTTATGGTCACTTGAGGTCACCTGGCCCCTGACAGTCGTCACTTGAGGTCACCTCCAGCCCTGACCGAGGTCCCTTGAGGTCATGTGAGGCCCTGAGCGGCGTAACTCAAGGACACCTGAGGCCTTGACTGGTGTCACTTGAGGTCATTTGGGGTCACTTGAGTTCACCCGAGGCCCTGACTGACGTCACTTGCGGTCACCTGAGGCCCTGACCGACGTCACTTGAGTTCATTTGGGGCGACTTGAAGTCACCTGAGACCCTGACCTGCGTCAGTTGAGGTCCTTTGGTGCTGAGCTGCGGGGGCTTTTAGCCTCTCGTAACAAAGCTCGGATAGCTGGTACATCTGAGGGTCCACCAGAAGAACGGGAGGGACACTCGGGCTGCTAAAATCCTGCTCGTTTATTGAAGGGTTGCTGAAGGGGCAGGCAGGGAGACAACGAAGCAGAAGGGAGGCAGATTCCGAGAGCCCCGAGGGGCAGGGTGAAGGATCTTTTAACTGCATAAGGGTAGGAGGGTTTAGCATACAAGGGAACAATCGGGAAAAGGCTAAAGGGAGGGGAGATATAACATTAAACCAGTGGGGAAAAGGGAAAGGAGTGTTCTTGGTGGAAGAACCAAAGGGAAAACGTGGAACAGAGAAGATTCTAGGCTAAGGGGCAGACTTGAACAATAACTGACAGGACAGGGGGAGGGTACAATTCTGTTACAAAAGGGGGTGGGGAACTCATACAACTGCTGTTTCCCATGGCAACCCTAGACTGCCTTCCCCAACCCCTCCTCCTACATCTCCCCTGTTTTTATTTATTAAATAAGCATTTCCCAATGTTTTAAGCAGCATACGGTTAAACAAAAATAAAGCAAGCGAGATAATGAACATTATCAGAAAGATCCAAAAGAGTCCCCTGAGGATGATAGCAATCCACCCTGGGACACCCCATTGAGATAGCAGTTTATTCACAGGGTCTACAGTCGAGGTCTCAGTCTTGATGTCGTCAACTTGCTCTTGGATCCGCTGGATATTAGCTTGGATGGATGTGCTCTTTGATGCCAGATTGAAGCAGCACATTCCTTCGAAGTCCTCACAGCTGTGGCCATGGGCGAGCAGTAAGAAGTCAATAGCAGCCCTATTTTGCAGTGTGGCGTGCCTGGTGACTTCTTCGTCTGCTAGCAGGTCGGAAAGGGCAGCGGACGTGGCGTTGGCCTGCTTACTGAGCCAAGACTCGAGGTGAGAAAGCTCACCGAGGGCCTTTGCTGCGGCATACCATGGTAAAAATATGGATACCGCAACTCTCTTCTTCTTTCCCCAGTTGTAAATTTTTTAATCACAATTTTCGTCGAATTGGTTATAGGATCTCTTTTTGCGAGCCAATTTATTTTCGTTTTTCCAATTAAATATTTGGGTCTTGTTCGGTGTCAGTGCGGTAAGCTGGCCAAGGCTGCAGGGGCCTCCCTGGATTTGGGAGGGAATCCCTGCCCACACCCTGTGGCCGCAGATGAGAAAAACCCCCCTGGGAAGCACCCTGGGAACTGAGGAGGACCTAGATACGATGGTCGAGGTGTAATTGCACCAATTTGCTGCATGGTATCTCCGATTGTGGGGAGATACATCGTGTCTTTTTACTTCTTGGGTACCAGTGGGGTGGAGTTTAGCCATTTGATCCCAGTCTTTCTGGGAGGGCTGGTACCTAAACCTGACACAATATGTTGCCTGAGAGGAGCCCAATAGGTCTAATTCTTGGGGCTCCTGTGGTGCATATGGCAGAATCCTCGTCCACTAATCTCAGGGGTCATAACCAGGATTAGGTTTTTTTCCTGCATATGGATAGTCGTTTGGCGACAGGGGCACTCCTACCAGGCATGTGGATAACAGATTGTCCACACTTCCCATGGCCATGCAGAAGTTGTCCTGCTTCAAGGACTTCGCCAGCGTGACCCATATGTTTTCTCTCGGCTGTGGGACTATCCAGCTCCTGACCGGTGACAGCCAGATGATGACGAGCAGGAGCATCAGATGTTTCAGAGGTGTCCTCAAGGCAGCAGTCATCCTCAGCGTCTTGTGATAAAAGAAAGCATAACTTGAATGATAAATTTTCCTCAGTGGTCCCTCCCCAACCTCTCCCGTTTTTATTTATTAAATAAGCACCAAATAAAATTAGAGAAAAGGGATAAGGATTGAGGGAAAGGAGAGGTTAGGGGAAAGGAAAGGGCACAGGGGGCGATGGGGTAATTGGGTGCGTAGAGTTCAGGGGGGGAAAGTATCTTCGGGTAATCATGACACGTGTGACGATATTGGGAGGAACGGTCTTTCTTTTCCTCCTCTTCCAGGCAGTGGAAACTCCGTCCAGCGATGAAGTGTTCTCGGTAGTTTGCACCAGGGACACGTTGTCTTGCTGAGCTGGCACCTCTACGAAGGGCTTGACATATTTCCCCGGAATCCATCTTGGTCCTTTATTTGTAGAAACACAGGCATACCCTCTCCCCCAGGTTATTAGAGGGAAAAGGCCCTGGATAGCTTTGGGTTCCGGGTCCTTTATCAAGACTGGTGGCTGTTCAGCGAGTTGCGCTCCAGTGTTATTGTGAAAATGGCGGATAATAGGAGGGTCAGGCTCCCTTTCTGAGCAGTTTAAAAAATTCAGGACATACAGGGCCTTACATAACCTTTCGGCTGGGCTCACTGTAATGTCCGGGTTATGTTGCTGTTCAAGGAGCCTTTTTAGATTTCTATGAGCCCTCTCTATTATTGCCTGTCCTGTAGGATTGTGGGGAATTCCGGTGGTATGGGAAATTCCCCACTGTTGCGCAAACTCACCGAAGCGCTTTGACGCATAGCATGGGCCATTATCAGTCTTTATGTGAAATGGAACTCCCATCGTAGAGAATGCCATGAAGAGATGTTTAATGGCATCCCTGTTTTTTTCGCCTGCATGGACGGAGGCAAACACTGTGCCGGAAAACGCGTCAATAGAGACATGTATGTATTTCATCCGACCAAACGGCTCGAAGTGTGTTACATCTGTCTGCCATATCTCTAGCGCTCCCAACCCTCGGGGACTTGTCCCCATAATGAGGGAAGGGAGAGCGAAAGACTGGCAGCTCGGGCAGGTAGAAACAATGGCTCTTGCCTGTGCTATCGAGATCTTAAATTGTCGCACAAGAGCCGGGGCATTCTGATGGTAAAATGCATGGCTGAGCCGCGCTTGCTGGAGTATGTCTGGTAACGTGGTTGAAGTGGCTGCAGATATTTGTGTTGACATGGCTAGGAGGTCTGCTCTCCGATTACCTTCAGTGATCTCTCCGGGTAAATCGGTGTGTGCCCTTACGTGCACGATATGATAAGGTTGCTCTCTGTGGGAGAGTAGCCAAATGAGATCAGAGAGTAAGCTGTATAAATTTTTGTTTGAAACTTCTTTGAGGAGGGCATCTTCGGCCCTTTCTGCTACCCCAGCAACATAGGCCGAATCAGTGACCGCATTCAGAGGCTGTGGAAATTTTTTGAATGCTCTCATGACCGCGGCAAGTTCCATGATCTGGGGGAACCCTCAACCAGTTGGACGTCAGACTCCCACTTCTGACTGTCCGGGTCCTTCCAAGTGATCACTGATTTGTGGGATCTGCCCGACCCATGAGAGCATGAGAGCACCTGGAACTGGTGTTTTACTTTTAAACATTCTTGGGGCCAAATGCAATGTATCCTTAAACAATTTATGCTTAGGATAGTAAACCGAAATTTGTCCGGGGAAGCTGTCCAAAGCAATGAGCAAATTTTCATTAGTTTGCAACAACGAGTCCAATTGATCTAATGTAACAGGTAAGTAAATGCATGCAGGGTCACACCCCGCGAGGGTTCGGAGGCGGTGTCGTGCCTTCATTATAAAAGTGGCTATCAATTCTGCAGGGGTCGTGATCGTCCTAGAGGGCTGGTGTGGTAGGAAGAGCCACTCTAAGATGACCAGGGGGTCAGATACTATGTTATCCCACTGGAAGAGAAGTCCATGGAGGTGGGGGCACTTACCCAACACCGCAAAGTTCACGGGAAGGGTCTGGACCACGCGGTGTGCCTGGCGAGACTTCAGAGCAGCAGCAACCCGTTGCAGGGCTTCCCGCACGGCAGGTGTCAGCTCGCGTGGTGAGGCAAGGTCTCTGTCACCTCGAAGCAGACAGAAGAGAGGTGACAGCTCCTCAGTGCCAGGAGAGGGCGGATCCAGGTGATCGTTCCGCACAGCTGCTGAAGGTCTCGCAGAGTCTTCGGATCCTCGTTGATGGTCAGTGTCTGTGGCGTCACTGTCCTTCCCGTGATGAGGAATCCGAGGTACCTCCATGGTGCTGAGAGTTGGATCTTCTCTTCTGCTATCTGGAGCCCTGCAGCTTTGATAGCCTTAATAGTCCTGTCCAGTGTTGCCTTTAGGTATGTCGAGTCGGAAGCACAAACTAGCACATCATCCATGTAATGCAGGATGATGGCCTCAGGGAAAAGCTGACGCACAGGTGATAAAATCTGCGCTACAAAAGTCTGACAGAGCACAGGGGAATTTTTCATCCCCTGAGGCAGGGAGGTCCAATGATATCTTTTAAAATGTTCAGCCCTATTCAATGATGGTACAGAAAAGGCGAACCTGGGAGCATCCCTGGGGTAGAGCGGAATGTTAAAAAAGCAGTCTTTGATGTCTATCACTGCTAGCTGCCAGTCTCTGGGGAGCATAGAAGGTGACGGAAGGCCTGGTTGAATGGGACCCATATCTTCTATCACATCATTAACCCTTCGCAGGTCTTGGAGCAGGCGCCACCTGTCTGTGCCAGGTTTTCTAATTACAAAGACAGGGCTATTCCAAGGGCTGGTAGAAGGTGTTAAATGCCCAAGTTTCACCTGCTCCTCTACTAATTTATGAAGCGCACTCAATTTTTCTGATGGAAGGGGCCACTGATCCACCCAGACCGGTGTGTTGGTTTTCCAGGTCAGGGGTGGGGAAGTGCGCTCTGCAGTGGCCCACACTAAAAATCCCACGAAGGGCTAGGGATGTCGAGGCGGGCTCCCCATTGGGATAAAACATCCCTTCCTAATAATAGTATGTTTGAAGAGACAACAAAAGGTCTCACCGTTGCCAACTGTCCTTCCGGACCTTCCACGCATACAGGATGCTTACTCCTCAGAGAGTGGACCGCTCCGCCCACACCGGAGATCCTGCCGCAAGGGGGCACAAGCTCCCAGTCGCTGGGCCACCTCACCTGGGGGATGATGGTCACGTCAGCTCCTGTGTCTGCCATGAGCCGCATCTGCACCGACTTTCCCTGGAAAGAAAGTTTGGCATCAATTAATGGTCTTTCTTTACATACATTTTGGGTGAAGAAAACATGTCTCTCTGTGTCTGGGTCATCGTGGGTGTCCAGTACGTAAAGCAAAGCAAAAGGATCTCCTTTCCTTAAAGTAAATGGAGAGTGGTTACAAATGACAGAGACGGTGATCTCCTCTCCTGGTGGAAAACACACTACCTCAGGTAAGATGGTGATTTCATTCGGCGTGTTGAAGGAGTCTTCTAAGATGAGCACGGTGGTGTCCTGACAGTCGTGGAGAGGGCCCAGGAACCCAGCAGGAACTCTTGTCAGGTCCTCATCCTGGAGCGAGATGGTGACGCTGCTGCGGAGGACCCGACGATTGCCCTGATTTAGGGTACCTGTCTGGCGGAAGAGGCGGAGTCCGTCCTCGTGGCTGCGCTGAACTGCTGGACTTGGCCGTGCGGCCACTCATCCTCCCTGATGGTCGGGAGGCTGGGATGCTGAGAAGGGCCACTTGGTGCCGTTGCGTGGCCCCTCCTCGCGCTTCGCCTCCAGTTTCCCGCTGGCTGGTACCCTTGTCACTGTAAATGAAACTGGTGATCTTGATAAAATGGGTTCCTAGGATATGGTCTTGGGGAGGGTAAGATGGGTTGTTGAATCTGTGGCCAGTGGGGACAGTTCACCTGGATGTGACCCAGCTGACCACAGTTAAAACAGCGTGTATTTTGTAAGTTTATCATGGCCTCTCCCACCCCTTTGCTGACAGCCAGGGCCACCGTGTGCTCCATTGACATTGCCTTTGTGCAAGCCTCCACCATCTGAGAGATGGTGGGCTCGGGGTCCTGAGGTAGTGCACGGAGAATCTTTTTTGTTTCCGAATTAGAATTAGAAATGGCCATCTTTCGTAGAAGCTCTGCAAGAGCTTCTACGTTGTCTATTTGTCTCTCAATGGCCTCTTTCAGTCTATTGACAAAAGTAATAAAAGTCTCCTCAGGCCCTTGCATGATGGAAGAAAAGTTTTGGAGGGGGGTCTTACCGTCCGGTATCGTCAGGAGTGCCTCCTTTCCTGCTGTTGCTATGTCCTGAAGCAGCTCCTCTGCTAGTAGAATTTGGTCCTCCGGACTGCTGAACTCCCCTTCTCCAGCAAGGGCCTCCATTGCCTCGTCCCCCTCTCCCACCACCTCTGCAAGATCATACTTGCGCAGGAGTGGTTTCAACAGTTTTTTCCAATGAATCTCCCAGAGGTCGCATTCGGTGGGAGAAAACAGTGCCTTAGCAATGCACCTTAAATCATGGGGGACTAGCAAACGTCCTGCAAATGTTAAGTCTAACACATTTTTAAAGAAAGGCGAGTTTCTGCAGTAATCTTTGGCGGCCTTCCTAAACTCCTTCACCTCAGCGTATGGAATTTGCTCCCACTTTGGCTCCCTCCCCTGCAGAGGATGACCGGTGCCGCAAAGCTGCCCAAGTCCCACGCCAATTCCAAATCCGTAATTACCTCCTCTCTGATCTTTGCCCAACCCCCCCCCCCCCCGACTTGTTGGAATGCCGGGGGCTGCCACTCTCCTCATCCTCATCCTCTTCCGAGGCCGGGTTAGGGCGCGGTGCCTCTCCCTGGCCGGTGGGTCCCGGAGACAGTGGGTCCGGCAGGCCAGGATGGCCTGCTTCCGGCCAGGCCTCCTCCCGGTTCCGGTAGAGTGGGAACCGGCAGTGGCAGGAGAGGAGGAGGCGTGTCCCGACCCACCCACCGGGGTGTGACTTTCTGGTGGGGGGGTTCCCACCCACAGGGGCTGGGCCCTCCTATGGGCTGGTCCCAGCCACAGGGGGCCCACCCAGGGGTGTGGTCAGAGGGAAGGAGGGGACGGGTCCCGACGCAGGGGCAGCACTCGACGGAGGGGGAGGAGGAGGCGGGGGCGAGACGGCGGGAATTTTCTGGGGTGAAGGAGAAGGAGGGGCGCCATCTTGGGGCTGGTCTTTTTTCGCCACGAGGCAGGAGCCATTTTGTCCCATTTGTTCAGTTAAATCCTCTAAAGAGCAACAGGGTTTCAAACTGGGATTAGGGTCTCTGGGGTGGAGGGAACAGGAATGGTGTGTGTTGGGGTGGCCAGTCCCAGTGTCTCTCACAGCCGCGCACTGCCCACCTGTTGCCCACTGAATCCCAAAATGTCCCAGTCAGAATCTCTGCCTCTCGGGGTCTCACCCCGCAGGGCTGTGTAGATGCACCTCCAGACTGTGAGCGGTGCAGGTGCTGTTGCATCCCCCTTGTCCAACTGCTTCATGATGCAGCGTCCCAAATTGTGCCAAACTCTACGATCAAAGGCGCGTCTGAGGTCCGTAGAAAATCCATGGTCCCGAGCCCAACCCAGGAGGAAAATGAGCTCGGCCTCAGGCACTTGAACTCCCAGCTGAGGGATATATCCCTGCCAGGAGAACAAAAACAGCTGTTCAGCTGCAGAAAGGTGGTTCTCCATGTTCCAAGGAAACCCTCCCCTAGCAGGTGTCCACTTCAAGAGACAGACAGTCAGCTATGTCAGGGAGAACCTATCCCGCTTAGTTCTCGGCTTCTAAGAGCCAATCGTGGTCCAAACAGGACCAAGCTGTTATGAACAAGTTCAGTATGGTTAGAGCTGTTAATACACTTACAGTTGTGATAATAAATGTTAAACCCTTGTTGTACCCCCCCACTGTTAACCCCCTCACATACACCCTTGTTGTACCCCTCACTGTTAATTCCCTTACATACACCCTTGTTATATTCCCCCACTGTTAACTCCCTTACACACCCTGGTTGTACCCCCTTTACCTGTACCCTTATTGAATCCCTCGGGTATTGCTGCTTCCAAAATGGCGGCTGGAAACAGTCCCGGGAATATGCAAATTAAGCAAAGCTCGAGAAAACCCAACTAACGACCCTGGAAGCAACGAGCCAACCTAAAATTTGGAAAACCAAGTGGCTAGACCTACTGAGAAGAAGTCCCTCTACCTTACCAACAGGGTCTCGGAGGTCACCACCACCTAAGTATAAGTGGACTAGAATGAGGACCCTAGCTGACCAGCCAAAAGACTTCTTCCTAGGCACACCTGTAAAGATGGAAGCCCCAGTTCTGCTGTGAAGCAAAACTGA
This sequence comes from Vidua macroura, assembly GCF_024509145.1. Taxonomy (NCBI): domain Eukaryota; kingdom Metazoa; phylum Chordata; class Aves; order Passeriformes; family Viduidae; genus Vidua; species Vidua macroura. Next base: position 2,984,770 of record NC_071598.1, on the reverse strand, counting down.
TCACCTTCTCCTCTGCGTCACTGAAAGGAGCAGCAGCAGTGTGCGTGACCCCTCGGGCCCCCACCCAGAACTGATCACTTAATAAAGGCCTTAAAAGGGAGCTGATCTCCTGGCCCATTTATTTCAAAGCCTTCTCCAGCAGGCACACGGTTTCAGCATTACCTTCACTCAAGAGGGCAGAGGTGTCCGGCCAGAGCCTCCAGGCTGCTGGCATCCAGCCGGGGCTGAGAAGTCCCCCTCCCCCACCCCCCCGATCCATCAGGGCCCTGAGTCTTCAGCCTAGGCTGCAGGAACAGTCGGGGTCCACCAGATGTCGCTGTTGAGGCAGGACAGGAATAATGACGACTCCAATTCAGAAGGCAAAAGAATGAAAAACTTTATTAACAAGCAGCGTTCCTCTTTTATAACCAGGATTGCTAAGGTGAAATATGATTGGTCTCAAAGTGAAAACATCTCACACAATTGGTGCACTATGAATAGCAAATGGTGGCAGAACATATCTATAAACAATATGAACAGAAGGAGAGATAATAAATTGTTTACATTCCTTTCGGACTCTTTCCCAGGCTTAGCCTGGTAGAAATCTCTCTCCTTTTCTCTCTGACTGAACTGAGAATATGTGTAAAGGTATCTGTATACATGTTTGCATAATAAAATGGTGGTTCTTGCAAATATTCACAACGGTAATTTCAGGTACTGAAATTCTGCTCTGCTTAGGGCAATTCTGAACTAGAATTTAGCTGTTTTCTATTTTTCTTAGCAGGTGAACTGAGGCACTTCGTAGTTTTCAAGGCAATGCATTTCACAGTATCCTCAAAAAAGACTGCTCAAAGAAAAGGTGTAAAAACTGGGGTGAAGGTGAAGTGATACGTGGAATAAATAAATAGACTCCACAATCTGGGGTAGTTATGAAGTGGGTATGTATGTCAGTACCCGGCACAAGTGAGATAGCTCTCCAAAACTTGTGCCCCGAGCCTCAGTCTGACCCACACTTTTATTCTCAAAGACATTCCATATGCAATACATTGCACAACTTTTTCATGCATATTCAACCCCTGGCCCCGCCTGTCCTCGCCTCTCATGCTAAATAAGTCCACGCCCTTCTGGGCATGTGTGGTTTGCTGTGGTGGTTGTACGGGGGTCTCTCGGTGGTCCTGAGGCTGAAGATTGTGGTCTTCCTCATGATTGAACTTTTGAACTTTTCCTCTTTGCGCGTGCGCTTTTGGTCCTTTGGTGCTTATCTGAGTACGTCTGTCAGTCTTGATAGGCTTGGAGACAGAGGAGCTTCTTTATCTGGGTTCTTTGCCTCTTCTGGTATTGTTCTTTATGCAAGAAGCTTCAGAAATTTGCATTTTCCTATGCCCTTTGTACCAGGCAGAGGTTTCTTAAGTAAAAGGTTAAAATTCAACACATAACTCTACAAGCTAAATTAGAAATGCTTAATTCATTTTGTTAACCTAACTCTAAAAATCTCTGTTTCAAAGGGGGGAAGAATCCTAGTCCTGGTTTATGGGACAGATTCAGCCAGAAGATCAACAATCCTTAGTATAATTAGGTACCAGCGTAGTCTTTCACTCTTGCAGATCCCCAGAAGTTTAAAATATCCAGCAGCTGATTCCCACAGCCAAAAACCAGGCCTGGCCTTCACCTTCCCCTTGCAACCTACAAACTCTGCTAGTCGTACAGGTGATTCTCACTTTCCTTCTCAGCTACATGGAAAAGCACATCCTCTCAGTGTCCCAGAGTCCTTAGTGAAACAAAACATGAGTTCCCCTTCAAACATCTCAATGTGCCAGGACAGAATGCTTCCACTGAGCTGCTGACTTGCCTTTACCTTGCAGCCTTTCATTTTCAGAGCACGCACTGAAGTTATTCACTTTGCTTCTCAGCTGAGTGTAGTGTCATATTGCCAGAGTCCTGTAATGAACAGTTTCCACGTGTTCCCCAGAGACGCGGGCAGGGCCTTCTTAGTTCCCATGGCAACACTAAAAAACTACTAACTCTAGCTAAGTACCGATATTGAAATGCTAATTAGCTAATTACTCTGTTTGTTTTCTCTAAACTACCTGGAGATAACTGGCCTCCCACCCCTCCACGCTGCCATTCTGGGACTAACATGCAAATAAAAACCCCTTAGGATCATGGGAGTATTTTTAGGAGATAAAAAGGAATATAAATCAAAAACTGAACACAGTAGAGGAGTCTAGACAAATGCCCTAGCTGAGGAAGAGGTAAACACATCCCCTGATTGACTTTTACCCGTTGCCATCACCTCAGAAGGAATAGACTAGGTTAGGCTTTGAGAAGCAGGGCTATAGAGAGCCCTGGTGCTGCCACCACAGAAGGAGTGGGGACAGCTGTTGTTTCGGATGTGAGCAAGACTCTGCACGCTACGCCTCCTCATCCTTGGGCCACCGGTGTGCCACAAGGAAAGAAGAAAGGACAGCTGCTGCTCTGGACTTCAGTGACAGACTCTGCACGCCTCCTTCCTTTCGGCCGCCTGGGAAAGCTACAACCGCGGGGGCAAGCTCTGCATCAAGCCCCCTGCCCAGCTGATCTTTTCAATAAAGAGCTGAACATTAATAAAGGCATTAGCCCTGTTCATTTCAAGTCCCATACTCCATCTCCTTCTTGCTCAGACAAACTGATTCTGTCGGAACACGCCAGTGCTTTCCTGATTACCGTCCACATTTTGTGTCCTGCTTGCAGTGTGAATCTAAACTGAGATGTTTCTGGCTACATCTCATGCACTGGGAGGAAAAGGTTGCTGGCACCTTGCCACTTACTTTTGAAAATGTCAGTTCACTGTGCAATCAAGTGGCAGCTTTCTTTGCTTTACATCTTGCAAACTTCACACACAAGTACACCCTGGAGCTATGCACTTTCTTTCTTTCTCAGGTAAACTCGCCCATCCCCCACCTTGACTTCTCTACCAAGAGAAAAGTTCTCTTGGCCTAGTCAAGCATGGACTTTTCCTCTTAAGACACCCATTGTGTTGCCTACCCCTCCCCTACATTGCCTTGACTTTCTTACCCAACCTTGCCTTTCCTTGTCATTTCTGGACCATTCCTGACCCATTCTTGAATGTACCTGTCACTTGCCTTGGCAATCCAACAGTTTCCTTGCCTTGCCCTGTTAACCCACCATAGACTTGCATTGTCTTGCATGCCCATGCCCCACCCTTGACTGCTTTCCTCCAGTGCCTAGCCCTTCCTGTTTCTGCCTGGCTGACCCATCATGGGGCTTACCTTCCTATGTATGGCCAGCCTTGCCCATAATTTCTGAGCTGTCTCTCACCTACCACTCCATTTGCTTTCCCCTCCTGGCTCTGGCCTTGCCAGCCTCTCCCCGACTTGCCTACAATTGCCTACATGTGGTTTGCATTGCCTTGCCTACATTGGAAGACAAGTTAAAGAGTGGTAGGCAAGGCAAAGCAAGGCAAGTGTAGGCCAGAAAAAACTAGGCATGGTACTGAAGGCAAGGCAAGGCCAAGTGACTCAGAGGGCCCTTCCTTGAGAAACAAAGGACATAGTGCAGCAGTTTGGAAAAACAAACAGAGACCAATGCTTCTTCTAGCAGAACCCATCTTTATTGCACACACTTCAGTATTTACATGTTTCTACTATGGGAAAGTTTAGGGAAAGTTTTGGGAAGGCAAAGAAGGAAAGACAAAACAGCCACACCACCAAGCACTCCTTAGAGCACACGTTACTACCCTTATCACTCGTTCACTAAAACATGCCACCTCCCAACATTCCTGATGGTAAAAGAAGATATTCAAACATGGTATTTATGGCTGGAGCCAATCCTTTGGTATGCACCATGCCCAGAGAACTGAGAGCCTTTTTCAAAGTTGAGATTAACTAGCCAGGCCACTGCTTCTACACAGAGTTCACAGGAAGGTCAGTACGACCTGAGGAGGCCCCTGACTCTTCACATTGTGCAAATGTTGCTGGAGCAGATGTTAAGGTATCATGGGGAGGAATAGTCCAGTGAGAGGTTCCTGTGCTGGCCCCTTCTCAGTAGGAGCAATTGGATGTGTTCAATACTGGACATGGCGTGCAACTTTTGCTTGGTAAGTTCCTGAAAGAGAATGGCAATGCTTTTTCACGGAAAGGAAAGTACGTAGCCCCAGAGTTGGAGATGCAGATAAGAAGTAGCCTTGTGGAGGTCAAGGGCAGCAGCAACTTTCTGTCCTGGCATGCGGGGATTGACAGACAGGGACTCTGCTTACCCCAGCAGCAAAGCCAGCTTATTACACCAGTTTTACCAGTATATATAGGTCAATACGTTCATACAAAATTTTCCACTCAAGACCCCTTTGCCCCAGTCCCCTTTAGAAACACAGTCTTCTTGATTATCTTTCTTATGTTAGTAATGTCCTTCTTATCTCTTTCGCTAGCCAAGTCTTTGCTACATTTTTCCTTGTCAGAGCAGTCAGCATCACCAGAGATTATTGTCTTCACTTCTGTTCTTGCCTTGAGTTTTTGTCTCCCTCAGCTTTCACTGTACCAGGGCCAGAAGGTTGGCAGTGACACCTGATTCAGTTTCTGTAGCTGTCTGATCTCCCACACTGGCATATCTGGTTTGGAAGCACTGCCTCAATTTGTACAATTATGGAGTCAGTATCCATCTTTGGAAAGTGGTCTGTTGAAAAATTCAGTTTGACATGTGGCTTCCACTTCTCAGAGGTGGTCTTCTTGAAAGTCTGGTAGCATACATCTTTTGGATAAGGTAAGCAGCTATGCCAAGTCTTGATGTGCAGCTTATCTAGTGCCCCAGGCAGGTAATGCCCAGTAACAGTGTTCTGGCATCCTTGTGTGAGATCAGCCTTGAAATTTTTGTATTTTGGAGGAGGGGATGTAATTTCTTTTGAGATGGGCTTCTAGTTCCTCTCTTTGCCAGAGAAAACAAGTTAGGATGCGCACTTTGCATGGTGAATGTAAAGGCTTTTCCCAAAAGGCAGTTCTCTTGGGTTAGAGCTGTTGAACAGTCAGAAGGGATGCAGACGCCAACTTCTTGAGCATTTTGTCCTGGTAGGTTTAGTGTGTGAGCAGTCCCTGGCGGCATTCCGTGAAACTAAAGGCTTAGGATGGTATGTAGAGCTGAGAAAGAAAGTGTCCAGAGCAGGGTGTGTGCTCGTTGTTTGATGGATGCAGATGAAATTGTAGGCAGCAAGAGCTATCTCAGCTGGCACTTTGGTAAGCTCTGTTTTTGCCAGATGTTTTCAAGTTCGTTACCGGATTCTGCAAGAGTGAAAAGCTTTGTTAGTACAAAGGAGTTTGTGTTGCCCTTTGAGTGTAGTGCAAAGAAGAGTATGCTCCTGGGAGGGGAAAATCAGCAAAATCTTCTTGTGCTGTGCAGTAGATTTGAGAACAGAGACGTTGCCAGCTTGGCAGAAACGTTGCCAGCTTGGCTCGGTATGCTTACTTCTTTTGTGAGTCAACAGCATCATCGTGTGGTTTTTTTCATGAGCACGGACAGTGCCCAAGAAAAAGCCAAGCGCTTTTCTGGCCTGGCCCCTTCATGTGCAAGCAGTTTGAGGAAGGGCTCCACTGTGGAGCCTGGCTGTCAGAATGTGATCCTGCATGCAGTGGGGAAGGAAAAGGAATTGCTTCATTGTTCGCTGTGCTGCATTTTCTAGGCTGCATAAGAAAAGCCCCCTTAATTGAGAACCTTTTCTGTACAATCACTAGCTCAACATATAACTCATAAAACTGAATGCATCCACCTCACTGGAGATATGTACTTTCCCTCAAGCTCTATGTACCTCACTCTCACAGAACCCAAACCCCTTCAAAATGTCTGACAACAACTTGCAAAGAAAAAGTCGTACAACAAAACACCCATGCTGGTCTGCAATAGTCTGTTTGCAATCCGTAAACCTGACAAAACAAATTAATACTTTGCATTTTCTTTCACAACAATATATATGTATAGCATCAGCACATTCTCTCAGATTGGCCAGACTCAATGGCTGAAGCAAAGAGTTTCCAGTAGCAGTTCGGAATGAGACATATGCCTGGACAGAAAGCATTTACTGCTTTTCTCTCTTCCCTGTGAAACCTGATTGATATTCGCAGCACAATCACTCTCACATACCTTCTGTGTCTCTGAGTCCAAGCATCTACAGCTCATAGAAAACGAAATGTAATGACAGAAGACATTCCTAAAGAAGCCATTTCTCGATGCAACATTGCTATTGTGCACAGTATATGACTGTATACCTTCCCTCTCACAGATACAGACAGTCATATTTTTCACACTCACAGCTCTGTTGCAAATTTCCAAGAGCTGCCTTTGCCATAGAAGCTGTAGAAGATGTGCCGAAACAAGAGACTTTCCTAAAGTACCCCTTCCCAAGCAGCCTTGAAACAGCACACAATACGCTGTGGCTCTGTACCTTCCTTCCCAGAGAGACATGCCACCATGGTTTTCAATGTGCAAGCTCCATTGCCAGCTTTCAGAAGCTGCTGTAATTGAAAAAGACTCTACAAGTAAAAGCCAGTGCAAGGCTGCACCTTCTGCTTGTCCCACATAAGCCACATCAAACTGCAAGGTGGATTCGGTCCTTCCCTTCTCCGCTGTGTCTATCACCGTGTTGCAAGAGAATTCCAGCTGAGTCTGACTGACAACGAGCTGGGGCTGGGCTTTTGCAAGTCTGTACGCTGTGCACACGAGCCCAGTGCTCTGTTGCTTCGTTCTGCACCTTATGTGATCCAAAGAGAAAGCAATGCCAGTGATAGCATTCAGCCTCACTGCTTTTCCCCATCTTGTCAGAATCTAAAGGGAAAGCTTCTCTGTTACATCCTAAGGGAGAAGTGCACCAGGACAAAAAGCTTGTCCACAGCTCCCCCCTGCAAGGTGTGGAGACTTGTGAAATTCTGTGTACACTTGTTGGAAGCTTGTATTTGCACCACATTCAAGAAGCACAGCCCCCTTTCCTGTACAAGATGCAAAGCACCATCAGATTGCTGTGCTCTCTGCACGGTGATCCACAGCTCCATGTACTACCTGGAAAGTGCACATTACAGCCTCCCAAGAACTAAAAATCCAGAGAGATGTCTCACCCAGAAAAATGTGTCAGGACAAACATCATGCTCTCCCATGTCCCCTACTCATCGCCCAGCTTGTGGTGCTGTGTTGAATGTCTCTAGGCACAGAATAACTAATCCAGCAAGCGCTTATCTCCTCACACACGTAGCTGAGGGAGACTTAGATGGTCAGTTCAGGCCCTGCTAAATAGACAGAATGCCACTGTACTTCGAGCAGAGGAAAAACCGTGCACAGCACACTGTGGGTGCCTGCAGCAGAGACGGGCAAAAGTGGCACAGCTGAATGCTAGCGCTGGGCTTCCCATCTCCCCTGATCACAGAAGGCAAAGAATGAAGGTGCAGAGGACCAGGCTCGTGTGAGCAGTGTACTGACTTAGGAAAATCTTGCAACACCTCCTTCCCAATCAGAGTCAGCCAAGAATGCACTGGGCTGCTTGATAAAGCAACTCGCAGGCATGAGACTACATCCCAAAATGTGGAGATTGACTGTCTTACACTCCCTGTGTGGCAGAGTTCTGCAGAGCAGGTGTTCCTGAAGCATCCCATTTTCAAGCAGCCCTGAAACAGTGCACAACACACTCCAGCTCTGTTCCTTCCTTCTCGGAGAAACGTGCTGTCATGGTTTTCACTCTGTGAGCTCTGTTGCCAGCTTTCAGCAGCTGCTGTCATGGAAGAAGGTTATACAAGTAAAATCCAGTGCAAGGCTGCACCTTCCACTTGTCCCACATAAGCCGTATCACACTCACAGGTGCACTCTGTCCTTTGCTGCATCTATCATCGTTTTCTCTGGAACTTGGTACCTCATGCAAGTGCAATCATTTCCAGAGATGGCTGGAAGAGGAATAGATAGCAGCAAATGCCCCTTTAGTTGAACTCCCTCTTTACGGCTTCCTTCATGTATTCGGCTGGCAGGCCTCTGGCAGCAAAGCTCGTCTTACAGCCACTATGTTGAGCATCCCAGCCAGGTATTCTGTTGCTTCATTTTTTGCCTCTTTTACCCTGTTGTTCTTTTATTCTCCTCGAGGCAAATCGTCGTCCACCTGTCACCTAGAACACCCTAAAAAAAGGGTGGTTTTCCCTTTTTTATAGTGTCGCCGGCTGCAATGTGCTCCAGTGCACTTCTTTTGCTGATACATGCCTGGGCCAGGCTCTTTCCTCTACTCAGCGCTACGTACCAAAAATTCTGCCTTGTCCCCTAAATCCAAATGGACATCTTCTCTGTTAGATCTAAACAGAGAACGGTGCCAGGACAAAAAACATGCACCTGAAATGTGTGGAAACTTTTGAAATATTGTGTATGCTTTTTGGAAGCTTGTATTTGCACCACATTCAAGGGGCAGTACCCTTTCCTTTAAAAGCTGCAAAGCGCCATCAAATTGCCATGTTCTCTGCATGGTCCTCCTCAGCTCGTAGTACCACCGAGCACATTACAACCTCGGAAGGACTAGTGATCCTGGGAGATGTCTCACCCAGACAAATGTGCCAGGACAAAAATCACGTTCTTCATGTTGTCCATATTGCGGTGCTATGTCCTAAGTTTTGGACATAGTACGGCTTAATCAGCAAGTGCTTCTCTCCTGGCACAATTCACTGAGCCAGACCTACATGGACAGCTCAGACTCTGCGAAACAGAGAGAATGTCATTGTACTTTGAGCTGAGAGGAAACACACTGTGGATGTGTGCAGCATAGATGCTGAAAAGTGGAAAAGCTTGAGTGCTATCGCTGGCCTTCATTTATAACTGGATTACAAAAGGCGAAGAATGAAGCTGTAGAACATCGGGCTTTTGTGCGCAGTGTACTGAATTGCAAAAGTCCTACAACAGCTCATTTACAGAATCAAGTGAGAATGGTCTTGCTGCTTGACAAAGGAACGTGCATCCATTGGACTTAATCACCAAACGTGGAGCTAAAGCACTTTCTTACACCTCCAGTGTTGAAGCGTGGTCACCTAGAAACTATGGTCAGTTATAGGTCACCTAGAAACACATGTCAAAGCAAGAGACATTGTTCAAGTACCCCTTCCCCAAGCAGACTTAAACTGCACTCAAGGCACTGCTGCTCTGTAATTTCCTTCTCAGAGATGTGCCATCACATTTTCCACCTATACTTCAGCGCCAAATGTCACTAGCTGCTTTCATAGATGAAGGCTCTAGAAGTAAAGACCAGAGCAGGGGCTGCACTTTCTCCTTGCCTCACATAAGCCACATTAAACACACTGGTGCATTTTGTGCTTGCCTTATGCGAGGCATCTACCAGCACATTGCAAGAGAATTCTCAGCTGACTGTGAACAAGGTGTTCAAGCAAAAGCTGCTGGGCTTTTGCAATTCAGTACACTGCATGACAAGCCCGGTGGTCTGCCGTTTCATTCTTCACCATATGAGGACATATGAGGACTGCTTATGAATATTAATGTGGCTGATGTAACCTTGAGTGTATAAAAGGCGGAGACGCCATTTTGTGAGCTGAGCCTCTGGTGAACAGAGAGAGTCCCACTATGCTCCCAGGACTGTCCCCCCTTTGCTTTGTAGTTTTAACAGGTTTTAATTAAATTTTATTTACTCATTCCCACCCAGGGTCTGAGTCACTTATAACAAATGTGAAAAACAGAACTCACTCTTTGAGATATTTAGAAGTTTAATAATGGATAAGAAAGGACAAATATTCAGTGATGGGGTGATTTTAGCAATTGGCCAAAAAATACACTGTTAGCTTACACAATATTCTCTATATACTGTTACATTATGGGGGGGTATATGCATATTCATGAGATTTTATACATGATTCAAACATTCCTGGGAGTTTAGATGTTCCATGAATTATTTTGCTTTGTTTTAACATTTGACTTGTCTTCATACCATTCTGTAGATTAAATCAATATATTTTATTTCTTCTGTGATTCCATCCTGTTGTTTTTACACTCCCTTCAGATAAGATAGCCCATAAATTTGGGGATCCACCTAATTATCTTACACCATTCTCTGAGTTAGTTGCATTTAAAAAAAAACATTTTAACATCACATAGTCTCTATTTTAATATTATGCTACAGCCTAAGATATGATATATTTATCGCACTACTACTTATATAAGCTTGTAGTGGCTTTGGTTCATTAATTTCAAATTTTAATTTTGAGATTTCTCAATCAATGTGCTGCTGAGTGTGGTGGGTTTCAGTGCTGGTTAATCACCAGTGTACTCATTTGTTGCTGTGTGACAGGATTAGGAGAAAGGTAAAGCAGGTTCAAAATTTTAAAAGGGTATAAAGAAAACTTTATTAATAGTAACTAAAAGGAAAAAAGAAGTAAGAATCAAAACAAACCCTTCAGACCACTTCTCCTCCCTCCACAACCTTTTATTTTCCACTGACAACGTAAAGAAATCAAACCTAAAATTCCTAACCAATTTCCTACCTCTAAAATAGTCTTTCTTCAGTTCACTTAGGGAGAGAAGTCTCTCTTGTTAAGGTTATAGAGACTTCTCCACAAGAGGAAAAAAACAATTCTTTTGTGATTCTCAATTTCGTTACGAATAATGGTTGGGGAACCCTGCTATCATGAAGTCTTTTCTATTTCTACAAACTTTCCTATAGCTTGTTGATGGGCTATGTTGATTTATGGGGTATTGTTTTAAAGAGGAGCTGTTTAAAGGTAAAAGTTCTCATTATCTATTTCTAAAATTATCTTTATCTATATCTAAAATTCTTTATCTCTGGGAACAGAGATCTTCTCCTGGGAGCATTGGACTACTTTTCTCTCCTTCTCTGTTCAAAATTTTACGGGATCATAGATTTCACATATGTATGGGATAAACAGATTTCACGTATGTTTATTTTAGTATGGAGTTTTTTTTTTAATATCAATTTGAATTCTTCATCTCCCTATAGTTTTATGTGTTATAGGGAAAAAGAGTCTTTTCTCCATAGTTTACAAGAGATTTCAGCCCCCAGACTAAGGTATCTCTTCATTCTCTCCCATCTGGGACTTAACTTCTTTCTCACTGACCATGATGTTTTCATGTTGTTCTTTTACATGCTTGTATTTTGTTCCTTTCTCTCACTCCAGGGAGGATTGATGTACTGAAAGAGTTAACATGTTGTTTGGGTTTTTCAAATGGTCAGATTGATTTAATAGTTGGTCTTTGGTTTACTCTGCATTTAATTCTAGCCTCAGGGCTGAAATGAACAGGCTAATGCCTTTATTAATGTTCAGCTCTTTATTGAAAAGATCAGCTGGGCAGGGGGCTCAACGCAGAGCTCGCCCCCACGGTTGTAGCTTTCCCAAGGCAGCCGAAAGGAAGGAGGTGTGCCTCCAGAGCAGCAGCTGTCCCTTCTTCTTTCCTCCTGGCACACCAGTGGCCGGAGAGTGAGGAGGCGTGGTGTGCAGAGTCTGTTGCTGAAGTCCAGAACAACAGCTGTCCCCGCTCCTTCCATGGTGGCAGCACCAGGACTCTCTCTCTGTCTCCCTGCTTCTCAGAGCCTAATATAGTCTATTCTTTTTAGGTGATGGTGACGGGTAAAAGTCAATCAGGGGATGTGTTTCCCTCTTCCTCAGCTAGGGCATTTATCTAGGCCCCTCTACTGTGTTTAGTTTTTTTTATTTAGGTGTGTCTTTATCCCCTAAAAATACTTCCATGATCCCAAGGGTTTTTATTTGCATGTTAGTCCCAGAATGGCAGCGTGGAGGGGTGGGAGGCCAGTTATCTCCAGGTAGTTTAGAGAAAACAAACAGAGCAATTAGCTAATTAACATTTCAATATCGGTACTCCGCTAGAGTTAGTAGTTTTTTCAGTGTTGCCATGGGAACTAGGAAGTCCCTGCCCACGTCTCTGGGGAACACATGGAAACTGTTCATAACAAGGGCCACTCTGCACGGCTTGCAGTGCGGCTTCTGGTCTCCGCCGCGACCTAACGGCAAGATCTTAACAGCTGCGGCCAGCCCTGCTCCGCAGCCTCCCACCACCGCTTCCTTTCAGGCCTTTTCCCTGCTTCCAGAGGCCTGGAGATCTCTGTATTTTGTCGTCAGGGAACGCTTCCTGCAAGATTTCCCAGACGTTTGATACATGAGAGTTTTTTTAAAGCTTCTTTCGATAGTCCAGAAATGGACCCCTTTTCCGACAGTCCAGGTATCGACCCCAGTGAGCACGTCTGTACCCGGCGTGAGGGGGCCTCCCGCCCGCAGCGGAGGCCCTTCAACCCCCCTGTCACGGCCGGACAGAGGCCAGCTTGTTCAAGGACAGTCTTCGCTGCTAGAGCCCCCCCGCGTAGGGTGCGGAGGGCAGCCTTTGCCCATGGTTCAGAAGATTTTTTTCTGCTTTCCTGCAAGAGAAGTCTTCTCTACCACCTCCATCTCCTCCTCCTGCAGCATGTGAGCCGCCCCCCCCCCCCTCCCCTCCCCTCGGTGGGGCCGGGGCCGGGGCCGGGGCCACTTCTGGCCCCAGCGAAAGCGGAGACACCGCCTCCCTCACCGGTCCCGCCTGCCGCTCCGCCTCCGGCACCGTTCGTCATCGCTCCGGCGGCGGCGGCCACGTCCCCTGCGCCGGCAGCTGATCCCTCCACGGCGGCCGGCTCCGCCGCGCCGGAAATGACTGTGCTCTTCGCACACCACGCCGCGGAGGGAGAATGCCTGCTACCTGCGGCGGCTGCACCCTCCGCTCCGCGACCTGCCTCTGCAGAGGCTTCGCTCTGCCCCCCGCGGCTCCGCCGCCGGCATTGGCCGTGACGCCCGCCTCGCCACCCCCTGCTGATTCTATTGCGTCGCCAGGCGCTGCGAACAGCGACAGCACCGAGCACCAACAGCCTGGCTCCTTGCAGGGGTGTGCACCCGTGGCTGAGCGCCAGCCTGATCAGGCTGTGGAATCTGAAGATTCCTCTGGGGAAAACACCTTCCCTGCCGTGCAATGGGGCAGGCTGTGCGTCCCGCTGCCGTTCTGGGGGCGGGAGCAGCGGTGTCCCAGGAGGCTGTGGCTTCAGCAGCGGTCGGGTGGGGTTTGGGGAAATGCAAAGGCAAAATGCTAGAGGAGTTGCCATGACACTGGCCACATGGTGGAGGCGGACTGTGAAGATGAAGACCCCCCCCTCCCACTGGTTGGGCTTGAGTTTCTTGGCCCGGCCCCCAGGGCCTGGGCCCCCACCTCGCCTGTCACCGAGTCTGGGCCGCTTGGTCCAGCCCCCCGGCCCTGGGCCCCTGTGGCCCCACCATCGGGTTTGGGATCTTTGCTTCGCCCACCTGGTCCGGGTCCGCCGTCCCGCCCAGCTGCGCAGGGTCCTAAAGCCTGCTATTGCTGGGCTTTCTGATTAAAAAAAAAAAAGATCATTAAAATTAGTTTTAAGATTAATTAAATAGAGGTGATTGAAAAAAAAAAAAACAAAACAAAAAGTGGTTGATTTAAGAGCTTTCGCCATGGCATTCCAGAGATTTTCTCAGTTCTTTTGAATTTGGTGATGGTTTTTGCACAGGAAAAGTTTGAATTATATGATGCCACGTTTGGTGTTTTTTCTGGGTTTTTATATTGTAAGCTTTGTTTTAGAGATTTGATAGATGTTCTACAGGTAAAGAATCTCTCTTTGAACATTCCACATCAACATCTGATTTGGGTTTTGATTGATAATTAGCAAATTGATAAGGGAACCTCTTGAGATGTGTTTGCTTTCTTTTGCAAGGGCCCTGCAGAAGAATTGCAAATGCAGTTTTTTTTACTTTATTTTTTAATTTATTTATACAGAAAGGGTGATATGTGGCAGCACATTTCTCTGTCTCTCAGGATTTTTCATAGAGGTGCACAAAGAGAAAGAAAGAGAAAACAATTTCTATTTCTGCTCCTTATTTTTCCCATGTGGGAACGTGCTTGGAGAATTGTTTACCTGAGGTGATTGCTTGACTGGACTCTGGTGAGGATTGTTTGAGCCTGATGGCCAATCCAATCCACCTGTGGCTGGACTCTCGAGAACAGGGTCCGGAGTTGTTAGGAGTTAGAGATAGTAGTTAGAGAAAGTAGCATGTAGTTTTAGTAGCTTCCTCTATATAGTATATTAATGTATTTTAGCATAGTTATAATAAAGAAATCATTCAGCCTTCTGAACTAGAGTGGACATCATCATTTCTTCCCATTGGGTTAGCCTGCATTTACAATAATACTATATTGTAATTTATAACATACAACAAAAGAGGGTGTATATTAGAGTGGGGCATCGAGTAGGCAATTTGGGAAATCTGTACCTTTGGATTACATCAGTTGATGGTCAGAAGGAAGAGGGTGATGTGGCTGGAACTTAGGATAAAAAGGGTAGCAGGGGATTTTGGGGTGGGTATCCTTCATTGTGAGGAGGGCAAGAGGAACTGCAGGCCATGATCCATGAGGAGGGCCATGGGAACTCCTCACTGCTCTTCTGAGTGGGCAAAGAAGGATGTCAGTGTTGTCCCAGGGCGTTGCCCCAGGGTGTTTTTCTACCTTGTGCAGCAACAGCCGTTGTTGGACATTGCTGGCCACAGCATTTCGCTCTGGAAAACAAGGAAATATCAGGTTATGCTGTGTTTCTGCTGGTGCTCAGCCTTCCAGCACCCCTGGGGTTTGTGTCACTGCTGTCCCCAGCCCCACAGGGGTCAGTGCTGATTCTTTTCCCTGTATCCCTGAGAGGGTGGCTCCAGCAATGCTCCTGCCTGTACCTGTGGGGGTGATGCTGGGCATCATGAACATGAACCCCATCCCATCCTAGAAATCCATCTGGGCTGGTCTCACACCACTGTCAACAGCCATGTCCTCAGTAGGGAGGATGTTCACCCTTGGGGCTGTCTCCAGAGTGCAGAACCCACCTCCCTGTGGCCCTTCTTGTCCCACTGGGTCACAGGCTCTGTGTGACATCACAGTCCCACTGCTATTCCAGATCAGACTTTTGAAAAATGATGCTCAGGGCCCTTTAAATGAGGCTTTGAGCTTTACAATCATTAGCCTTGGAGCTTACGAGTGTGGTTGTGAAGTCCCAGAGAGTGGGTTTGGACCTCAAATAAATTCTTTGGTCTGCCAAATGTGGGCTTTGGGGATTTAAAAGTGATGCTCTTCTCCCAGTTTTGAGGCTTGCATTATATCAATAAGGATTTGGCTTGGAAAGCTCAGTGTTGCGTCTGAGAAATAATCAACAATAATATTTTGCACCTTGAAACTGTGTTTTGGGCTCCACATTTCTCTTTTTTTCCCCTTTTTAAAAAAATAGTATTTTTACTACCCAAGGATTTTTTTCTTCTGGATCCTGTTGTGAGGCACCAGCTCTTAAAGCAAGCAGAGCTCAGTGTTGTGCTGGAGGTTTATAAGTCAGGGAAAACAGAGACAATAAAATACAGTGAAAAAGATAAGTGGCTTGACTTTGGAGACATTTAACAAATCACTCAGTGCTTAAACCCCAGTGTGCAAAGGGGCTGAAGGATGAGGAATTGATGAATGCTGTAGACTCCTCCGAAACAACTGGAACACAAAATACCAGATGACAGGATAAAACTGGCTCATAAAGTGAGCAATATTGTGATTTGGAGTGACCTCCAGCCTCCCTAATCTTTAATAGTAAAACCTTTCTGACACCAAGGAAAGCATGATGGATCTTTTATGGCATTCATCTGCCTCTTGAAAGATGTCAAAAGCTACTTGGGAGATTTTATCTAACTTCATTCTTCAGTGATCAGAGATGCCAAGGGAATTTGATGCAGTCAGAGGTGTTACATTTTGGGAAGATAAACTAGACATCAAACCCGGTGATTTAAAGTCATTAGAGAGAATGAGGGCAAGCTTAAAGCAATTTGAGAAGGAAGCAAAAGCAAAGGCTTGTTCCAGGGTCAAGAGCACACAGAGAAGTCTGGGGCAGATAAAGAAAAATCTCCCATGACTGAGGTGACAGCTGAGCACTCTCCTGAACCTCCTCCAGACACACTGTTTGTCCTTGCATGATGCAGCAGGATGGAACGTCAGTCCTGTTTGTAAAATACCATTTATCAAAACTTCTTATTGCGTATGATTCCAAATGTGCCTCTCAATAATGAAGGTTCCCACTTAAAGCCATGAAGTTTTGTCTGTCCAGGCTCTGCCCTGTTTGCCCCTCATTAACCTTCTCATGTCCTCCTCAATTGTACCACCTTCAATTCCCCAAATATGATGTACAAATATGATGCTTTTCAATAATGTCTGGTTCAATCACAACACACCTCGACTCCAAAAGAAACAGTGATTCCTTCCAACTACACATCAAGCCAAGGGGATTCAAAAAATGCCAGAGAAAACCAAGTGTGCTGATTTGATTTGGTTTTTTACAACAAAAACAAATAGTCAAAAGACTTCAACTGTAATGTTCGTATAGGTAGGGGACACAATACAACCAGCACTCAACCTGTGGTTACTTCCACATTTAAATATCTGCAACTCTGATATTCCTGGGCATGGACTTGTCAGCATGAATTGGGGAATAATATTGAATTTTGGGGTATAATATTGATTTGGGAACAATGCAAAACCACAGGGGAAAACCCTCACATCATCCAACTCAGGCACCAGAGAGCAGGAGGGGAAAAGAAACAGAAACCAGGAGGAGGAATCAATGATGCATTTAATGAAGAGAAGTCAAAACTCATTTGTTGTTTTGGGAGGAGAAGGCAGTTTTGAGAACCATGGCAATAGAAACTGAACAACATCAAATTGATGTCTTGCCTGTCAGAGTGAAAGCAATAAATTATTATTTTCCGTGATTTAATTTTCCCTTTTAAAGCAAATACCTCATTCTGCTCAGATTGAAAGGGTGAACCACATCATTGAAAAGAACTTAAAAATATCAGCTTAATGAGCTATAAGAGAGACATTTATAGAATGCAACATGGGGTTGTGATTCAGCTTCTTTTAAGTAGCAAGGAGCAACCTTTGTTACTAGGACGTGTTTTCCTGAGCAATTAGGCACAGGAGCCTAATTAAAATTAACTCAGTGCTCAAATAAGCATAAGAAAATAATATCTGTAGTCTGCAGACACACAGGAACAACTGGAATGTTGCTTCTTTTACACCTTCCTTGAAGAATGATTGGAGTTTCAGGAGCACATCTCAGAGACTCCATTTCCGAGGTCACCTTTGGAAAGTCTAAATCCAATGGATTGGCTGAATGTTAATTGCTGTTACAGATGGAATTTTTCAGATTTAATAATTCCGGGGGATGATCCAGGTCTCATTGTGATGAGCATAAAACTAAAATTGTAATAAAAATTGTGATTACACAATTAATTAAAGCTACAGTGTGTATATTTTTCAACATGACACTGACATTTATGACATTTCTGGCAGGTTTCTTGTGAGTCAATTAACACAGAGTTAATTATTAAAAGTGTTGTGTTTCCTTTCAGTACAATTCATTTGCATTTGGACAAACCCTCACAAACTATTTAAAAAAAGCACCATCAATTATGTGATGCATTGACACAAAAGTCAATAATTCTTTGTTCTTTAGATAGAACTGAAGAACCCAAATCTTCTGATCCTTCTGCCCCAGCAGAGGAGCAACACGCTGAGAACAGCATCTCAGTGTCTTTTGCTCAATAATATCTTTAAAATAAGTTTTTTAAAGCAGCATCAGTGAATTATTTATAGTGTCTCAACACAGCTGGCATCTTCTTGAGTGTTTTGTATTTATGAGTCTCTAATGTTGGGTTTTATTGCCCCTTATTCCTCCTTCTGAACAAAATAATGACAGTTTTTAGGCTGCCTGCTCACCTGCTCCCTGCCTTTGCAACTGACATCTCCATTGACAAGTGCCTGGAGATTCTGATTAGCTTTGAAAGAAATATTGTTCATTAATAAAACCTCAGGACAGTAAAACATCCTCCAATTATCTCAGGGAGTAGAGGGGGCCAAGTGGAATAGGAATTTCCCTTAATTTTAGAGCAGAATGCCTTGTTTTTGGGGACTTTTAAAATTGGAATGTGAAGAGGAAAAACATGGAGTAATTCAGCCAATTCATAGCTTTGGGGGAAAGGGAGGAGGTATCCCAGTTATGGATCTCCATGAGTAAGTGCTGTGCAATTTAATAGAGGGCGTAGAGAGTGAGTAACACAGTTACAGCAGGATAGCAACCTGATGGCAAACATCTCCTTCCTAGAAGATTTCTTCCATCCTACACAGCAAAGGGATGTTTTAGAAGAAAAATTTGGCTGCTGTTTATTGATTCTTTATATAGCAGAGAGAACTTAAAGAAACAACGAATAGCTAAAAAACATGTAGATTGTGCTAGCAGGAGGGAAATTCTGTGGGTTTCTGTGGCAGAGCTCTGTTGCTGCTCCCCAAAATCTGCACAATTTGCAATATTTAATCCCAGTTCTACAGTGATGAGGAATTAAACTGCTCAGTGAGAGGTCTGGGGATCAGCAGGAAAAGCTGCAAAGCAGCAAAGCAGGGAGAGCCAGGAGAGGGAGCCCAGGTATCACCGACTGCAACCATCCTCTTAAATGACACATTTTCTTCTTGTAAAGGTGCCTAATTTTCCATCAAAAAAGGGGACAACAGCCACAAAGGCCAAGTCTAAGTGCAACAATAATACAAACAATAAGTTTGTATTACACCCACAGAATTCCTTGGGAGAGATTTCCCTTCCTGTGGGAATTAATACAAAAGTTTTGGTTTATCAGAGATCTACTTTGGGTTTAGGTGTGTGTGTGGGTCAAAAGACAAGAAGGTGCTTTAGGTTTCAGTTTGGCACCAGATTTCCTTTGGTCACTTTTAGATTCTCAGTTATCCTGGGACCAGCTGAATGTTTGCATCACCAGGATTTCCTTTTAGGCTTGCATTTGGGGATTTTTTTTTTTTTTTTTTTTTTAAAGATTTCAATAGAAAACAGTTCTTACCACCAAAAAATCTGTAATTTTGGTGGAGTTATTCCTGACTCAGATATCTACAGTTTAAATAAGAATACAATTGATCCCTAACCTTCATCCTTTTAATTTAATCTAATTCTCTGCAACTTGTATTTTATGTACTTTACGGAAAAAGGTTTTTTCTAAAAATCTAATTCTTACCATTTGTGAGGTAATATGGGTAAGGAATTCTTGAAGCACTTCAGAGTTCTCCTGAATTTTGACATTATTACAGTGAAAAACACCAGATGTCTGTTTTGTTGCTGTCACTGTTGCAGCAACAGTGTCCCCAGGCTTTGATTTATCCCCATCCAGCTCTCAGGAGAGTAATTGGTGGCGCTTTCAGAATAATTAATGGCATCTTCAAGTCAAAACAGATGAGAAGCTCCTCAGCATTACTTCAGACTTGTAACAAACAGAGTTTATGCAGTTAAGAGGAAGAATAGAAAGTCCTGGACTAATGACTGAACAGATTTGTTTCCACTGATGTTTCAGAGTGGCATCTATGCAGCTTGAGCAGGAGAAATTCAATTTTCAACCCAAGAATCTTTAAATTTCACAATTAGATCTGTCCAGAAGCCCTCTTGACCATCTTGTGAGCTGGATGTGAGAGAGAGAGAGTGGAGAACAAAGAGAGATAATTTGGATCAGCAATGGCTGAGGAGAAACCCAAGCTCTGAGCTGGGCAGACTGGAAAGATTTCCCATCCTCAGCTGCACATATTCATGAACACAAAATTAGAACCAGCCCAATTCACACTCACTCAGCCACTACCTGCAATATGTCACTGACAAAAATCCACAGATTTTTATACAAATAATGTTTTTTAAAGCAGCTCACCAGGACCTGAGATATTTCACAGAAATAAGATTAGTTTTTCATGTTTTCTCTTCCAGTTACACAGTTCATTTCTTGTAACTCTTCAGCTGATGTGACTGCAATAAATGAGCTCTTCTTCTGTTAACTTAAAGCCAATCAAACCGCATCATTCTTTCAGGGGAAGCCTCCATGCATAGGGAGATCAGAAAGTAATGACTGATTCCACCCCTGGGAAATCATTAAAGGAGCACAGGGAGGCTCCCTCCATGACAGCAGGGATTTGGGATGGATTTATCCACTGTAAACTAAACAAGATATATCCCATACACAGTCGTCAGGAAAGGATGCTCTCATGGAAGGATTTTTTCCCCAGTTGCTTCGAGCACACTTTCCAGTTTCTTGTCTGGCTTCTACCCTGCCACTTGACATTGAAATACTGTAAAATAAAGGGGTGGATTTTGTGCATTAATGGAGAATATGGTCAGAATTTCTCATAGAATCACTGAATTATGAAGTAGTTGCTGGGGAAAGGGACCTTAATGCCCATCCAGTGCCATGGGCAAGGACGCCTTCCACTAGACCAGGGTGCTCCAAGCCCTGTTATGGTGGTTCCAAAAGTGATCAAGGATTAGATGCTCCAAACCAACAGGAATTAGGTGCCCATATGCATTGAAAACTGAGATGCTGCGTCTCGTCCCAACTTCACAAGAGCAGATCCCTTGCTAGCCCCGGCTAGCTCCACGAAGTGATAAGACAGCGAGAGGCACTCCCCGCTGAAGCCAGCTGGGCTTTAGAGAGTGCCTTCGTGGGTCCCTGCTGATCCCACCGGCAAGGAAGGAGGCGACACTCTTCTGGGGGTAGGGCCAAGATTTAGGAGGAGAGCCCCAGAGCCCAACAGCAGGCCAAAAGGTCCCAGAAGAGAGTGAGCTCTGGGCCTCGAGCAGGCCCTGATATAGGGTGGGCGGGGAAACCCGATCAGCCAAAGGGAGAAGACATGGGCGTGGCCCTCCGGGGGAAGGACAGCCGAGGTATCCACTTAGGAGGCAGGAGGGGAGGGACCCCAGGCCATCGTCCAGTCACCCAGCGACCCCGGCAGAAGCTTCCAGACAGAGGGGAAGGATGGACAAGTCACCTGGGAGGGCTCAGGGGCATGAGTCAGGGTTTTTGGGATTGATGGACACACAGGTGCTGATGGGAAAACCTGGGATGAACCGAAAAGGCACAAGGAGGGGAGAGAGGGATAAACCATTTTGAACATACATACAGTGGAACCTAAAAACACAACTCCACACTGAGAGACATGGTCACTTAAAACTTAATTAAAAATGAAGCAGACTACAGCCAGTAAGTAACCACACAGCATTTTCTGCATTGAAATACGGCTTAAATCCAAACCTATTTTCCCCAATTATTTGATCACAAACCCTCTCACACATTGGCACATTCAAGTCAAAGGCTCATGGACAAGCTTGAACTTCGATCAATCCAGAAATCTCAGTTTAGCTCTGTGTTTTTCTGGATCTTAGACAGTCTGATTTTACTTCCAACTGCCATAGAAATTTCAGTTTCTAAGGCAAAACTATAAATTATCAGCTGTCAAAAGTTGAATTATTGAGGTAACTCACTGAAACAAACTTTCTCTAACAATGTGACAGGAGACCAAGAGATGTGAGATGTGTTGAAAATCAAGAACTCCTTTACACCAGAAATGAAGTTGTATTAGAGCAAAATACAAGTGGCAAACCTGAGCCAAATATATCTGGAAAATTGTTAGTAGGAAAAAAAGGAAAAGTAGCGACAAAAACTGTTCACAATGTGTTATAAAATGTCTTCTCTGCATCGGAATCAAAAACAGGGGGAGAAACTACAAATTCCCATATTTTGGCCAGAGTCAACTGGTCTGAAGGGAGGTCGGAAGAGGTGGACAAAGTCCAGGGCTGCATCATGCACAGGATGCTAAAATGAATCAGAAAATATGTGTCCCCATTTCAGTCTCTCCAGCTTGACCCCAAACTCAAGGAGTCTTGTCAGCCCTCAAGAACTTTCAAAAATAACATCAAAGCATCAAGCTTGCACAGTAAATTTGCTGTGCATGTAGACAAGCACAGAGTACAGGACATCTCCAAGATTCCCAAAATGATTTTTCCATCGAATTTAAGTAACACATAAAGCCTTGGGCTGGCTGGAGGTTGAATTCCAAGACATAAAGAAATTATCCAGGGGAAATTCAACTCAGCAGGGGTCACATAATCACTCTGGGACAGAATGTGCTGTTTCTTTATGTGAGCCAGAGCAACATTTTTCGCTCTTGCATCAATTCTGGCCATTTTTGTAGGTCACAGAGCTGTGCTGAAGTTGCTGGAGTTGCATCTTTTTGCAGCAGGACAGATCTGCTTTGCTGGGCAGAAGTTGTTTTTCTTCTGGAGAACATTCCCTATTCAGCTTCTCAAGAATCCTTGTGGGAAAATAAGACCTCAATGCAAACTGCTTGACTTTATTATCATTGTTATTATTTATATTAAAACATGTTCAGTTAAAAAGCAGAAATTTTCCCCAAAAAGTCATAGTAATACATTAAGAGAGAAATTCACATCAAAAATCCAGGGTTTCTTATGAGCTGTATTAATTTTATTCCTTCTCCCTTTCCCTTGGCTGGATCTAGAGCAGTGCTTGCTTTGCACAGGCACTCAAAGAAAATAACTCAGCTGTAACTCTCAGCTTGTTCACCTACGTCGGTTTGCAACATTGCTCCAGAAATGTGCCTGTGATTTGAAAACTTCTGATTTATGCTTTCCATTAGACATTAAAATAGCATGGCATTAAAATCACAGCAAAATTGGATTACTTGCCCAGCTCCCACCCAATGTATGCAGGATTTTGCATTGTGAAAACAGAATGATGTCCAAAAATTACTTGGAGAACTATCTTCCATTGCACCAGGTACTTGCTTTACAACAACATGGCAAAACAATGAATTTATTTTGCAGTATATATTGCTTGGTGTTTGGGGTTTTAAAAAGAAGAAAACTTTATCTTCCATCTGCCATCTGTGCACTCTTAAAAAATGTTTCTAACCCCATTAACTTGAGGTCGTGCTTGTCTTTAGACAGGGTTCATTATATTCAGCTTGCATTTCTCATGGTTATCAAACTTTTCTGCCATTTACAGATAAATCCTCTCTGGTGCATGCACAGAAATGTCCTCAAAGGAAGGAAAAGATACTAGGGAGGAAAAGACCCTGGTTATCATTTGACCTCCCATGACTTGTAGGAATGGTTGGACTCCAGGGACATGTCTGCTGAAAGCTGCCTGGGTCACCTCAGTCCAGATCTGTGACATTTCTGCTCCTCACACCTCAGTCAGCACAGGGGACCTGATAGAGCAGTTCTCCTCCCTCCCTCTACTTGCCCTGTACTTGTAGTGGGAGGGTCTTTTGCCATGTATTTGCTCACTACTAGGTTCCAGTCCTGCCTGGAAGTGCCACCACACACACTCAATGCAGAGATTGCTTGGGCAGGACAGCACCGCTCTCTCTAAAATGGAGAAATCAATTTTATTTACTGTCTGCAGAATCCTTACAATCCCAGAATGATTTGGGTAGGAAGGACCTTAAAGCCCATGCAGTCCCACCTTCCACCATCTCAGGTTGCTTCAAGCCCCATCCAACCTGGACACTTTCCAGGATGGGGCATCACATCCTGAACTATTCTTGGTGTATCCCAAGGATCAAGGTAGGTAAAATGAGGCCAAATGTCCCCATTTGTCCCATGTTTTTGTTCCCATACTAAAGAAAGCTCAGCCTATTTCCTGGTGCACTTCTTGCTGCTTCTCAGTGTGGCTGAGAATTAAAGTCTCTTCACCCCACCACAAGAATGTGATCTGGTTACAGTATTGGCTCATGTTTACTTTAACAGACAAATCACAGCCACTCCCTAATCCTTCAGTGCTTCCACCAACATTTCTCATGTCAGGGAAAAAATTAATCTACAGCCTTTTGAAATGGGTAAATATAAATATATAGTGCACAACATGTCCTGTTCCAACTGGGTGAGAGCCCTAGGACTGATTGATAATGCGGCTCCTTTCCTGTTCCACTTCTGCACTAGGAAAGCTAAATAAATGTTTGAAGAAGTATTTCTATTTTTAGTAGAGGAGTGTGTACTCACCCCAGTCTTTGCTAAAATTCTGCCTGTACCTAAGCTGGCTTTGTCTAGCAAAGTACTTGCACTTATTTTTGGCTGTGAATTTCAAATGCTTTAAGTTTATTTCACACCTGAATATTTGCCAGAACTGCAGCCCAGATGGAGAAGTCTGTAGTGATCATCAGGGTGATCAGAAGGAGACAGTTCTCTTTTTGGATTTGCAGGTGACAGCTTGGGAAGGAGGGTGTCTTTTCCCTACAAAAATATTGAGCATTAAGAAAAGAACCCATGTCAAAATCAGAACAAAATGTGATGTGAATAGGGAAATACAGATAAATAGGGAGATCTAATACAAATCAATCAAACCATGTTTACATCTTCAATGTATTTCACTCCATTTACAATACAACTCTAAAAGAAATACCACTTTGATATTTTTTTTTTCATTTCCTAATAAAATAGTGAGGCAATTTAGACAAGTTTTTCTCCCTAACAAAAGAAATGCAAAAAGAGCTGCTGTCATTTTGGCAGAGTTTTGTATGTGTAATACATAATTTTTCATTCTCAGAACCCTGTGCTGAAAATTTACACACAATGCTTTTGTTTTGCAAATTCAGAGAAAAGCATTTGCTTTTTGCCTTTTTTTCTATTTTCTTCCTGCAGCTGGGGTGTCTGCTGGGGAAGAGCACACTCCAGCATGATTTTACTACAATGCACACTGACAATGAGAAAACAAAGAATGTTCCAGGACACTCAAGAGTCAGTGCAAGCTATAAAACAAACTGCTTCCAATAAAGTCAGTAGTTGTGCCACAAGAATCCATTTGAAATTTATTCCACTTATTTTAAATATTTCTTTCATAAAGAATTTTTACTTCCAAATGTTCTCTTCCTTCTGTCCTTTTTGTCTTTTGGAATGAGCCAAAGACACCTACAGGCCTCAAATCCTCATCTTTCTTCAAAGCCATCAAATGAGATTAAACCTAGGACCAGGGGAAGAAAGTTGGCAGGAACTGTCAGTAAAAAAATAACACCTTTTCCATGTTGTGTTTGCAAAGAGGTTTCTTTATACCTGTATGCATTGGGCAACAGCTTTATAATAAATGTATCTTTAGATTGAATTTGAAATTTGATTTGAAATTAAATTTTACGTTTCATTTGAAATTTCATTTTAAATCATATTTTAGATTTAAATCTATCAGGAAGCCATTGGTGGCCACAGAGGAACAGCACTGTAGCACCCCAGAAAAAGGTAGAAATGTCTCTCTATATTAAATTTTACATAAACCACGGCTACAGGAGTGAGCTGGCTGGAAGAGTTTGTGAAGTTGTGTTGATATTTGTGTGATTGCTGCTGGACCTGGGACCATGGGAGGCAAACTGCTTGTAGTTAGAGAAACTACTAGCTTGGAGATCTTCTCATTAAATGGGTTTCTGTTGGAAAATGTCCGATTCTCAGAATCCAAACTCTTTGTGGGAACAAACCTAGCACGTCAAAGAGAAAAGGTATTCCTGAGAGAAAGGGGAAACAGAGAAAACAAAGAAAAGAGGGGGAAAATCCCTCCGTATCCCAGAAAGAAGCATGAGTGCTAATGATGTTTACACAAAATGCTGAAGTCCTGCTTCAGTAATTATTTAAGTGGAAAAAGGAGTAACTGTGGTGCATTTTGAGTATATTAAAAAATTGAATATAGTATAGAGCAAAACATATTCTGGATATTTACCAGAAACCTCTAGTTCTTGATCAAAGTAGGAAAACAAGTTTTCTGTTGGTTGTATTCATGTTTCTGTGTCATGTTCTCCTCACTGCACATTTATTTCACAATATATTGAATTGTTCTCTTCTTTCTCCATAGGTTTAGTCAGGCATGAAGTGCTAACAGTAGTGCTGGTAAGTGCTTTTCAGGCTTAAATAATGGTCAGAAGAAATGTCAAAATTGTTGACAAGATTTTTTTAGTGTGAGTAAATATTACTGTCTTGCTCAGAGTAGAGCTGAAGCCCTGGGGAAGTTTGCTAGAGGAAAATCATGACATTGTCTATTAATAATAAAGTCATTGCAGATTATTTAGCAGATAATGTGGTTGTGGAGGTGGAACATGAGACAAATGAGCACTTCAGCATTGATTTTGAAGACTAAGGAATTTAGATTTCAGAGTAGAAAACCCTCCACTCAGCCTTCCAGCTCACCCACTTTTAATGAAAATTGTCTCCCCTGTTTATTTAGGAGCAGGGAGAAAAATTACATTAGAGATACAGGAAGAAAAATTACTGAATAATAGATGTTTTCACCTTCAACTTCCTCCTAACATGCTATCTTTTGAGTCTGTATATGTTTTGGTCAAGTTTAAATTAAATACGACAAAACCCCACTCAGCAGTTTTCAATAACCTCAAGCTGTGAAGTTGTTTATTTACTTCCAGGAATTAATTGGAGGTTAAAAATCCAGGCTCACAAATGGATGTAGAAACTGTATTCATATCCAGGTGTTTAATTCCCAAAATAAGTGAGTTTGCATATTTAAATACTTAGAATTGTGGAATGGTTTGGGTTAGAAAGGAGCTTGGCCTTGGACACTTCCAGGGCTGGGACATCTCATTCTGAACTATTCCTAATGTATTCCAAGGGTCAGGACAGGTAAAACAAGGCCAAATATCCCCATCAGGTGCAAGCTTCATCCAACCTGGCAAACTCACAGGATTTGCCTTAACTTTCTTAGTATTGATTGATCCCTACCTAAAAAGTAAGGAGCCAGGCCAAGCAGTTACAGCAGGGTATTCACAAAATTACTAGAGGTTGTGTAAAGCCCAAACCAACCTGTTCTGAGGAGGACTCATATCTCCAAAAAAAAAAAAAAAGCCCATCTGGTGGCAGAGCTCCTCAGGGGTTTAAAAATACCAGTGTCTGGCCTGCAGACATGGCTCCTCATGCATTCACATGCTGATTAACCATCTGATTTGTCCTGCATTTAACTCTGACAATTGCTTTGCAGAACCCCAGAGTGTGCATTAAGCCCTCATAAAAACACTTATGGGCCATCATTGTCAGTGGCACACTGGATATGCCAAGCAAAAAATTAACATAACTGGACTGTTATTATCTCCAAGCAAAAAGTATTATCAGTATGACTGGAACACCTCCAGTTCTCTCCCCTGTCATGCTCAGTTCCCACTGCTAATAGGATCTTGCTCATTTTAGACTCCAGGAGCAGGAGTGATGAGCACATACACACCAGGGTAAATGCTAAGAGATGGCTGGGCTGTAGAAATGCCAAATATCAAATCCCCACCATCACAGCAGGATTTGTTAGGAAGTCTTCATCATTCCTGGGCAGATAGAACAGATTAAATGCAGTATCCAAGATTATCTTGATGAAGTTCTCCTCTTCAGTATGCATTTTTGTAAGTCTCAGAGCACTATTAGCAAGATTTAATCAATTAATCAACATCCTTTATCCTGGTGGATACCAGTGAGGATCTGATGATGCATGAAGCACTCAGAAAGTTTTGCAGCTGAATCAGCCTCTAAAAGCCTTTCTTCTTCAAAGACAGTGAGGTCAGAGCAGGGTTTATTGCAATCTTCCCCATATAGAGGTCAAAAATTAATACTGGGGGTAATTAGCACCCTCGCTTGCCTTGCAGTCACAAGTGATTAGTTTGTTGTAAAATCTGGGGCCACACCACATTGCTCATTGCTTTCACTGCCTTGAACTGTCACAAACTGGTAATAAATGTTCTAGGCAGATGAATTAATGGGATAAACATTTGCAGAGGGACCTGAGCAAGTAATGTGTAGGAATTCAGAGGGAGAGGATCAATACCACTTCTAAAAATTAGCTTTTTTATAGCATCACTGTGCTTCTATTTCTTTTCTCTGCTGCCTGTCTCTGCTTTTTTGGGTATAATTTGTGCTGGACAGTGAACTGTGCTGAAGCATGAGATGGAGTTTTTATTACATGGCACAGCAACAACACCATGAGCAAGGCATCACTGTCTCAAAATGCAGACAGAAAATGATACCAATGATATCTGCACCAATATCCTGCCTTGGCTTATAGCTCTTTACAGCTCTAAAGAGGGTCTGTGATTTTCTTCATTAGCAGCCTCTTTTCCTCAAGGGGGATTTCTTACCCCCTTGTTTTTTGCTTTCCCCCTGACAGGATGAGAAATTTTGTCCTGTCACAGGGTCCTTTTCCTTACTTTGTCATGATCCAGAGGTGAACAAGTCGTGGCATCAAATATTCTTTGGAACATTCTTTAGGCAAAATATTAATTAATATTGTATTGTTCCTGAAAGTCAGTTAAAATATCAGTAAGGACATTTGTGGTTACCTAAAAGTAATGCCAGGAGCATTTTGAAGGTGTTAGTCTTGGATATCTTGGGCTCTCTGATTTTTCCCTGATCTAATCCCACAGTAGAAAATCTGATGTCAATCATCAGACAACAGAGTTGGCAGCTCCCTGCTGGTGCAGTTACAACACACTGGGAGGGTATCAAAACATGTTCAATAAAATATAATTCAGACACAAACATAAATATAATTCAAAAGGCAAAATTCTCCACTCTGGCTGGTATTTATAAAGAGCCAAACTGTAGGACTGTATTCCAATTATCCCTAAGAGCCAATAAGATGGGCAATAAACAGGCCTTTATCTGAGCAATGCAGAGCAACAGCATTATCCATCCCAAATTACTGCTGCAAAAATGGGCCAGACACTGAATGGTCGCAGCCTGAAGCAGGAGCCTGGCAGGGGAGGAAACCTGGATTTGGGGAAAGAGCAGGAAGAGGAAATCCTGGCCATTCCTCAGTCTCTGCTACATATGTACAGGACGGTTTGGATCTCATTCTCTCAGGCAGAGTCGGGTTGAGGTGAGGCACAGAGGTGAGATGCTCTGATTTATCCAGGATAAAAAGATCAATGAAACAACAGCATTATGTTCATGTTAGGGAGCACAGATCACAAGATACATGCTTAATCAGCTACTCCTAAATAGACTTCCAAACTATGGTGGGTTGAGCACTGGCCAAAGGCCAGTGCACTCACTAAAATTATTTACTCCTTTTCTGCTTGAGATAGGATTAGGAGAACAGCAAAAGCAGGCTCAAAACTTTAAAGTGTATAAAGAAAATTTTATTAGCAGAACTAAAAGGAGAATAATAGGAACGAAATAAGCTTTCAGAACACTTCTCCTCCCCCCACCTACTCTTTCTTTTCCCACTGACAATGTAAAGTGACAAAATCTGGGATTTTTCAGCTAGTTTACTACCTCTAAAATAATCTCTCTTCAGTTCACTTAGGGAGAAGAATCTGTCTTGCCATGCCATGGAGACTTTTCCACAAGAAACAGTTCGCGTGTGGCTTCAATGTCACAGCGAATCAGCCACCCGGGAGATGGAAATCTGATTGCCATGTGAAAGTCCCTCCCCTCGACTAACACCTTTTCCTATAATTGTTTATGAGGGCTCAATCTTTGCCTAATGGGGTACAAGTTTAAGGATGAGCTGTTCAGAAGCAAAGGTTGTCTTCATCTATCTCTGAGATTATCTTCATCTCTGGGGGCAAAGAGTCTTCATGACTCCTATGTCTCTGTGTTAAAGCTTCTCATTGGATCATGAAATGAACAGGGCTAATGCCTTTATTAATGTTCAGCTCTTTATTAGAAAGATCAGCTGGGCAGGGGGCTCAACGCAGAGCTCGCCCCCACGGTCGTAGCTTTCCCAAGGCAGCCGAAAGGAAGGAGGTGTGCAGAGTCTGTCACTGGAGTCCAGAGCAGCAGCTGTCCTTTCTTCTTTCCTTGTGGCACACCGGTGGCCCGAGGATGAGGAGGCGTGGTGTGCAGAGTCTGTTGCTGAAGTCCAGAACAACAGCTGTCCCCGCTCCTTCCGTGGTGGCAGCACCAGGGCTCTCTGTCTCTGTGTCTCCCTGCTTCTCAGAGCCTAATATAGTCTATTCTTTCTTAGGTGATGGTGATGGGTAAAAGTCAATCAGGGGATGTGTTTCCCTCTTCCTCAGCTAGGGCATTTGTCTAGACTCCTCTACTGTGTTCAGTTTTTGATTTATATTCCTTTTTATCTCCTAAAAATACTCCCATGATCCTAAGGGGTTTTTATTTGCATGTTAGTCCCAGAATGGCAGCGTGGAGGGGTGGGAGGCCAGTTATCTCCAGGTAGTTTAGAGAAAACAAACAGAGTAATTAGCATTTCAATATCGGTACTTAGCTAGAGTTAGTAGTTTCTTTTAGTGTTGCCATGGGAACTAGGAAGGCCCTGCCCACGTCTCTGGGGAACACGTGGAAACTGTTCATTACAGATCACAGCTACTTCAACACTTGCTTGCTTCAGCACAGATGCCTTTGCTCATGTCTACAGTTTGAACGCACCATCCTCCCATGCTTTTCATGAATTACAGGGATATTGTAGGGTATCATAGTCCATCACCATGGCTTTACAAAAGAATTTCAGCCCAAGGCTAAAGCATCTCCTCAATCTCCTCCCATCTAGAATTTGACTCCTTCATTGACCTCGGTGTCTCCATGTTGTTTTCTTTACGTGTCTTCACCCTTTCCTCCTCTCTTACTTGAGAGAGGATTAATGTCTGTAGACTAAAAGAGTTAATATCTTGCCTGGGCCTGCAGATAGTCACGTGATCTCTGCCAGGCAGCAGTCAGTCTGGTTGCATGGCTGTTTTCCAGCCCCTGCCATGTTCAATTCCAGCCGCGGGGCTGCTTTTCTGCGAGGGGCTGCAGGGCCACCTCTGTTCTTAGCCACATGATTTCTCATGGCGCCTGAGGATAGTCCTGGAAGGATGGCTCGGTGGCCCGCTGCTGGAGCAGGGGGTGGGATGGGGCAGCTCGGCCCTGGCCAAAGCTCCAGCGGAGCCGGCCCGGCCCAGCCCACCGGCTGAGCTGCGGTTGAATCTCAGCCAAGCTGCGCTGCAGGCCGAGCTGGCCGGCCCACAGGGGTCAGGGCCCGGGCGGCCCCGCCAGGCATGCGAGCTGTGTGGTGGAGTGGGGCCTGGCCCAGCTACAGCTGGGTCGCTCGGGCTCCCACTTACCTGTTCAATAGCCAGAAGCAAGAGAGTTTTTCCCAGACTTTCTTTGTCTTTAAATGTTATTTCACAGAGGCGTGTTCAGCTTTCTTAAGTGGTTTAACAGTGTGTCAACATTCAAAACTAGCCAGCTGATTTGTTCTGTTGGGTCTGGAGGAACTGTTAGCAGTTTGTCTAAGAGAATCACTTCTGTGGTTGACAGATTTCTCCTTAACTAAAAATCCAAGCCATCTTAAACCACGACACAAGCCTAGAAATGGTTTCTATTATTAAGAAGTCTTGTAATAATTTATGTTTTTCACCTGTGGTTAGTAGTGCCAGTGACTAACCCTTAGCCTGTTGAAAAAAAAAGAAACCAATAACTTCCTTAAAATAGTCAGAAGTTTTCTCCTCTTCCATCACTTCAATTCCATTACTCAGGTTTGTTTTCTCTTTTACTTTGTTGTTTCTCCAGGCTGCAAGTTAAAGCACTCACAGAATTTCAATCAGAATCCAAGGCAGGAGGGATTTGCAGATTCACTTCTCAAGGCCGCAGGTGCTTCCAGCTGAAGGCTGGCACAAGATGTAACAGAAGTGTTTCCTGATCAGGTGCTGGCACAAAGCTGCCACTGGGCAAAAGTTCCCACCTTCGCTGACCATCTGAAGTGAAACTGCATTCTACAGAAATGGTTGGAATTTTGCCATAGACTTCTGTGAACTCACATTCTTTGTCCATGGCACTCTAGTGCTTAACCATGAGCCGTCTTCTGCATAAAGCCCCCCCCCAATCCATTAGCTCTCTACAGCCTTTTTATTTAATAGAGCAAATGCAGCCATGTATTTATCAGGATTTTGCAGTGGTAATTGCATGGACTGCTCCTCTGGGACTTTGGAGGAGTCTGCCAAAATATCATTATTGTTAATTAATCAGGTCTATTCTGAGCCAACTGCTGCTCCCACTGAAATCAAATGCATACATTTCAATAAATCCAGGTTCATTAGAATCTGTCCTCTTTTTTTTCTTGCTAAATTCTGTATTTCTTTTGTTTCCTTAAACAAGGTTGCTTTTCCAGCAATTCTGAAGAGTCCTGATTTATTTTAGCAAATTTCTTGAGATTCTCTCAAGTCTGAGGCTCAGCCCAGTAAGAACCAGGTTTGTGTGTCACATTCAAAGGGGTTTCCACAACACACCAGACAGAAAAGGGTTTCATTCACTCATTTTGAATTTGAGACATACAGACATTAAAGAGTAGGATATGTCACACACTCGGGTACTGAGTAAAAGAATTAATAATAAAGAAAAAAGAATCCTTTCCTGTTTGCATAGATTTGGAGTAAATACTCATGTTTGGCTCCTTGGAGGTCTCTGAGCTGTGACTGACTGGTTTGGTAAAATGTTCTCAGTGTCACCATCTCAGGGTTTTATTTAAGACCGGTGAATTCCACACTGTGCCTCATTTTCAGGTACTGAGAGCCTTTGCAGCCTCCAAACCCTGCCAACACTTCCTCACACCTACCAGAACAGTACAAACAGAAAGAGAGATATATGAGAAAATTGTGGATTTATTTATCCTAACCCCCAGTTTAGGATACAGTTTTTAAGAGGATCCTAGAAAATGTGTTTTCTGGCATGAAGGGGCACATGGGCAGGCCATGAACAAGCTCTCACAGCTCTTGATGAAAAATTAGGATGTTTTCTTTCAAAACCAAGAATTTGAACCCTCTATGGTCAAAGAAGGAGATTTGAGGACTAAAAGATACCAATAAATGCAAAGGATGTTGATACAAAAAGTTGCCTCATGATGATGGAAGAAATGTGCTGTGGTTTAGGGTACTGACACTGATTTATTCTTTCTCTCATTTAATTGACATGTGTATAATTACCCTAATTGCCCTTGGAGGCAGAGGAGAGATTTCTCACTGTCAGGGCTGAACAGACTGGCTCAATCATTGTCATTGGAATTGCTCTGTTAATATAAAGATATGAACATTTTCTACTAATGCTAAGTTAGGACCAGGAGCAGGTTACCCTCTAGTGATTCTGTTGCCCTCTAGTGACTGAAATTTTTGCGATGCTGTAGAATGTCTTTACTGTAAACATAAAATCTTGTTCTTCATATTAAGAGGTCCAATATTAAATCCCTGCTACAAAAAATCTGCTGTACAGACAAGGACATTTGTACACCCATTCAAGGAATACCAAAACTCTTCTATCCTAAGAAAATAAATTTGTGGTCACATCCCCTGTATTCACAATTGCTGGATTATGCCCTTTTCTTACCCAGAGATGGGGCAACTGAGAGGTGTTTTAAAAACTTTTCTTCTATTTTCAGTCTCATGTGAAGGGTGAGACAATACAGATGTTATAATTCACGCCATCATAATCAGAAGCCAAATATTTCCTAATTACAATACATTATAAATGTTTCTTGGCCTATAAGCATTTGCTACACTATGCTGTAAATGTTTTAAAGCCAATCATAGAAAATTACCTTTCGTGGGTCCTACTACAATGTATCTATAGTTCTATTTCTCTAAAGTATCTAGTCTTATTTGCAAGGCCATCTTTTGAAACTTGTTTCTAGCTCCATTTCTCTCTCAGCAATGTCTGTCCATTCCATGGCGTTTCTAAGTCAGCATTTTTTATCTCAAAGTTTGCATACAGATGCAGACTATGTAAGCCTTCCATCAGGCCTTGAGAATTCTCTACAAATCCATTTCCCACATTTCCCCCTCTCTCCTGAACAGAAAAATCTTCTTTGATGGTCTTGTCCATTGTTTGTCATGCACAGTGAAGTACACAAGGTACTATCACTAACATTGTCACTATAACAATCAATGCATGGAAACATATTTTGTAAAGCTCTTTTAGTCAAGGTGCAAAACTCTATTCTTCAAACAAGTTGTCTAACCATGATCTATCATCTATTTTAATTTGATTTGTTAAATCTCTCAGTTTTTGAAGTTGTTTGTGGATGGACTCTGAATGGTTAGACAAATTCTTATCTCAGAGTTTGCATACAGATGCATACTATGTGAGTGTTCTGTCAAGCTTTGAGAATTCTCTATAAATCCATTTCCCACATGAATTCCCAAGGGATTCAAGAGTCTTATTGCTCAAATTACCTGGAAATGAACAGGGAAATCTTATCACGGGGAAAAAATTATGCCTAGGTATATAGGTACCATTTCTTATGGTACATATCCATCTGTTATGAATGGATGTGGGGTTTAGATAAGCCCTTGCCTTTTGCCCAGGCCTCTGGCAGCAGGCAATAGCTTTATTGAGGTGGCCAGTCTGCCAAAACCCACTCTCATTCACCAGTTCTTTAATAATGGCGGGTATGGTCTCTTATAGACTGAATTATTTATTTAATAGACAGAAAACTAACAGACATAAGACTTAAAATGAACTAATACTACACAGGAAAAAGGACAAAAAGAGAAAGTACTAGCAAGTATATATAGCGTGAGGTTAAAGTTACCTGTTAATGTTACAGCTAGTGAAGAAATAATATAACTTAGGATTCAATGTATCTTACCGTCCAGTAGTTGGTGGGGTACACATCGAGATCCTTTCCCTCAATCCCCACAGAAGTAACCATGGAACCTGCGTCCAGACTCCAGAGGTCTCTCACACTTTCAGGGTGGGTGTGTGTAGAAGGCTTCTGCTTCTGTGACAAGTCGTGTGTCTTTCATAGTTTGTAAAACAGTGTCTCTTAGTCAAGAAAATTTCCTTTATCTTTTCCCGCATCTGCTCTACAGACTAAGATCTTGATTCTCAGCTGAGACCTGAGCCCTTTTGGCACCAGAGATGAGACCTTGCTAGACCTCTTACCCCAGGTTATCTGGGGAGGGGGTGGTGGGGTGGTGTGTGTGTGTGTGTGTGTGTGTGTGTGTGTGTAGATGTCCTGCCACAACGTGTTGGTTTAACTTGTTCTTAGTGTTTCTGTCAGTCCTCTGTTGACAAAACAGATAAATCCTTAAGTCTTCATGTTCTTCCTTTATCCAGCAGCATAATGTGGAAAAGGCTCTTGGAGCACTGGGTGTGCAGATTGTGGGTCCATGCAGCTCCCTCAGGTCTTCTCAAATGATTCAGCATGGGCTTAGATTTTTAAGAATTGCACCTACTTTGAATTTCTATGTTCAGAGCCCATCCTTGACTAAGTCAAGGTTTATCCAACAATTTAACAATCCCTGGCCATTGGCTGTTCGCAACCTACTTATTGAACTATTTATTACTATGTATTACTATTTCTTCCTTTTAAGATTTCTTCCTTTTAAGATACTGTTTCTATCCCATATTTCAGCTTCAAGATCTGCCTGGGTTGTTCCTGTTGCCTGGATGACCCACATCCTCAAGGATATCAACACCATCACTAAAAGTAGTCAGGTAAATAGAGCAGGGGATATATTTGGAACCTGGGGATGAAAAAGAAGAGTTAAGTAGAACAGTTTTGTCAGGAAAATCCAGAAATGCCAGAGGCTTATGTCCAAAAAAGGAAACAGAGCAGTCCTTCAACTTCATTCAAATAAAGGGAGAGAGTCCACTGGGTCCACGCCCGCAGGGTGTATTAAATTATAAATCCTCCGGGCTTCACCCGGGTGCCCAGCCAGTCCGGGGGAAAACCCTTGGCTGACCGGTCCACGGGGAGGAGGTGGCGGGACCCAGATAGCTCCACCGGAAGGATGGGAGGACTCTGGAGTAGCTGTATTCCTAGAGGCTTTATTTCAGGAGAGTCGCAGGAACAGGAGGAGGAGACGAGGGACACAAGCGCTCTAGGAGGGAGCAAACTCCAGGAGCCCCGAGGGAAGGCGGGGCTGGGTATTAAGGGCAAAGGAGTAGGCGTGGTTAGGGTACAAAACAACCAATGGGCAACGGGTAAAGGGGAGGAAACAGAGTGGGGTGACATACAGAGAACCAATCGGGGTACAGAGGAGGAGTGGTATTCTAACAAGGGCCAATGGGGATAACAGAATAACTGAACTTTCTGGAACTGGGGAGAGTACCAAGCATTGATGGACAGCTCTTCTGGGGCGGAGAGCAGCAGTTGATTGGCAACCTTTTCTAAACTGTTGCTGCCTCCCAAGGGAGAGCAGGAACCCCTCCCACAGCAGGGTTTTCTCTCCCAAGGTTTAGGGGGGCGCAGCTTCCCTTTCATCCTAAATTCCCAGCCGCACGTTGCCCTCTTCCTTTCCCCACTAGCTGAGGTACTGGGAAGGTGGAGCCTTCCCAAACCACTTACCACATATCCCCCCTTGAACCTACTGGTTTACCCCAAAGCTGAGCCTTGTGCAGACCCTTGACTGGTTTGGGAGTCAAGCCGTCTGGGCTCTGCAATGAACCTGTTGCCCAAAACCAGTAGAGCCATTAAGACCCATTTCAAAGACGTTAACACCCATACCTTCATTCATCTAATTATTTTTAAAGACATTAGCAACATCTTTCAGTTTGATACCTTGATACAGGAATTTGGCACCTTTTATGTGAAGATGCTCTTCAAAATCCCTGCTCTGTATCTTTAGAAGTCTTCATCTCTTTGTTGCCACTGAAGCGTCTAAACATAAACCAGACTTTAGGTGCCTGGTTGTTCCCCCTGTGCTGTTTTTGCTCCTGCTTGGGATGGGATATCTCCTGCCTGTCATCCCTTCCCCTTGGACAGAAAATGCTTTCCCCACAGCAGGATAACTCCAGATTTGGTGCATCCACCATAAAATCAGGGAATAGTTTGAGTTGGAGGTAATTTAAGCCCATCCAGTTCCATCTCTTGGGCAGGGTCAGGTCACCTTCCTCTATCCCAGGGTGCTCCGAGCCCCATCCAACAAGGCCTTGGACACTTCAGGGATCCAGGGGCAGCCACAGCTGCTCTGGGAATTCCATCCCAGCCCCTCACCACCCTCACAGGGAGGAATTTCTTTGCAATATCCCCTCTAATCCTGCCCTCTGGCAGTAAAAAATCATTCCACCTTGCCCCATCATCACTCCAGGCCCTTGTCCAAAATCACATTTAAATCATGGACACACAATCAAATGGACCAAAATAACTGAAAGATGTCATGGAAATGGTGACATTTGTGAAATCAGGAACAGGGTGCCTTGGTAATGGTTTATATCCCATGTCCATTTTTTCGTTTTGGTTTTGTGCCCGGAATGGTCACTGCCTCCCCTGGCTCCAGGAGTATTGTGATGGGTGAGGGGCAGCCCAGGACCCTGCAAGGGTTGGAGGCCAGGGGCTGGCACTTCCTTCCTGTGGGTGATCGAGTCAAGAGCCATGCAACATGGGAGTCTGACAGAAATACTGTTGTCCTATGGATTTTGCCTGTGTCTTTCTTTTCCTTTACCTTTGGCACTGTGACCAGGGCTTGCCAGCTTGCTTCTGTGCTGCTTGGCTGCTCGGGAGCCCAAGGCCAGCATGTGCTGCGCCTGGAGTGCTCCCCTCTGAGCAGCGGCCTGCCCCAGGAACAGCCTTGCTCCTGGGCTGTCCAAAGGCACCAACCCCCATCCAGCCCCACTATTTTCTGCTGCTGCTTCAGAGCTTTTTGCTACACTTTAACTCCATACCCTGTGTCTGCCGGAGTCCCAGCAGCTCCTGGCACAGCTCTGGAGTCCTTGCTACACTTACTTTGCTGTCCTGGATGTGCCTGCCTCTGCTCTGTTCCAGTCGCTGCTCTGACATTCCTGATACAGCCCATCTCACCATCCAGAGGGGCACCGGCATCAGCTGCCCGGGTGGGTTTGTAAAGGAAGCCCGTTCTCCATCTCTCCCGCAGCCTCGCCCACCATTACCCACGTGCAAAGAGGCGGCCAAGCTCGTGCACAGCGCCCTCTGCAGTCGCGGGGGAATCACGGCAGCTGCCCCAGCTGGCCGGGAGCCGCCAGCGCCCCTGGCAGCTGCGCCCGGAACTGCACCAAAGGGCAAGTGCCTGCAGCCGGGAGGGGGCTGGTACTGGGTGTGTGCTCTGTTTGTTGTTAATACCGCAGTTGTTGGGTTTTTGCCTTGTTATACATATATGTATTAGTAAAGAACTCTTATTCCTTTTCCCATATCTTTGCCTGAAAGCCCCTTAATTTCAGAGGTACAGTAATTTAGAGGGAAGGGGGTCACATTTTCCATTCCGGGGGAGGTTCCTGCCTTCCTTGGCAGACACCTGTCTTTCAAACAAAGGTAAGGGGAATCTGAAAATATATTTGCCACAGAAGGAAAAGAAATGTGCATCTAGTGCCCTCCAGCCTGAGAGGTGCCATGCACTCATCACATGGAGATCTTTGGAAATAAATGTCCTTTAATATTTACAAAGCATCTCTCATCCACAGAACAGAAAGTACAAGGAATTACTATTAAATTTTATATTGCAATGCTAAGGCATTCTGAGATTTTAGCAAATAAAATTCACATTTCAATAATTTATTGGAGAAGGTAATTCTTGAGAACTTTACTGCAGGCAGTCAGGAGGGCTGATAATCTATCTGTGGTTCCCTTGATGCCAGAACAGCCATGGGAACGGGGATGTCACATGTGCTTTTCCTCCTATTTTATGGTAAATAATGGAGCTCGCATTGTAAGCACTTGGATCTGCCTGAGCCATGTCAGGTGCCAGAAAACAGACAAGGAATATCTGACTACAAAAAAGCCAAAGCTTTGCTTCATCAGAAAAAGGAGCACAAAATTGTTTAAAAAAAAAAAAAAAAAAAAAGCCCCAAAAAACTATACCTCACAGAAATAGAAACAGTGAAGTTTGCCCATGGTCTCTTGGCTCCAGTGAGTGTTCCAGGATGCCAAAGACTTGTCATCAGAGCCACCAATGGAACGTGGGAAGAGCATGCTGCTCCTGCTGCTGCCCAGACTCCCGCTGTTTGTGTCACTAACTCCTCCTGGGAATTTCTATGGATCAGAAATGCCTTTGTGCTGCTGACACGGGGTTCAGGAAAGTAAAAATAAAATACCTGCTGGTGACATAAAGAGTAGATTTTTCTCTCCATGAGAAATTACATGCCAGCATGTTCTCTTTAAATCACAGTTGAACATAACTAAATACTTCAAAACAAGATAAGTAAATATTTTCAGCTCTCTGTCATTCATGGAATCACAGGACCCAGTGTCTGAAACTGCTGGAATAACTGCTAGAGAGTTTATTTTCCTTGTTCCCTTCATGCTTTGCTTTTTTGTGAGAATGTTTGCACAACCTCTGGCTGAAGTGGACTTTGAAACCAAAGTTTATTTTTTCAGTTTCATCACTGATGCCTTGATTTAGTTCTTATTCTAGAACAGCATCATTATCTCAACTCCACTGCAGTCTATGAATTTCCATCAATGCAGCAGGACTGCGAGCCAGGCTGGGTTTGAAGGATCTTATGGAGCACTTACCGAAGTCAAAGGGAAAAGATTTTAACTTCGCTTGTTTTGGGTCAGACTGCAAAAAACCAAATTAGGCCTCCCTAGAAGGGGTTGGAGGTGGGTTGGAGGCCAGAGGAGGAACACGCTGCAGTCTAAGAGCAAAATGGGAAGCTGGATCAGGATGGGTGAGTGACCTTTGTTTGGTGGAGTAGGGGGAAAAAAGAATTGTCTCATTTTTCTCCCTGTTTGAACATACTCAATCTTTCCCTGCAGCTCTTCCACATTTTATATACACTAGCAGTTCTGCCTGGAGACAAAGACGTCGCCGAATGTCCACATACAGAAGAAAAGACCGTCCCATCACGCGACAGCAGACAAAACAGAAAGTGGAACAACATTCTGCTGTAGCAGTTAAGCCATAAGCCAGACACAGCCTGAATAGAAACTGTTTTCTCAATGACATGTTATTATCCCTTGTTTACCCTAAAAAACCCTATTGCTTTCCCTTCTTAACTTTTACCAAAAACCTCTAACCTTATACCCACTCCCCCATCCTTAGCTTATAGAGAGAGAGAAAAAAAAAAAAAAAAAAAAAAAAAGTGGGGGGGGGGGAAGGAAAGGAGGAAAGGAATAAGGGAGAAAACCCTCTCCTACCACCATAAAGATAACAAATGTTGCTTATATTCCCTATTAAAAGCCCCATCCTTGTCCAAAGATGAAAATTATCTCCGTTGGTGCTGTCCTCACTGCTGCCTGGATGCTTATCACCATACCATATGCCTTCGGCTGGATTAGCCCACAGCCTAGCCACAATGTTTGGGTAACCTTAGCGAAAACATTAAAACAGGA
This sequence comes from Vidua macroura, assembly GCF_024509145.1. Classification (NCBI taxonomy): domain Eukaryota; kingdom Metazoa; phylum Chordata; class Aves; order Passeriformes; family Viduidae; genus Vidua; species Vidua macroura. The sequence continues at coordinate 2,944,676 of NC_071598.1, read as the reverse complement.
TAACATGTGCTTATCCATGGGAAGCATTGATAACCCACTTTCCACATGTTTAATAGGGATTCCATTTGTAGCAGACGATTGGCCCGTCTATAATTCAGAGCTCCTCCGCACCACAGGTAGGAGACCCAACATGGTAAATACTTGGGATGAGTGGACAAAAATGTTGCCCAATGCTCAAGAGGAACCCCAAGAATTGGACCTGTTGGGGTCCTCCAAGGCAACATACTGTGTCAAATTTTACTTTAGATGTCCAAAGAACAATTGACCAGAAATTGACCAGACAAAAAACACATACAGAGAGGATGTATCACACATCAACAAAGCCTATAACTATCTGGATTGGTGCAATTACACTGCTCAGGTGATCTCTGTATCCTCTCTCCACCCCAAAGTATTACCCAAAGGAACATTTCTCATCTGTGGTGACAGAGTATGGGCTGGGATCCCCTCCCACCTCCAGGGAGGTCCCTGTAGCCTTGGAAAACTTTCCACCCTCACTCCAAATATTACCTTGTTACATAATTGGAAAAAAGAAAGCGAATTAAAACACAAAAGATCCTACGCGGAATTTGATGAAAATTGTGATCCAAAATTATACGATTGGAACAAAGCAAAAAAGATTGCAGTCTCCCTTCTCCTACCCTGGGTAGCTGCTGCTAAAGCTCTTGGTGAAATAAATCACTTAGGGTGCTGGTTCAGCAAGCAAGCCAATGCTACCTCTGCCACCCTAAGCGATCTTTTAAAGGAAGAAGAAACCACGAGACATGCATCACTTCAAAATTGAGCAGCAATTGACTTCCTACTGCTAGCCCACGGACATGGCTGCCAAGACTTTGAAGGGATGTGTTGCTTCAATCTCTCTTCACGCTTGGAATCCATCCACGCAAACATCCAGAAACTGAAGGAACTTGTGAAGGACTTAAAAGTAGAAAGCAACCCAGACTGGGTCAATGACCTTTTCAGTCAATGGGGATTAATGGGATGGGTTGCATCGTTGGTTAAGGGAATTCTGTGGATTTTCATTGTAATTGTCATTGTGTTGAATATGTTCTCATGCCTTGTCCACTGTTTCAAAAGAACTATAGGACAGGCCTTTTTACTGAATACAGAAAGTGGAGTTGTAGCAGGCAGAGGCCCTGCAAGGCCTCTATGGCGGTCACTTGCCTAAGATAAGAAATGCATAGTCATGATGAGTGGACCAAAGCAGCCCGTCTTCTGCCCTCAGACCCTTGTTATCTCTCTGTAAGGCTATAGGTCGTATTCTCCTCAAACCTGGCCATTGGACAATTTCCAACACCCCAGTATCCTACATAAACCCCATCTCTGCCCAATTTGGCAGAACAGCTGTCACTGGAAACCTTTGCAGGAGCTGCCAATAAAGACACCGCGGCGGAACTCCATACAGGCTTCTCCTCTCTCAATCCCTGGGTCTGCTGAGGCACATAGCGAGCAATGAGCTGAAATCACTAAGAGCTGAACTCACTGGAGCTGAAATCACTCCAGAGTTGCTCTCTAAGTTGCCTGCAGCTGGGAGCTAGCCTGGGAAACCCAGAAAGGCTGAGCTGATTAGCACAGCGCTATCTGGGACACCTATGGTGGCAGCTGCCCAGGGGGCTGGACGGACCCCTGGGACCCCAGGCCGCCATACAGTGAGATGTATTTTGAGAGCATTTCACCACCCAGATATATCAATGGGTTGTGCTGTGGTGGAGATTTTGAAATGGGAGATAGAAAAATAGCTCCTGTAATTTTCTTTTGTGATGCCTTGAAGTAACTTTTCCATAAGCACATCCCTCCTCAAACACTATTGGAAAGGATTACTGCCTGTTTTCCCTACCTACCTCAAAAGTTTGCTTTTTTTTTTTTTTTTTTTTTTTTTTTCTGGGAATTGCTACCATTTTTTTTCCCTTTGCAACTTGAAGGATTCCTCCATATTGTCCAATTTAAGTCTGTAGATAAATAATTCCATTTTCAACTTCAGTCTTCCTCCAACTAAGCCATGACTCTTAAACAATGTCAGATTTTTTTTTTTAGCTTCATACCAAAGTGCAGAGTTAAAACTGGGACAACAAACTAGTTTTGAATCCTTTAGTGGATTTTTTCATATTTATAACAAGGAAAATCTCCCTGCCAATTTTCTGTATGAGGCACTGGATTTTCTGGACACTGCAGTTCCCAAAGAACCACAAATATAAACTGCAAATTAATTGGTTCTATTACTGTTCTCAAAGATGGGCTTCCTCCATCTCTCTGGAACAGGACAAGCTCTAGGGTGCCTCAGAGAAGATAATTAAAGCATCTTCCTATTACATTCAGACTTGCCAAATAATTTATAGAAAGGGAGAAACATTGCACCATCTCTGAAAGGGATGGAAAAGTTAAATTGCATATCCTTCAGAAGCTCTACAGAGATACAGATGGAAGTGACTTAGTTAAATCAGTGTTTTTTCTCACTTGTACAAATATTATGAACAAAATGTAGCTATTGCAAAGCATCTGGAGACTGGGGTGAGAATAATACAAAATAATTATAATAATATAACAATAAAATAAAAATAATGGGAATCTGCATGAACATCTGGCTTCTCCTTTAGGTTTCAGTCTTGCCAGAACAAGGAGCTCTTATCACATATTGCTAAAATATCTAATGCAGAGCCAGTCCATCTCAATGGTAAATTCTGAATTTCTGGCTCCCTGCAGAGTCACTCTGGCCTTCACCTCTGCAGGGTGCTCAGAGCCAGGGTAGACCCTGCTTATTTCAGAACTTTGTGCTTGTTGGATCCCTGTGAAAACCACAGAATGAAGTGCTGAGCCTTGGAATATTTGCCACCAAAAGGCAGCTTATCTGGATGTAAAGAGAACAGCACACACTGCAATCAGCGACAGCCAGCCTGGATACAATATGGCCCATCTGTGCCCCACTTACTGACAGAAGATGTCCTTTGCCTCTGAAAAACCCCTTTGTTGGTGCAAGACTGTGGGTGACAGTGCTTGTTCTGTAGCAGCTCAGAGGACACGAATCATTTGGGCTCTGCTGGTTTATCAGGCACCAGCCCCTGCAGGTCTAGCACAGGCAGCTGTTCCCAGTTCCCAGCGTGGTGGGAGCTGATCAGCTCCCAGGGACTCAGGAGAGGTGCGGCCATTCAGTGCTTGGAAGCCTCTTCTGGTCCCACAGGAGCTCTGGGGAAAGCCCTTCCTATAAATAATGGACAAGCATTGCTCATCTCATTATTGACTGGAGTGAAAGGAATCAATGCCTCCAGCTGGGCTCTGGCATCTTCTCATATCACCAGGAGAGATCCCAGAGGATCCTGAGGAACAGCACGCTGTGAAAATTAGAATGTGGCACTGGGGATGAAGTTTACTTTCCTTCCTGCTTTGCTGTAGAAAGATGGGGGCTGTACCCAGGTTTCTCCATCTTCAGGAAAGAACCTGTTCCACAACCCAACCATCCAGGGGGAACTACTGGAACAGGTTGTGGCTGCCCCGTCCCTGGAAGTGTCCAAAGCTGGGTCGGATGGGGCTTGGAGCAACCTGGGACAGTGGAAGGTGTCCCTGCCTATGGCAGGGGGTGGCACTGGATGGGCTTTAAAATCCCTTCACACCCCAACCATTCTGGGATTCCCTGATTTCTGTATTAAAGGCTGATGATCCCTTCTGATTCTGGCAGTTTCACAAACATCTGGCATTTTGCAGTGTTTCTTGGTCAATAGCAAGTCAATGGTAGATGGATTACTGATGGATTATGAGGTTGTAAGAGGATTTAATTACAGGATCAAGGCATCCATAGTTCTAAATAAGATTAAAATGTCATGTTTAGATCAACCTTTTCCAACAAAGGAAATCAAAGAGCTATTTTAATTTACATTATGCATTAATGGGTTTGCCTATGGCTTGCCATTAAGTGAATTATCAATAGAAGAAGAGGGTTTTTACATTTACAATTGAAAATAGCCACTAAAACAGAATTGGTTATAGTTGCTTCACTGATACGCTTTAACCTCAAAGGAGAAGTCTCCACACACACACCAAGGGGGGACAATTATTCAACTGCCATCATCAGGACTAAGAATTAACCAAAAGTTCATCTGTGTGCAAGAAGCAATTAAATAGAAGTGACTAGAATTGAAAAACTTTTTGAAAGGTCAATTCCTTGTCTAAAGACTTCTTTTATTTGAGGTGGACACTACCAGTGTGATGTCATTACCCAGGCTTTGTCCTGTGCCACAGTCCTGTGACAAACCTGAGAAATGTGATCTGGAGCGAGGGTTGCACTACAAACCACCAGGGGTCCCTTCCAACCTCATCCATTCAGGATAGATGGGAAAACATGGAAGTACCTGCCAGTTGTGTCTTCAGCTGGAATATGGCTGCAGGAATTGCATCTTCTGCTGCCTCATAGAATATTGAGTTCTGAAAGGCACAGAAAAACCCCACTGGCTCTTTCCTGCAGCACCTCTGGATTTCCTGCTAAGGAATAACAATCCAATTGAATGTTGTTAATGAGTTCTAAACTCTTTTATCTGATGCTTTAGGCAAGACTGTGATACCTAAGTAATTAACTGAAAGAAAATGAGGCCAACAAACATCCTGAAGAAGCTGCAAAGCAGATCCACAGATATGGTGGTTGGTGTTTTTACAGCTGTTTTGATGTAAAACTTAGATTTTCTATAGTAGTTGGTTAAAATGGTTTCACCCATGTACCCCATTTTGTTCTCCTAATCGTTTGTTCCTGACTTGTTTACCACATAGTTTTCCCGCCACTTGTTTGCCCATCATTGTGTCAATCTCCCTGTTCCCCCCTTGTTCCTCTACATGGTTATGTCAATCCCAGTTGCACTGCCCACTACCCATGTCAATCAGAGTTTCCACACCCCTTGCCTTCCAGAATGTTCCCTGCCAATTGTCCCCTCCTTGGTGGAGGATTGGTTTATGAGGCTTCTTCCCTCCCCTGTGTAGACCCCATTGGTTGTGTTAAGTAGTGTACTCCTCCTCTGAGATCCCCTCATTGGTTGTAAACTGTATCCACCCCTTTTACCCTCCGCTCTTTAAAAGTGCTGGTCTCCCCTCAGTTACTTGTCACTCTCTTCTGATCCCCTTCAGGAATAAAGCTCCTTGAAGACTCAGAGAAGTGGTTCTTCTCTCCTTCCTGTGTCTTGGCTTCTTGTGTGTTACTCCTGCAGTGCTACCCATGCTGCTGCAATCACTGCCATCCCACACAGTCTCAGAAGAGACTTGGAGGCAGCCACTCTTGTGAGTACCCTCTGGCCATAAGTGGGTTTGCTAGCTGTCATCTCCACATCCCGTGGCCGCAGAGAAGAACCACACACAGAGTTAGCAAAACAAAGCTAGACCCAGCTTTCTTTCCCAATCATCCTGGTGTTACTGGAAGCTCTTTGTTGGCACAATAAACAGGGAGAGTGCGGGGTTTTTTCTGCCTCAGATAATGGGTACAAATTCAAATAATAATTTCACGCTGGATGAACAGCCAGCTTGTTTGTGGCTGGGCTATCATCAAGACATTGTAAACTGGGAGCTGAAATGGGGAGAGGAACCAATGAAAGTCTGGGCAGCTTCTGCTCCTGCAGTTGTTGCTGCTTCCACATCTTCTGCAGGAATTTGGGAGCCCCCTGGGCAGGTTCCTGTTGCAGAGGCCAATAAATATTTACCTCAATAAATGGCAGAGTGAATGCTCTGTGCTTCAGGTTGCATTCTGTCAGGTTTAACCTTTTAGGTGTGTATTTCTGCCAGCACAGCTCTCCATCCATGTCTTGAAAACTCACTGAGAGTAATTTTGCTAGGAGTGAGATTCAAAACTACCCTGCCCCTAGGCACAGCCATTCTGCAGACATAATTCTAATTAAAGCTCAGAATCACAGAATTACAGAATCACAGAATAATGAGGTTGGAAGAGACCTCTAAGATCATCAAGACCACCCTACGCCCTAACACCTCAACTAGACTATAGCACCAAGTGCCATGTCCAGTCTTTTTTTAAACACATCCAGAGATGGTGATTCTACCACCTCCCTGGGAAGACAATTCCAGTACTTTATTATTCTTTCGGTGAAAAATTTCTTCTTAATATCCAACCTGTACCTTCCCTGACGTCACTTGAGACTGTGTCCTCTTGTTCTGTCAGTTGCTGCCCGGTGGAAGAGACCGACCCCCACCTGTCTACAGCCTCCCTTCAGGAAGTTGTAGAGAGCAATAAGGTCACCTCTAAGCCTTCTCTTCTCCAGGCTAAACAACCCCAGCTCCTTCAAACATTCCTCACAGGGCTTGTGTTCCAAGCCCCTTACCAACCTTGTTGCCCCCCTCTGGATGCGCTCAAGCATCTCAATGTCCTTACTAAACTGAGGGGCCCAGAACTGGACACAGATGCAGTCTCACCAGTGCTGAGTAAAGGGGAAGAATGACCTCCCTACTCCTGCTGGTCATACAATTCCTAATGCAGGCCAGGATGCCATTGGCTTTCTTGGCCACCAAGGCACATTGCTGGCTCATATTCAACCAGCTGTCGACCAGCACCCCCAGGTCCCTTTCCGCCTGAACACTGTCCAGCGATACTGTCCCCAGCTTGTAATGTTGTAGGGGATTTTTTGTGGCCAAAATGTAGAACTCAGCACTTAGACTTATTAAACTTCATGCTGTTGGACTCTGCCCATCCATCCAACCGATCTAAGTCTCTCTGCAGAGCCCTCCTTCCTTCCAATAGATCAACACAAGCTCCCAGCTTAGTGTCGTCTGTAAATTTACTAATGAAGGACTCGATGCCCTCATCCATGTCATCTATAAAAATATTAAATAGAACTGGTCCCAGTACAGAGCCCTGAGCTCACCTTACAATGGAATTAAATAGGAAGTTCTGGCTCGTGCATCCCTTGACCTCTTCTTTTACTGTTGCATCCTGGAGTTTGGGTTTAGATTAGGGTTTTTAATTTATGTTACAATAAGTCAAGTTCTGTAATCCCGCGCACCCCCTGTGTCATCCCCCCCCCCCCGCCCCGCGGTTTCTGGCCCCATGCTGCCTGCTGCCGGATCTTCCCCCTCTGCTGCTCCTGTAACCACTCCCCCGTCCAGCCCCGGGATACCCCGTGCCTGCCACCCCAATCCACACGATCCCACTCAGCCCGAGGCTCGGTGCCCACACCTGCGGGGTTCTCTGGTTGGTCACTGTCTCTGGCGTCACCGTCACGGCAGCCGCCCCTATTTGATGGCAGGCTGTGGATCCTCTCACCCCACCCCTCCATAAAATCCTACCCTGCCGGCACCCAGGCGCCATTTTCTCCCATGAGAGTGCTGGGAGTGGTTGCGTCTGTCCATCGAACCGCGCCACGTGACCAATAAACTGTTCCTGCCAAGCACGGAGTAAATGGACAAATTCCTTACCTCTTTACCAGATCCCTAGCGCACGGTAACAGAGGCTGGCCAGCCCACGCGCTCAAGACATGGAGCCGTGTCCGGGAGCTTGCATCAGAAAACCCCGGCAGCACATGGAAGCTATGCCACAGCCGGGCTCCAAAGAGCTGTGTGCAGCCGGGGAGAATGAAAGCTAACGCCGCAATTGGCACCCAATGTGGGGCCGAGGCCAGCGCTCAGCTGATCGCGTGGACGGAGGTTCACCGCGGAGCTCCGGAAACAGCGCCGGGACCCGCCGCCGCTGGCCTGGGACTGCGTGCCGCCACCAAGGGCGGAGCGCTGCCGCCAAGCCAGAGCGGCAGTGGTCCGCGCCGGATCACCGCTCTGTGCCGGATGGAAAGCGAGAGCAGGGGCTCTCCAAAGTACATCAGTGAAGTCTCTGTTGCCCACGGGAGACCAGACAATGTGCCCTGCATGGGACAGGAAGTGCAAACTTTCGCAGCCAAGAGGGCAGCAGAAAGGATACTTCTCGGGATTCCCGGACCCTGGTGTCAGCTTTTCTTTGCAGAGACTTCAGTCTGGTAAATATTAGTTGTGGAAACGTGTCCAGCTAATACGGGGAGGGCTTGCTGTGTTCCCGAAGTTGGGACGTGCAGCGCACAGCATGAACGGCAGCTGCTGGAGTCGCCTGCATTTTTTTGCTTTTTTATTCTTTCTTACTGCCCCAGGGGTGAGGTGGGTTGGGCGGAAGAAGCATGGGGACTGTGCTATCTGCCCAACAAAAGGAATTTTATTCCCAAGTTAAGGAAATCCTTGCGGTGAAGGGCCCCTACCCAAAAAATTTAGTGAAGAAATTTGTCCAGTGGCTGTTCTTTGCTTTCCCCCATCTGTCTGCCGAGGATGCGCGCAAAACAGAATTTTGGGAGCAAGTGGGAAAAAGGCTAGCAGAGGGGATCGGTAGGGATCCCTCCATAGACAACTGCTTCCCTAAATTCCATTTGTTGATCTCAGATGTGGTGAAATCAGACCCCGTGCAAAACTCGGTTGGGGAAAGGAAAGAACCATCCAGAAAATCTGTTACTCCCTCTGAATCCGTTTCCCCATCCCCTTCTCCTACCCCTTCTTCCCCTAACCCGGGTGGGCGGGGGGGAGCACCCCGTCGATCTGAGACGCAGGGCAGCTCCACAAACGTGGACCGTGCTCCTGGTTCCCCCAAGCCATCCCGGTGTCCCCGCCTTAGCGAGACTGGTTGATTCACTGAGGCCATGACCCTAAACCCCTTTCCCAATTCCTTTTTCCCAGTTGAAAATCCCAGTTTTGGTGCTACCCTGTGTAGTTCTGTTTCTATGAACCCCTTCCTTTGTCCCCCTGAGGAGGCCGAAGTCTGGTGGTCGATCTCTTTGTCTTCTCAAGATGGAGGGCGGCCACATGGCAAGGCTTCCCCTTCCCACAATCCCTTTCTTCCCTTTGTTCCCTATGACCCCACCCCCTCCTGCTTCCTGGTGGGTGTGGGCACCGCCCACTCAAGGCAGCGGGTACCACCCCTCCCCCTGTCCCCCCTCAGGTAGGCATAGGCGTTCCCTCCTTGCATGTTCTACCTGCCGTGTCAGCAGCCCCGCCCTCTCCCAGCCAGGAGGGCTCAGTAGCCTTCTCCCCACCTTCTGAGGAGGAGGATTCTCCCTGCCCTGTCTGTCCTCTCCTTCGCGCTCCGCCCCCACGTCCTCCCGCTCCTCCGAGACCCAGGGTGGGGGAGGGGGGGAACAGGGGGGAGAGGGGGTGCAATGGAGCCCAGTCAATGAGATCAAGCAGTCGATCCACACTCCAGTCCCCTACACCGGGGGAGGGGAGAACCCTACGTGGACACCCCTCTCCTATGATTCAGTCAAAGAGGTCTGCAAGACATTGCAAAAATTTGGCAGAAAGAGTCCTTTTTTTAAAGGAATTCTAAAAGCCACTTTAACATCTAAAACTATAGTGCTGGCTGACCTAAACTTCTATTTAACTGCCTGCTTCTCCTGTCTGAATACGACCTGTGGGAGAGGAGGTGGAAAAGGCTAGCAGCAGACCTGCTTCCCGAAATCCACAAAGGGCCTTATGGCCTGGATTTCACGGAAGAATAAATCACCCTAGACCATCTTGTGGGCGAGGGAGAATGGAGTGAGGGGTGACTGCAAGCTCAGGGAATTTCCACAGATGTGTTGGACATGTCCAGGAGTGCAGCAGAGTGTGCGTTCCTGGGCATGCCCGCCAGGGATCCGGGGATACCCTACACGGCAGTCAAGCAAGCCGTGTGGGAGCCTATGTTAGATTTTGTAGATCGGATCTGGGCAGCTGGGAAGAGATGCATAGAGGTACCTGAATGCCGGAAAGGAATGATCCTAGAAGTGGTGCACATGAATGCCAGTGCCATGTGCAAAAGAGTCATCATGTCAATACCAGCCTCACCACAGCCAACCCTCAGCCAGATCATCGAGGAATGCACGCTGAAGGCGCACCTGATGGACGAGGAGGAGGCCCCAAAGAAAAAAGACAAGCAAGTCGCCTCGGCTGCTGCTCCTTCGAGGAACCCAGCACTGAAGTGACTGCCATCCACACGCTGGTGTTACCATTGCCATCAGGAGGGACACATCCAGGCTCAATGCCCAATTCTAGGGACTGCACTTCCCAGGGCTGCAGGAGGGGGGAGGGGGGATGGGAACCCCATGGTCCAGAAAAACTGACCCATGAACGCGCACTTGCCACACATTCAGACAAAAATGAGGCAAGTTGTGGTGCTGCAAGAGGAGCCGCAATGCACCATCTAGTACCATCAGTAAGTGGCTGCTTCTCAACTAGTGACGACCGGGAGCCTTATCGACTATGACTCACTAACTGTTCATTTCCATTCCCAGGACTGGCAGTTTTTCATAGCAGATGCAGAGCTTCTATCGCACATCTGCCGCTGTGAGACCAGGAAAAAGGAAGATCTCTTAAACTGCAGGTAACTCATTCTTGGGGACACAAAAATCACTCCACTGGAGATAGAAGTCCCTCTGGTAATATCCACCCTCAATCCGAGGCTCTTCTATCTCGCGGCACGCTGTGTCCACCCCCCCCCTCTTTCTGCCTAAGGGCCAGGTAATTGCACAGGCAATTCCCATTCCTCGTGCTCTGTGCAATGACCTGGAACTCTCAGTGTTTTATGCTGGGAAGTTGGGAGAGGAAAAACCCCTCATATGGTGCAAACTCAAATGCAAGGGGAGATCTGTAAACCTACAGGGGATGTTGGACACAGGGGCAGATGTGACGGTCATCCCACCACACAAGTAGCCGTCACACTGAGAGCTGCAAAGCGTGGCCACACCAGTCTTAGGACTAGGCGGGCCACAGCCAGCAAGACAATCTAAAAACATTGTCCAAATTAAGGGTCCGAATGGGCTGCTGGCCTCAGTGTGTCCGTTTGTGATCAACTGCAAATTTACATTATGGAGGAGGGATGCCATGTCGCAGTGGGGACCCAAGTTGGAATTTCCGGTCCCCCAGCATTTTTAGGTGCGGCCACTGAAGAGCGCCCCACACAGAAAGTAACATGGCTCACAGATAAGCCCATCTGGGTGGAGCAGTGGCCGCTGAGTAAGCAAAAGCTGCAGGCGCTCACAAGATTGGTTAACGAGGAGTTAGCAAAAGGACACCTTGTAGAAACAAACAGCCCATGGAACTCTCCTGTGTTTGTAATAAAAAAACAGGGAGAGACAAGTGGCGACTCCTCCACTATTTGAGAAAAATTAATGAGGCAGTGCAAGATATGGGCTCCCTCGAACCGGGTATGCCATCTCCATCTATGCTATCCCAGAATTACAATTGGGCTGTAATTGACATTAAAGATTGTTTCTTCCAAATCCCACTCCATCCGCATGATGCTCCCCGTTTCGCATTCTCTGTGCCTTCCATCAACAGAGAAGCCCCAGTGAAGGGCTACCACTGGATGGTATTACCACAGGGTTTCAAATATTCCCCTACTATATGCCAGTGGTATGTCACTAGGGTTCTATCCCCAGTGCGTGCCAAGTGGACATCCTGTATTTTCTATCAGTACATGGATGATGTGCTGATTTGTGCCCCTGACAGCGAGATCCTGCAAGTAGCGCTGGAGGACACTGTTAGGGCCTTGTCGGTGGCCGGATTTGAGTTACAGAAAGAAAAGGTACAGTTGCTGCCACCCTGGAAGTATCTGGGCCTAGAAATTAACAACCGGACGATCAGGCCCCAACAGATACAGATAAATGATAACCCCAAACGCTGAATGATCTCCAGCGCCTGTGCGGGTCATTAAATTGGATCAGGCCATGGCTAGGACTCACTACGGGGGAATTATCCCCCCTCTTTGATTTGTTAGCAGAAAGGGAAGGGGATGAGGGTTCAGGTTCCCTGAGAGTCCTGACCCAAGAGGCCAGAGCAGCGCTCGAGAAGGTCCAGAAAGCCATCACGAGCAGGCAGGCCCACTGTTGCCAACCAGGGCTGCCTTTCCGATTCATCGTCTTGGGTGAGCTGCCCCATTTGTATGGTGTGATATTTCAGTGGGACAAGGGTCAACGGGACCCCCTCTTAATAATAGAGTGGGTGTTCCTTGGCCACAGGCAGTCCAAGAGTATCACCAGGCCACAGGAGCGGATGGCGTAGCTCATAATACAGACCAGGGCTCGTCTGCAAGTACTAGCTGGCTGTGACTTTACATGTATCCATCTCCCCATCAAAACATCCATGGGGAGGATTACCAAGGAGGCTTTTGAACACCTGCTAAGGCAGAATGAGAATTTACAGTTCGCTCTAGACAGCTTCTCAGGCCAAATTAAGATCGGACATCCTAGCCATTATTTGTTGAATACTGAATTCAAATTGTTACCTAAAGAATTACAAAACAAAAAACCCCTCCGAGCACTAACAGTATTCATGGATGGGTCAGGGAAGTCCCATAAGTCAGTGGTGACTTGGAGGGACCCAGAGACTCAGGTGTGGGAATCAGATATTAAGGTAGTAGAAGGTTCCCCACAGGTGTCTGAGTTAGATGCTGTAGTGAGAGCTTTTGAGAGGTTTGAACAACTGTTTAATCTGGTAACAGATTTGGCATATGTAGCTGGAGCAGTGTCTAGAGCTGAACATGCAGTTGTAAAAGAGGTGCCAAATCAGGTCATCTTCGGGTTGCTCTCAAAAATTAGTACACCTGGTTTCTAACCGTGAGCATCCCTTTTATGTGGTACATGTGAGATCACACACAGATCTCCCAGGCTTTATTGCTGAGGGAAACTGCAGAGCAGACGCCTTGGCAGCCCCTGTACAACTAGGCGGCCAGCCGAGCATAGTTGGGCAGGCCAGGCTGAGCCATCAGCAGTTCCATCAGAATGCTCCGGGGCTGGTATGCCAGTTTAATCTGCGGCGTGACCAAGCCAGGGAAATTGTGGCCTCATGCTCCAGCTGTCAGGTGGCAGCTTTACCAACACTGGGAGTAGGTGTAAATCCCAGAGGTCTCCGCAGTTGTGAGGTGTGGCAAATGGATGTCACCAAGGTCCCTGAGTTCAGTAAGCTCAAGAATGTCCATGTAACTGTGGACACCTTCTCGGGGGCAGTTTTTGCTTCAGCACACATAGGGGAAAGGGCCACAGACGTCAGGAAACATCTTGTCCAGGCCTTTGCCACCTTAGGGGTCCCAGCCACGATTAAAACAGACAATGGTCCAGCCTATACTTCCAAGGTGTTCCGCAACTTCCTGCAATATTGGGGGGTTCAACATAAGACTGGGATTCCCCACTCCCCCACCGGCCAGGCCATAGTAGAGAGAACCCACCAGATGCTAAAGCAAGTCCTCCAAAAACAGCGAAAGGATGTGTGAGTGCTGTCACCGCACAAGAGGCTCTGCAAGGCATTGTTTACCATCAATTTTCTGAACTGTTCTTTTGACAGACCGGAACTGCCAGCCCTGAGACATTTCAAACAATATCAGGAGCTCCAGCCAGAGGAGCGGCCTCCAATGTTAGTGAGGGATCCGGACTCTAAAGAAATCCGGGGTCCATTTCCACTTTTGACTTGGGGACGGGGATACGCCTGCGTGTCCACGCCTTCAGGAGCCAGGTGGATCCCCAGGAGGCATGTTAAACCCTACACAGCAGAGCACTCAGTGAGTCGGAGTGATACGGTGCCAGTGGATGCAACCTGTGATCCCACCAACCTAGGGGTTGCATCCAATCGCAGACACCGCAAGGAAGGAAAAGATTCTACCTCTCCCTAACCAATACTTCTCTTACAACTACCTCAGCCCAATTATACCCCCAGTTCCTGTGTTTATAATAAAGTTGTTTCCCTAGTTTCCCTATCCCTGAACACCCTGAGAAGAATCAGCCCCAGTACCATCTCCAGGCCCTCTCCACCTGCATAGCAGTCACTGCAGTTGCAGCAGCAGAAGAAGCTGGGAGAAGAGGCCACCGCTCGAGAGACTGAATCAACACCACTGCTTTCTTTTTATATTTTATTAAGCGTGGAGATGTTGCATCCTGGAGTTTGGGTTTAGATTAGGGTTTTTAATTTATGTTAAAATAAGTGAAGTTCTGTAATCCCGCGCACCCCCCGTGTCGTTCCCCCCCCCCCGCGGTTTCTGGCCCCATGCTGCCTGCTGCCACAGCTGGGCTCCAAAGAGCGGCGTGCAGCCGGGAAGAATGAAAGCTAACGCTGCATTTTACAACAAAGTTTTATCCATAGATATGAGAATTAAGCACTCAAATCCTGCTTAACAAGAAATTAAGTCAGCTGTTGGCTTCTTATTGCTGCCCAGGGGGACATATAAGTCAGCATTAAATCTCGTGGGTTTGAAACCACCTGGTCTTAGCACTGCTGCTCTTCCTCTTTCATTTTCTCTGAATGACTGTGGCGGCTGCAACTGTGCATCATTAACGTAAAAATGGGTGTTGTTTTGGAGAAACACACAATCAAACCCACTGTGGCATTAGTAGAATTGTCCTCCAAAGAGTTCCTTGCTGAAACAGATTAAAGAACACCAAAAGAAAGGGTTAAACCAGCCACTGATAGACTTTATCAGGGCCAGAATGGATCACTTGCAATAGACAAATTTTTTTCCTAGTTATAACACAAAAATCCCCATCATCCTTTGTCATATCTGATCATCACTGCTGCCTCACCACTAAATATCAGCTCTAATCATCACTGCTGCCTCCCTGCTAAATAAAATGCTGCCTTCTGCCTGTTTGTTGAATCCTGAAAGATATTTCTTTTTCTTTCTACAGAAAGATACTTGAGCAGCACTACCCTCCTCTGCAGCTGACTCATCTGCAGTGAGATTTATCTGGAATACCTGCTCTCTACCCATGTGGTGGGAAGTTTTCTGGTAAAAAAAAGGAGAAAGCTGACACTTCAGCTGTATCAGAGCAGATTTTGTGGTAGACATGTTGTTTGGTATTCAAGTACTCCCAGTTTTTTGAGGCAGAGAGAGAATTCCAATTACCACAAGAACATGGCAGAAAATCTGCAGCCTCTTAACAAACTCAGTAATATTTATAGGTGCTACTCAGAATGCTTAAATTAAATCAAATTTTTTCTGCATGAAATTTTCTTTTAACTGACTATACAATATGTAATGCGGGCCAGGAGTATCTAAGAGTGTGTCTGACATTTAATACACAATTTTCCACTGCTTTCATAAGGTTACCGCTCCTCATGTCATTTCCTTTTTTTACATTATGGGGGTTTAGTATTCATGATGATGATAAAGTACCTAACCCAAGGCACTGCTAAGGGAAATTTTAATCAAAGGCCTTTCATTGATGAAAGGCTGGCTTGGTTAAGTGATCAATATCTACTGATGGAAAGAGTTTGGATGAAACATAGTTCTCTTTGCTTACAGAAAGGAAGTTGCTCTTAGAAATTATTAGAAACCTTGGCCAATTTTTAAGGGGGGTCTCACCTTAAATAGATTGGTTGAAATCATCATGCAGCCACTTTAAAAACTGAGCTGTACTATTCATTAAAACCTGAATATGAACAGTTTGTAGTCATCTGACAGTTTGGGAAAGAAAAATCCACAGCAAATGTAATCTGTGCACGACAGGCCTTATTCTCTATCTCAGAGCTGCCTTTTTTACTTCACTACACATTAGGCTGAAAGTATCAGTGGAAATCTACCAGGAACATGGGTTAGGAGGATGAGGAGCACTAATTAATGTAATTGTTTGACAGCATAACAGATTTGCCCCAGCAGCAAACGGGGATCTGGGATCCCACCCAGATGGGACAGGGAAGGATGGGCTGTAGAGGATCTTTAGTCCAGGCTGATTTGGAAGGAACATCCCTTCAGTCCCAACAAAAGGGATTTTTTACATCTTAATTACATGGACACAGGTTCCTAATCCTGCCCCTCTCAAGGTTGCCCATTCCAGAAATCCTATTGCTAAGCAAAATAAAAAAATGACTGGGTTTAGTTTTCAATTGTTGTCAGTTCAAGTCTTTTTCCAAATCGGGGTGTGGTGGATCAATCAATACATTTCAGAGCCTGTCAGAAATCAGTGACACAGAACTTTAATGGGTGTTGTTGTTCTTTCCTGTGCCCCTCCAAGCCCAGTCTATTTTTGGGTGGATCAGGGAAGTTCTAAGAGCAGGATTCCTATGAGTTTCAAGAACGTACAGTTTCTCCTTCACCTGATTTCTGCTGTCATGTGCACATTTGCATACATTACACATTCAATTAAACAGTTTTACAGAATTCACAGAATGACTAGGTTGGAAGAGACCTCAAAGATTCTCAAGTCCAACCCATGCCCTTTCTCCCTTTTTCCAAGAATTTTTATAATTTCTTCCTCAAAACAGATAATTCTTTCCCATCCTCCTCTTAAAAATACTGTCAATTCATATTAACACAGTGTGGTTTAATCTCTTTCAGGCTTTGTCCATGTCATTGATTGTTACTGTCCATGTCATTTCCCTAATCTGGAGTTTAAGAAGATTTTCCTTTCCCTGAGAAAATTAACTGTGGGAAAAGGTTTTGTTGCAGTAAAAACTCCCCTGGACTGGGGTCTACAACCAAAAGCACATCACCATTTGCAGAAATACAATTCCCTGGCTGGCACCAGCACATGGAGCAACCAGGGAAAAACCAAGTCAGCCCCAGAAAGATTTAAAGATCTGAGATGTGACCGAGCCAGGCCTTCCCTTGGGAGCTGAGATACTGCTCAGGTTTGGAGCTGGTTGTTGCACCCAACTCTAAAACTACGGTCCAACATCCTTTTATTTCAAATATTTTAAGGGTTGACAGGAGCACTTACAGTCAAAGGCTGATCTACCAGCCAAGTTATTTTACTGAGAGAAGTCCAAAGTTGCTGAAGCTGCATTTACTTTGCCAACAAATTATCTGAAGGAAGAAACCCTGGATATAATGTATTCTCTGGATAAATTTGCTGCAGGCAAAAATCTTTAGGCTTTCACAGCTGCCTTTCCCTTCACAGCAGCTCTTAAACCCATAGATTTGTGTAACTGCACGCTGTGGTCACAGGGAAGATGTTCTCCAGCCAGCTCACTCCCCAGGACTGATGGGCAGTCACGAGAGCGGCCACCCCTGGATCTCTACTGAGACGCCCCAGGTGGTGGTGCTTACAGGGGCTCGCAGCTCCCTGCAGCAGATGGCTGTGGTGTGGGTGACACAGCAGCAACCCAATACGAGGGACCAAGGCAAAGGAATAGAGAGGGATCACCTGTTTGAGTTCCAAGGAAGGTTTATTTCCCCAGAGGCGCCAGGGACAAGTGACAATAGCTGAGGGCAAAAAACTGCTTTTAAGGAGGGGTGGGAATAAAGGGAGGACACAACCTTTTACCAATAGGAAGGCATTAGCAGAGAAGTGCAAGGTAAGGTCTATCCAATAGAAGCCAACAAGGAGAAGGAGCAAAACTTGCAATCCAATCTTGCTTCGAGGAAGGGATGAAGGACAGGGAACATTCCAGAAGGGAACAAGGGAGGTACAAGGAGACTGACAGGTGGATTGACATACACTTGGCAGGAAAATCTTGGGGTAAACAACTCAGGACTGAACCATTAGGGAAGCCAAATAGAGTACATGGAATGAACCATTACAGACTTATAACAAGGAATATTTAAAACCTACTACAGAAGAACAAACTGTAAAATAACAGACTACCACGGATTTGAACAAGAGAAATAAGCAGTGTTGCTGTAGAAATCCGTAATTATTTGCTGCAGATTGCTCTTTTCTTTGCAATGGAGCCTGATCCTCTCCTCCTGGATTTTCAAGGCTACCTGGATTTTGAGATTTTCTCCCAAAACAAGGCTCTGCTCCTTGCCTTGCTGCAGCCTGGAGGGTCTGGCTGAGGCAGAGCTGAGCAGCAGTCACAGCTTCCACTTCACTTGTGGAAGACTGGGATTTGGGAGCATTGCTGCTTCATGGTAACAAGCTTTGCTTTTGAAGATTACTCAGCGGTTAAACCACAGGCTTTGCAAAACTCCTCAAGTTGCCAACTCAACAGTCCCTGCTGCCCCCTGAGCCCTGTTGTCCCTTTCTACTGTTTCACTTTTATAAAAATTAAGCCACTCCCAGCTCCATCCAAGGGAAAAGTCCTTGGGGTGAGAGAAAGTCAGGTCAGGGATGTATCTCTCACTTAACTTTGGAACAAGATTTTTTCCTTCAGGTCTGAAGATCCATAACTGCAGTGACCACATTTTGCTTTGCCCATCCCCTCTCCCTTGGCCAGTCAGCAGGACTCCACAAGGTGTGAGCTAGGCCTGAGCAGGTAGAAATTATCCTGGTTCCTTACTCCTTTATTTAGGGGGTTCCTGGCCAAATCCAGTTCAGGTAGGAGGTCTCAACAAGCATCTTCATCATGTGCTTTCCTGACCTTGATGTTTGGAGTCCTGAACATCTTCCCAGTCTGATGAGTTGGTGTCGGGAAATATCTATGAATGGAGAACAAAAAATTGGGATAATCATGAAAGTCTGCCTCCCTGGTAAGCCAGGCTGATCTGAGTTCACTGCTGTGCCTGGCTGCTAACCAGAAAAAATGTAATTCCCCACCACACCAGCACCCTGAGAGCATCTTTAACTAGCAATAAATCCATGAAAATGTAAAATGGGTACATTACTTTTCTCTCCTATGTGTCTCGTGGATATAATTTTACCAGTTTCCTGCAGCAAAACCTGCATTACAAAACCAGAGCAATTTGAGGTAAATGAATGGATCCAGTCCCTGCTTCACTGCAGAGACAGAAAAATTTTGCTTGGACTGTTTTCCATCCACAGAGATATTTACTCTAATATCCAAATGCTGCTTCCACAACTGCAGATGAAATTCAATCTTCTGCAGCACCAGGAAAGGAGACAGTCGTCCTGAGAAGATTTGTTGTCAAATGTGCTACCTTTGTGTGCAGGATGCATTCCCAGGATGTTGGGAATATTCACAGCTGGGAATAAAGAGAAATGTCTTATTTCAGATGGGAGTCATTGAACTCTTGCCTCTTGCAATGCTTTACAAACATCAGCAAAATCAAGATTAAGCCAAAGGGAATAATGCTGCAAGCAGAGCTGGGAGATGTTCTCTGTCTGAACAAAACAGCAGCTGTCCAGTTTTTGATGATGCACCCATCAGGATTGTTCTTTGGTCAAAAAAAACCCTAATTTTCTTATGGACTGCTGCTGCTTTCCATGGGCTTTGGGTGGTTTGCAGGCAGTGGGGAACACCTGAGGAGTCAGAGCTCCTTGTTTCCCACAGCCAGGCACTGCAGTCACACCAGCACAAGGGAATTCAGGGATCACCAGGACCTCTAATGAATTTGTTAAAGACAGGCTTCTCATTTGCACCAAATAATAAAGTTAATTTGAAACCTGGAAGAGTTTGTGCTGATATTCCACTCCCCTCCACACACCCTCTTTTAACACATTAGAAAGGTTTTAATAATTTCTCATTCTGTGCTTTTTTTCTTTTCCTAATGGAGTTACAGTGAAATTTATGCTGACCACAATTGACCAACTGGTTTTAAACACTTGGAATGGAGCTAAGTGCAAAGCAGCAACTTTGTTTAAAACAAAGACATTCCTAATATACCACATTACATGGAATAAATCAGTAAATTTTCAGCCTGAGTGAACACTCACAGAAACTACCCCTTCCAGTGCCTAAAGGGGCTTCGGGAGATCTGGAGAGGGGCTAGGGACAAGGGAATTAGAGAACAAGGAGCTTCCCACTGCCAGAGGGCAGAGATAGATAAGATGTTGGGAAGAAATTCCTTCCTGGGAGGATGGTGAGGGGCTGGGATGGAATTCCCAGAGAAGCTGTGGCTGCCCCTGGATCTCTGGAAGTGTCCAAGGCCAGGTTGGATGGGGCTTGGAGCAACCTGGGAGAGGGGGAGGTGTCCCTGTCCATGACATGGGGGTAGGAATAGATCATCCTGAAGGCTGTTTCCTACCCAAACCACTCCATGATTCATCTTATGATTCATCCTTTTCTTCCCATACTCCTGCACTATTTTTACCTCGATCTCAAATAAATGTCATATTTGTAAAATATACTGTAGCATATGGGGAGAAACAAATACAGGAACATATCCAAGGAGTAATCCAGCAGCAAGTGTCCCTTGTACCTTGCCAGGAGTCACCAGCACTGAATTTAAGGGCACCATGTTTGTCTGTGACAGGGTCATTATTCTGTCAGCAGACCAGCTCTGAGTCTTGATGAGAACCCAAAGCAGTGGAAGTTTTACAGCTGGCTCAGATACGTGGCACCAACAAAAAAAAGAAAAACCAAGAGGGCAGAGCAGGAGTTTATTTGGGATGTCTGGGGTCAATTTGGTGCCCATGGAAGTCATTATTAAATCCCTGTGTTTCAGGTTCCCCCCACTCCCCAGTCAAATTTTATTTCATGGGGGCTATTTATCTTAATATTGAGGAGTCTCTGATATTCCAGAGCTGGAGCTGCCTCCAGTGTTTTATGACATTTGTTATTTTCCTGCAAGGCACAAGAGAGATGAGTGATGAGTGTGATTTTTGCAGTTTCAAAATTTAAGCTTAACAAAACAAATAACAAAATTAAGGCAACTTTGCATTTCAGCATCAGTCCCCTGGATCTTTAACCCCCAAAACTAGAGCTCTGCTTAAAAATCAGAAGCTTCCAAGAGTTATTCTAGAAACTGCAACTCCTGCAAAGAAAGACAATGAAACAAGAGTATTTGAGTATAAATACGTGAGCAGTGAAAGCCCAGCAGGTTTGGGATGATGTGCACTCATATCCTAGTGTTGGGCCACAAATGGAAAATTCCAGCCTAAAGAGCAGAATACATTTTCTAGGCTAAAGGAGTGGGTTTCTGTGCTTATACCACACTCAGAAAATTAAAGTAATTCAAACCATGACACAGCAGAGGTGTCTTCAGTACAGACATCTTAAGAAGGGAGAAGAGGTGGCATCAAGGATGAAATGCTTTGGTGGCAGCTGTATGCCCTTCTGCCCTCAATGCAGGGAGCAGTAGGAGGTGTTTGTTCTTCCTCAGTGTGTGGAACTTGCACATCACAAACCCCAGATCCAGGTGGCCAAAAAACCCCAAATTCAAAGAGTTTTAGGGAATCAATCATAGGGGAAAATAAGCTGTATAAACTGAAACATTTACTTTAATTATACTAAAATTTTAATTTTTATTTCAGGCATGTTAACTTCTCTGCAGCCCAAGAAATTTGAAATAACCTTGTTCTTCTCCACTTTGAAACTATTCTATTGATTTTGCTGGCATTACTGTTTTAATGTGTCCAACCTGTCAATTTCCCTAGAAAACCTTCTTTCCAACACAAATGTTTGGATCCACTCTGCTGTCTGTGCTTTGACTTTTCAGCTCAGTGTAGTAGGAACTTCCCAGACTTGTCTGCCTTTAACAGCTCAATCCTACAGAAAGCAGTGAGTGCCAGGAAACCTTTTATCAGCATGGAAATAAGAATCCACTGTTTGATCAATGAGAGACAGCAGAAAAGCTTGGGAACCAGTTGAACACTAGCCTGAAGTGAAGGCTATGCTGCTGGTTGAAAGCATCCATTTAGTTTACAGGGGCCAAAAAAGAGATGCCCCAGCAGAAATGCTTTTGTTTGCCTTGTATAGAAGTGAAAGGAGGATGTTTTCCAGTGTCGCTGGTTTTCTTGCTGGCATTGAAATGGAGGAGCTGGCAGAGAAAAAAAAAAAAAAAAATAGCAACTGAAAATCAGGTAATCAGATCCATCTGCTTAGAATTAGTCCTGACTTCACGCAGTGCACTGTGGCAGTGGTGCTCCAAAGGGGAGTGGAAGTAGGGAATGAATTACAGCTCTTAGAACATTTTCAGCTCAATGAAATATGGAAAGTGAATTCCTATGCAGTGATGTGCTTGTTTGAACAGTTTTTGTCAAACAGAAGCTTCTGTCCAGAGCCTTTTGGGTTTGTATTTCTGGACCTGGAGTAAGGGCAAGGCTCAGCCTGCATGGGAACATTGGTGCAGTCCCAAAGTCGGAGGATTGATGTGTTTCTCTTTTGGAGAGAGCTTTTCCTTCTGCTCTTATGTGGGGTGAAGATGAAATCTGGAAGTTCAGTGGTTATAACAAAGGGGATTTACCCTCCCTCAGTAGGAAAGGGCTCTTGGAAGAGGCTGCCCAGGGAAGTTTGGAGTCCCCATCCCTGGAGGTATCCAAGCAAGGCCTAGATGTGGCACTCCACACTCTGGGCTGGCAACAAGGTGGGGTTTGGTCACAGGTTTGACTCAATGGTCCCAGAGGTCTTTTCAACCCTCAATGATTCTGTGATTATGATATTTTACCAGAGGTCAGGAAGGGCACACTGGCCAATTTGAGGTCTCTAAAGAGAGAATTCCTGCTTCTCCTGCTATTCCTTAGCAATGGCCAGGTGCCAACGCAAAGCTTTCAATAATCCAGAACATTCCTTTAGGACAAAGGAAGCTGATGGAAGGCAGCACAAGTAGTGGGTAACTTCCCTCCTGTGAGAGATGGCACTGCACTAATGGATTTTCTCTGGCACTGACTGACTGATGAGTAATCTCGCTCCAGTGAGAGCTTTCCTAGCTGAATTTCCCTGAATGGAACATAAGGATGCTGCCCATCTTTCCAGTTCAATGACTGATTCCTTTCTTAAGGGCTTCCTGATTCTCTTCCTTGTCTCTGAAGTGTCTTACATTAACTTTCATTCAGGCTTGGAATTGCAAAGAGAATTGTATTTGCTGCCTGGTGTTCCATATTTTGATTTTTTAAAAAATTCTTTCCTCCAGACCATGCATCACTGCAGACACCCAGTTTCTGATAGGATTGCTGCACTTCTGGCCAGCTTTGATGACTTGGGACTTTTCTGTCTTGGCATGCTCAGTGGGAAGGAAAAATGCACTGAACAACAATTGATTTCTGGTTCCTCCATCACCAAAACGTTTAAAACTCACTTCACTGAGACAGTCTCCCTCATCATACTGAAATAAAGGAGAAAAATACAGTTATGCAGCTCTTTTCATTTGAAATCAAATTATTTGACATGAGTTTTATGTTTCCCAGGGCAATACTACTTGGTCAGTGCTCACACTGGCAAATCAGCATGACTCTTTTTATATTTTTATATGAGTATTGGTTTTATAAGGAAGTTCAGATGCAGAAAAACACATGGAGAGATATCACAGGTTCTTTATCTGATTAAGTGAATTAATGAACAGGCTTATTAATTAATTAATTAATTAATTTGTTTATTTAACTGCTTCTACTTTCTCCCCTGTATCTCTTTGCTAAAATAAGTCAGTGTTTGAGCTCCAGCTTTTGGAGATAAGGTTTAGAAAATGTGTGTCCCTAGACACTGGGAACTCTAGTGTAGGTGTAGTAGTAGTAGTAGTAGTAGTAGTAGTAGTCATCATCGTAGTAGTAGTAGCAGCAGCATCAGTGGTAGTATTAATCCTAAGCAAACCAGGCTCAAATGTTAGGCAAGAGGGACATTTTTCATCTCCTCAGCCTGATCAACCAACAGTCAAATAAGCAGCAAAAGGAGCAACACTCCCTAGACAGGCTCAGAAAATCCACACAGACACTTTGTAAACTCAAACCTCTGCTGGTTCACTGTCCTTGGCAAGGGATTTTTTTTGCTTATGAGACAAGAACTTAAATAAGTCAGCAGTTAGTCCTTTCCTTCAGGTACTTAGTACTGTGTCTAGAACCAGGCATTAAAAATAAGATATGTGACCACTTGCTTCCCCTCCTTGTGTCGCACTGACTTTAGGACAAGGTTTAATTGCAAAACCCAGCACTTGAGATGGGTTTCTCTCAAGCTGAGTCACAGGAATTCTGTGTATTGTTTGTCTGAATAATTTTTCGAAAGAAAGTCTTTGGTTTGGGTCCATTCTTTGGTATATAAAGACTAAAACACTGACTCCAGCCAGACTGGGAGCATTGGTGGGGACAGTTTTAAGGTACAGAACAGCCTGAGAAATCCAAATTTCCACATGTGTGGGTTTTGAAGCTTCAGGGAAGGAGGATTTTCTGACACATGCATATGATTAGGATTCGTCTGCCTTTGAAGTGGCCCTCTCTAGTGACCAGCATAAACCAGGGAAAAGGCTCCAACCCAACAGCTATAAAGACTCTTGGTATTTTGGTCATCTTTCCAAAAGTGATCAAGAGTACCTAACTCAAAGCCCAGTCCTGTGTGAACATCATCAACCATATGTCAGTTCACAAAGGAACACGGAACATCTCTACAAATCATTTTGCCACATGCCCAAACCAGCTCCTCACTGCACTAAAACTCAAGAGACCACTTTATTTAAAAAAAAAAAAACCCAAAAAACCAAAAAACCAAAAAACCAAAAAAAAAAAAAAAAAAAAAAAAACAAAACCAAAACAAAACCCTATAAGGGCTGTGAAAAATACCCTAGGCCATGGGGAGAAAGTAAAAGGTATCAAGGGAATTACTGACATCTTACAACTCTAAAATAAGGAGGCATTTATTGAACAATGACAACCATGCAATGCTAAGAAAAAGTGTTTTCATTAACAATAAATTCTGACTATCTTAAAACACGGGCGATATAAATGTCAGCTGGGGAACTGGAAACAGAACCCGGGAGGCTGACTTTCCAATGCCAGGAAATCAGAACCTGAACACTACTGGCCCAGCCATGAAACCCTCTGTTCCTCTAGACAGAAACCCATCATACACGTGGAATAGTCTGCAATGCTTTTCTCATTTTCAATTAGTATTTATAACTATCCTCACAGAGAAGAATTCCCTCCCAATATCCCATCTCTCCCTGCCCTCCAGCAGGGAGAAGCCATTCCCTGTGTCCCGTCCCTCCTTGTCCCCAGTCCCTCTCCAGCTCTCCTGGAGCCCCTTTAGGCCCTGGAAGGGGCTCTGAGCTCTCCCTGGATCTTTCTCTTCTCCAGGTGAACACCCCCAGCTCTCCCAGCTTGGCTCCAGTTCTTGAAGCATCTCTCTGGCCTCCTCTGGACTCTCTCCAGCAGCTCCATATCCTCCTGATGTTGGACCCCAGATCTGGAGGCAGCTCTGCAGGTGACGTCTCACCTGAGTGGGGTAGAGCAGGAGAATCCCTTCCCCTGGTAGTGGTCAATTAAGGTCTTTAACATGTAAAACCATTTTGCTTTGCAAATCTCATTACCCTCCTTGCCTGTTTGGTGTTTTCAGTAGAGTTTTAAAGACAGTCCCAAGCAGTTGGGAGGTATTGCTTGGGTTTTTTGAACTTTTTGTTGTCTCTTTGTTTTTCATGAGATGCTAATTTGTGGTAATTGCATTCTGCAGCCATGAGAGCCTGGCTCAGAGGAAGGGAATTATTGGTGTGTATATTTTAGTAATAACCATCAGAGAGCCAGGAAAAAAAAAAGAGACAGAAGAAAACATATAATTAAAATGCTCACATCCTTTGGAAGAAAGCTCCAGCTTGTTCCTTTATGGGAATAAAAAATCTGTCTGGTGTCTCTCAAGCACCTATGTTTACTGGCATCCCATCAAATATACAAACTGTGTACATTTCTACAGACAGCCTTAATATAGGTCCATTAGTGCAAATTAAAGAAGAAATGGGCAACAGTTTTGGCTGCAGTACAAGGTGCATGGAAGCTGCTAACTCCTTTCATGATTTGAGGTTCTTGAGAGAAAGACCCATCAGGTGAGAAATAATAAAGCCCGGCTCTTTGTTGGTGTTATGGCAATACCTTATATCTTAATTAGGAACAAAGAGTGCTCTGTTCTGTTCAGGGCTGGGCTAAAAGGGATTGTGCTTAAGACACAACAGAGCAGATGGGTGAAGGAGCAGAGGGTGCAGCAGGAGACAGGAATGACATGGCTCATCCTCTGTCTGGCCAAACCTGTCAGCTGAGGAGGAGGCTGCCAGGGTGGCAGGTTGACCTGGGAAAGGTTAAAGTAGCAGGTCCAGGTCTTGCACAGGTATGATGTTGATTGTCTGGTCTTCTGTAGATTTGTGGGTTTGTTCTACAAATATGTCTTCTTTTGGAACAACCTGTGCTTCCTGCTGTGTGACAGGCTCCTAAATTAGCCTGATTTGTCCTGGCATGACAGTGTCTATACATGAGAAAGACAGGGCACAGTGAACTCAGCAGACACGTTTCTGGAGCTCCAGCTGCTGACTCTGACTTTGGGGGGCTTAGGATCTCCTCCCTGCCCACGATAGTGCTGGTCCCTGGGACACACAGCCAAGAGGACTCTGCTGCCACATTCCTTTCCAGGCTGCTGACTTCTGCTGTCATCAGCATGGGCCCCTTTCCTTCCAAGGGGATCTCAAACAAGATGTGGTGATAAGCAAATAATGGGTAAAGATGTGCCTATGGAAAGACTGATACATCACTAAAAGCATGTTCTTTCCCATCCTTTCCCTAAACAATTTTTTTTCTAACAGTTGCTGCCCGGGGATGGCAGTGGGTGACACGAGCTCTGCATTTATAGCCCCAAGTACCACAGCTCCTTGGAGATGAGAGGCTCCATCTATCAAACATACCATCATTATGGGCTGAGCTGTCTCGAGGGTTATTTAAACACAAGCTGCAGTTGGAGCACAGGAGGGAGGTGGAGGCTCAGCAGAGATGACAGAATTATACACAAAGTCATACGGCAAGAGAGGTCTGAGCCTGGACAATCAGCCAAAACAGGGCACAACACACTCACAGTGGCTTCCAGCCCCTCTGGAATAAGAATAAAGATGGAATTTCTTCCCTGGATTTTTCAGAACCATGTTTCCCTAAGAGATTTACTGCACTGTGTGCCCTGGATGGCAAGGAATTCTTACAGGCCTGTGGTGAGTGCTGAGGCACAGGACCAGACCTCAATCTAGCTCAGATCCAGGAAAGATAAAGCAGAATTCTGGGTTTATTTCTGTTATATGGATTGTGAACTCCACTGCCCAAAGAGCTGGATGTGCCACACAGGACACACAGTCAGAGCTCCGGCCCTAAGTGGGGGGTCTTGCCAAAAGTCAGAATGGGAAAGAGAGATGAAGGGAGATGCTTTGGTGATGAAATCAAGTCAGTGGGATGAAGGAGGTGTTCCAGTGCATTGGATCTTGTGGCTTCTCACAGGTGGGCAGACAGCAGATAAAAGAGTGAAGGAAGGATTTAAATGAGTCCAGGAAGGCATGATTTAGGCACATCTTCAATTTCCCAACTATTTTACATATTAAAGATGAATGTTGAGCTAAAGCTCAGAAAAGAACTCTCACCCAAGGGAAGCAGCAGTGCCAGGATGGGAAAGGATGCAGCAAGACATAGGAGGGATAAAAACTAGGGCAAGCAATCATCTCTGTGTAGATTTATTTCAGCACTAGGTAAAATCAGTCTTTCTGAGGCTACAAAAGAGCCCTGTCCTCCATATATGGTCAGATTTTATCAGATTATCCAGGTAATAAATCAAACCAGGAAATTCATTGTGAGTTACATAGAAATAAACATTTAACATCTCCTCTCAGACCTGCAGCTGTACACAAAATCCAGTGGCTCAAATTTTCATCTGTGGAGAATTAAGAAGGTACCTTGAAGTTTTAATGAGGCTGCCTTGATTTATGCAAAATCATGGATCTTGTTCAGCCAACCTGTGCTTAAGTGATTTAGGAACATGGTGAAAAAGTCCCTATGAACCCCAAGATGAAGAAACCTCTAATACTTGGACATCTTATAATTAAGTGTGAGATCAAAGACAGATCTACCTGGTTTGAAAATTTCAGTCTTTTTTTATTTCCAACACTTTTTTTAATCCCCATATTGAATGCTCACTCAATCCCTATGCTATGTTGGGTTTTTTCCTTTTTAAACATTCAGAATTTTCCAGTTTATCTTCAATTCAGTCATGCTAAAAGTTTCAGGCTGTCCTAGTCCTAAAAGACAGTGGAATGAGTCCAGCTTCAAGTTAAATAGACAACATTTAACATCTCTTGCCTTTGGGTTGGGTCTTCTTTCTTATCCAAGCAGAAGTTGAACCCTCGCTAAAATCTGAGGGATGATTCATCAAAATAACCCTTTTCACTTCTTTCTGGGCAACTAAATAGTCATTTCAAGGCCTGGAGCACCTCAGAGAATTTCTTCCACTGCTGGTCCAGCTGTCTGCATGGTCTGGCACTGAGCTGAGCAGATTACCAACGACACTTCATCAAATGCCTTCAGACACACAAACAATGCAATTCAGGCCTTTTGATGAGATATTTGTAATGAAAACAAAATTGCTGCCCAAAACTCAGGGTTTAAGGTTCTGATTTTAACATTTTTTAGCTCAGAAACAGCTGAGCAGCTGTGGATTGCCAGGAGCTCTCTCTAGGGACACTCTTGTGCTGATGAGTATAAATAACAACACAGAAAGCACAGGATCTGGCTTGTGGATGCTAACTGGGCAGAGTCAGGTACAAACGTTACTTAGAAGGATTGAAATCCAAATGAATAAGAGAAAGAGGACAAAAGCATTATTTCCTCCATGTCACAGATAAAGATACACCCAGAAATGGACTTGCCAAAGATCAAAGATGGAACGAGAAGCTCATCCAGGACTTTGTTCCTTCCTTACACAACTCAGAGACCTGCTTCTGTCTGGAAAATCATTTTGGGTGGCACAAAACTTTGGGTTGGAATTAGATGACTTTAAATGTCCCTTCCAACCCAAACCATTCAGTGACATTGTGAACACCAGGGGACAGTTCATCCTTTCTCAATAGAGGATGAAAACTGAGTAAAACTCTGTCATGGATCCTTGCCTAATATGTTCTTACAAAATTCCAGTGGTAGATACTCAGAACTCCATGGACAAGCTTTCATCTGTCTTTAGAGGTGCAAACTTTGAGATTAAATAGCTCCTCCTTTTGTTTTATAGACTTGCATCCCTCTCACTGCTTTCTCCCAAACTTTGATTAATCCAAAACTTTCACACTGGACACAGACAATTCCAGCACGTCTTGCCAGAGCCAAGCACAAAGATTGCTTCACTAAGGTTGATGTGATACTAATCCTGCCCTGTCCGTCCCTGCCTGGGGACACTCTGCACTGTGCTTAATGACCCTCCTGACCCTCTTGGTGGTCTCCAGATGTATGAGCTCTTCACTGCCATAAATTCATTTTTCTCTGAGGATTTTTAGGACAAAATCTGCTGTCCCTTCCTTCTGCTTCCCTCCACTCTGGAGCGATGTCCCCTAACAAGGGTATTGCTCAAAGATGAGCTGATATATTGAGTATACTAATGACTAAAGCCATTAATAGAAATGTATTTATTTCCATGGTGCATTTAAGAGCCTGAAATAAGCCACCAGGTCTATGTACCAGTAGAAACAAAACAGAGTGGGGTTCAGCTCCTTTCCCTCCCCTCAGTCATGTTGACTCATTTCCCAATGAATCGATGGAAACAGAGTTGTCTCATCTGAAGACAGGCATCTAAAATAAACCTGCTGAATCACAGCCTTTAAGCATTTTTAGTAATTCAGGATTCCCTTCATCCATTTAGGGTTTGCTCTCTTCCAGCACCCTTTGTTACTCAGGGAAGGACAAGACCTCCAAGCAGCCTCCAAAAACCATGTGGCTTCTGTAGATATACAACAGAATAGGCACTGCATGTGGCAAGAAAACTGTGGAGAAAGCGCAGTTGAGCATTTAGAAAGCACCTCATTTTTGCAGTTTGCAAATTCCTCAAAATCAGTTTGAATTATTTTCTTTTTATTTTTTCCCCCTCCTCACTTTGCCATTTTTTCTCATGGGATTTTTTACTCTCAGCAGCAAATGATGGTGTAGGTGGAGCTGCTACAAGAGTAACTACACTGTCCCAAACTCTTTGCCCAACCTGCACAAATTGCACATTCCTGGGAGCTGCTTTTAAAATTTTTCCTCCAGTAGCAATGGCTATCCCAGAAGCAAGCAGGCACTCTGAATTTCTTGGACCAGTAATCAGAGCTGCTTTCAGTACTCTCCTGGTTGAATCTGAGCATCACTCAAATTTGCCTCTGTCTGTGAAACTCTTGAACCCAAAACCACAAACTTTCCTCTCAAAGTTACTGCCCAGGAGGAGGAGGTGGAGAGTCTGTCATGCAAGAACAGGCACATAGTTCATCTGCTTCCTTGTGGCTACAGGGTTTGTTGGCCTTTGGCTATGAAATACCACTCTGTGTCCCCTTCACTTCAGGACATCGCTTTTGTATCTGTTCTTCACTGGGGACTTCGGACGCTTTTTTTTTTTTTTTTTAACTGCAATTAAAAGCTATGTTAAAAATCAACCCCCCTTCAACAGCATATTCTGCTGGAGGAATTTCCTCCTTAAACCCCCATCTCCAGTCATCTGTGCTTTGTCTCACCATGCAGAATCCCCAGGCAGTGTGTCCTGCCTTCATCTCCTTGTTCCATTTGTCCTGCAGAAAATTCTCTTTTTAGATACCAAAAATTTTGTATTAACTCATGAACAGGAGTTTGTTATCTGCCTTCCACTCTCTGTTCTCTGCAGGAGTTTGAGTGGAAAAAAAAAAAAAAAAAAAAAGAAAAGAAGATTTAAAACCACACTTGCCACACTTGAGGGTGCTCTTTCTGTCTGGGCAATACGGGAGTGGCAGTGAATTACGGTAATGGTAAGACTACTGCTCTGCTACATAGCAGAGCAGCAAAGTTCCTGCTGCTCCTTGCCAGTGTGGAGCTGAGCTCTGAACGGGCACGGATCCCTCCAGGGAGCCTGGAGCCAGCCCCTCACAGCCACGGCATACAGGGACTCAGCCCCACTGCCAGCTGCTGAAATACCAGTGGGGCAATAAAGGGAGCAAAGCAGAGGATTTCCAGGCACGGAGCCCCATCCCTGCATGAAAGAGGAGCCTGCTGTGCTGAGAATCTCCTT
This sequence comes from Vidua macroura, assembly GCF_024509145.1. NCBI lineage: Eukaryota > Metazoa > Chordata > Aves > Passeriformes > Viduidae > Vidua > Vidua macroura. Next base: position 2,913,965 of record NC_071598.1, on the reverse strand, counting down.
TCCAGGTACTCACAGGAGCTGTGCTGCCTTCTGGAGACCGAAGAGGTGGGTGTGGGGCAGGCACAGCAGCTTGGGGTCTGCTCTTCTCAGCATCAGCTATCTCCACAGGCTGGGCATTATTTGGTAATGACCACAAGTATAATGCTCAGAGATGCTCGATGCAACACTCATTTTTCATGTATGTGCTTAGATAATCTGTCCTTTTCTTCCTTGGGATTATTCCTCAACTTGTTCCATCTGGTGGGAAAGAAAATAAGATCCAATTTCATTTTAGTGTATGGAAGTAAAATTCCCACAGTGTGATACCTATCCATCTCCCCCTTCCCCCCTCCTCCCTGCCTGTGAACTGGGAATTTTGGGGCTTCTGAGTTTGAAATGCTTTTGCCTGCAGGAAAGTTCAGCGTGAAGGTTTGGAAATGGGACAGTTGTTTATGCTTAAAGTGTGATCTGAGGGACTCATCCCAAAGGACATTTACAGAGTCCTTCCTCATCTGGGGTTTTACAGCCACAGTCTTAGTGGTGGTTTTTCACCTCTGATTAATATTTGGGATGGAAATTCTATATGCACATGAAGGTGTTGGGGAAGGTTTTGCAGCTTCCACTTGCAGCTCTCCTCTCCATGTCCCCCAGGTCTCGGTTCCCAGGCTAATCCTCACTTTTCCATCTGAGGTACCTTTTCTCCATATTTAGTCAGCAAAGGCTGAGCTTGGCTTCCAGATACTCTGAAATGTTGTGTCACTCACTAGGAGGCTTCCTCCTTGCAACGTCTTCTGCTTGGTTTGGAGTTGCTTTTCTTCATAGATTTTCAAAATGGGCAGCTCAGCTGGACTAACACTTTAGTGGGGAAAGGTCTCGCTTAATACAGAAACCTGAGATTAAATTCTGGGCTTCTAAATCTCCTGCACAGTTTGTATAGTCCTGAATTGTGCCCTGCAGGCTTCTGTCTTTCCTAGAACTGGTCTCTGCAGGTGAGCTAATAATTAGGATTGATGCCTAGCCCTATAAAGAAGGGAAAATTCAGGCAGGAAAACCCACTTGGATCTCTCAGTTGCTGTTAAACAGTGCTAGCCTGGAAAAGGTTGGTTCCACTGGCTGGAGCCAGCCTGAGGAAAGTGCCCTAAAATAGCCTCCTGCTCTATTCTTATATGGGAACCCTAGCAGCGAGTGTGGCTTCTGGGAATTGTATTGTTCATGATTTTGTCTTCTCTAGGGGGGTGAGGATCTGCAGAGAGCACAAGAGCATGGCCCTGTGCACATGGCAAACTCCACTCTCCCCCTCAGAGCAAGCCAGGAGCAGATGTATATGAGCTTTAATTTGCAGCCCAGGACCTCGACTGATGAGTGCTCCACATATGGAAAGCTCTGACTGACAGCCTAAACCCTGAGGATGGGGAGTGATGGGTATCTCAAACAAAATTGCTGAGCAGACACAGCAGCAACCTCCATCCAGTCAGGTTTCTAAGCCAATTTTAAGGCAGAATCAGGACTAACACAAGGCAATTAAAAGCATCAGTGATTTCCTCTCAGAAGAAGCTAAATTTGAGACCCTTTGGAATATTTACTTAAATACAGAACCTTCCCCAAAAGACAGAAATTATTTTAACCTGCAGCTCCAGTATTTCTTATCATATGACCCTGAAAAGTAGGACAAACAACCTCAGGTTTATGTAGCCCCACTTGTGCACCCCAAGGAAAATGCAGAAGAAGTTAAATTTGACTTGGAACTGGTGAGTATCAACCATGTTATTCTGCTGAAAGCTTAGGAGCAAAGGTAGGTTTTCTGATATGTTTCTGGATCTTTCTCATTGCTGCTGGTGCTGCAGTCCTAAAATATTCTTCTAAAACTCTTTTCCCCAGCAAGGCTAAGCAAATGTTGCCTCTAGGACCTTCCTGATCTTGTCACCGTTCCTGCCTGGAAAGGGGGTGAAGTTCAGCAGCCTCACATGGACATTACCAGCCATGGCTCTCCTCCCTGGAAACTCCTCTGAGTGCTCCAACTGCACCCACTCTGTGGAGTCTGTGAACATTTCCAAGGCCATCTTACTGGGTGTTATTCTAGGGGGGCTGATTGTTTTTGGGGTTTTGGGTAATATCCTGGTTATCCTGTCCGTAGCCTGCCACAGACACCTACAGAGTGTCACCCACTATTACATCATCAACCTGGCTGTAGCTGATCTCCTCCTGACTTCTACTGTCCTGCCCTTCTCAGCTACCATGGAGATTTTGGGCTACTGGGTCTTTGGGAGGATCTTCTGCAACATCTGGGCAGCTGTTGACGTGCTTTGCTGCACTGCTTCCATCATGAGCCTCTGCATCATCTCCATTGACCGATACATCGGGGTGAGCTACCCACTGAGGTACCCCAGCATAGTGACAGAGAGGAGGGGCCTCCTGGCCCTGCTCTGTGTCTGGGCACTGTCCCTGGTCATCTCTATTGGGCCCCTTTTTGGCTGGAAGGAGCCAGCCCCTGAGGATGAGACTATCTGCCAGATCACCGAGGAGCCTGGTTACGTCTTGTTCTCGGCTCTGGGCTCCTTCTACCTCCCCCTGATCATCATCTTGGTGATGTACTGCCGGGTCTATGTGGTGGCCAAAAGGGAAAACAAAGGCCTGACCTCTGGGCTGAAGACAGAGAAATCCCGTTCCGAGGAGGTGACCCTCCGCATCCACCGCAAAAACATACCTGGTGCAAGCAGCTCTGCACCCAACCCTAAGAGCAAGCACCACTTCTCTGTGCGCCTGCTCAAGTTCTCCAGGGAAAAGAAAGCTGCCAAGACCCTGGGAATAGTTGTGGGATGCTTTGTCCTCTGCTGGCTCCCATTTTTTGTAGTAATGCCTCTTGGTAAGTAGAGCCAACCCCTGTGTGTCTTCCAGCACCTTCTGGGCAGGGAGGGCTGTGTTTGTGGCTGGGTGTGGTAATGCTGATCAGAAAAGCTCTGAGGGAACAATTTTGTACTGCAAAGCTGTCAAAAAAACAAAGCACTCACCACCACAAAGCAGGGACCATGAAAAAAAACACAAGTCTTAAATTAAACTAAATCTGGTCCCTGGTGATGAGAAGCAAAATTCTGAAAACAAGGGAAGCAATCTTGTACTTTTTCCACATAGAAAATCCTCTTTTGTGAACTAGAGCAGATATTTGTGACCATCTCTGCTACAGGAATAGGATCTTTAGGGGTTTGTGTGTTTATGTTTGCAGCCAGGCAACTTAAGGTTGTAAAAGGTCAGGGTATAAATACATTCAGGGTTGAAGTAGCTGTTCACAGATCTCCTCGAGTGCTCAGCATTGATGATTCCCATTCTAAGGAAAAAAATATCCGCTTCCTAAGAGGAAATTTATCCTGTGCAATACCATAACTCCAAACAAAGTTAATCTTTTAATCCAATTTTTCATATTACCAGTCAGGAGACAGCAGTGAGGGTCCTTCCAACTAATTTTATACTGTTCTGGATTCCATCTTTTCTGGGAACCCGTTGAGCCCACTGGCCAAACACTGTCTCAGCCACCAGGCTGGAGATGAATATTTATTCTCCAGTTGTCATTCCAAACAGGAGCAAAGCTGGGAATTTGTTCTGCTTTGCTGGAATATGAAGAAGTAATTAGAATTTTAATTAAACCTTGCTCAGTTACCTTTGATGCAGTTGCAGGATGGAAAAGCAGAATACCAATTCCATACCTATAGCTGAGGGTGAGGGACATGGCTCATCACACTGAGTTGGGCCCTGCCATTAAATATTGGGTTTTTCAAACATTGAAACTAAAATCTGTGACTTGTTCAATTTCAGGGCTTTTCTTATGGAAAGGGCTTATGCTGTACAGGAAAAATAAAGTAAGAGATTTTATGGAAGCTTTAGTTAGTAAGACAACAATATGGACAATTCAGAAAAGGTAAAACAGCCTAACATGAAAAGAAAGATTTTCGGGGTTTATTTTCCTTTTTTTTTTTTTTTAATTCTGATTTTTCAAATGTATAAATAACTGTTCTTTTTCAATTAACCTCTACTGGTTTTACCAAGATTTATCAAGACACACAAAAACCTTTTGCTAATGTGAAAAAATCCAAAAATTCAGATTTTTTTCCACTTGGTCAATACTGGGAAGGCTGGATTGGAACTGTTTCCTAAGAAGAAGCCCCTGAGAGACTGGCTCGTGCTGGCCAGGATGTCAGCATGCTGGAATGCTGCTTGCCAAGATGACTGAAGCATACTCAAAAAGGGTTTGAGAGAATGCATTAAACACACTTTTCATCTGCAAATGTGGTTGCCCACACTGAGCTGTTAATTAATTTGCTTTGCATTTAAGAAACCTTCTGGGCTCCAGAATGGCTATGTATCCTTCTTTGATCCCTTGTAAGGAAACTCTGGAGGTATTTTTTCTATTTTTTGGGGGGTTACTGGGTCATTTTTAAAGCATATATTATAGAGATTTCAAAACCTACATGCTGCTTTTGTTTAAGGACAAAAAAACTGTTTAAACAGATGAGTGGCACTAAAAAAGTCCGCAAAAAAGCCAAGGACTCATCTTGATGCAGGGCACTTTCCAAAAGATAACAATCACTTTCAAATCTGTCCTGCAGCCAGGCCCAATTTAGATATGGAAGGGAAGTGATCCTGACAGGGTCTTGGGGTCCTGTTACTGACTTTCCTGTAACTGACTTTCCAGATGTATAAAATTCTCCTTGTTGAAATCCTGGTGGAGTTTCATAGCATACATGGCTAGGCAACCAGAACTTGACCAGCTCTGCAGCTTTGTGGCCATGGGACAGACCAAACCATGGTCCCATCAACCAATTCTGGAGGGGTTTGACAATGTGGAGGTGCCATGCAGGGACATCATTTATAGGTGGACTTGGATGTTTGGACTCAATGATCCAAGAGATCTTTTCCAACGTAAATGCCTATAATTCCATGAGTCCATCAGCCAGACCACTCCTGATGCAGATAGCCCACAAGACAGACATCCTTTAACTGCTACAGAAACCTCTTCAGACTCATCATTCCATGCAGCACAACTTCCCCAAGCCTAGATTAATTTCACTGTGATCTACACCTTCAAGATTTCCACATCCATTAACATCCACTGTACCAGCCAAGAACTGCATCCACGCAAGAAACACTAGGTTTACAGAAGTGTATCATAAAGTAGGATGGAACCTTTGTGATGTAGGTATGGGAAGGGCAAGAGGGATAGAAGGATATTGAGAAAGGCACAATATCCATGTTGGCTGATACTGCTGAAAATAACTGGAGAAACAACTGGAGTATCCCTGCCATAAGAAATTATTTTAATTGAAACTGGGGTGTAAAGGTACCAGTTGCAGTCTGTGTAATGAATGTTTTTTCTCTTAGTATATTGGATTAAGTTTCATTCCAAAGGTTCTGTGCAAAATCCTTCAGCCCAATAATCTAACACACCTTTTCTCACTTGGCTTGAAGTTTGTGGAAAAAACCCAGGAAATTATAATTCTGTTGCTGAAAAACAAATGAGGCCAATATTTGCTTTTCAAAACTTCTGTAACACACTTGGTTTCCACTGGTAGAAGTCAAGTTTTCATTCCTGTGAGCAGAACCAAGCAGAGCTGGCATCAATGACAGCTTCAACTGACAGTTCAGTGACCACCAGACAAACACAAAACAACAAAACAGAGACAGGAAAGAGCAGCTTTGAGCCTGTCTGCATCTCTCAGAGAGGGCTATGGAGAAGAGCCTGAGCTTATCTGCAGCTCCTGGGCCAAGGGGCAGGGGGTTTGTGGGGAGAGGCTCAGATGCAGCTTCATCTGGGTAATCAGGGCTTGTTGGGCTCTGGCATTCCCAATCACAACCTGCATTTCTGGCTTTTTGTTCTTCTCTTGCAATTTCTAGAAAGGGATATAGGATACATGTAGATAGAGGGATAGATATAGAAAGACTCAGAGCTGGAAGAGCCCAGAAATCAGTGAAAGCCCCCAGTGACGGAAAGTTTTCATGTTACAAGACCTTGTCCTGTAACTGGAAGACATGTATATATTGTTCTAGGAGTTCTTCAAAAAGTTTCTTTTCTGCAAGATAAAAGACAGTGCTTAGAGGTAGTTTTGAGGTGAAACATGCACAGAACTGATGGAAAAAAGGGTTGGGGGTGTTGCAAAAATGGTCCTCGCCTGGGACTGATGATTTATCTTAACAAACCCTCAGAAGAGAACAAGTTCCCAGAGCTTTGCTTGTGGTCTGTTTTCTGTGGATCAACTTGTAGGTGTTGCTTTCTGAAGCTGGAAGAAATAAAAAGGGAAGTCTGAGCTAGGAGGCCACAGGGGGAAAAAATCCTTAACTGTGCAAGGGAGAGGAAGTGTTTTAGCATTTGTCAATAATTCTCATGATTAAGAAAGTAAGAAAGGATTCTGCTGGAGGGTGTTTGCATTTGTGGTCGAGGAGTAAATTAGTCTTGTGAACTGACACAAACACTGTCAAGGGAATCCTCTAATACTGTCTGCAGATGGTTTCTATTTACTGTTTTGTGGTAATTTTTTAAAAATGGAGTCAAAGCGAACCACTCTACTTTCATTAGACATAAAAAAATAAAGTGCATTTTTCCGTCTCTGCTGTTGACACAACATGACCTCTCAGAGGGTCAAAAGACTCAGAGTCAAAAGACACACACCAACACAGACTCCCCACATTAATATTTCAGTGTTCTCTCAGTGAGAAAGAGAGAAAAAAAAAGATATAAAAGTGGGAAAAAACCCTCAGAATAAAGCCCCAGCTCTTTCTCTGGATCCCAACTCAGGGAGAGGAAGGATGCTTGCACTCCTTGAGTCATGGAGCACAATTGTGTGTCTGAGTTAAACCTTTGAATGGGGAGAATTTCAGCCATGAAGATAAACAGACAAGACATTTCCATGGCAAGGGTTTTTTTAGGTTTTTTGCTGATCACAAGGGGCATTTTTCATAATCACAGACTGGAACAGCACTGTTGATCTGGGGTGATAACTCCGCTAACGACAAAGATTCCGTAGACATCCCTGGGTCAACATTTCTCCACCATTCCCAAATCCTGAAATGTGTCCCAGTGACTGAAAACACAGCAAAGGAGGGGAGGAATCAATGTTAAAAACCATTTATTCTAAAATCAAGGGAGGGAAGGTCAATTAGCTGTGCTCTGCTTTGAGAGCCACTCCCGTGGCTCTCCTGTGTGTGTCACCTATCACAGGAGCCTCATCCTTGTCTCAGAATATCCCTCGTCATGCAGCCACCACCTTCAAGGCCCCAGAGTAAAGGAAGCAGGAGTGTCATTTTTCACTTGCTCTCAAATGCCACAGCACAATTCAGCGTTGGGGAATGATGGAAAGGCCGTGGTGAGTGATTCTCCCACCCCACTGAGCAAATGTCAGGATTTGTCTGCAATTTGGATAATGGGAGAGATACTTGGCTCTTGCTGAAGGAGATAATTTCTTGTTTCTAACTCCAAGGATTCCAAAATCATGACAGACAACAAACTCATGAGACAGCCTGAGACTTACCCAGCTTCTCAAACTATTCTCTGGTTAGTTTTTTTTTTTCATTCTTAAAGGAAAATTATTATTTTATTATAAGTGAATGACTTCAAGAGTGAGGGCTTCAGGGCAAATATCAAATATCTCCAAAATGTCAGCAGTGGGATCCAGACCCATTCCACTGCAGTAAGAGCTTGGGAACTGGAATTGGAGTGACAATTACATTGATTTGTGAAACAATATGATTGTTCGGGTTCACACGGGTAACAAAACCTCAGTTTACCTTCCCATGGTTTTTTATCAGCTTTCTAAATCTGCAGCTGCCCACAGCAAATCTGGAAATAGTTGCTTGCTGAGACATTTCCCAGAAATATCATCCATTCTAAGTGGGTACAATATGAAACAGAGCATAAATTAGGTCTGAAATAATCCAAATCATCAGAGCAGTGTTCCCAGACTGACCCAGTCCTGCTGCCTGACCTTTCCACCTCTCACCTGTGCCCAGACACCCTCATGGTGCCACAGAGAGCTGAATTCAGGGGTTTGGGAGGGAAAACAAACTCGGTCCTCCTTCTATGTCGTTTATTATGGATCAGGGATAGCCAAGCACAAAGTCCTTCTCATTTTCCGTCTGGAATAGCCACAATATTCCAGGCCCTGGGAAGGCACAACTGGAAAGTGCAAGACTTCCTCACATCACCGCTTTTTATGCACTGGTTGTGTTAATTGGATTGTGCTGAGTTCAGGATCATTTCCTACTGCCTAACGGTTCCTTGATACCATTTTTTATTCCATAAAAATAGTTCCCATAAGGGAACAATGAAAGCATAGTGGAGAGGTCATGTGTCTACAGGGGGCAGCTTTGAATGTCTGCAGCAACATACATACATACATACATACATACATATATATATATATATATACATATATATGTATGTATGTATTTATATATATATTTTTTTTTAATGTATATAGATTATATCTACTTATATATACTTATTTTTATAAATACACTTTCCAGAGGGTGGATTGAATCATGACCTAAGATGCAGGATAGAACACTTGTCTTAGGGAATAAAGTTTAGAGCTAACACTTGGCTTGGGAACATAAAATGTAGCATATTTATCAATGTTTGTAGAGCCGTGAGAGATTAGGGAGGCTGTGGTACACAGCTAATTCCCTCTGGAATACCAGTGGTCCTCTGTGCTTCGTCCTCTGGGTCTTTATGGCTCTGGAAGAGTTGCTGCCCTCTGGACTGATTGCTTCAAGGCAGATCCCAGGACCTGAGTTTTGAGCTTTGCTTCCCTGTAACCAGAGCAGTCTTCCTGTTCCCAGCCTGAAGGGGCTTCAAGAGCTGGAGAGGGACTCCAGGGACAGCCTGAAGGGGCTTCAAGAGCTGGAGGGGCAAGGGAATTATGAAACAAGTGGAAATGGCTTCCCAATGCCAGAGGGTAGGGTTAGATGGGATATTGGGATATTGTGGCTGCCCCTGATCCCTGGCAGTGCCCAAGGCCAGGTTGGATGGGGCTTGGAGCTTCCTGGGATAGTGGAAGGTGTCATTGCCCATGGCAGGGGGTGGCACTGGATAGGATTTAAGGTCTTTTCCAACCCAAACCAATCTGGGATTCTCTATCGACACAACCCTGATCTCCCCCATACACTGAAGCAGCATCACCCCCACCTGACGTCTGTGCTCTGCCTCAGTCACCATATTTAAGCTACACAAAATAAAAAGAGGGAAAAAAGCAGCAAACCTAAACAGAGCTGCAAGATTCAGTAGCAGAGATGGATTTGTAGTAGAGATGGATTTATAGCTGAGATGGATTTGTAGCAGAGATGGGTTTGTAGCTGAGATGGTTTTTAACACCACAAAAGGTTCATGGGTCACACAAATATATGGGATCTGATTCCTATGGTGCTGACAGAGATGATACAGAGTAAATAACACACGTTTTTACAGTCTGGCAGGTTCCAAAACCCTCTCTCCTGTCCATCAGTGAAATGATGCATGACATCAGGGCTGGTTTTTAAACAACCCATAATCAGGCAGCTCTTGTGACAAACGACAAAGTCAAATTTCATCTTTGAGATTGAATTGGCACTTACTCACCAGGAGGGATGTGGCAATCTTATCTCTCAGAGCTGAAGAAACTTCCAGCTGACAAACAGGAAAATAAAAGATGAGGGAAGAAAATGCAATCCTGACATTTCAAGGGATGAGTGATGAAGTACTTAATGGCAAAAGATCTCGGAAGGCTCATAGTACATTTTATTTTATTTACTTTTACAAGAAGCAATTGTATTGTGCTACTGACACTTGATTCTCCTCAACCTTTTGAAAACAAAGCAGGAATTGCAGTGTCATTTACTCAATCCATTATTCAAAATGTATTAAAAGACCCCTTGAAGCTTTCTTTACTGTTCCTCCAGCACAGACTGCAGGGAGACAGTGTAAGGTGAAGCCTTTAATCAGGTTTCCTACTACTTATGACTTAATTCCTGACAGTGTGCAAAGGAAGATATTAAGGCCAGTGAATAGCACAGAGAATTAATTTCAAGGGTGAAAACTTAATATCTTAGCTGCTGTTCACCCTCTAGCTCTCCTATAGGACACTTGGATGGCACCTGTGATTCCACTTGGTCTGGAGTGAGAGGACTGGAAAATTTGCTCTGAGAATTAGGTGTAATAATTCTGTTTTCTCAGCCGTAGATGATGGTGTCCAAGTACCCAAACTTTAACTAACATGAACTGGCAGTCACCAAATGGTCAAGGATTGAATGGAAATGCTCATCCCAGCTCCACCTGCTTTCCCTGTGCTCACTGCTCTGTAGGGAATGTGTACCATACACCCTAAAAAAGAGATAATTCACCACTCTTGTTTAATCTCATGATTAATTATGGCCATTGTTTAAAAAAAATCCCACAAAATCTTTGTTTTATTTCTCCTTTGAGTTCATCTGACCTGAGCTGTCCATTCTGAGGGCTCAGCACTGAACAAACTACTTTGTCACCAGGTTTGAAAATGCCTCCTGCTCATTACCAGATCCATCAGCCACTGGCATTGATCACAACAACATCACTGAATATTAAAGGTTGGGAAGAAAGGGACACGTTCTTAGGATTCTGCGGAGAGGAACACCATTCCTCAAGGATTTGGAAAATAAGATATTTTCCCCCTTTTCCTAGATACTCGGGTAGCCAACAGGAAAGATTAGGGACTATTTCTGAGATACAGAGGTAACTGTGTGGCTGCAATAGAAGGACACATATTTTGGTGGCCCCTCTCCTACAGGGAGGCTGGAGGGGGACTTTTTACCAGGGTATGCACTGATAACACAGGGGGGAATGACTTTGAGGTGAAGGAGGGTACGCTTGGATTAAATATTGGGAAGAAATTCCTCCCTGTGAGGGTGGTGAGGGACTGGGATGGACTTCCCACAGAAGCTGTGGCTGCTCCATCCCTAGAAGTGTCTGTGGCCAGGTTGGAGCATCCTGGAATAGTGGAAGATATCCCTGCCCATGGCAGAGGGCTGGAATTCGATGATCTTTCATTTCCCTTCCAATCCAAACCATTCCATGATTATCTGAAAACCAGTGTGTAGTGGGATCTGCAGATAGCAAAGTCTCTGTGCTGTTAAAACTCCTTCATTTTCTTTCACTGTGTGTTATTCCAAGGCAACAATGAGAGTCTCCACTGATGAACCAAAAAAGGCTACATTAATAAATTAACATGCAGATCCCACCCCAAAAAAAGAGCAAGGGACAGACTCTGACATTGGCTGTTTTCTATTTTTATCAGACTTTGGCACAACCCTTGCATTCCATCTGGAGAAAGCGAGGAGTTGCAGCAAACAGGAATTGTTATTGTTTACACATTTTTACACTTGGCCTCACACAACTGATTCCCTAAACAGGGATTTGGTTCACCTTTTCTCTCACCACAAAATGGGAAAGCAGCAGATACACCACATTTAAATGAGGAAACAAACAAAAAAAATTAGTATGATCTAAGCATTTAGAAGCCTTTCATTATTTTTCATCTGCCAATGACCTCAGCCAGAAAGTTTTTTCAGAATGTTATTTAGTTGTTTTTCGCTAAAGGAGAGAAGCATTAATTTGGTGAGAAAAAAATTAGGTTAGGTTGTGGATACATGTGCTTGCTTGTGCTTCACTGCAAAACAGCATTTGTTTTCTTTAGCAAAACCTTTTTGGTCTTAAAATACGGTTGATATTGAAAGTAAGAATGAAACTGCTCTACCTGGGCCAGCTTGGAGCAATCAGATGCTACCACAGAGGCAGTGAGACCCATGCTTGGTGCCCAGGTCATATCTGAGATTGCAATCAGAGGTTCAGCTGCCCCAGTACAGAGACAGAGCTCCTGTGGCATGTCCTGCACTGCCTGTGGAAGAGACAGCTTTGAGAAAGGCTTAGTGCCCCTAAAGAGGTTCTAAGAGAGCTGGAGAGGGACTTGGGGCAAGGCCTGGAGGGACAAGGCAAGGGAGAATGGCTTCAAACTGACAGAGGGCAGGGATGGAGGGGATATTGAGAAGGAATTTCTCTCTGTGAGGGTGGAGAGGGGATGGGATAGAATTCCTAGAGCAGCTTTGACTGCCCCTGGATTCCTGGAAGTGTCCAAGGCCAGGCTGGATGGGGCTTGGAGCACCCTGGGATAGTGGAAGGTGTCCCTACACATGGCAGGGGGTAGCACTGGATGGGTTTTAAGGTCCCTCCCAACCCAAAGCATCCTGTGATGATCCTGACTTGGTGTCACTTCTTTGCTGATGTAGCACACACACACCACCTGCTCCCAGGTCAGAGACCCCTGCAAGGCTTTGCACCCTGCCCTGTGTCCTGTCCTCTCCCTGGCAGCAGTGTCCCTAGACCATGGGCTCTGCTCAGGGTGCAGAAGCTTCTGCCACCGCAAGATCACTCCACATTTCCCTGCAGATTCTGTGTTCAGCAGGATGAGCAGGTTATTAATCACCCTGTACCAAGAGTGTCTCTGGCCCAGGCAGGATTTTGATGCATTCCCACACAGGCAAAACCACCCTGAGAATTGCTGTGGCCACTTGAAAGCATTTGCTGCAAGTGCTGCAGCTTTATTTGACAAAGACTGAGGAAAAAGCTTGGAGCAGTTGAGCAGCTCTCAGATTTCAGTCAGCACATCCTCAGAGGGATTATCAGTTTTTCCTCAGCCAGGAGAGGTCCAGCGAACAGATCAATCCCTGTAAAGCTTAGGAGCTGCTCCCAGACACGGTTAAACTGCAGAGGGTGATGGATGCATTGATGCCTAAAACTTCCACAGTGTTTCTTTCCACGTGCTTACAGTTTTTCCAGGGGAAGCATGAAGACAAGCATTTGTCAGTGCTAAAAGTCCTGCTTATTATAAATTTGAATATAAATTCCAAAACAAGACAATTTTGTTTCTGGGATTATTTTTTTTTAAATAAAACTAAAGTTTTGGTATCAGGAAAAATATCTGGAAGATTTTAAATCAGCAGATAACTCATCATTCTATAGAAAAAGAAATGCCAAAGTACTTTCCTTACTAAGGAGCCATCAAAGTTCTTGCTCTTTGAATCGTCTTTGGAAGGTAACTTTGCAAGTATATATCAGAATATGTGTGTATATAAATAAATTAAAAAGAAAAAATATATATATATACACACATCTCATGGCTGCCTATGAGATCCTTCCCAGTGTTCCTTGATATGAGAAGGAAACTTTCCATTTTAGATGCAGGCAGGGTGGGGTTAGTTAGATTTTCTGAAGTTTTCAGGGAATATGAGTACCCAATACTTCATCATTTCAAAGACTTTTAGCTGTAACACAGTCAACTCTAATCCCTTTTTTCTCTAACCCTTCTGAAATGGTGTGATTTTCTTGCCATCTGAAGCCCCTTGGATGACCTCCAAGATATTGTTGTCATTTGGGTAATTAATCTTGAATTAGGAGTCCCTGAGGAAGGAATTTTCCTCTATCCCTACAATCAGCCCTCTGGCTGCCTCTCTAGCTGTAAATGGGAATATAATGCTTATAATTATAAAATAGCTCTCTTGACTTGATTTCTGATGGAACATCCATGTAATTATATGACATCACAGATCCTGAAACACTTGTTCCTGCAGGAATTGTGTTTCCAATCATAATTTTTTCAAGACGGAACAGAATCCTATTTATTTTTTCCAGTGTTTTAGTTTCTTTGGTTACCTGCAATTCCTCACTGCCTCTGCCCTAACACTCTGTGTATTTTCCATTTTAGGCTCTTTCTTTCCTGCAATCAAACCCCCGGACACACTTTTTAAAATAACATTTTGGCTGGGATATTTAAACAGCTGCATCAACCCCATCATCTATCCATGCTCAAGTCAAGAGTTCAAGAAAGCATTCCATAATGTCCTGAGAGCTCAGTGCCTCCTGAGGAAGCAGCCAGCAATGAAGCAAACCCCCAGCTTCAACCTCAACCATCCTGCTGGTGAAAGCATGGAGAGTGGCAAAGAGGTGGTCCGGATTCCTGTGGGATCAGGAGAAACCTTCTACAAGATTTCCAAATCAGACGGGGTCTGCGAGTGGAAGATCTTCTCCACTGTGCAGGGTGTGCCCACCAAAAATGCCGTTTCCAAAGACTGCACAACTGCCAAAGCCAAGAGCAAAGGGTTCCTGCAGGAATGCTGTTGTGCAGGCACTTCAGGGAGTCTCGCCCACAAGAACTGCAAAGTGCCAGCCATTAAACTCCACTCAATCTCCCTGAGCGAGAGTGGGGAGGATGTATAACCGGCTGGGTGCACCAGGCTGGCAGTTTGGGGGCCTCATGGGATGCTGCTCTTTTTATGGGGAAGTAGGAATAGGCATGATAGTTGAAAGGATCCAGGTATGAAGAGGTGAAACAGGGCCAAATCTTTAGAGGAAGGATGTTTATGAGTGCTGGGAACATGAATGGAGCTCCTCAAAGATAGTGCATGGCTTCAGAGGACGGTATTCTGAGGGTCCAGCAACTGCCAGATTTGGCAGATGGCATTTAAAGGCTTTATAATTCTATTCTCCTCCTTTAAATTCCCACTGCTCTCATTTAGGGGCAGTGGAAGAGAAAGTGAGAACCACAAAGACCCTGTGCTGATTTCAGCCTCAACGCTCTCTGGCAGCTCCGCCTTCAGAGCCATTTTGTGATTCCACCCCTCCCCCTAAAGCCAAACCTCACCTGTGGATTTCAGTCAACTCCATTGCCAAGGAAAACTTGATCCAAATGACTGCATTCCACCGAGCTTCAGAGACCAAGGAGAACTTTTCCTTTTTGTACAATCAGCCTCCCTAATCTCCACACCATACCAAATGAAAATTTGCATGTGTCCCTGGTTTGTTCAGATGATCCGTGCGCCTTGATGCAGGTCTAATAAAACTCAAAACTAGGTAAGTTCTTATCAAACAAGGCTCAAAGAACTCACTTGCATTCATCCTTTTGTTTTTCATCTTCTGAGTCCATCAGGAACCTGCTGAAAGGCTCAGAATTCTTTGCTCAGGTGCTCGATAGCCAGATCAGTGCCACAGTCACTGGAAAAGCTACAGATCTTTCCTGTCTCCCTGCCCAGTGTTTTGCTACATTCCTTTTCCCGACTCCTTCAAGTCGGGAAGTTACCAAGTGCTCAAAGCTTTCTGTGAGATCCTGGGTACTCTGGAGTCAGGAATTTTCCCCTTGTTCTAAGCAGAGGGAGTTAAACATGTTAAAAGGCTTAAGGACATCCATCCCCACGAGAAAGGGCCATCCCTTGGGAATTTGGGAGCAAAGCATTTGGAAGCATGTTATATTTTAATACAGCAAATCCAAATAAATAAATAAATGAGATGGCCAGCATCTGGAAGATATAGTGGGAGGAATTCTGTGTACAATATTAGAAATAAGCAGCTCTTGACATAGCTCCTCCTGAGCCTGCCAAGAATTCAGCTCCTTGAAACAACACATGAGCCCCTAGTCTTGTCTGTGTCAACTCCTGTGCTGAAGATCCACTGCCTTGAAAAGGGAAATGGCTCAAGATATAAGAGTAATTATCATAGGACAGGGTCTTGAAGATGAGAAATCATTGTTTATCTCAGTATTAAGTCCCCAATGTCAAGAGGATCTGTCTCCTGTGTCTTTTATTTATGCATTCACAGAACACCAATCTGTCACATGATCCCAGTTTTGGTTAAATAAGAAATCCACCTCACACTTAAGGTTCTTCAGCCCTAGAATTTGAAGCTAAAATTGTGAGAATACCATGTAAGAAAATATTCTTATGGTGCTTCATGCCAAGAGCAGAAGGAGAAAAGCTGGAAATCTCATAAGAAAGTCACATGAGACTGATGGCTGAGTTTTGCAGTATAAAAGTGTTCAGATATGTGGGACGTGTATTTGGACAAAACCTGAATTTTGAAACATTTTGAAAAAACACTCCTTAAATTGAGCAAGACTGGCAAGATTTAAAGTATTCGCTGCACACTCTTGGTGCCCAACCCTGTCTTATTCCACAACCAATATTTGTTTTATGACCAGTAAGACCCTTTTTGCCATCTCTTGTTTGGAGCTGGGAGATTTACACAGGGCTGCTATAGTAATTTCATATTTATTGTGGTTTCACAGTGTCAGGCAAGGAGTTGTTGTGGAGCTACACATGGAGGCTTCCACAACTGGATTAATTTAACTCCAGAGCAATTCTGATGCAGCAATATAATCTGACCCTGTAAAATGAGGATAAATAAGTCAACCTGCTGCTGGCAGTGTCATGATGGACATGGATGTAGCACAGTTCTCCTGCATGGCAGAGACAGAGGTTGGAATAATGAAGTCTTGGTCTCATCTTCATCCTTTTTTTTTGTCACCAAACAGATTCTAAAGAAGCTCTCTGTATCCAGTGACTCTGAAAAGCTCCTAGTCCTCAGCATCAAGTGAGCCTCATCCCAGCCACACCTCTGCTGCTGCCAGCAACAACAAACGCATAATTTCTTTGGCTCCCTCAGAGAATTTCTCCAGGAAAACTGCCCTGTTCCCTTTTTGCAAGAAGGGTCATTGGCACTTGTCATTTTGGTGGATATTTGGATTGAGAAGTCTCAAAAACCATAAAAGGAGCTCAAGGA
The DNA here is from genome assembly GCF_024509145.1 of Vidua macroura. Lineage (NCBI taxonomy): Eukaryota > Metazoa > Chordata > Aves > Passeriformes > Viduidae > Vidua > Vidua macroura. The sequence continues at coordinate 2,897,389 of NC_071598.1, read as the reverse complement.
AACAGAAAAAAAAAAAAAAAAAAAAGGAGTGCATATTTAAACAGCCCAATTTTTTCTGTTATTTAAAGTGAACTTGGCACTGGTGAAAGAGCTGCAGTCACAGAGGCTAAATGTAGCTGTCTGTCTAAAAGCATGAACAGGACAAGAGGTTTTCCCAGAGGCTGGACATCAATCATCACTTGTAAAACCTTCCTAGCATCAGGATTCTGTCGTGTGAAACCTGGCAGGAGCACAGAGCAGAGATCAGAGAGTGGCCAGATGGGAAGTGAGAACAGTGGAGTGCCAGGAGTTCCCCTCAAAGCCACATCCAGTGACCCACACTGACCTGGCAGTGGATGTGTCCTGCCTGAAACCTCCGAGTGATGGCTCTGACATCCCACCATCCTCTCGGGTCAGGGTTTTCTGTTGGAAGTGACAGCCAAGATTTCCATGTTGGGTGGAGCACAGTCTCTGCTGCAAAGAGCTGAGAGCTGGAGCATCACAGAGATGACTCTTAATTTGCACAGCCTGAGGTGAAGCAGATCACCAACCCCTCTTCATCCCAGGACAGGTAAAGTCCAGTTTCCACAGTCAATTCAGATATACTGTCTGATGTTTTTGAGGCTTCGTGTACTTTGCAAGAGTTTTCAAATCCAAAATATTTAAGTTCTGCTTGCTATCCAAATAAATGCCTTCTCATTTTTATATTTTTTATTTCTCTCTGCCAACTCCAAGGATAAACTGTGCATTGTGTAAAAGAATATTCTCCTTTGCCAGGCCTTAATGTACTGGAAATCCATAGCAATGAAAAGAAGAAAGATTAAGGCAGGAATATGTCTTGCTTCTTTGCTTGGAGTAAGCAAATGGATTTCACAAAGATTCTTTACAAAATTTCCCTGCCTGACTTTTTCAGTTTTCGGAAAGACAACACTGACAGGCTGCAGCACCTTATACTGATTGAAGTCAGTTAAAAAATGTCTTACTGCTTTGCTGAAGTGGAAGTGTCCAGTTCTAGGTGTGCCTGTTGGCCTTGAGCTACTGTTGCTCATGGCTCAGTGGGGTTTTATTAGGCACTACATTTTAAATTAAAGCTACTGAGGAACAGAGCAACTCCATGATTCATCCAGCGAGGTTTCAGCTGTCCCAGGCTGAATCCATGCTGAGTAATTAACTCCACATCCTACCCAGAAATACCTTGATCTTCTTTCCTGTCTTAATATGGTTTGGATAAGGAAGACAATGTTGAAAATGAACTCGAGGGGACAGGCTGCTGACACCATTTTTTCCTGGATGATCTCTTCTGACAGCAGAGCCAAAGAGGAAAGCCAGTTGGTCTTCAAAGTGTTGCACTTAGCTCCAGGCAAATTCGAGACCTGCACCAGTGTTATCCTTGGTCAGAAGGAAAAAAAATCCAACAGGTCATGAGACAGCTGCTCTCACAGCAGCATCTGCTCTCTGCCTGCACCTCTCATACACTCAAATATTTATGAAGGTATTTAATATATGACAGTGCTACAAAAAGCACAAGACACTACAGAGGTAGCCTGTGGTGCATTAAAATACAGATCTTCCTCCCAGCTTGACAGATGTAATTGAATCTCTGATTTCCTGGGAGGAGATGGATCATTTGTCTCAGGGATTGGAGTGAAATGTCATTCCTTCTCTGCAGAGAACACTGCATATTTCTCGTGCTGACAGAGAAGGAGAAAATAGCAAATGTGTGCTAAGGGGAGGTTAATTGTTGAGGAGGAGACCTATGGATGGTGACCATCACGTGAGAAAGAACACATCTGTCAGTCCCACAATGGGCTCAAAGCTCCACTTAATGAACATTTCTCTCTCAGTGCAAAACTGGGCTCAAACCCAGGATGAGTAACAGCCTCTCCTTTATCATCATGGTAACATCAAGACCTTTTTCAGAGTCAAAAACCTCCACATGCTAATAGTGAAAATAAACATAACTTTATAGTGCTCAACATCTCATCCAAAGAATGAGACTTTCTTGCATTAACCCAAATTTCTTATCAGCTGCCAAAATTCAGCCCTAGTAAACCATTTTCTGAAGTAGGAAAACACAAACCTGCCCAGCATTTCAGCATATTTCCACTTTCAAAGTAAGTCCACTCAGCCAGTGATAGAAAACCTCCCTGAATTTCACTGAATACTCAATTCTTCCTGACAGCACAACTGTGGGAATTGTATACAAGCTGATTTGGGCTTTTTTTTTGGCTTTTTTTTTTTTTTTTTTCCTTCTGCCTGCAGCAGCTTTTTGCCTGCATGTTGTGCAAGTTTGGCTGGTTTTAAAAGATTTCTCCTGAAACAGGTACTGCATTTTCTGAATGTGGTATTCCTGTGTCATTGAATTTTCTACATGCTGTTTTCCAGCTTTATCATGTTTGAACAGTTCATGCTCGTAATTTCCTGAACAAAATACTGAACGCATATGAAATCTTACTAAGGTGAACAAATAAATTATTGGGGGGGGATGTGTACTTCGGGATATGTGAGCTGTAGGTCTGGTTGGTTGTTTTTTTTCTCCAAATTATTCATAAAGTTTTGTCTTCTCCCTTTCAACAAACATTTCAGGCAAAGGATCAGGTAGAGATTCTTCCCAATACTTCTGATCTTAGTGGGGTTTATTAGGAGCAAGGTGCAAAGCGAATAAAGGAATTAAACTTATATTTCTACTGTAAAAAGTTGAAGTTCTTAAAAAAACTTTGAACAATTTCATTTGGGCCCCAGGTCCTTACTCTGCTCTTTCAGCTTGCTTACAGTAAAACATCAGGTCCCAGATGAAATCCAGGTCATTTTGCTGTATTCCTTATAAACAAACACCAGCAGAACAATCCTCATCCACCCAAGAATATAAATGGGAAAGACAAGTGTTGAGTTATTATTTCCTGATTTATAAAGGGAGAACTGAGACACAGGGAAGGAAAAGACAGATTTCAAAAATAGCTGATGCACCAGGAACCTCGAAATGATTGTGGCTACCTCTAGTAAAACCCTGGGAAATTTCATCCAGGGAAACTCTGGAAAAAACTTCAAATGAAAAAAAACACCAAACCAAAATCAATCCTCAGTTGACCTCTTGCTTCTTCCACAGGTCTGTTCTCTTTCTGGATTAAAATGTGCATTTATCTTGAATAATTTCATGCTGCAGTAGAGTCTGGGAGCTTCAGCAAAGGACCAGGATTTGGTCTTTAATAGACACGGACCTTGCTCTAAAAAATTCCCTCCTGAACTTACAGCTGGCCACAAAACCTTTTGCAACTCTAAGGAATAACTTGGAGTGTCAGAATGCCCTTGTGACCACCAGATTTGCTGTCAGATAAAAGAAGAATTTTTAAATAAAAATATGCATTTTTGCTTGGCTTTATAATTTAAATCCAGTTCAGCTAAGATTACACAAAATCATCATCATCAGTCTTGGTAATGTGTCTGTAGGTCCTTCCTTGTATTACAGGTCGCCCTCCCTTGCTGGATCCTGCCAGGTGAGGAGAAGAAGGAGTCACATTTTTTGGCATTTTGGATAAGGATTCTGGGATTAGGGATATCCTTAGGGATAAGGATTTTCCTAACAGGGTAGTGAAATTTTGACCTTACACAAGTCACCACTTTTTCAGTGTCCAAACTTCCCTCTGTGCAATGGGTGTGATTTAGCCCAGCTGTCCCAGGAATGCTGAGTCTCATAAAACACCATCAATGATTTTGAGAAACTGACATATGTCAGGGAAAAAAATAAAACATTTTGGTGTATTTGTTAAATTTCACTACAAGGGCTTGAATTAATCCAATTCTGCTTTTGCTTTTTTGGCATTGATTTACCCCTTTCTGGCTCCTCAGATTTCTTTGATACTTTGCCCACCCATGGGCAGCTCGTGATGATGGCACTGCTTCATTTCCCAGACAGATTCTGTTCTCAAGTCTATTGAGAATCAGACCTCAAGAGAAATTCTGTGACAGTTTTAATCATGGCTCCTGCAAGATAAAAATCTTATATTTTGTTTTGCTAATCGAGCTGCAGGCAAAGGTCAAAGCAGTTGGGAGTTTTACTGAGATTCAAGCACTTCTAACACAAAGGACACTGTGCTGGCAATTACAGGAGAAGTAAACACCCAGTTTTTCATTCAGCTGCTTATTGGCCTAATGAGGTTTCTGCAGTAAATTTTTGTTGAAACTGGATTTGTTTAAATCCATCAGTTCATATAATGAATTACTAGACAATTACCAGACCTTGATTTTTATCAGGAGCTGTAGAAATATCAGAGTAACTGTGGAAAAAATGTTGTTTTTTTTTTTCTCCCTGATATCAACATTAACACCAAGATTCCCCAGTTTTGGCCTGGGAATGCAGCTGGTCTTTTGTATGAAACAAATTAATTTGGAGCAGCTTCATGGACAGGCCACCAGTGATGTGGCACTGCTAGTTTGGTTTCTCACTATGATGATCATCTCCACTGGGGACATATTCCAGATACAATCAGCAATGCTCCTTTAATCTAATAATCCATCTCCCAAAGCAAGGGGAACCTGCACAATTTGCATCAGGGAGATGGGTAAGATTTCTGCATAGACATTTCTTAGAGTTTAATTGAAATCGTGAAAAGATAGGTAAAAAAATAAGGAGTGGGATTTGATTTCAGCTGAGAATCATTCCCAAATATACTTCCACACTACATCTTTTAGCTTTTACAGTTTGTTATAACTGAAGTGCTCTGTTATGTTTTCAGGACAACACAGTACATTACGGATATAAGCTTTCTGGGTATGTTTTCTTGTTCTTTGGCATTTTCATCCTGACATATTTTGGCAAAGCAGAGAAAGGGAAAAAAAAACAGGAAAAAAATTAATGCCTCCCATAACGAAAAGAATGAAGGGCTGATTCTGTTTCCCCTCAACTCAATTAAAAATACGTGTTGAAACAGATCCAGCATTCCTTATCCATATTGAGCAGTCAGTCACAAGGAGCCCCAGGACAGTTTGCTGCAGAATTACCTCTGGCTTCTCAACTTGAAGCTGAATAATTCCTGATAAATGCAAATACAGTCTCAATAGAACAACTACCAGCAATTAGGAAACCATTTCAGTGGTAAAGTAGACAGAGTGAAGCCAACTCAGCATCACATTATCCTTTGTGTGCACACCCAGAGCCCATCTAAGCTCAGCCCAGAGTTCCAGTTCAGTGTCTGAAGGCATTTTCATAGCTGAGACTGGAAAAACCGGGGGGGGGGGGGGGGAAATATAGCCTGAGAGGAGTAGGAATCACTCAGTTGATCCAAAGGGTTATTTTAGAAAATGGAGTTCCGTATGAGATTTATTTTCACACAGAAAAACCTACCCTGAACTTGTTGACTAAGACTATACAACTGATCCTGCACATTCCTAACATGTTCTTTCACTCCTTCAAAGTAAAGGGAAGAGACTGTTGGAGGGCTTCATTAAATATATCATTTGTTGATTGTTTCTTCCCCATGGACAACCCTAATCTCACATTTGCCCATGGCTCTGCATTTTTCCTTCCTTCCCAACAACAAAGCCTGATTTTCCTTTCCTTTTCTGGTGGAGTTTCCTTTCCAAGGCTGTGGAAAGTGGGAGTTCCTGAAGCTGCATCCCTTCTGAGTGACAAGTTCTCCATTGGGTGATGCCCAGGAGACAGCACTTTCACATCTCAATATTCTTCCTCAGGATTAAGCTCACAGAAAACTGGGTTTTCCCAGGAAATTATCCTGGGCTAGACATGCTTAATTCTACATAATACTGCTAATATTAGTCTTGAGCTGTAGGAGGAAAGGGAAGCAGACAGCCAGTCAGTAACAACCCACTGCTGAGCCCACCTTCTGCCCATTTTTCCTGTTAAACCTTCCCAGGAGCAATAATTTAGAGAAGTGAAGTATATTTGGGCACAATTACAGATTCTCTGGCTAGTGCAGTATTTCCCTCCCATCAAATACCCCTGAAATACTCCTGAGTTTTTCACCAGCTCCTCAGGAGTGAAAACTGCTGCAATTCCACTTGCGCTCAATGAAACCCACAGCAGTATTTCATCCCAGTTAGGGCTGTATTATTTTAAAAGGTTTTGTTTTGCTGGTTAAGAGTTTTGTATCACTAAAAAGCCTTTTTTATTACCATCCACAATTGCACTGTGATGTTTAATGTTGACACAAAGCTGAAGAGCTGCAACCTGCTCCTTCCCTGGCCTTTTTTCCCCCCATTCCAGCTGCAGAGATGGAAGCAGCTGGCAGCAAGCAAAGCCTTCTTGACAAGTGAGTTCTTTGTCACCACTCCCTTCCTCCAGTTGTGATGCTTCTTTATCATCAGCTCACTGTTGGAAATCACTCTGAGCTACTTTGAGGTGAAACATTTAGTATTTATTAATGACTCAAGGAACAGTATTGGTGTTTATTGACCCCCTGCCTCTCAAACCAAGTATCCCCTCTGTTGGCAGCTCCCATGATTTATCCTTGAAAGAGGCTGAACTCCATCTCAGGGACTCCAAAATGCTACTTCAGTTTCAGGAATGTTCTGAGTTTCCCCTGAGAGCCATAAAAATCTCAAAGTAATGGTGCTATATCCGGAGCTGTGGTGCAGGAGGGGGCATGAGGGAGGAGCACTGCCAGGGTTTAAAAGCATTTCTTTCCTTGAGCACTTGGAAAATGGAGGACAAACTTAATTATTGCTAAAGCCAGGGACCACTAATTAAACCCCCAAAAGCAAAAGACACCAAATCCCTGCTAATATTTTTTAAATTTAGTTTTAATTCTAAAAATTAGAGAAAAACAGCTATTTTGGAAAAGAGAACTTCTTGCACTGGCTTTTTATAGTTTGAGGATGCCCAGTCCAGCAGTATCCCATCCCTGAACTCCAATGGGGTCATGTAAAAGGGATTTCAGGGGGAGCTGTTCCCCTTAGGAAAACAGGTATTCCTCAAAGAGATGTCTTGGTATGCAGGGAGAACACAGCCAGCACTGCGATGAGCAGCCTGTCCCTAAATACTTACAAACCCCCAAGATTTTGTTTGTATTCAAGCTTTGAAGTTCTCACACTCATTGTGGACTTCTTAACATGTGGTGGATTTTTTTATAAAAACATGTCTTTTCCTTATTTATTATCCAGTGTGTCAGCTGACCTGCAAGAAACACAGTTTTCTCAAAAATCCTGAAAGAGATCAATTTCAGAGACAAATGGGGGCTATTTGGGGATTGTTATTAATATTACTGTTACTGTTACTGTTATTACTATTGTGACACCGTTAGTGACTGCTGTCAACATTAACCATTCTGTGATTCTGTGATCATTATCTTTATTATTGCTATTATTCTTCTTCCGATTCCCTTGGCCTTACATTTTTCTACACTCCTAGAAAACTGACTCTTTTCTGCTTTCAGTGTTACTTTGGCAGAGCCCCATCACAGAATAATCACAGAGAAAAAGACCTTTTCATTCTGTTTTTTTTTAGTACATAGTTCAGGCACTGCTGCCTAGTGCCCTGCACTGGGCAGCTGAATTTAACCACCAAACTCAAAGTGTTTCTGCTATTTTTCCTATTTTTTCTCCTCTGCAGACTATTTATTTACTTCAATTACTCTATTACTGTTTATCTACTTTAAAAAGTACTTTTGCTGCTACCAGATATCACAAAATATGAACGTGAGAAGCTAAAATTTTTGTTTGCTGCTGTTTCCTTTATGGAAAACAATATTTCAAGCATGTTCAGTAAAACAAGCAGCTTGTCTGGGTTCAGGTTGGTGAGGCAGAAGTGGATTTGGAGTACTCAGCGCAGGAAGAATTTCCTCACAAGGTACACAATGAGAACTCGTGCCAGTTCAAACAGGCACCAAAAAGTCTGTGCATTCCCATCAACTGCCTGAGGAGTTGTATGAGAATTTATAGTGTGTATGAGGAATTACAGAGAATCTGAACAGCCAAACCCTGCCAATGCATAGGAAAAGGAATATGTACTTATTTATGAGCACTGAGCCCAGACCCATAAATTGCCTCCTCCTTTTGCCAAAAGCACAGGTTCCGTGGGGTTGTTAGCAAGCTATTTTCAGGCACTTCTATGCCTTACACTCTGTTGTTATACCCAAGGAACATTTGATTGGGAATTCAGCTGCCTGATTCTGAATGCATGACACATACCCCAAAGAGAGGCAGTTAAATTACAAGGCTTGGTTGGGTTGTTGTTTCATTTGTGACATGCCTGCTGTGTCTACCCAGGAAATATCTGAATATAAATCTCATCCCAAGCTATATTTCTATATGGATCTGGACATATTGCAAGGCTTCTGATGATTCCTGAGAATGATATGCCCCTAGTGCTGCCAAGAGATGATGCCTAAACACCCCAGAATCCCTGTTCACCTCCCTTGTCATGGTTTGACACTGGCCAAATGCCAGGCACCCATGAAGGTTTGCTTACCTTTGTTTGACATAATTGGGCAGAGGAGAGGGAAAAAAATTAACAAAGGGATCATGAGCTGAGATAAGGACTTCGACTCTAAGGGCAAAACAGGTCCAAATTTAAAGCTACAAGGTAAATTTATTATTAAAAGAATCAGAGGAGGATAATCCTATTGATCCCATTGTTCCCACTGATATCATTGATCTCATCCCATCGCATTGATGACATTGATGTCATCCCATACTATCCACTCCATCCCATTGATCCCAATGTAAAATAAGCCTTTAAAACACTTCCCCCTGCCCGCCCCCCTCCCCCAGCCCCTCCTCCTTTCCCACAGACAGTGCAGGGAGACAGGGCGTGGGAGTTTTGATCAGTTCATCACTCGAGATCTTTTGTTTGCTCAGGGAGAGGAGTCTTCTCTCTGCTATGCCATGGGGTCCCTCCAATGGGCAAAGTCTTCCCAAAACTGCTGTGGCATGGGTCACTAGTCCATGGGGTGCAGTCCTCTAAGGATAGGCTGCTCTAGTTTGAAAGCAAGGGTTCTCTTTCTCTATATCTGGAAGCAGGGGCCCTCTCTCTCTATTCAGGTCTCTGACTCAATCACAGCTTTTTCTAGTATCTGTCTGCTTCAGCGTGAGCACTTTTCCCATGGGCTGCGAGTGGTTCTCAGCATCCCTCATGGACTTCATTCATTACAGGGGGGCAGTTTGTTTCATTATAGTCCTCACCACAGCTTGCAGAGGGATCTCGGCTCTGATCCTTGGAGCTTCTCCTCCCCCTCTTTTTCTACTGACCTTCGGGTCACCATGTTGTTTTCCCTCACATGTCCTCACTTCCTCCTCTTCTCTGACTAGAAGAAAAATTGCTGCTTGTAGATACAAGTTCCACTAATGCAAAGATTCTTGCAAGATCTCGCAGTGTTGAGAGGTTGATCTCATCTAGGTTCTGCGTCAGGGAATCACTCATCATGCTTCTGCCGCTGGCCAGGCGGCCCCGCTGCCATGGTGTGGGCAGTGGTGGCTGCTATGGCGCTGGCACTATTTAACACTTCTCCTCATACAGGGTGCTGGGAAGGAGAAGCCACCCTGCCATTCTGCCACCCTGCCCTTCTGCCCATGGCATGGCTGGCCAGGGGCGGTCAGGCAAGCAAGGCTTGCCGCAGGCTGCACCGAGGTGGAGGTAGCTGCGGTGGCTCCAGGGATGGCCCTGGTGGCGGCGCCTCACCACCCCTGGAAAAAACTGCATGTGCGCTGTTTTGATTTTCTTCTCAAATATGTCATCACAGAGGCATTACCAACCTCTCTAATTGGCTCAATAGCTTGTCAATCTTCAGAGCCATCAGAGACTGGTTCTGTCAGACATGATGGAAGCTTCTAGCAGCTTCTCAGAAAAGCCACTTCTTTTGCCCTCCCCCCCCCACCAAAAACGAGTCTGTGACAAATCAACACAATCTCTAAAAGACTTTTAATGAAACTAGAAGAATGTCTAAAGAATATGCTGGCTCAGGCTCAAAATCTTGGGCCTGGTCTTGGAACAAATCAGGGAATTAACCAAAGAACCATAAATTATAAATAAAGGCTAAACATTTAGGATTCCAAATGTCTTTGACAGCTACAAAACTGGAAATATTTTTCTCCTTTCAAAGTGCACAAAGCACGGATCATTTTTTCAGACAGATATTTCATTATTTGAGGCTTTTCCTTCTAAAAAGAAGAAGCATTTTGTATTTTTTTTAATCCTTAAACCACAGATTATTCCAGAGAGAAGTGCAGCAACCAGCAGCAACAGGACTGGACATGGCCTGACAACTCATTACTGGCACCTGATGAATTAAATCTCTTTGAAGCAGGAAGGCAACACAAGAAGGGAGCTTTCCTGGGAGATCTCCCTGTGCCTTCAGCCTGACACTTCCATCCATGCTGCTTTCACTGAAGGTTCTCCAGTCAAAATCCTATCTCTGCCATGTTATTTCAGTTCACTCTCATCTCCAAGCCAGAAGGCTTCTCCCAAGGCTTTGGATTATTTTTTCCTTCCTTTGGATGTCAGGCTGGTCATTGTCACATCCTTCCCCCACAAGTGCTTGTCTCTTGGGAATACTTTCACCCTGCACAAAGGCAGAGGTAATTGATTTCCCTCCCAGAGCACACACAGACCTGTGGCATATGCATTTCACCTGATTTCTAAACTCACAGGACAGACCTGAGGGCAGGAGGTTTTTCTTAAAATAGGAGTTTCCCCTCTCCCATGATAGTGGGGAACAAACTGCCCTTCTAAACTGGGATATGTCCCGATATTATCTGCTCAGATGTTCCGCAGCTTTTTCCCAAGCAAAGGTGCCCAAGCAAAATGGTTTTAGGTGCAAGTTGTGGCAACCCTAAAGACTGAAATAATCTCGATACAGAACTGAGGGTGCTCAGGGTAACCTGTGGTTTTTCCAGTTTTATGGAAAATAAAGGTTCTGCTGTGCTCAGTGGGAATGGTGTGTCCAGGGTCATGTCCATCACTCCTTCTGCAAGTCTTTGGGGCTGGTGATGGGAGCTGGCAGGCAAACAGGGCTGGGGCTGGGATTTGCCCAGAGGAGCTCTGGCTCCTCCATCCCTGGAAGTGTCCAAGGCCAGGCTGGATGGACTTAGACTCTGGTCTAGTGGAGAATGTCCCTGTCCATGGCAGGGATGAGCTTTAAGGTCCTTTCCAACACAAACCATTCCATGATTCTGTGATCAGGAGTGGGGCTTTTCCTCTGGGATTTCAACCCTCAGGATCCATCCTTTGCCACTGCAGGCAGGGAGCTGCTTCCATGCCTAAAACCCAGCACAAGCCAACACATTACACTATATTATGTCCTAAAGCTGCCTTGCAGGTACTTGCCTTTTGGATGGGAGCATTAATGAGCTTTGCCAGCACCATTACAGCACCAGGCTGACACAGCTCTTCAAAGAAGATTTAAAACAGAAGTTGCAGGGGTTTGAATTATGTCCCCTCTGTTGCCGTGGTTGGTTCATAACATGTTGGATATTTAGAAAATAAATTTATTATAAATAAAAAGGCCCATTTCATAGCCAAGGGACAGGTTACAGCAAAACCTAAAGCATATAAATGCCAGGGGCTTTTGCAGTTTATAAAACCTTGTTTCTAAGTTTATATAAAGCATCTTGCTGGCTTTGCTTTGTGGTTTTTAAAGAACTCTAGGACCCAATCCAAAAAGTGCTGAAATGGATGGAAATCCTCTTATTGATTTAAGTAGTTTGGGTGAGTGTGTTTTCAGTCCAGGCTGGGTGCACAGGGAGATGTCTCCAGCCGGGGAGGAAGGGCTCTTGCCCTCTGGTGGCTGTTGCAAAATCAAGTATCAGGAAAAACTGCTCTAGAGCTGGATTAGGAAAAAAAACCCACCAGCCAACCTCAGTGTGCTGGGAAGGTGAGCCTGCAGTGACAGAGGATGTGTCTGGTAGCACTGGAGGAGCTCCCCTGGAGCAAAAAGGGCAAGAATCCTTTTTTTCCCCCTACTTGTTCCCCTCTCTATTGTTCCCAGATTCTGACCCATTCAGCTACACAAAGTGGGAGATTTTTCAGGGTTGTGCTGATGAATCCTCTATTATTCACCATCTCAGAAGACCCTACCCAACACAACTCTGCAGCACTACAACAATGATGTTTAATAAGGACTGATTGCCTGGAGATCCCAAAACCCACAAAAGGTCTGTGGAGGAGCTGGATTCCTCCTGGATTTGCGGGTCAGGGTGAAGAGAGCTTCTCTACTCTTTGATTTTTTAACTCTGGGGAAAGTCAGAGCAATTTGGCCATCAAAGACACGGTCTGTGTTGTTGAAATCACCACAGGACTATGAGACGGGAGGTGAAAATGGATCTTTTCAGTTTCAGTTTCTTTTAAGCCTATGATTTTTTAAAATTTCAAATTATTAATATTATATTTATTTCTAATACTTATGTATATACTATACAGTGTATATAATATATAGATAGAATATATTTAAATGTAATATATTTAAATATATTTAGATTTAATATATTTAACTATAATACATTTAAATACTATATCTATTTAGCTATAATATATATTACATAAAAATAAAATATTTTAAATAATTTAAAAATTAATAAATCAACCTGCCCACTTCTGTAAAAGATAATAGAAAACCTGAATTTTAACACTAGTTCTGTGAGGGATAGGTGGTGTCTGGGGCAAGGCACTCTGTGTTTACCATTCCTATGGGTATTCTAAGTACAAAATCCTGATGGCAGGTGCTCTTCCTTAACCCAGACTTCCTGCTGGGAAAGGGGGACAGGGATTCCCATCCTAAATCGCTGCTGTTAGGGTACCTGAGCCAGCACCTTCTCTCTCTCTTAGGAGCTGAACAGGTGCCTTGCAGCCCCTCTCCTTTCGAGGCTCTTGGCTCTTCAGCTCTGTTTGTCCCCTGGATTTTTCTTCCCCATTCCTCTCCACTTGAATTTCAGTGAGAGGCAGCAGCTGCACAGAAGGTGCCATTTCCAGAGGCATTGACATCTAGAGGTGATTGAGATGATTTACCCAGATGCAGCATTATCATCATTCTTATCAGAACCTCTTGTGCCATGGCAGTGGCCAGGCTGGGGCTGTATATCTTAAAAAAAAAGCCAGGCTGGATGTCTTGGGGTGACTTTATGATGTTTGTATCTCCATTCATATGTTTAGCCCAGAAAAAAGTTTTGCACCTTTCAGACTGGTTCCAAGAGCGAAGTGGGGGAGAGAAGAAGCACAAAATTTGTTTTCAGAAACTGCAGTCACTCCTCCACATTCCAGCTCCTGGACTGTGTTGTCTGCAGCACAGACAGACATGCGGGACAGAGCTAGCTGAGGCAGAGAAGTTCCCTGGACTGTGGTTTCTCTTATAATTGGAACTGTTTAAACCTGTTCTGGACTGAGCACCCAGAAGAGCAGCGGCAGCTCGCAGCTGTGGCCCAGTGAGCCGGGCCTGGGCCGTGGCATTTCCAGCGTCAGAGGGACTGATGAGAGACTGAGTGACCGAGCTACAGCCCATGGAGGGACTTTCTGAGTTTGTCATCTCTTCAGAGGGGCCAGAGGTTTTATTGTTTAATATTGTTCATCTTTTGTGCTGGTAAATGCTTTGCCTGTTAAATAAACAGGGTTTTTTCCCCACTTTTCTCCAAGGAAATATTTTCCCGATCCAGCTGGGAGAGGGGCCACTTGAATCTGCTTTCTAGAGGAACCCATTTGGAGGTTTTCTCCCAAATTTGCCCTAAACCAAAGCACTGGGGCTGTAAATCCTCATCCAGGCTCATCTTTCTTTACAATAAATAATAACAATATTTATTGTTATTTAATTATGTAACAACTACAATAAACAATAACAATAAGAACAATAAATACCTGTTGGGGTCACTTTCTACTCTGCCAATTCATCATTTTTGGCCATGGCCATGTTTATACACAACCAGAGATCTCTCCAAGCCACACAGGGCCATGCCATTGGTTGCCTTGGCTGAGGCAGGGGTGGCCAGAATTTTAAGCTTTAATTTTTAAGGAGTGGCCAAATTTTTAAGCTTTACAAGAAGCTGTGTATTCACACATGCACAGAGACCCACACAGCACCCACCATCTGAATCCTGCTCCTCCTTTTGGGCTGGTTTGTGCCTCTTGAACTAACACTCTGTGACAAAGACATACCCTCTGTACTTCTGGCTGCCCCACAGTTATTTTGGGCTGCCAGGAAGGAAATTTCCCCTCCGTTGTCACGGTTTTGCTTGTCTTCAACCTTCTGTCCTTCTTAAAAGCCTGAGCCAGAAAGATCCCCTCCCTCCAGCATCGTCAAAAAAACCCAATCCATCATTCAGGGGAGAAAGAAAACCTGCCCATGGGTTTCCTCCACAGAGCATGGCTCAGGCCCATCATGGTTTGTGTTTTATTTAAGGTACAAAACCCAGCCAGTTAGTGGATTGAGAGGTATCTTGGGGGAATATTCCAAGGGGAATAGCTCTGGCATTAGTTTGGGAGTCTCTCTGCAGCACTGGTTTGTGCCTGTTGTGGTGGAAAACTTTCTTGCAGTGCAGCAGCCTTGTCCCTTCCTTGATTTCTAGCCAAGGTTCCCACACAGCAGCACAGGCTGAGGAACCAGATGAGTAAAATTGAATTTGAACATGAAGGAGGGAGAACATAACCCTTGAAGTAATTTATGAGGCACGTTTACAGCTGTTATTTATAGATCTCAGTGGGGGGTTCACACTGTCCTCCACCATCTGACATTATTTAGTAGTTGAGTGGTACCTGCAAAAAATAAAATAAAAAATATCCCAAACCCCAAAAAACCTTCTTCAGGAGTCAATTTTTGAGTAATAATCCTGAAAACTCAGAATTTCTGTCAGCAAGTCCTCAGAAAGACTATTCCTGCTCTGCTCCAAGAACTTATGGCTTAAAGGAAGAAGGGCTTGATTAAAACTCTCATCACAGTAAATCAATGGTAGCTCAGGGAAAAGAGGTCCCTTCCCCCCCCCTTCCAGAAAAACTGTGCTGTTGGCATTGATTGAGGATTTTTGCTAGAAAAACACAAGTGAATAAAGTTCTCACTGGGGTGCTGAGTCCTATCCATCACAAGCTGGAGCATTTTTATTTACGTGCCTCCAATGTTATTCTGGGAGAGATTGATGAATTCAGGTGCTGTAAAAATAGTCAGCTGCAAACAAACAGATCCCTCCCTGGCACACTGGAAAGAGGAAGGATGTCACCTGCAGGGACACAACCTTGGGAATACTGGGAGAGTGAGGAGGGGCTGGGATGGAATTCCCAGAGAAGCTGTGGCTGCCCCTGGATCCCTGGAATTGTCCAGT
This sequence comes from Vidua macroura, assembly GCF_024509145.1. Classification (NCBI taxonomy): domain Eukaryota; kingdom Metazoa; phylum Chordata; class Aves; order Passeriformes; family Viduidae; genus Vidua; species Vidua macroura. Next base: position 2,882,164 of record NC_071598.1, on the reverse strand, counting down.
GCCAGGCTGAATGGGGTTTGGAACACCCTGGGATGGTGTCCCTAATTAGAGGAGGGAGGTTGGAAAATTAATTGAAATGAACAGGGCTAATGCCTTTATTAAAGTTCAGCTCTTTATTAAAAAGATCAGCTGGGCAGGGGGCTCGACGCAGAGCTTGCCCCCGCGGTTGTAGCTTTCCCAGGCGGCCGAAAGGAAGGAGGCGTGCAGAGTCTGTCACTGAAGTCCAGAGCAGCAGCTGTCCTTTCTTCTTTCCTTGTGGCACACCGGTGGCCTGAGGATGAGGAGGCGTGGTGTGCAGAGTCTGTTGCTGAAGTCCAGAACAACAGCTGTCCCCGCTCCTTCCATGGTGGCAGCACCAGGACTCTCTCTCTGTCTCCCTGCTTCTCAAAGCCTAATATAGTCTATTCTTTCTTAGGTGATGGCAACGGGTAAAAGTCAATCAGGGGATGTGTTTCCCTCTTCCTCAGCTAGGGCATTTGTCTAGACTCCTCTATTGTGTTCAGTTTTGAATTTATGGTCCTTTTTATCTCCTAAAAATACTCCCATGATCCTAAGGGGTTTTTATTTGCATGTTAGTCCCAGAATGGCAGCGTGGAGGGGTGGGAGGCCAGTTATCTCCAGGTAGTTTAGAGAAAACAAACAGAGCAATTAGCTAATTAACATTTCAATATCGGTACTTAGCTAGAGTTAGTAGGTTTTTTTTAGTGTTGCCATGGGAACTAAGAAGGCCCTGCCTGCATCTCTGGGGAACACGTGGAAACTGGTCATTACATTAATGGTGATCCCTCCAAGCTTCCCGTGCTAGAAGGGCTCATCCCCATGCCCGATTTGTGAGAGTTTTTTTCACTCTGTTTCTTACACTATAAAATTCCCAGGAGATTTTAAACTGACTGCTAAACCCTGGTCACATCCCCCATGGGGTTCCCCCTGCACCCAAGCAGTGAGGCTGCTCTGAGTTGTCAGAGGGAAAGACAAAATAAAACTGGATTAAAGCACACATGTGGGGTATTATTTCATTATACCACTGGCCCAGAGCCTGGGAAAGCTTGATCCTACCACCAGCCAGGCTTTATGGAGGGCAGGGAATCAGTGGGCAGCAAACCACATTAGTTTCTGGAGAGCTTTGGTCAAACCATGGATAATTTTGGTCTCAGCCACACTGTGCCCCTGGGACCATTTCCCTTAACCAAGGGGCAATGTGTAATGGCCTGGAAAGGGAGGACACTTTACATCCCATGATGTGCCTGCTCTTTTAGGTATCACCCAAAACAAGTCATTCCTAGCAATTGTCAGGAATTCAGAGCTAGGAGCCCAAGTGTTGTACTGTGTTTTTATCTCTCTGTAACAGTTCTGTAATGGTTTGCCCCTTCACCCCCCATTATCTCCCAGTGGTTCCACCCCGATCTTTCCCACCTTTCCCTCAATGCCAATCTCCCTGAAAATGCTCAGTCATTCCCCTGTCCCTCCCTGGTGCCCTGTCCATCACTCTGCTCCCCATCCCACTCTCCCAGAATCTTCCACCTTGGGCGTTGAGTGAGTGGAGGAGGGCCAGGGGTCCCTCCCTTGAACTTCCCCCATTGGTTTGTGTGTCTGTCTGTCCTTTTGCCTTCCACTCCCCCAAATCCCCCCATTGATGGTGGGCGTTCCTTCCCCCTGGTTACTGCCCCAGTATTTAAGATGATTGTAAAAGGCTCGGGAGGGCTTTTGGCTGTCAGGACAATGGTATTCGGAGCTCCTCGGAGCTCGGATTAAACATGAGACTTTTTCCCCAGCCTTGAGTCGACTCCCTCATTACCTCCTCGGACGCTGCCTCTCCTCCATACAAGGCAGACAGCAAAGCGCTCTGTCTTAGCCGCTCCCCGAATCTTCTTGAGACGCAGGGGAGTGTCCCCTGCAGCTGACTGTGCCTCGGCCGGGCAGGCGAAGCCAGGGGGCTTCAGGGCGGGCATGGCGGCACCCAAGTGCCTTCTAGAGCTGTGACAGTTAAATGTCATTCAGTCCCAGTCCAGATCCCTGATGCTGTTTGAGTTGGCACCTGGTCTATCCTCCCTGTTCCATAAACACCCAGGTAACATCCACCTCCTCTCTATACCCCTCCCATTGTACATTTTTCTTTGTCCTGCAGGAAAAAAAACCCACAGGAATATTTATCACGCATCCAGGATATTTTCCTACTTGCTTGATGTCATTAAGGGAGAGGGGTGCAGCTGCTTTCACCTTGATTGGACTGTTTTATAAAAAAATCATGCAAGAATCTGTATACAATCCTGTAGGGGTGGCTCTGATGGGCTCTGATGGGGACAATCACTTGTAAAACTTGCTGCAGAATTCTGTGTGTAAATTTTAAAATGCTGTGAAAAACAGCATTCTCTATTATACTTACAGCCAAACTTGATGGGGAGGTTGGGGGGAGGGGGGTGAAGGAGGTTATTTCAGATGTGCCTGAACCAGCATTTTTCTAATCCAGGATAATGTGAAATATGGCGGGTTTTGGTGTTGAAAAGCATCATACAAAAATGCCAAGGCCTCTATGCTTTGGGAAGAAGTGATGTGAACAGGAGGGAAAACAAGGGCCTCAGGAAAAGAATAAAAACTCGATTTAAACAGGGGTATCTGGTGCCCTCCTGTGGAAATTAGAGGAGCAAATACTGGGTGGATTTAATGAGCAGATCCTTCTCTGCTCTGGAGCCAGGCTGGGGGAGATGAGGGTATTTACCTGAAGAGGAGAAGGATCCAGGAAGATCTCAGAGCCCCTTCCAGTGCCTGAAGGGGCTCCAGGAGAGCTGGAGTGGAACTTAGGACAAGACATGGAGGGAAAGGACACGGAATGGCTTCCCACTGCCAGAGGGCAGGGTTAGGTGGGGTTTTAGGAAGAAATTGTTCCCTGTGAGGGTGGTGAGGGGCTAGGATGGATTTCCCAGAGAAGCTGTGGCTGCCCCTGGATCCCTGGAAGTGTCCAAGGCCAGGTTTGAGCAACCTGGGATAGTGGTAGGTGTCCTTGCCCATGCCAGAGGGTGGGATTGGGTGAGTTTTGAGGTTCCTTCCAACCCAAACCAGTCCATGGTTCCCTGATATCAGTTGTTCTCATCATTCCATGGAGCACAGCCCCAGGAGGTGGGGGAAGGATGGCTCTAGAGATGAGCCTCCAGATCCCAGAGCACAGCTCCACACATGTCAGAGGGGTCTTCTTTTTTTTTTTTGTGGGAGTGCAGAACAAGAACTGATGGCAAGAGATGCAAAGTAGGCCAGTTCAGATCAGAAACTGAGAAAAATGAACCATAAAGATGATTAATTGTGGAATAAATTACCAAGGGATTTCCTACCATTTGAGGTTTCTCAAGTCAACACTGGAAGGCACTCATGAAGTATTAGTGGTTAATGGTCAAAAAAATGCTTGTGGAAAGAACAACACATTCAAGCACAGAGTGGTAAATCCACAGCTGGAATGCCAGAGCTGGAAGTCAGTCACAGCTTGCAGAAATTAGCAGAGGGCACCTCCTCTGGCCTGGGTAATAGAAGAGAAAAAATAATTTCCTCTAATTGCTTACTTTATCTCTTTAATGAAGGGAACTTTGTCCCACCCCTTGCCATGGGCAGGGACACCTGCCCTTATCCCAGGTTGTTCCAAGCCCTGTCCAGCCTGGCCTTGGACACTTCCAGGGATGGGGCAGTCACAGCTTCTCTGGGAATTCCATCCCAGCCCCTCACCACCCTCACAGTGAGAAATTTCTTCCTAATATTCCATCTACCCTACCCTCTGGCAGTGGGAAGCAATTCCCCCTTGTCCTGGCACTCCAGGCCTGTGTCAAAAGTCCTTCTCCAGATGTCTTGAAAGTTTGGGTGTTCTTTGATGTAATAAATTAGATGGGTAAAGTTTAAAACTTGCTCTGTATCTGATTTGAGACAGGTGTCCTGTGAGGCTTTAACAAGAAGAGAACACACTCAGGTGATTCATATCTCTTTAACATTGAAATACCTTCCAGTATATTACTATAACTGACAGGATGTATGTGTGTGTCACGTCACAGTAATCATAAGCCCTGTGCATTTTCCACATTTATTACATCCTAGATCATTCCCGAGATGATCCATGTGCCTTGAGGGAGCTGAACCTTTACCTTTCCCCATGTCCTGCTGCCACCTGATGGTGCTGAGCAAAACCGGCAAATTTGGGGCTAAAAAAAAAGGCGGAAAACGGATCCTAAAGCTTTTGTAATATAGTGACATTTATTGCTCTGCCACCAAGGGGTAAATCAGGCTGCATTGTCCCCATCTCTGATAACTGACAGCTCCTGTTCCAGGTCAGAGTCACATTCATCGTCTACTTTATTTCTTCTCCTTTCAGCCACAGAATACTCCACCGATGTTAAGGTCAGATACAGTCTAATTTGGGCCTTACACAATGGGCTGGCAGAGAACCTAATTAGCACCTATTAATGAGCTGTGGGCTGCCAGATCAGGAATTACCTGGATTAAGGGGCTGACCAAATACAACTATTCCTGTGCTTCTGTACAGCACCAAACCAGGGCTGCCCCACTGACCTGAACAGTCTCCTGAGCTTCCTCCCTGCCTAGGTCCCACAGCACATGTTTGGTTTAGATCTGGCTGTTGGCAATCCTTCCTGACCTTAAAACCTTCTCTACTCTGCCAGTTCCAACAGCTTCCCTGAGTCCCTGACATTTATTTCCTCAGGAAGAGGTTTCTTCCATTCCAATTCAGGTGCTGGAGGAGAAAATTAATGATAGAATAAAACCAAGTGGAGGCTCTGCATGTGTGTGTTAACTGAGTACCGGTGCTTCAAGCTGAATGCATCTTTCACTGGGATATTATGGTTGGGATTAGCTGATAAATCTTATATACAGCTACCCACCAACCCTGCTCCATGTGACCTGATTGCACAGATACTAATATTTAATTTAAGATGCAAGTAGCCAAATAACAGCATGTCATTGGTGCCAGAGCCAGGATCCTCATGTTAACCAGAGGTCTCTTTACCAGGGGATGGCCATTGACCCCTTCACAGCAGATAATAAGGAAAAGCCACTCTGTGGGGTGCCAAGTTTAAAGCTGTGTGGAAGAAGCTCAATGCATTTCACAGAGTGCCCCAACATTTGGGTTTGTTCAGATGAGGAACAAGAGCTAAAACTCCTCACAAAGTCAGTCACAAACTTCAGCTGTGCTCAGATTTGGGGGAAGATCCCCCAGAGGGTTGAGCTGGTGGGTCTAGGCATGCAGCATCCAACATTCTGAGCAGCTGACAGGGATGCTTGTCCCTGTGACAGTGAAATCCAACCACCACCATCCCAAGTTCTGCTGGTGGTTTTCCTGTAAAACCCAACGACCACCACAGGAAGCTCCACTGGTGTTTTTCCTGAAAAACCCAACAACCACCACCCCAAGTTCCACTGGTGTTTTCCCTACAAAACCCAAACATCACCACCCCATGTTCCACTGGTATTTTTCCTGTAAATCCCAAGCACCACCACCCCAAGTTCCACTGGAGTTGCTCCAGCCAGCTCCAACTCTCCCCACTCAGCTGCTGCCTGTGGCTCCTATTTACAACTGTGCTTTTTCCCCCATTCCTTGGCTGGCAGAGGGTCCAAGCAGATCCACAGTGGGGGGCTGAGAGCTATGCCAATACTTTTACGGGATTTTGCTCATATTCCATCAGTGATCTGTGCAATGCAGAGCCAGGACTTTTCAGGCAACTGTCTCTGCTTTGCCAAATGCTGTTTTAGACAAAGTGCCCTCAGTCACAGCTCGCTTTCTCCAGAGGAAATGACTCCATGGCCCATCAAGTCATCTTTACCATCACCACGGGAGTTCCTCTCCAGCTCTGCCCCTGCACAGCTCCACATCAGTCCACCTCAGCCTGGTTTTCAGGGCTGTTTGTCCATGCTGAAGGCAACAGCCCAGAACGCAGCAACACACAACACGCAGCGCCTCGAGACACAGGTGCACCTACTGAAACAACAACATTTTGTCTTTATTAGGAGTTCCCATGGTAATATAACACAGAGTTCTTAAGGAATAAAACACAAGACTTGGGGTTGGGATGGGGGGTTGTTTTTGCCATTGAGACAATGGTCAAATATCAGTACTCCTCTTTGTCTACACACATGATCAGCTTTAGCACTTACAGCTCTTCCACTCATGGTTCACAATCACAAATCCAAGGGTTAAATCCAGCTAGTATTAAATCCTACTTTTTTCTTTTATTATTTTTAGAGCTTCAAGTCACTGCGGTTAATTAATTCATTAAGTCATCGTCTTTTTTTTTTAGCATTTACATATGACATTCATTAAACAGACACAAAGCGAACGAGCTCTCACAGAAAAAACATGCTTACATAGCCTGCAAAAAACTTTTTTTTGTGATTTTTTTTCTTTCCTTTTCAAGAACAAATTAAAATTTAACAAGTAATCATGAGTCATGAAGGAAAAAAAAAAAGGAAGACTTAAGTGAATACTGAAGAGCTGCAAGTGTTTCGTAGCATTGAAACGGATCCACAATTCTTTTTTTTTTCTCCCCAACTCATTCAAATTGATTTTAACATACAGGTGACAAAGAAAAAAATTAAAAAATGAAAATAGCTGCAATATATATATTAAGTTTATGGGTTACTTAACAAACAAAGTGCAAACTCTTTATGCAAAACTAGAAGACCCAGGAGTTGAACCTAAATGGAAAATGCGTGGAGGAATATGGCAAAGTTTTTCTTAACTTTTGTGTTCAAAGGGGCCTAAAGAGTTTAGGTGCTGCAGCTGGTAAGGTTTGGGTAGCTAAGTAGCTTCCAGACACTTTGCAAATCCCAGCATTGACACCTCATAACAACAAATTCGGTACTCGTTTCTTGAAAGCTTTCATATATATATATAGGTTTTTTTCCTAAAAGAACCTGTAAACTCCATTTAAGAAAATACAGCTATGGAAAAACAAGGTTGATGAAGGTGGCAAAGCATAAAGAGAAGAGGGAGCAGAAGATGCAGCCAAGTGCCAGGGCAGGCAGACAGTGGAGGCAACACTCTGGTAATAAAAGCTCTCTGTGCTAAGACAAGTCCTTGGGACTGCTGAGCCCTCCAGCTATGCCTAAGTAGGGATCTGATGGTGCAGGCTTATCCTCCATGTCCCAAAAACAAGAAGCCTCCAGTCCCAGAGCTACCAGACCTTCAATCCCAGAGGGTGGTTAAACACCCAGACCCTGCTGGCTGCCCCAAAGCTGAGGCATTCCTTTAAGGACCACTGATGGTGTCTCAAATCCTAGGCATGTGAGGCTGGGTGGGGAACAGCCAGGCCTTCCCATGGGGATGTGCAGGATTCCTGCAGGGCTGGGTAGCTGTGACATTTGTACAAGAGATTCTCAGCTGCTGGGGACTCAGCCAGCTCTCAGTTACAGCAGCTGGGCTTGGACTGGAATTGCCACAGGTGCTCAGCACACACTCCCTGACTGCCCTTTGAGAGCTAAAGATAAGCCCTCAAAGCTTTAAATAACCTCTCCTTGATGGCCAGGGAGGGGGTTTCTGCTACAAAAACCTTTCAAGCAACGTGTTGCTCTTTGCCTACAGCTCCCTGCCCATCCATACCCATCTTCAGGGGCAGAAGAAAAACTAACTGCTACAAATGCTTCCAGATACTCCATCCCAGCAGCTCAGATGGTGTCCACCTCCTCTGTTTGCACCAGCTCAAGACATGATGGACTGAAGATCCTATGGACTTGCTCCATGCCCTTACTGCAGCTACGTGACAAGAAATGGCTGGAAAATGCAACTAAGGGACACCTAAAGTACCAGGGTGGCAGTGGCAGTGACACTGGCAGGAGTCTGTTACTTGGATGAGGTTCGGGAAGAACAGGGAGATTCCCAGTTCTCAGATAAGGCTTCGTAAACACAATGACACAAACATATTAAAAACACACACACAAACATTTAAAAAGAAGTTTCCTCAAGGACCTAATTTGCAGCAAAGTCCAGAAGAAAAAAGAAACCAAGGAAAACCAACTGAACAGAACGGAGTCCCCAAGGATTCTGGCTCACCCACTGGCTGGGGTGATGTTCTCTGCCATTCCTAGTGCTGGGTCCTGTTTCTCTCTCCTGGCAGCATCTAGTGACCTCAGAGCTGGTGGTGGAGAATGGTCACAGACAGGCTGGGATTCCTGTCCCTCTGTGCTTGCCTAGCTAATTCTGCTGGAACACAGAACCCTACAGAATATCCAGTTTAAAACCCTTGAACTACTCTTCTGCTTGACATAAAAAAAAAAAAAAAAGCTTTTTTTATGCATTTATTTTTCTTTCTTTCTTTTGTGTGTGTGTGTGTGTGTCTTGAAGGCAGCTCCTGGGAAATTCACTTTATCCTTCCTTTACTAAAAGAAAGATGCTGAATAGGACAGAGACCATGTATCTCAAATACCCTCTTTACATTTACTCTTTCATGTCAGAGGTGTCAAAACAGGGTTTATTTCTTTAAATGTGTAAGGGGCTGAGGGGGGGAAGTGCAAGGGGTTGGTGAAGATGAGAAAGGAACCTGAGGGGACTGAAAGAGGTGCTTTTACTTCAGCCCCTCCCCACACTCGGTGCCCGCAGTAACTGTCACAGGCTCTAAAAGAATCAAAAAGGGTCTCCAGGTGCCCCGGTCCCCCCCAGGTGTACCCGGTGGGCACAGGAGGGTTCGGTCCTTAGCCCAAGCTGGTGATGTTGGCACGGCCACCCGGCGGGGCCACAATGCGCTGGGTCGTGCGGCGTGGGATGTTGTCATCAATCTGTGCCCCTGTGGGAGAGAGAGGAGGAGTCACCAACTCTGCCAGTGTTTAAAATCCATGTGGGTGTGGCACTTCGATGCTGCCTTAATGGCTGGATTTGCTCTTAGAGGTCTTTTCCAGCCTAAATCATTCTGTGATTCTGTCTTTGGGGGAAAAGCCTTCACTGGCCCACACTGCCTTAATTCTGCTGAAATCTGTTCTGCATTAATAATATCTCTGCCCTGAGCACCTGAAGCACCCAGCCCTGCACAGTAAGAGGTGGATGAATGATTATCCCTTAGCCAGCTTTCCTATCCCTTTCTATAGTCTGCCCTTCTTGCAACTGTAACACCAGCTGAGAAATCAAATCTTTCACATCCCAGATCCACAGCTGCTCTCAGCTGGCAAAGTGTGTCATCTTAAAAGAAAAAGGGTTTTTTGCAATAGCCTCTTAAAACCAGAAAATTCCCATTTCTAAACACAGTTGGAATGGTCTTAAGCTGAATGAGGGCAGAGTTAGATGAGATATTGGGAAGAAATTCCTCCCTGTGAGGGTGGAGAGGGGCTGGGATGAAATTCGCAGAGGAGCTGTAGCTGCTCCATCTCTGGAAGTGTCAAACGCCAGGTTAGATGCAGCTTGGAGCAACCTGGGATAGTGGAAGATGTCCCTGCCCGTGTCAGGAGGTGGGATTGAATGGGCTTTAAGGTCTCACCCAAACTATTCCAGGATTCCATGATCTGCCCTCTCTAGACAGCCAGCCAAGGACTGAGCCCAGAACACATTGGAGTGCTCAGTATTCATGTCATGAGAAGAAGCAGGAATTTAGGACAGCTCCTGTACTACTCTTCTTCCTCTCTAAAGGGAAAAGCTCCCAGCTAAAATCCCCCCACAGCCTCTGTCATTCCATCCCTATCCCAGGAGAATGAACTCAGATTCAGCCACGATTTCAGTACAATAAATCACTCAGCAGTAAATCATTCCCAAAATCACATACCAGACAAGCTGAACCCAGACTGGTGCAGGTTCCTCACGGGGGGTGCCTGCTGTTTGGCAGGAGAGGTCTTGGCTGAGGATGCTGGTGTGACCGTTTTGGGTGTCACCGACACCTCACAGACTGGGCCGTCATAGAGGCCTCGGGGCACCCCCCGCAGCTCAGCCAGCTGCAGGGAGAGAGGGCAACACTGCCTTAAAACACAGCCACAACACAACCTTAAAACACAACCATAACACAGCCCAACAACTGCCCAGATGTGGCTCAGCCAGTGACACACGTTTCAGGATTGGTTGTTGGTAAGAGAATTTGAAAGCACATAGCATCTCCTCTGTACTCATCCCTGGGGAGCTGCTCTCTATCTATATTTATTTTGTATCTATATCTAGATTTTATCTATATCTATTTTACATCTATATCTATATCTATATCTATATCTCTTTATATCTGTAACATATTTATATCTGTATTATACCAACATCTATATCATGTCTATTTCTATTTAATATCTAGCTCTATATCTGTATTATATCTATATATATTCTATATCTCTATCTATATTATATCATATCTATATAACTATATGTTTATATCTATATCTGTATTGCATCTACCATCTATTTCTATTTTATATCCATATCTATATAAATCTTTCTATATAAAACATGTCTGTGTCTCTCTCCAACCCAAACAGTTTTGCAGCAAACAAATATTTTCCTATAAGCTAAAACCAGTGTTTGTGCAGCTCAACACCAGGGGCTCTGAGTCCGTGGGCACCCCAAAGCTCCTTGGCAATATGGACTTGGCTGCTCTGCACTCCCAAAACCCCCACTTTTGGTTCATCCTTGCTGTGCGGTACTGTGAGTTGGGAACAGGGTAGGTTCCTATTTTGGCTCTAGATTTTTGTGCAGGACAAGATGCCTACTAATTAGTATGTGATATGGAATGTGCTGTGGCTCCATCCAGTCTGTCCCCTGCCCCAAGGGTGCTATCCTTTAATGATCCTAACCTACCTGCCACTGGATTAAAGGCTCCTTATAGGTCTCAAATGCACCTTATTACTCATCCCCAAGAAGTCAAGCAGTGCTGAGACCAGCAGGGCAGACCAGAAGAGCCAGGCTGGCTTCAACTGCCAGCCCTGGAGCTGCAGATTGGGATAAATGCAATTATTCCAGTTGAGATGCTGCCCAATTTGATTTATGGGCCAGACATGTATTTCTGTGGGAGGACACAGCAGAAACCAGGGATGTGTTCTCCATGGGGCTACATTATGCCAGGTTGTAATTTTGATAACTTGCAATTTCTTTAAAAGAACAATCAAAGAAAGATAATTGCAAGGAGTGGGAGGATCACTTGTGGCCAGCAGAACCAACACAGCTCAGGAGTTGTCCAGGAGAGGGCAACACTTCAAACAGCAAAATAATTTATTCTCAGAAATTATTTCATCTGTAAATAAACCTCTTCAATTCTCAGAAGTTGAGTTCACTGTCATCTCCCCTGTCAGGCAAATTCAGGCATATCAAAAGACAGGTTCAGTTTTGAATGGGTGCATTTTACAGAATCACTTTCCAACTATTTTAGCCTCTTATAATAGAACATTGTTCCTTTTAAACAGTCTGTAGGCTGTGCCTGTGACTCACTAATCACCAGACAAGAGCATCTGATTGTATCTAGGCAGAAGGGAAAGCAGTATAACATATCTGTAACAATAAATTACAATTCTAAATTGCTGCTGAGAGCTTTGATATATAAATGCTAATACTAACTTTTCCTGGGACCTCTGTGACAGGAGAAACCTGGTGGGTTCTGCGTAGTTTGACTCATGGCCAAATTCGAGGGTTCCTGGACAATTTTCAGTTTGGCTGTCCTCAGACAGAGAAAAATTAAAACCTGCAAAAAACCCAAGCTCAACCCAAAGTATATTCCTGTAATGACTTGAGTGAACAGCAAAAATGAAAGAGGAATGAGACAAATGTAGCTCCCATCCAAGGAACAGCAGTGTGGCCTGAGCCAGGGGACAGCATCTGTTTTCCAGCCACTTTAACTCGGGGTTGTCAGAGGGAGAGAACAAATGTGCAGCCAACCATTGACACTCACCCTGCTCCTGGCTTTGATGCGCTTGTAAACGAAGTCAGGGAAGGGTTTCCTGGGGATATACCTCCCAGAGCCCTCAGTGACGTGGAGATTCCCATCCTCCAGCACGATCTTGCCCTGGCTGATCACCACCAGGGGAGATCCACGGCACTCCATGCCCTCGAAGATATTGTACTCCAGAGACTGTAATGAGCAAAAACAGCACATAAAGCAAACATATTCACCCAGCAGAGCCAGCTGGGCTTTAATTAGCAATCATCAGCCATGCTAATTGCCAAAATTTTAAAGACAGATTGAAGCAAACTCAACAGTGCTTACCTGAGCTGTATTTGCTGTGATTTAATAAAGGCTGCTCTTAATTATCAGTCTAAGTTTAGAGGTTTATTAATGCAAAATTTCCATTGAAATAAGGTTCATAAAGAATCCCAGAATAGTTTGAGCTGTAAGGAACCTTAAAGTTCATCCCATTCCAACCCCTGCCATGGGTTGGGACACTTTCCACTAGACCCAGTTGCTCCAAGCCCTGTCCAACCTGGCCTTGGACACTTCCAGGGATAGAGCAGCCACAGCTTCTCTGAGAAAGAGAAAAAACAGTTTCAAATGAGAGCCTCCCTGTTTAAATATATTTAGGCACCTATCTCTGCTGAGCTGGGGGCAGATTTAGGAGCCACAGAAAGCTTTATGTGAGTTTCCTAATAAAAGAATAATTTGGAAAAATCTGTATTTCAAACCAGTGTTTTGGTTGATGGGTCAGGGATCAGGACAATCTTATTTTATTTTAATGGGATTGCTCATCCTCAATTAACTGGATTGGAAACATCACACCATTGAAAAAAGGCAAGTTTGAAAGAAATCACTGCAAATGTGAAACATCCTGGAATGAGATGCAACCATGTTATTTGGGGACTGTTACTCTAGTGACCATCTCTGAGTCAAATGCAGGTCTTTTTTACCAAGTTAATGATGGAGTTTGCCCTTGAAGTGTGTTATAAGTATGGGCAGGCCTGAGTGCAGCTTTGCAATTAGCCAGACCAGTGGTTAAACCGAGTCTGAACCATGTCCAGCCTGAAAAAAAACGGGGTGGTAAAGGAGGAGGCTGGGTCAGGAGCTTATGGATTGGGCTGCTTCCAAGAACAACACCACCTCCCTCTCCAGCTCCTGATGCTTCCTTGCCAGAGAGTGGCAAGAGCAGTGTGAATTCTTGGAAAATATCCGTAAGTTGCTCAAACATTTCAAAAAGTAGCAATCGTCCAAGGCCACATAATCAGAGGCTGTCCCTGTGCCTGACTGTCAAGGGGCCTTTTGTTTTCTGCTTGGCCAAACCAGGATGTCTGGACTCCAAGGGCATCACTTGTATCAGTTTCTCCTCTAACACAAGGCATCATGCAGTGTAAGACCCAAAAAATTACAGAATTTCAGAATCATTAAGGTTGGAAAAGAGCTCTAAGGTCACTGAGTCCAATGCCTGATTCCCACCTTGTCGCTGGCCCAGAGCACTGAGTGCCATGTCCAGGCTGCCTTCATTGGACACCTCCAGGGATAGGGACTCCAAACCCCCCTGGGCATCCCCTTCCAATGTCTAATCACCCTTTCCATGGAGAAATTCCTCCTGATGTAGCTTCAGGTGTGATGCCAGGTACAACAGGTGAAGCGATGACAGGGGACGAGGTCAGAGATGCGTTTGTAAACAAACAAGCTGTGATTGCTCAGCTTTTCAAACTCTTGGGAATGAGAGCCCTTCCTCCTCCATGCTCTTGGCACAGCTTAAGGATGCAGCCTTTGGCCACAGCTGGCCAAAGAGTGCTGGAGCCTCTTACACACTGTCAGGGTTTTGGGGGATCTGCAGCTCTCAGCAGACAAAAATACTTCTGAATGGAGCTGGTCCTCCTTTGCCTTGCCCAAATCCATAGCAAAATCATGGGACCAATCCTGACTGCACTAGAGCATATCCACAAAAGAGAAAGTCTATGAATTCTGTGTCAGGAAATTGAAAGACCCCAGTTCATTTCCCAAACACAACAGCTACTAAATAGAAATTACTTTCAAGCACTCCACCCAAACTACTTCCATCTCTCTGAGCTATTTGTAAGTACAAGCCCAGGTTCAGATCATGAATTCTGGCACCTAAAAGCAGTGAGTCCTGGGTTCCCTCTTCTTACGTCATTCCTCTCCAGATTGGAAGGAGTCTGGAAGCACCTCTAAGGTGACTGAAGTGACCAGACTCCTGGAATTCCTCTGTCAGAAGCCTAAGCAGAGGCAGGATGAAGTGAAACCATCTGTGACCAATTCTGACAAAGAGTTAAGTCACAGGGAAGTGAACCAAACCTTTAAAAAAAAAGATGTTTCCTTGTGAATGTGCCCGGGGATCCAAGTGTGGAAGAAAATTTTGCTCCTTCAGCTCCAGAGTGAATGAAAGCATTCATGGGAAGAAAGAACAAGCAGGGTTTTTTCCAGGGAAATATTCCATAGGTTCATGGTCAACAGCGAAACAAGCTGTCAACAAATGCAAACAGTGGCTGCTTTGTCTGAGAGAGGGCTTGAATGTCACAGGGAGACTCCAGCCAGGCCCCTGCACTGGAACTATTCTGCAGATTCCCACAGACTGAGACAGCTTGGTCACTGCAGGGGACAGGTGTAAGGCATGGGACTCAGCAAAAGCGTCCCTAAGAGTGCCACCACTGCAGAAGCTAACAGCCACAAGCTGCAGAAGAGCTAAGGGGAAGGTCTGGTTGCTTTGGGTACTGCCCTTTGCCGGCTAATGTGGGGGTGACCACCAGGCAAATCCTGACTCCACACACATGTGCCAGATCAGTAGGTGGTATAAATCCACTCAGACCCTAGATCTGGGCCAGATTTCCAGAAAAAGTGTCTGCAAGCTGAAAACACTTCAGTGAAAAGGGGCAGTTGCCATTCCCAGCACTGGCAAGCCTGGATGTCATAAACAACACATTGCCCTAAGAGGTCTTTGCATATTTTAGAGGATTTAAAGAGCTTTCTTTGAGCTCAGATCTATGCACCCAACACTCAGAAAGAGCAGACATGCTCCCTGCTCCAGGGGGAATCCACTTGATTTCAGAGGGACTCATCCTGCTCACACAACTGAGCTCCAGAGTGAGACAAGAGAGAGGGCTTCAGGCACGGGGAAAATGAGTCCTGAGTTGCCACAAGCTCCCACTGCTGGCAGCACAGCCTGGCACTGGAAGAGAGGGGGAAAGGAAGTAGGGAATAGTAGGGAACATCCTTACTATGTTGTGAGTCTTGGCAGAGATTGTCTTGACACTGTCAGGATCCCAGATCACCAGGTCGGCATCAGAACCCACGGCGATGCGGCCCTTCCGTGGGTACAGGTTGAAGATTTTGGCTGCGTTTGTGCTGGTCACAGCCACAAACTGGTTCTCGTCCATCTTGCCGGTCACCTGGGGGGACACCACAGGAGTCACTGCATGAGCCAGCTAAGAGCTGGCAGTGCAGCAGATTCCCAAGGATCTCCACAGGGGTAAAAACACCAAGTGGAAGGACCATGACAAGAAAATAACACATTCCTGCAGCTCCTTCCACTCTGAATGTCCAGCTGAAATGTAAACGCATGACAGGTGTGACCTACCACAGCCTTATCCCAGATGATGGACATTCTCTCCTCAGTGCCATTGGTTCCTTCAGGGATCAGGGTGAAGTTGTCCTTCCCAACAGCTTTCTGAGCAGTGTTGAAGGTGCAGTGGGCACTGCCAGTCACTTGGAGGTCTCCACTGGAAGAAAAACAAAAGGTATTTAAGGTATTTTATTGTCACAGGAATGCTCCTGAAGGTAAAACAGCTTTTTGCTTGCTGGCAGCAACATCCCTTATTTTATCACCCATTTCCTCATGATGAATCACATGTTGTTTGAACACAGAAAGCTCTACTCACCAGGACAGTAATGAGTTGAGAAAATCAGGAGTGGTCGGGTCAGGACTCAGTGGTGGGGATGTAACAAAAGCCGCTGCCTTTGCCCAGTTCTTGCTCCAGTAATGGGATCCATCAGTGCCCAGGCTGGCTGTGATGGGCTCTCCATACACCACAGTGCCTGTGGGACAGGGACACACATAAACCCTCTGTGAACACCAAGGAATGTGCACTTCCAGCCTGGCTTCCTGGCAGAAGGCATCCTCCTGGGAAAGGACACATGCTGCAGGGCTGCCTAGTACTTCCTCTGAAGCATTAAATAAAGATATTGCTACTGACCAGAGCTGGGAGCAGCAAAATGTGCACAATCCTTTACACAACTGCAGAGGTTGGCACTGATTAATTATCCTTGAAATGGTTACTGTAAAGATTCATTTTATTGTTTATATTAAATTTATTGTTTATTTATCCTGAGCCAAGAACTTTGTAGAAGAAGCTGAGAGCAACTGTAAGGGAGTGAGGAAATTCAGTCTGATCCAGAAGAGATGTGCAAGAGAAAGAATTTTAAGAAAAGTTTTGTAAATTATAGTATGAATTAAAGACTTTCTAACAAGGCCAGGTTTCTTGGAGTAGGGTCTGTGCATAGACCACGTGGGAGAAAACTCCTACCAAGAAAATTTTTCTGCATACAAAGAAAACCCATCACAGGGGAAATATCAGAGTTCTTGGTTCACAAATGCAGCGCAAGGGAACTCTGTGGTCCCCCCAAACAGCAAAACTGTGGCAGAACTGGGAAACGGAACTGCATCTCCTGACTCTGTCCAGTGCGCTCACCACCACTGCATCCTTCCTCCTCATTAACATTTTTGGAACCACATGAAGGAACAGCAGATCCTTAAGGCCAGAATACTCTGCAAGCTGGAATGTACCAGCACCATCTGCACACCAAGCAGATGATGCAACTTCAAAAGCAGCACAAGCTGGCAGTCCCAGGATCTGCTCACCAAATGCAACCTTGCCAAAATCTGTTCTGTGCCCACCCACCTGCCTCCCCAAGCTTCAAACTTCCCCTCCTCCAAACTTCATGGGTTTGGATCTGCCTACCAAAGATGAGGGTGGCTGAGATGCCAACCCTAAATACTTCAGTCAGGAAAGATGGGCAGAGGGACAACCAGAGCTGGTCAGCAGGGTCTCACACCTCACCATGCAGAGAGAAAAGACAGAATACTTCTTTCACTATATTGCCAGAGCTACTCTTATGTCTCTGGGGTCTCAAGACAGCTGGGAAAAAGCCCACTAGCTGAGGCAGGGCAATGATTAACTGGCTCCATGCTGCTCCCAGGACCCTGCTGACACAGCACGTCCAGGAACAGCCTTTGCTAGAGAGTTTCCAGGAGCAGAGGAAGAGGCTCCCTGACATCACTGGCCACAAATAGGGTTCTGAAATCAAAGCAAGGCCTAACACATGCTGGCTGTTAATGGGAGGCCGCTTGTGGTCCAGCACACTGGGGATATTGTTCTGCAGGGAGTGATGTTTTCGGGTTCCAGATCGCCAGCGACAGAGTCTGCAGGGAATCTCCTCCATACAGAAGCCACTGGGAACATCTGGCTTTAAATAATGTCTGTTCTTTGCCATTTAGCAAATCAGTCCTGGTTTGGTTTTGCCTTGGATAGTCTTGACTGTTTCCTCTATTGTTTGGGAGGGCAAGACCAGTGTGTGTGGCCCTCCTCGGTTACTGCACAGCATTTAACTTGAGTTATTTGAATAAAGGAACTGAGGATGGGGCACCATTTATACCTCAAATTCTCTTTATAAGGAGAAAATGCATTTTGAATGAAAACTGCATGTTCTGGCTGGCTCAGGAGGCTGAGTGAAGTGAGCCCTGTGGATCATTCATCTGGGACAATCCCAGCACCTTTCACAGGCAGGGTAACATCCACCCAAGCCAAGCTGTGTTTTATGGCTTTCTGTGATCCAGGTGTGTGGTCCCTCATCCCGAAGCCCCACTCCACTTGCAACTGGTGGTCTCAGGACACTGAGTGTAGCAAGAAGTGTTTCTATTGATGTTCCACCTTTGTGGGGCATATGCCTTCAATATTTTATCTGGAAAAGGGAAGAGAGGCTTCCCTGGCTCTCAGTATACAGCTGCACTGCGACATCAAGTTCTTTTCTGGGATGCAGCATGCAGCCACATTGCTAGGTCAATGCATCTTCCTTCAGGATGATCCCCTCCGATGGAGCTGGGAGAGAAAGATTTATTCCAAACGGCTTGAGCTGCTTTCACAGACAGCCTTGAAAATCAGTCCTCCTCACCAACTCCTTTAACAGGAATCATGGGACCAAAATACTCCTGAGCCGATGCACAAACACCAATCTGTTTGCTGGAAATCAGCTCCTCTCGCATCAAACACCCAGATGGAAAGTGATGTCATTTGTATATCCATCCAGGCTTATTTAGGCTGCAGAAAATTAAATCCAAGCCTTGTGAGGAAAGAAGGGGGTAAATCATCCCTCCTGGTTACTCACCCAACCTGAGCAGCTTTAAATAGAAGTGAAAGGTTTAGTAACAGGGTAAAGCAGCAGACAGCACTCACTCCATGAGCAATCCTGACTCCTTGAGGGCCAGGCAACAGGGACAGGGCTGGGGGAAGCTCCTGCATCCCTCAGAGCAATTCAGCTCCCTCACAAGCCTCAGTCAGAGAGGACACACATGGGCAGCAGCATCCACAGCAGGTCTGAGTCTTGCTTCTTGCAGCATCCCCAAGCAGAGTTATCAGAGGCAGTCGCAATTCCCAAACCTAACCGAGCCTGCTGATTCCCATCCCTGCATGGATGTCAGGCTATGAGTTACACCACGTGGAAAGCATCTATTCCACAAGCAAGAAGCACAGCAGGCAGCTGGAACTGGTTGGCCTCTTTGGCTACTCCAGCTAAATACAAGAGGGCTTGTGAGTCAAGAACTCCCTCAGGAATCACTGCTGACCCCAGGAAGCACAGCAGAAAGCACCAAGGTAAAACCACAGCAGCTGGAAGGAGGACCCAGTTGCAGTCTCCAGGTGAATTTACTACATGGGGAGAGCATGGAATGACTCAGTGGTATCATGAAGGCACATGGCTTGGTGGGGGAGGGTAAGTGTGAATAGACAAGTTCAGGACTGAACAGAACAAGCAGCTCCTGGCTCTGACACAGCCACTTTCCCTGGTGTGTGGGAAATGAAAAAGAAACCTTTCCTGTAGGGATGAAGCTGATGTTGGCAGGAGCTGAAGTGCATGAGCTAAGGAGGAAATAACTTACCCTTTTTCCTGGCTTGAGCAATGACATCAGCAGCACTTTTGCTCATCACCTTGGTGATGTACAGGGGGCAGTTGGTCTGGTTGGCAATGGTTATTGCCCGGTTCACAGCCTCTGCCTCCACCTGAGGAACAGAGGCGGCAGTAGGTCAGGGACACCCAACAGCACCCCGCTCATCCTCAGACCCTACTCTCCCAGAGAACAAAGAGTGACAAGGCATTTCCCACCTCCGAGCCTGAAAAGGCACAGCGCAATCACAACAATTAAATGACATCATGCTGCAGTCCCCTCTCATTACCACCATTTCTCCCAGGCTGCTTCAGAGCCTCTCTGATTGAACTAAAACACCAGTCCAGGTGCTCAGGGTCAGAATGATTAAGCCCCTTCTTTAACCTAGACAAAAATAAGCAAGTAAATGTTGACTCAACAGAACTGCTCCAGCTCCAGCTCATGGAGAAGGGAGATGCTGCACCACATACTCTGGTAAACCACATTTGCAAACAAGCCTCCTAAATTGTACCCTCCACTACAGTCTCTGGCTTGGGATCTGAGAGAGTGTGAACCACCCCATAAATCAACTGTTTTTCCTTGCATGTGTACAGAGAATTAACCTCAACCAAACTGAGGGTCATGTTGTAACTGCAGCCTCAGGATGATGGGCACTGCTCTGATTTTATGGATCAAACACGTCCTAATCAAAAGATCCAGAAGACAGATTGAACAGCTGGGTTATGCTCACTGTGCCTGCTGCCAGCAATGCCACAGACATTTTCCAAGTGAACAACAGAGGAAACAAACTCAGAGCAATCCCCCACCAGATTCCCCAATGCAAGAGGCTCCCAGAACCCCTCCCATGGACTCTGGTGGCATTGGCACACAATCAGCATTTGTGAAAATCTGCTCTGCAGTGACTGATAGCCCAAGTGCCACAAATCACCATCACCTGTCCCAGAATACATTGCCCAGACAGGTTATGTCTCATTCCTGGAAGTGTCCAGGGCCAGGTTGGATGGGGCTTGGAGCATCCTGGAGTAGTAGGTGTCCCTGCCCATGGCAGGAGTGGGACTGAGTGGGCTTTGAGGTCCTTTCCAAGCCAAACCACTCTGGGTTTCTGTAACTGCTGGCTCTTAACACTGTCCTTGGAGGAAAAGAACCACCAGCTTAGGGAAACATGGCCAGGCTGATGTCCAAGTGTCCTGAACAGCTCTGCTCATGCCAGCAAAGCCACCACTTGCACCCATGCCCTGTTTGCAGCCAGAATGCTCCAGGAAAACAAAAGCCAGGAGTTTTTTACAGCAAACCAGCCCCCCAGAGTCAGCAGGGTGCTCTCTGGGGCCCAAAGGGTTATAGCCCCAGGCAGGTGATGCTCACAATAGAGTATTTTCTCACCCTGATGCCCCAGGCAAATGGGAAAGGCTGTGAGGGAGGGTTTTGTTCCAGGATGTTGGACCCAAAGTGTCACAGCCAGCACCACTCACAAGGGCTGAAAGGAAGAGCCAAGAGAAGCCCAGTTGTCCCTTCTGAGAGACAAGGGGAGGACTCAGACAG
This sequence comes from Vidua macroura, assembly GCF_024509145.1. Taxonomy (NCBI): domain Eukaryota; kingdom Metazoa; phylum Chordata; class Aves; order Passeriformes; family Viduidae; genus Vidua; species Vidua macroura. The sequence goes on along the minus strand of NC_071598.1, from coordinate 2,861,620 downwards.
GCCAGAACTTCCAGGCCATGGCCTCCCTTTGCAAACTCCCCACTAGAGCGGGTCTGTGCACGGCTCTGCCTCTGCAGCACTTGGGAACCCCATTTCTACTCCGTGTCTCAGTTTCCCTGCAGGCAAAGCAGGGATAAAACAACACACACCCCCCAGACTTTTGGGCAGAAGGCGTTTGAGCAACTGTGAAGCAGCAAGAGAATATTTTCTGAACTAGGCTGCTGAATTCCTGCCTTGTGCCCAGATGCTATGGTGACAGGCATATAACAATAACCCAACAAGTAGTACAAAGGGGAATGTTTGCAATTATTTGGATGCATTAGAAGCCCTAGCACAGCAGTTCTCTTGGAAAACGAAACAAAACAAAACAAAACAAAACAAAAGACAGACATTTCCTGGAGCATTTTGACTGCTTGTGCTTCCAGCATTTTTGTGGCTGAAAAAAAAACCCCAAAAAAATGAAGGATTGCTCTGAAAAGTCATCACAGAATGAACTGAGCTGTGAGGGGTAGAGTTTTCCAAGAAGTGATGGGTGAGGCTGACTTGAGATGGTGCTGTCTTAACTCAGGCCCTGTTTTCTTGCTCACCTCTGTGCTGAACACTGAGATGAGCAAAGCTAAACCCCTGAGTCAGCAGTGAAACTTAAGCCTCAGTATGAGCCTCCTGCCAGCCTGGGAATTCAGATGTGTGCACTCCAAGACACAAGTGCATGTGGCCAGCCCCTGAATGCTTCACTCTGATTTATTCTACCTGAAATGAGTGGGAGTGTTGAGTTAATAAATGTTTTAGACTTGCTCAGCAACTCCTGCTGGTTTGCTGTAGATGGAGGTCTGAATTAAGGAGCTCTCCAGTCAGATGCCAATCATCCTTAGGACTGGTTTTGCATTCCCTAAGGGACAGCAGGAAAAGCCAATTCTAGTGTCAACAGCACCCCAGAGGGATACAACAAACATCCACTTCGTTGAAGTCAACAGGAATTAGGGATCTGCTGCCACCCTTGGAATTTGGCCTCTATCACCAGCTAGCCCAAGGGGAGCTGGATGTTTTTAAAAGCACAGAGTCATTCCCTCACTGCAGAAAGGGGAGGAGGGAACAAGATGACATCATTTCCTGCTCTGTTTCCTATGACTTTAAAGGAGGAGAATGTTGGACCAAAGGCTTCCCAAGCCTGAGCAGAGCACAGCTGAGTTCAGCTGCACAGAGGCTGCCCCATGTGACATCAGGGAGAGGCTTCACTGAGCCTCATCTGTGGCAGCCACGTGTCCTCAGGCTGCCTTTTTCCTCCCTGCACTGAGGCAGAGCACAGTCCTGCACAGATTAACAATCCATCCATGCCTTGGAACCACACAACTCACAGTTTAAAGCTCCTGCTCCATGAAGGATGAGCTCTTAAACAGCCAGACACAACTTGGCTGGTTTGTGTCCAGATCCTTTAAGGTAAGAGCAGTGTTCCTTTGAAAACAACACAAACTGAACTCCCTGAAGTGTCACACCAGCATCTGTTCCCATTCCCCTGATGCAGGCCAAAAAATATGTTAAAAAACCACAAATTGGATGGGTGACTGGAAAGCTCAGTGCAAAGTGTTTGCTCACAATTTCAGGAAGCAAAAGATTCCAGCTCTGGAAGCCACACACAGATTCTGTGTTCTGTGAGGATTCACTTACAAGTGGAACTTTTTTTTTTCCCCAGGCAACAGAATGATTTACGTTCCTACTGAAATGCCTCTGGATGCTGCTTGTCAGAATCAAGGGGAGGAAATGGAGAGTGAGCACGAGGGACATGTGTGGATGAACTCACAGGCCCAACTCCCACATCTGGAAGGCAGCAAAGCCCCAGGATCTTGGAGGAATAAAAAGAGCTGCTTTTTACAGAACAGATGAACCCCACAAACCTGGAATGCCACGGTGAGGTGTCCGGCTTAGAGACAGCGAAGGACTGTGAGTGAAGAATGCAATGGGAACCAACCTCAAAGGCAAAGTTTTAAGGCTCTTTCATACTTCTGGGATTTATTTCAAAAGCTTAGAGGGATTGGAGTGCTCATCTCTGGAGAAATCCATGGAGAAATATGAAGGGTAACTATTTTATATAAAGTGCTGGGCTAAGGCCTGAGCATGACCTCCCCTCTCTGGTACATATTTTCTGTGCCCTCAGCAAACCACTTAATCCATTGCTGTAAAAACCCCCATCCCATTGGTAATATTTCATCAAAATATCAAGTATCACAGTAATGGAAGCTATGAAGTACCTAAAAACAATGTCACGATTTGGGCATATATTAAAAATTCTGCTATTCACTGGAAGTCTGACAAAATAACGACCAAGAGAGACCAAGAGAGACAAAATAACGACCAAGACACTGGACCTAGAAAGGACAGTAGCAGAATTCCACCAACATAACCCCAAATGCAGAAGAATTTTGTTTCCAGCCACATTCATCCCAACATGAAGTACTTAATGGCAATGCAGAGATGTTATAAACTGGGGAGGGGGGTAAATGCAAAGACAGGGGAGTTCTCACCTCTTCAGGTCTGCTCAACACATGCCCTTCAGGGCCTGTGATCCCCAGCTCCAGGATCCTTTGCTGCTCCTAAAGCAGAGAAGAAAAAAGAGCAGGGATGAGATTTAAAGCAACAGGGAATTTTTCTTGCAGCACACACAGCTATTGTAAAGGGGCATGAGTGAGATCCTGAGCATCTGTACTGGCTAAAAATCACATGGGGCTTTGCATAACGGCCCTGCAAGAAGGTCCTGTCCAACTTCCTTTGCTGAGAATAACCAGAGCTCACAAAACCTTGCTGATTTGTTCACAGGAGTTCAAGGAAACCTTTTATTTGGATTTGCTTCACACTGGGTTCATAGCCCCTCGACTTTCAGTACTCATTTGCATCTATAAAATCATCTATAAAATCATCTTGTGGCAAAATGATAACTCATGGAAAAAATCGTCCTGCAACTGGGCTCAAGGACTGGGGTGGGTTCTTGCCCAGCCAAAGAACACAGAAATCCTCTGGGTGCTTGAGACACAATACACAATGTACAAAATGAGCTGGAGATAAGATTAAATTGGATACATTATTAACATTTCTCCCTTGCTGCTGTTTGAAGGATAAACAGACCCCAAACATCAGCACCCCATGTACTGTATGAAGCTACATCCCTTCCCACTCCCCCGCTTCTTATTTCCTTCAGAATATTTTGTTCCACACAGTGACAGTCACACCCAGCTTTTCACTTTTGGGGAGAGAGGCAGAAATGCCCAATATCCACCCCAAACTGTACGCTGACACAAAAAACCTATTTTATCAGTGTCAAACGGGTTAAAAACTGCTTACAGCCCTGCTCACACCCTTGATACAGCCATGCCATGCTCTCAAAAGGCTGGGTGGCTCTCAGTTTGCAAAGAAGGAGTCAGAATTTAAACCCCTCCCAGCATTTGAAGCCAATAACTGAGAGAACAGACAGGCCATACCTCAGCAATGATGTCACCGTTTTCAGCATGCACTTGGGCTGTGGCGCCAATGTCCCGGATCACACTTAGGACCTCATAAATCTGGGTGACAGATAACACACATCACAACAGGAACACACCTGTTGGGAAGGCCACACCCCAGATCCCCATAGAAAACAGAATTTTGCAGAAGAGAAAAGAGAAAGAGAAGCACTAAGCAATATAAGATGTGCTTTGCTGGAGAGATGCAAACCATTTTCATGCCTGCCACTGAATTTCCCAATTCCACAGTTGGATGCTGCTGATGGGCAAAGAAGGATCATCCAGTGGCAGGTTTGGAGTACCTTGGAGGAAGAAACAGCAACAACTCAAGCCCCATTGCTGGATGATTTTAAAGGACTTGCAGAGTTGTACCTGCTTGATGTTTCATTTACTGATGCCTGGCATGAAAAACATCCCATTATATCTGAGTGGTAGGGGCATGTCCTCCATGGAAATCCAGTATCTGGAGGTAGGAGCAGTGTGATTTCCCGCTCCAGCAACCAGTCTGAGCAGGCTCAGGTCCAGTAACCCCCAGCTGGCGCCATCAATGTTCCCTCATCAAAATGTTTCCAGAGCCCTCAGAGATAACTCACACACCAACACTCCCTCCTCCCACACCTTCAGAAAGAGAGGAATTCCTCTCCTCCCATACCTTCAGAAACATAAACTGCCCCTCTGAACCGCTAAATGCGCCCAAATGTGCCCACCAGAACAGCAAACAGGAGGGCAATTAATTCCTTTCTAAAGTCACAGTGATTCTACCACCAAAAAACTACCTCTGGACCAGGATCAGTTTTAGCTTCTAAACAGAGTAATTATAATTAGCCCAGAGATCTCCCTGTCCTGCCCTGTGCAGAGGCATAAAGCAGCAATTCCTAGAACTGCCACTGCTTCTACCCCAAAGGAGCTAGAAAAAACCTCTGACCTCTCAAAATGAGAGTTTTACTATTGCTTCCCTCGGCCAAGTCTTTCAGGGTTTGCTGTTGGTAAGGTTTTATTCTTAATTAAAAATATAATCTTCAAACCAGAGCTGTTGCCGATCTTAGGTACTGTTACACACATAAAGCTTGGAAACAGGTGAGAGTGTCAGATCCCAGGATATTGAATTTAAACACTAATTTGTGACAAATTAAACATGAAGCCTTCCTTCCTACCTGAGAATCACTGAGCTGAAAGCGATCTTTGAAAGCCATGTACACCAAGAAGGAATTCACACCTGGGGGAAAGAGAGCACATTGCAGGTAAAACCATGGACTACAATCCCTAAATCAGCCCCCAGCAGTAATTCCATGAATTCACTGTAGGAGGTTGAGTAACAAAATAAAAGCAAAAATGCATTTCACACAAAAGCAGAGACTGGGCCTGCAAAGCTGATCCCCCTCACCCTCCAGGGAGAACAATGGGAAATATGTGTCTGTGATGCGTCCAAACTGACCCACTGATCCTAAGCTGGCTTTTCCTCTCCAGCCTTTGGAACCAGTAAAAGCTCTCACCCAGCATATGTGGGAAGCTCCCATTACAGCATAAAATGCTGGGTTTTGAAACTACAAATAGGATGGAAAATTACTCCAGCCTGTGGATGAAATGCCAAGGAAATAAAGAGGGGGGAAACCTATGAGGTAATTTTACTCAGCTCTTCACTTTTAGCATCCAGAGCTGGATTGGTCCTCCTGGGGCTCCTATTTCCCTTGTTTACAGCACTTTAATGGCTGCAGGTATCATCAAAGGCCCTGATGAACCTGAAGGACCTTCACTGGACAAAGGAGCAGCTCTGCATGGGAAAAGCAGGAGATTCACCTCTAGAAAATCAGTGCTGCAACACCAGTGTGCCCCAACCCCTGAGCCCTCTGCAATCCCAATTGCCCAAACCTTCTCAAGGAGCCAGAATGGGCCCAAAACAGCTTTATTAGGATATAAAAGTAAAATACTGCATGAGAGACAGCCCTAAATAATAGGGGATCCTGAAAAACAAGGAGGGGCAAGGCTTCCCTGAGCTTACCATGATCTTTAACCAGAGCTTCCATCTCCTCCTGGACACCTTTATGCCACTCAGTGATGTCCACGTGCAGGGAGTAGTCACAGCAGGATTTGCTGTCTGCCCACTCTCGCCACTGATCGAACGCAGTCAGCAAACTGGTCCCAGGCTCAGGAACCACGTGGTCAACTGGGAATGACAACCAAAGCACTGGTAAATTCCTGGTGCTGAAGCTTTCCTGGGTGCCCAGGACAGCAAGCACAGCTGTGCAGAGGCTGCTGCAAAATCAAGGCATCCTCTTTCCCTTTAAAATATGTCTAAGTTTGCAATTTTTCAGTGGTTTCTAGAGAATGCAGCCATGGAAGTTGATTATGGAGCCGCAACTCAGAGGTGCTCCTGCTTGGGATGTGTAGCACCAACAGTTGTAGTAAGCAAGTTGTAGAAACAACTCATTTTCCTTGAGTTGCTGCTCCATAATCAACTTCCATGTTGGAGGAAGCAGGACCAACAATTTGTGGCTGGGGAGATCTCTCTGACACTGAGAAGGTCCTGCTGCCTCTGGCACCTGCTTAGTTTGATCATCACACCAAATCCTGCAGCAACTGGATTCACAGGCAGCTTGCAGCTGCAGGACACCCTCAAAGGGTGATGCAAGGGACCTGGATCTGAAGGTTCAGTGTTCCTGGTTTTTATTTGAGCACATGGAGTCTCTGAGATCTTCAAAAGACAAAGTGAAATTAAAAAAGCAAGTCAGCATCTCCAGTACTGAACTGAGAGAGTAAGAAAAACCTGTGGGATTTCAGGGGTTACAAACTGGGAAGCACTGCTGAGGAGGAAGAGAGGGCCCGGCTTGATTCTATATTAAAACACACAGAAAAACAAAAAGTTGCTTCAATTATCAGCACAGAAATCCCCGCAGCTTTTTTTTTTAATTTTATGGTGACGATCAGGGCTGCTCTAAGTCACAGCTAAGATGAGAGACAGAGCCTGTGAGCTCCACTCACCCTCAGGACAGAAGAACCATCCCTGCTGCAAAACTCTGCCTACCCTCTCCCCTTTGCAAAGGGAGACAGCTTAGAATATTTGTGCTTTCCAAAAGGCTTTTCCCCTGGAAACATCACACCAAGGAAAGGACATGCCATGCACATCCTTACTGCCTTAGCAGCTGCAGCTTCAATCAGTTCAGCACTTCAGGAGTGGCTGGTGGTCTCTGTCTTTGTTCCCTCCATACCCATCACAGAACTCCATGCTACGAGTAAAAACTTGGAAATTTGCCTCCTGTCTGGCACCACTCCGAGAATGTGCTTTTCACCGCCATTGCGGAAAGCAGCCCAAATATAAGCAGATAATAAACTGACATGTTTTTTAAAAAATCATCCCATTTCTGTTCCATGATCTGCTCCACCCCAGTGGTCAGAAACCTTCCACTAACTTCCAGCCTGAATTGTTTCTTGGCCAGTACAGAGCCCCTGTCACTCTGCCAAAGTTAATCTTTAGCTTAAATAGAATGAACAACAAGGAGAAAAATAACATTCACTTTGCTTTTCCAATGGGATGTGGAGAAAGCCCAGGTTTACACAAATGTCTAATTAAAAAGCCCAAAAAAAAAGTCCATTTAATCTCTTAACACGTCACAGGAGTAAATCCATCTCCACTTGAGACTAAAGGTGCCCTCGGAGCTCTGTCAGCCCGAAGATGATGGATGGCTTGTGGGCATTGGGAAATTGTGCCTGAACGTAACAAGTGGTTAATACAGAGTCCTCAAAGCCCAGCACTGAGACCCTGTGAATGCTCTGGAGCTCCCAGGAATGACTGTGTTGTCAGGGATCAGAGCTTTATCACCACCTCACTTCATGCACTGCCCAAGGATAACTACTGGGATTTTTTGGAGGCAGTGGAACCAGGGGTAAGGGAGCTCTATTAGCTCTCTGACAAAGCCAAACCACAGCTGGTTGCAATAGGAGTCAGGCATGTAGGTGCTGGTGCAAGTGTGCAGGAAGTCAGCTCCAGGGGTTGGGAATATTTCCTGTGGCATCTCCCCTGAGCTCCCTGACAGCCAAATCACTCTCTAGCCCCTTCAAAACACAGCACACTTTTTCTCCACAGCAGCTCTGCCAGGCAAACATCAGCAAACAACCACTTCCCCACATCCACATGGAAGAACTCAGCAGGAAAGCAGCCTGAGAGTGCAAGGTAAGCAACAGCCTTTGCACCTGGGACTGAACTGGTCTGAAGAGACTCAGGGAAAGGACCCAGCAGAGCACACCAAGAGATAGTCATGGTGACAGGGACGTCCCTGGAGAGGGGCCCAAGAGCTGGGATCCTGTACCTGGCCAGGGTGGAAGCTATGCTGCCACAGCAGAGCAAGCAGGAGGAGTGGATGCTGCACAAAAGGCATGGAGAAAGTGGGTGTAATACCAAATCCTGGTCTGGAGGCAATTCAGACACAAATGGCAGTCTCCTCAATTCTTCCATCCTCTGTGCAATGGGAGGAGCCAAACACATTGTAAGATCATGGCCTACATCCCTTCATGTGAGGGTGGGGTTTTGGGGGAGACCAAATAAGTAAAAATGAGCCCAGATCCAGGAAAGGAGAGTAGTCAAGGTTGACTCTTTATCTGCTCTTAAAAGGACTGAGCTCTCAAACTGCTTCTGTTGAGATGGCCAGGAATTCCAGCTCTCAGGCAGAGCTCAAGAGCTCAGAGTAGAACAAAAAGCTTTTTATTTCAGGTGCCTGTACTCCAGAGCAGCACAAGAAGTTGATGGAGGCTCCATTCCTCTGTTCCCACAGCCCCAGGCTTCCAGGATGACCCCTGGGGATGATCTGTCCCAGGACCATGGACACAAGGGCTGACCTACCCCAGCTCACAGCAAATCTCCCTCCGGGAGAATTCCCAGGAGGCTTCCCATGGGAAAAGCAATGCTGTCCCGATCCCACAGTGCTCCTTCTCCCTGGGAATCCCATCCCACTCCCCCATCTTTCCTTCCATCACCTCAGGAACCAGGAATGTTCAATCCCTGGGTGGCCCCACGTCTGCAGGGCACACACTTGTTCAAACTGCTGTGACATAGGCTGTTGTCACCCCTTTATTCCCTCCACCACCACAGCCTTGATCTGGTGTGCTTCCCAGCCCAGATGTTTTCTTCCTGTTGTTGATTTTTTTTGCTGTGCAAATTAATTCAGCTGCTTAAAGTCTGAGAAGGAAGTTGCCAGCTCATTTTTAAGTTCAAAGCTTGTTCCAAAACCAGAAACAAAACGGAGACGGGAAAGAAAAAAAAAAAAAAAAAAAAAGGAAAAGATAATGTAAGAATCACTTCATCAGGCTGAAATCTTCAAAGATGAAATTAAATAGCTTTGTGGGCTTTGTAGTGGCTCCCTGAATCTGAGTGAAATTCAGGCCTAATCCTAATGTATCTCTTTATTTAACACACTCTCAGCAAGGCATAGGGCAAAGCCAAGCTCAGGGTTACCTTGGTTTCTCAGCTAAGAGCAGAAAACATTCTGTAGATTATCTTTTAACCTTTTGAGCTGCACAACCCAAAATGCAGCAGCCCAGGGCTGAGGGCAAACAAAGCTGTTACACCAGCAAATGAATTTCTTTTAAAAAAATTAGAAAATCTATTTATACATTACAAATATTCTAATTTTTTCCTTGCTAAACACTGACAGGATTCCGAATACCTGGATAGTCTGTCTTTCTCCCAGACAATCCAAGCTCTCACCTCCCCTCTGAGAGCAGTGGCATTTGAACACCTGTGGACACACATGCTCCAGCCCTAATCATCCAGACTCTTAATTACCCTTCCCATTCCTGGTTTGGCTCTCCTATCATTATACACAGGCTTACAAGGTGCATCTGCTCCTGCTTCCCAGTATTCCAGCTGCCACCCACCACCAGCCAGGGCTGCTTTCTTGCCTGCCCCACTCAGTTCAGGGTCCTTCCCTCCTCCTTGGGCAGATTAATCGGCTCAGGATTAAAGGCAGACAATGAGCTGAAGTGAGACAACAACACTGGGTGATCCATGTTGCTCTTCTGCACCAAAGCTGGCACCCAGCCATGCTGGAATATTCTGTATCTCATGGGCCAAACTGGTGAGATGTTGGTGGGGAGAAAATTGGGTGTGAAATGAAAGGGGAAGGCAAAAACTTAGGGGAATGGATTAAATGCTCCAAGGATTGGGAAAATAAAGCAGTGTTATTTTAACATAACCATGGAAAAATCTACACAGGTTAGAAGTGCTAGCAGCACTTCATATAGAGTTCTAGCATCACCCATTATTAACACATTCTTATCATGTATTAATATAAAACCTGTACTAAAATCAGAGCCCAGCACAATCCCCCACATACACAAGTAATTTCGAAGTTTTTTTTTCCTACTGCTTTTTTTACACAATTCACAGAATCATGGAATATCCTGAGCTAGAAGGGACCCACACAGATCAAGTCCAACAACTGATTCCAGAAAGGACAGCCTAAAAGCTGGACCACAGTTAAGGCTGGCCTGAAACATCTCCTTGTCTTCATCCAGCTGCTCCCAGACTTTAAAACCACTTCCACAGCCCACTGAAAATGGTGCCAATCTCAGCTTTAAATGGTGGCTTTAGGAAATGTTGCATCACATCTTGGCTCCTTCTTCCCAACCCAGGGGCTTTCTGCTCCTGAAGAGCTTTCCTGGAGCAGGGTGGTATCTGCACCCTGAGCAAGAAGGGAGATGGGCAAGAGGGATCCAGCACAGAGGCTTCGGGAATACTCAAGAGCCTGCAGGATACTCTGAGACCAGAGCCAGAAAAATCCCATATGATCTCTTGCTGGCACTTGGAATCTCTCTCAAATTTAAAAAAAAAAAAAAAAAAAAAAATGCAGATGAAGAGCAATGCCTTTATATTTTTGACCCCTTGCTAAACTCCAGAGAAATTATTGTTCCAGAGGGAGAGTTGGATCCAACTCTTTGCCTTGCCTTGAAAACAAAACTCTGCTTTTGGGATGGATGTTCTCATGGGTGGGGATTAATGGGTTTTATAGCTTCCTGGCATTGTGGCATGTGCTTTTTTTTTTCTTTTTTGCATCCTGCCTCAGCTGAACAAGCCTTGGCTTGCAAACAACCCGCTCCTGGAGCTTCTATTAATAGCCCATGCTTCCAGCTTTCCTCTGGAAAGGATTTTTTTCAACTGGTTTAATTAAGTGTCATCCAAAGCACGCCTGAAAATTTCCTGGGGCTTCAGCTCATGAATGCCACTACCAGGAAGGAGAAAAACTGTTTGAAATGGACAATATAAACATGAATTAGGGTCAGATGCTACCAAAATTGTGTATGTAATAAAAAACATGTATTCAGGGTTCCAGTTGCTATTACAGACTGCAGTTTTACACATTATTTCCTGCTCCTACCAGCATTATATGTGCCCATTGTTTAAGAGGAGTTTATAAGGTGAAAATCCTTAACATTTAAGCTTAACTGTTAGCGGGCAGATCTCCCCTACTGAAAACTTTAAATAGCAGCTTGGTCACTATAAACACATCTGCCTTTTTAATACTACTTAATCCCCACAGCAACTGCATGTGATGAAATCTGGTGAATTTATTGAGTTGTACATTCTGTCACAAGCCATTTTATTGAGAGACTGTAATTAAATTCAGCCCTGGTAATTGCACAGGTCCCTACTTAGAAGTCTGGAGTTGTCAGGCTGTGGCTGCAGGAATATTCTCCTGGCACTGATGTGAAGTGGGAGTAATTCTGTGAAAGCAAGAGGAATAAAATCAATCTCCGTGAACTGAAAGTCAGGCCCTTGACTGACCCAGAGATTATTCCATAATCACAGACCTTATTTCATCCAGAGGCTTCCAATTCTCAGCTGGTAAAATATCACAATTCCTTCTACCTTTATGCTTCATGACCCTTTTATGTGTCAAGGAATTGAGCTACCAAAAGCTGCCTCATCTAGTAACAAAGCTGTTTTCAGCAGCAAAAATTCTGATTTAAGTATTAAACCCCAATTTCCAGCACAGCAGCCCTGCACCCATCCAGAGACCACAGCCCTTCTTTGAGCTCAAAAAGCCCAAATCAAGTGGTCCAGAAGAGCCTCACACCGAATTTTTTCTGATTCCATCCCAATTCTTCCTCTAAACCACACTCCGGGTCATGGGTTTGATCTGGGAAAAGGAAGGACAGCGACAAAATCACTTTGAAGGAAACGGCTCCATGGACCTGATGCACCTCAGCTAAACAGAAATCAAACAAAGGGTTTTCTTCATGTCGTGGTTCCAGCAACCAGATTTTCAGCTCTGTGTATTTGTGGTGATTTATTCCCAAAGTATTTTATTCTCGTTCCCTCCCTGCTGCCCCCTTCCCTCAAGAAAAGATACTGGAATAAAGAGATTATTCTGAAGAATTATAGCCCTGCACAGAACAGCATTTATGGTGCTAATACAACTACCTAAGGACTGTTCTCCTGTACATGCCTGCCAAACTAATAGTAAAGGCAGCCTAAATGACATCACATGTTGTTTTCTGTCAGTTCAGATCCAGTTTATAAGACCTGATGCAGAGAAATCAGACGCTGGACCAGAGTCAGAAGAATCAGACACATCCGTGCTCCACTGATTTCATTTTTAGAACACAACATTCCCTTATTCCCTCACTGATGTCATACAGATATTTCAGTTGCCCTTTTGGCTGATTACATCCAAAATTCAATTAACAATTTGAGGCTGGCTGGACACAAACATAAAGAATTTACACAGTAATTAATAACTCTCCCCAGCAGGTGCCATGGCAGCATATTATGGTCAGATAAAAAAAAAAAAAGGCTGCATCTCTTTCCAGTACAGGTTTATTGTGCATTTATTGTATCTCAGGAGGTCACCATGGCAGAGAGGGAGGGGAACCAAGCTCAAAAGAGACATTTAAGTAAGTGGTTCCAAGATTTATTCTTTCTTTTAAGCATTACTCCACACTTGAAGGCAATGAAAAGAGCACACAGGACTTCAAAGGCTTCAAAATGAATTGGTCTGTAAACCTTGAGGGACTGAAATGGAAAAAAACCCCTCGGTTTGTAGCCATGATTTTCAAGTCAAGACAAAACACGAGAATTAATAACACATCCAAGGGACAAGATCAGACACAGGAGGACAAAAGATCACGTGCCATGAGCCAGCTCTGTCCCTCTCAGGTCACTGGAGATGTGTCCTGCCCCTTAGGCTTTTTTCACTCTCTGGGAACATGGAACAGTTCTGCATTGGCATTGTTATCACCAAGTTTTGGATTCTCACCTTCATTTCATGGCCTGGGGCTGTCTCAGGATGAAGATGGAGAGATGAAGAGGAACACGACTGCAGGACGCCAGTTTTTACAATGGAAATTTGTGGTGGTTCTGAGTGGGCTTTGTGTGTTTGGGATTAGAAAAGTTGGTTGCCCCCCCTCCCCGATATAAACTAAATGTGAAGAGCTCTGATTTTATAAAAGCACTTTTTATTAATACAGCTTGTGAGAGAATTGGGGAAAAGAAAAACCCTGTATTTGTCAAATAAACATCTCCCCTGCCCGGATGAGGACCAGACACTTCCTCTCCTCATGACTGTGACAAGGTGACATCATGTTCCAAGGAGGAAGTTGTCACCCATCACCACCAAACACAGTCACTTCTGCTACAATAGCGGCAGTCCCCATCCTGTTCCCACTCAAACCACTGACAACCCTCACACACAACTTCAGGCAAAGAAGTGAGGGCTGAATCAGACCTAAATGTTCCTGTGTTAATGGAGAAAACCTGGTGGGAGGCACAGCAGAACCTGGTTTCCACCAAAGGACAAGGATCAAGCAGCACATCCACCCCTCACACAGCCATTTCCTGACCACACTTGCCCATCTGCAGGTGTTCCCTCCACTCTGTGGCACTGATATTGCCTACAAATTAGCTCTTGTGCTTCCTGAAATCATTAACCTGTGGGAGGTCCTAACTAGATTATCCCCAGTTTAAATAGAGACTCCTGTGGCATGTTCCCCTGCTGCTGAACTTCCTCCTCCAGCTCTGAGCCAGCCCAGCCTGGCCTCACAAGCTGTCTGGTGTCTTCCTAGACCTGTGAAGAATCCAAGATTTGGGGCACAAAGCATCACTCCTGGGCAGCACTTGAGCTACCCAGCCAAAGAGAGACACCCATCCTGCGGCAAACTGGTTTGGGAAATTCCTACACACAAGCTCTAACTTTTGTTTTTTCCATGCACCAAGTCTTTAGGGACAACTGTTGCTTTCTACACCTCGGCTTAATTTCCTGTCTCAAACATGGTATTAGAAGGAAATTCTTTACCATAAGGGTGGAGAGGCCCTGGCACACATTGCCCAGAAAAGCTGTGGCTGCCCCATCGCTGTCCAAGGCCAGGCTGGACAGGGGTTGGAGCAACCTGGGATAGTGGGAGGTGTCTCTGCCCATGGCAGGGGGTGGAACTGGATGGACTTTAAAATCCCTTCCAGCCCAAATCATTCTGGGATTCCATGAACAGCCAGAATTGCCCCTGGATCTGGGCAGGATGGCTCAGTGGGAGTTGCTCCATACAGCTGCCACCTTCCCCTTTATGACAGAGTGTTTGCATTGCAGGAGGACTGACTGGTTCAGAGTCCTCAACTCTGGTCCTGGTTCCATGGCCTAATTCTACTTCTAAGAACGCACTGCACGCCTACATTTTTCTCAGCTGCACTACAAAGGCTTTCCAAAACTTTTTCCATTCACAGTGGAAAGAGTCTCTGCCCATCAGGCTGAAAGGTCCTTTGTAGCCCATCAGTAGCCAAACTCTTCTCTTGGGACATTGATACTAATCCTCAGAAATCTTATCTGAAGTAAAGAAAAGCCTGGTAAAGTATCATTAACTGATAGCCACTCTGGAATGAGATTTTTTTTAAGCAATATTGGAATATTTGAATAGAGAATCCTGTGACACACCCCCTAGATGCTGAACGGGCCTTCCTGGCTTTTCAAGAAGTCTGGAATCTTGCCAGGCCCACAAAGAACCCCAGTTTGGAGGCACAAACCACTCAGGGTGTTGTTGTTTGGGAGCTTCTCCCCTTCCCTCCACCAACTCAGGGCTGTGCAATAATTTGGGAGGGTTCTCCAGGAACTCCTTCCCCAGCTCCTGCTGCTTAGAAGCTGTGCCAGGGAATTTCATTCATATGTAAAACACTACCATCGAGTTCCCCAGATTCCAAAAATATCCATGCTGCACATACGTAGCTGCTTCTAGAGACAAAAGCAATATGGTGGAAACACACTCAGACAAGTGGCTGAAAGAGAACCTTCCAAAAGCTGAGCCCTTTTTGGTGGGTTCTGAAAACCAACCAGAGCATCTCCCAGTTAATATTTGCATGTGAAATCTACAAGTTCCTTCTTTTACCTACAATGGGAAGCCAAAAGCACTTTCCTCTGGATCTGCAGATACCAAGTGGGAGGGACAGGGATTATCTCCTTACTTCCAGTGTTGCCCACACCAGCTTCTCAGGTAGCTCTTCATAAAAATAATAATTTTTTACTTATGATATGAGGCTCTAGGTGAGCTTAATTAGTTTGAATTAAAACCACAACCCCTCAGCAACAAAGCCACCTCCTATAATAGATAGCCAGCAAGCAGCATGGAGAAATGGAATGACATTCCCACTGTCACAGATAGGGTCCCAACACCAGCTGCAGGGTACTAAGGGAAGAAAAGAGTTCTCCCAGAAGCCATAACTTGTAAATGTCTGTCCCTGCATTCCTTGCAAATGCACGGGGCTTCCATGGGAGTGAGGGCTATGAAAAGATGCAGGCACAGCCCCAAGCTGCTAACAACTGGCAGTTCCTGAGTGCGATTAAAGTGTGCCAGACAGGAGGAGCTCATTTGTATTCCTCAAACAATTCTCCCTCTCACCAGAAAGATTTTTTTAAAATCCAGTTTCTAAGAAACAGATGGGATCTACGAACTCTAAAGGTACCGGGGCTGAAGGAAAGAGGGAAAAAAGGCTCTGCTGATCAAAGACATCAAATCCTACTCCACAGGCAGCACTCCAAATCCATCCCAAGTGGGGAATCCTGCAGTTGGTTACAGCCTTTGCTTCTTTCAGGCTCCATCTGCTTCCCTCCCATGGCATACAGAGCTAGTTTCTAACGTGGAGAGCTAAAAGGTCCTGCCTGACCAGGGCATTTTCTGCTGAATCAAGCTCACAGGAAGGCAAAAGCGTTGAACACTTGGTGGGGAGGCGAAAATTCCCTGGCCAGAAAAACAGGCCAAGAAAACAGCTGGAGGCACTACTTCCTGCTGCTTCCTTGAAGACCTTGTCAAAACTTGAAGGTAAGTGTCCTGACTTGTAAGATAAGCATATATTCTATTTGCCATCAGTCGGAGGTGGGGCAGATATCTTCTGTTAAGTCGGGCAGTTTTCTTATCTCTTCCAAGAACAATGTCTCCCTGGGGCGGGGGGGGAGGGGGGGGGGGGGCGGAAATCTTCTGTTAATGGGCCATTGAATGGCTCACTGCATGACTGAGAAAGTTACATCATCCCATTGTGAGATGCTCCACCCAGAGGGAGGAGCCAAGCATCCCTACCTGCATAAAATCAGCATTTCTTGGAACATCAGAACGGCCTCTCTGCTGGATTCTCATAAGAGTAGCTTCTTCCCCACTGGATTCCCAGAGGAAGAACAGGCCCATCTACTCTATCACCAGACCTTCAGAAAAAACTACATCCTTCTACAGCATCACCACTTCAGCAGCATTTCATCTGCCACTCCAGGAGGAGCGGCCACCATTTAACTGGACTATCACCAACACCCTGACTCCTCAGGGTGTCAGGTTTCTGATTCTATCAGTAGTTTTGTTTATACTAATTAAATTTTTTTTTAATTTAGTTTTTTCTTAGTAAAGAACTGTTCTTCCCATATCTTTGCCTGAGAGCCTTTTTATTTTAAAATTGCGGTAATTTGGAGGGAAGGGGTTTACCTTTTCCACTTCACAGGAGGCCCTTGCCTTCCTTCACAGACTCCTGTCTTTTCAAACCAAGACATTAAGACACTTTATCTAGCAAGGTTTAAGACAGATGCTCTGACAACCTATCACAAGCAGCTAATGTTATATGAAGCGAGGTGGATAATTTCATTTTATTTTTTAAGATTTTTTTTCCATCCACAGCAGACCTGGAGGAGCCAACTTTTACACCTGCCCCCATGAAAACATCAAGTACATTTTCCATTGATGTAAGCGGCTGGGTGAGAAACAGTACATCAGAGAGATCCACTGGCTCTTCCGTGTCATCTCTAAGGCCTGGAACTTGGGGATGAGAACGCTGGACAATGAAAGCAAGAATTTGGGATTTTTGGGACTTTTCACAAGGGCATGTAGTCATAGGACAAGGGGGGTGGCCTTAAGCAGAAGGAGGGCAGGTTTAAATTATGTATTAGGAAGAAATACTTTATTATAAGAGTGGTGAGGCCCTGGCTCAGGTTCCTCATCCCTGGAAGTGTTTAAGGACAGGCTCGACAGGGCTTGGAACAACCTGCATAGTGGAAGGTACTCTGCCCATGGCAGAGGATGGAACAAGATGATCTTTAAGGTCCCTTCCAACCCAAACCATTCTGTGATTCTGTAAGAAAAGCACTTCAAAGCAGCTCTTCAAGCAAAAGAATTCTTCCCCATGCAGTGGGAAAGCAGCATCATTGATCCCCAGCATTAAAGGGAATAAGAGGCATTAAGTGCTATTGCATCAACAGACAACATAGGTTAATTTCTCCTGAAATAAATCCCTCTTTTTGGATGCATGGAAAAATCTAGGTCAGTCACATCTGCACTGTAAGAACTGCTGACACTCCAGTACTTGTGTGTTCAGAACTAAACCCAGCTCCAGCATGCATGGAATTGATTCCATCCCCTCCTTCCTGCACAGGGAGCAGCTGGAGCAGAATGGGTCAAAGCAAATGGAGAAAGGGACTCCTCACCTGCTCTTTAAAAAAAAAAAAAATCAGTGCTACCAAAAGGCAGAAGGATGGGAGAGGAGCAAGGAGCAGGATCTCCAGCAGGGAAGGAAAAGATGGGAAAATAGGGAAAAATCTTCTGATTGACTCAAAAACAAGCCAGGCTAGACTGCAGAGGTTTCACAGGACTCCAGCCCAACACCAGGGCAAGTGATTTCACCTTTCAGCACTGAGGGGGGATGATGGCCCAGCTGAGTATGTGGATAGGCAGCATTAAACACCTCACCACACCACAGGTCTCCTGCATCACCCTAGGCACAGCTACACAGTTCCTGAGTCCCTGTGTGCTCCTCACAGGAGCCTGTTCCTCACAGCACAGAGAGGTGGCAAACAATAGCTACAGCCCAAAGGGTCAAAAAATGCCCCCTCAGCACACACAGAAACACACAACACATCTGAGGTCTGCACAGCTGTTTCCTCCTGCGCTCTCTGGCAAGGGACATCAAGGACTTGGCAGATCCCCAAGAGTCCCCGCTGGAATCCCCACCAGAACAATGGGGGATCCCATCCAGCACTGCTGGGATGCTGGGAGCGGAGCAAGCCCCGGACAGAGGCTGCACAATCCACTGCAGGCAGAGCCTAATGGACTTAGAGGGGTTTAAAAGCTCAGGAAGAGGAGCTCACACCAGGGAACTGCCCAGCTCTGCTTACAGCCCCACTTTCTCATTGCAGATTTTAAGCCTGCCCTGAATGAAAGGTACAAACACAGCAGCAGGAAGCTGGAAGCTGGTAAAGCAAAGAGATTTAGGGTGAATCAGGGCCAAGGCTGGTTTTGGGGGTGTAAAAAGGATCAAAGGGAGCTGGAGAGAGGGGGGACAGGGCAGGAGGGACTCTGCACCTCTATGTGGCTATGCCATTATTCCAGTCAGAGAGAGCAAGGATTCCCACTCATAGAAATTCCCAGTAATGTGTGGACATTTTCACTATGTTTCTAGAGAATTAAACATTTCTTTGGGGAAGAAGAACTGCTGCCAGGAAGAGAAACATCTTCCAGAGCCAAGGCAGCCCGTCTGCAGGGCTGGT
This sequence comes from Vidua macroura, assembly GCF_024509145.1. Classification (NCBI taxonomy): domain Eukaryota; kingdom Metazoa; phylum Chordata; class Aves; order Passeriformes; family Viduidae; genus Vidua; species Vidua macroura. The sequence continues at coordinate 2,843,139 of NC_071598.1, read as the reverse complement.
CCCAGTGCACAGTTCCTCTTTCATCTCTGGGTGCAAAGAGAAACAAACTGGGGCTGGTGCCTGTGGAACAATGCCGTGCTGTGTACACACAGCCAGGGACCTGGGGAGACACAGCAGCTCTGTGGTCGCTGCTCTTGGATGCAAAACACTTGGTTTTATAATTCCAGCTTGGCCACAAGTCCCTGCCTCACCACTGCTGTCACTTCCTTCTGTCTCTGTTTCCCTCCTCTTCCTCTCACCATTTAGACTCTAGACCAGCAGAAGACTAACCCTGATAATACAAAATAAATGCAGCCCCAGTCAGGTAGAATAGGATTTAATCTCCACTGGGTGTGTTTAAATACCACCCCACACCCTCCTCCTGTCTAAGCCCCACTTTAAGCTGAGACTATCACAGAGTCTGATCTCCTTTGGGGCATTCTCTGTCACACTTCGATCAAAACCCAAGAGGTGAGGAATCATTCCTGACTAGAAACATCTCCTTCCAGCAAGGTGGTGATCTTCAGAATGACCTGGGAGACCTGGTGTCACCTCACTTTGAGTTTGATTATGGCTGGGCAGCTCAAACCCTGCTCAAACCCCTGCCAAGCTGCCCACAGGAATTCTTTAATAGCAGGGTCAGGAATTAGGGAGCCAACAGCAGCCCATGTGAGGCTCCCCTTCATTTCCTGAACTTCCCAAGATACACAGGCTCCCCTCCCCAGCCTTCCCTCCCCATGTCATTAGGATAACTGCTACTCGAGTTCAAAAGGCTGCTGGCTTCCAAGCCACCAGGCCAGAAAAAGCTATCATTTCTCTCACTGTAATTTCTCTCTATGATTATAACAGTGGTTGACTGAGTCAAGAGAGGCAATGTCAGCAAGAGATTCCACCCAAGGACAGCAGATGCCAGAGAAGAAGCAGAGTCTGGGAGGAGGGGCCCAAATGTGTGTGGGAGCTGGCCTGGATGGATGGAGTTCTCACTGGGACATTAAACAGGCTCAGGGATCAGAGAGCCAGTAAATATACAGAGCTTAACTTTCTCATCCCTTCTGCAGGGCTGGGAGCAGAGAGAGGTAATCCTGCCACTGCTCAAATCAGGGGGAGTTTTTCCACTGATTTTGATGGGGATTTCACCCACCACAGTTAATCAGCAACCAAACTATCAACAGGTTCCGAGAGGCCACCCTGTTCCTAGCAGGGATTCTTCCTCCTCTAACAGCTCCAGGGACTGGATTATTTCCTGGGGTATTAACCAAGCTCAGGTTGTGAAAACAGGGGCTCAAAAACAGGTGTGTCTTGTGCAGAGCCAGGCACTGGGCTTTGGTGATCCTTGGGGATCATCCCTTGAAACTCAGGATGGTTTGTGAGTCTATGAAAAATGCCATTTTTAGCTCACCAAAACTTTAGCCTCTTGGAGAGGGCAACTTCACACAGAGTTCTTTTCCAAAACTCTGGAAGGACTGTTCTCTTTCCATGGAATACAGGGAAGTTTAGGGAAGCAACCAGAACAGGTTGGAGCATATTTAATACTCCTCTCTCCATCAAAATTCTCTGCAGAGCATTCTGGAATTCTCCTTTCAACTTAATGCCCAAACACTGCATTCTGACATTTCAAAAGGGCAAGAATCCAAGTTTTTCTCCCAGAGCAATGTTATCCTAAAACCCAGAGGGAGGGTTTTTCAGCTAACATACCCACACCAATATTTTTCTAAGGTGGGGACCAAGAAAAGGACTGTGCAAATTGTCACTGCAGAAAAACAAAGATATCACAATACGTCATTTCAGGTAAAACCAACTCCGTTTGTTCCTCCATTAGCAAAGTCAGCTGGAACTTTGCCTTTGGCACTGCAGAGGGGAGAGACAGAAGGATCATAGCTGGAATTCCTGCTCAGATGGCCTCAGGGGAGCCAGCAGAAAAAGCAATCAGCCCTAACTCCTGAGCAACCTAGGGAGGGGTCAGGAAAGCAAGGGGAAGAGAGACAAAAGGGCAGATTTGGATCCTCACCCCCAGCGCCTTTCCCCTGATCGGCTGGGAAGCCCTGGATTGGAGCTAGATCTGCTTCACACCAGGATAAATTTCCCCTGGTGCCACAAAATCCACACAACTGTTCCATTTGACACCAGGATCCATCCGATTCCCCCTCCCTGATGCTGCACAGATGAATTTAGAGAGGAACAAGCAAATGAGGACAGGGCTTGGAAACAACAGGTTACATTCCTGTGCATTCCTTGGATGTGTCTGCCATGAGAATTAAAGGGGCAACATGGAATTTGTTCTGACCTGAAAATGAGGTTCACCGAAGCAGATCCTCCAGGTGAACTCCTGGCAATGCAGATTGATGCCAAAATTCAACAAAGTCAGAATTTTGCCCACAATTTTTATAAACCAACCACCAGTGGAAGTCTATCCAAGGTTCTTGGTTCAATTTCACTGAAAACTGCATGCAAAACAAATATTTCCCTAAAATGATTGTAAAGTAAACAACCTTAAAGTGCCCTCCAGCACAAAAATGTGAAATAAATTGAAGCGTGAAGCTGAGGAAGCTGTTTGTGTGCCCAAAGTGAGGGTTTTGCATAAAGCAGAGAAACAGATGGAGTAAAGGTATTTGTAAATAAATCATACAAAGTTTGCTTAAAGTACTAATGAGGAAATTGGGTGTTTTTTTCCACAAATCTCAAATCCAGAAAGAAGTGTTTTTTCCTAAAAAAGACTGAAGAACAGAGACACAGCTGGATACAAGTCCATGGGAGGAGCAGATTCCCTTTGCAAATCCCAGCATTTAAAACATACAATGAGAGTGTCATTTTCAGGCTGCAATTTGTGATATTGTGAATCCAGCTCACTAAATATTGTCCTGTTAATCATAAGAGAAAAAATATTGCCATCCACCACAACTCCCACCTGCTCTGGTGAAGCCCAAGGGCCACCCACCAAGAGAGTGTTCACCAGAGCTTCACTGTGGAAGAACTTTTCCAAATGCTGTAATTTTGCTCAGAGAAACAGCTGAGCTGTCACAGGGCAGAGGCACTGAAGCTTTGAAGTCTACTCTGGATCATTCATCCTGCTTTCCACTGCTCCAGTTGCTGATTCCCACCCATCAGAAATGTCTCACCATCATTCTATTTAGTCCAATTAGTCCTTGCTGCAGTCTCAGTCAGAGATGACTTTGTATTTTGGTGTCTTAATCTGAGATACTCAAGATGGTCAAGTTTAATCCCTAGCTTCCTGTAAATGGCTTGCCCATGGTCATAATCCAAATTATGTTTACTTTCATAGCTGTAAAAGGAGAAATTGTAAAACGGGGTATTCTCCTTCCACCTCCCTAACTCAGAAAAATGATACATTACCATTAGTGAGGTATTCAGCCATAAAGGCAATACATATTTATGCACATAAAGGATTTCTGAAGCAGGAAGCTATGCAGAGGTAAAATGAGGCAACCAAAGTAAAGGGCTACTCCAAAAAAAATTTGCCAAACCAATTTCTACTTTCAAAAAGTGCCACTGAGGGGAACAGTGCTGCTGAAAGGTCACATGCAGATGACAGAGAATGTTATTTTGATCTAATTCAACTTAACAAGGAAGAACAAAAAGATAAATCAAGTGTGAACCAGGTACTCTAACAAAGGAACAACCAACGAAACTAAGTCAATGAACTGAGACTGAACATAAAAAGCCATTTCAATGCTATTGATTTAAGTTGACAGCAAAGACTTGAAGGAGAACTGGGTATTAGTGTGCACAAAGGGACCATCCACAGCCACATCCCCTGTGTGGGTGAGGTTATCTTCAGACACAAACCTCACATGCTGAAGTGATAATGTTATGAAAAATAATTTCCCGAGTTATTTTATTTCTTTGAAGCATCAGACTAAGACCTACTTCCAGCCTCCTGTCAATCAGTTCAAGTCCACCCACCAGGCCAGGGATCAAGGACTGCTCACAGTCATGCTCTGGGAGATGAGGATGTTCCAGTCCATGCACAGCTTGGTTTGAACTGAGGAGAGTTAAGCTGGTTCCTGGCTGTGCCTAAGAACTCTTTATACCCATGGACTGGACAATAGACACTAATACATGCTCTGAATCAGCTTCTTTTATTCCTCTGTACCTGAACTCCCGTCCTGTGGAACGGCAGCACCTGAGAGTACATGAAAGACTGTGAGATGCTCAGATTTTGGATCACTTCACACCCTTATCCCTCATTCCCACAAGCAGCAACAGAGCCTGGGACACCATGGTAGATTTTTACACCTGATCAGCTGCCCTGCAACAAACAGAGGGGTTTGGTTTTTTCCTCTGGCTCAAAGTTACAAGGTTTTGACTTGCTTGTGGAGTTTTAAGATCCTGTGGCCATCATAAGCAGGGACAGATAGCCTGGAAGTTATTCCTGAAGCATTTTAGAGATGGAAGGGAACACCCAAAGTATCTTAATCCTGCTGCCAGCACAACAGTCAGTCTGTCTTTTTTATTTTGAGGTATTTTCACTTCACAATTCCTCTCTTTCTCCAAAGGAGGAGATGAGCCCAAGCAGAGCTACACTAACAAAAATCTTGGTGGCTAAAGCAGATCCTGAAATAAGTGGCCCAGTTTTCAAAGGCATGCTGAACACTGGCATCAGGCTTCTGGGTGTGAGAAACACAATAGATATCTCTCCACAGACAAGGGACCAAGGCATAGGAATGTGGGGGATCTGCTCCTCACTCTGGAGCCAGATGTCACAGAGCTCACTGGTTCCAGCAGGAGCAGACCCAAAAACCTGAAGTCACCCCACAAGCAAGGGAAGACAAATGAAATGAGTGACAACTGCAAGATGGGGAAATCCTGGAGTCCTGCTTTTCCACCCCTATTCCCACAAGCTTTTCCCAGCAACCTGGCCAGACATCACCCATTGGTCTAGAACAAGGTGACTCCCACAGCTTCTGTTCTTATCTGGGAAAGAGAAAAGCCCAGCTTTGCTGGAAGAGGAAAGCAGGCACTTACTGATCATTGTGGTGCCTCCAGCCAATGCAGCCTTGGTCCCTTGGAAGAAATCATCAGCAGATGTCATCCCCTGCTCTGGCATCTGGAACCGGGTGTGGACGTCGATCCCTCCAGGAATCACCATCCTGCCGTGGGCCTCGATAGTTTTCACTCCCCCTGGCACGATCAAGTTCTCTCCTATTTGCCTGGGGAAAGAGGTTTTGAGAAGCAGGTCAGGCACACTCAGGTAAGCAGCCTGTAAACAAACACCCCTGTGCTACTTAGCCTAGCTGCAGTTGTCTTTTTCCATATAAAGCAGGGCACAGGATCAGCACACACAGGGCTGAGGGTGTTTTAGTCTTCCTGTGGAAGCAGTTGCATAACGGTGAGTTAAGTGTGCAATTCCTTCAGGACTTTGGGACAACATTAAAGGAAGGAAAAGAAGGAACCCCTCTAGAAGGGGCTGTGCAGGTCATGGATAATCACTGCACCAAACACAGCTTTCCTGGGGCTGGACTTTTTAAAGCAGCAGCTCAGCACTTGATTCCAGCTCTCTAACAGCAGTTTCGATGTTACCATTGGTTTGGGAACACTGAAAGAATTTTTGCTTCTTGATTTTCTACCTTCCTCTCATATGCAAGTATTACAGAGTCTCTACACAAAAATAAATTCAAGCAGATATTGGTCACCAAATTCCTGGTGAGACCCTCAGAGGTCTCTCCAGTCCAACACTTCACAGACCTGTTTTTAGCAGTGCAGTAGTGGATGCAATTAATTAGCTGTCTCTGGCTGGCTCCTTTAACTTTTAACCTTGATTAAAAAAGCACATGTGCTGACTGTTTAGCCAGAACAGGAAAATTCCTTGTTTGTAACCTCTGGCTTGTCTGTTTTTTCCTAGGAGTAATTTTCCAAAGAAATCCGTAACACATTTAACATGCCAGGAACACATGTTCCAGGCCTGAAAACACAGAAAGAGGTCTGAACCTCTTCCACTACAGGGTCCTTTTTTACTTGAAGGGGGGTTGGAGTGATCTCTGCATCACAGACCCAGACAAGTCAGCACTGTAAGAGACTTCCAGAGGTCACCTAAGTCCAGCCTCCAAGCCTAAAAGAGAATTGGGTTAGGACGCTGAACTCTGAATTCAAAATATCTGAAGTCATAACTCAGTGAAACTTTACAGCACAGATAACTTCAAACACATGTGTCATCTCAGCATGGGGCTGCTCTCATGGCTAAAATTAAGCACATGTAAGTACCTCCTTGGAGCCAGCAGGGTTTGGGCCCAGTTGTTTATTTATTCAATACCCTGCTTTTAAAGCTCCTTCATTAAACACCAGGATAGACATGGAAATATTGATTTTTCACTGTAATTTAATAGATCTCTTCGAGATTAAGCTATTCCAGTCAATCTGCAATGCATTTCTGTACATACCCAGTCCCACGATGAGGCTTCACTTACTTTATCAACCCATCCTCCATGTAAATGTCTGCATAGAAGGACTGGTCGTCATTAACTATTTTACCACCTTTGATCAAAAGACGATCGCTCTACAACAAAAGAAGCACAGCACAAGCCACAATTATTCAATGGGAGAGCTGACAGTCTGCAGTGTCAGTCCAGAGATGAAAGAGGAGGGAAGGCAACAACCTCTACATTATTCACCAGCACACATCAAAACACAAGTCAACTGCTGCACTTTCAACTGGAAAGATAAAATGCTTTATTTCATCTGCAAGGCCTTTCATCACTGATGAGCCAAAAAAAAAAAAAAAATCAGAATGAGGAAAGAGGTGGGTTCCAGTGATCTTATCTACTCTGGCAGCTTCACTCCTACCTGAAGCCTGCCACCACCACCTGCAGCAGCAGCACTAAATAACACTTGGAGGGATGTGTTAGAACCACATCTCTTATTTCTTTCTGCCTTGGTCATACGCAAAATTTCCTATATGCATCCACACAGTGGAGTCACTGTTTGGCTCAACGTGAGTCAATTGCTGTCAGGGAAATGGCCCAAAAGTCTGTTGCCAGGGGTTACACAACACAAACAAACTCCTTTGGTCCACTTCAGTGATGTTTCGATGCAGTGGATCCAGAGCACCACTGCAGAACCAGATGGAATATATGCACGTATTTAGCAAATTAGGGTTAAGGGAAGGATATACAAAACGGTTATTAAAATTTCCTCAAATTATAAGTCAGTTTGGCAGGAACAGGAAGGCAATTATAAAAAGGCAGCTATCAGGCAGCGCGATTTTAACCCAGCCCAAGTTACAGCTTGCTTCTGCAAGATTTTAGGTCACAAACAAATGTTGGCTTTTGTTTTTTTGTTTTTTTGTTTTTTTTTTTGTTTTTTTTTTTTCTTGCAGTAGTCATAAACAAGAGTCAAACTCACTGCAGAGCTCCTGATGGGGAGGAGAGTTAAAAGTGTCTGGCTGCTACATCCCCCTGGTTCCTTCATTCCCCACATCACAGATGCATTTTTACAGCAGATGAATATTTAAAGCAAAGCACATACATGCTGTGAATCTTTGGTTTAAACCACACCTTTGGCCCTCAGATCTGCGCTTGTACTTACTCTGATTCTTTTCTCCCTTCTCACAGAAACACCTTTGAAAAAGAACAAAGCAATACCAGCACAGGCAAAGGCTGGGGAAATCAAAAGCTAGACTTTTAACTCAGAGGTGCCATGGACTTACAGAAAATGTATGTAAGAATTTATAGAAAAATACATATAAAACAATGACGGTGGTGCTCAGGGCCCTGATTTTGAAGTGCCAACTCCATTCGTTGAACAGAAGGAACAATCGGGCATTTTCCCAAATTCCTCATAATAAAGCTGAAGAGTTGGAGCACCCAATTCTCAACTGACACAGCTCTTTTAACACCAAAAGGGCTCCATGAATTGCATCAGATACTGATTTATACCATTATATCCATCTTTTGTATCACTGCTTAACATCTAGGAGATGTTAAGTCCCCTCTCCCTCCCTTTCTACTTCTCCTTCTTCCTCCTGCTGCAATGGAGAGTTCCCCTGGAAAATGCTACTGATTTCAAATACAAAGAAACCCTCAAAATTTAAATTTAGGAGCTGCTGCAAATGCCAATAAACCTGAGTGAATAAATCTGGGGTGTGAAAAACCCACTTGTCTTTCAATACCAGCCTCTCCGGCAAACTGTCCTACATGTTTACCATTTCCAGAAATACTGCAGTATTGATGCCCACCTCCACTGCAGGCTCCTCATGCCATTAAAATGGGAAAGCCTGGCCATGGATGTCACCAACAGCCCAAGTCCTCACACACTGGGCATCAATTAGGGAAGAAGAAGGGAAAAAATATATATAAAATGGCCACAAAAACGCAGCCTGGAGCATTTTAATGATGCTTCTGGCAGTAAGCAGGGCTGCTGCTGGGCTCTTGAGAAGGCTCTGAGATCAGGACGAATCCTCCTGCTCACCTCAACCATCCTGGAGACAAAAGCACACACAGCTCACATCCCTGCGAGGGCCTGCCACCAAATCTGTGTCTATTCAGCAGCAAAATCAGGGCAGCCACACATCCATTATCCTCCTTTTTCCAGCTTTAGCCTTGGTTGATAATCCCAGGTTTGCACAACAGCAAACAGAAGCAGAATCTGATTTTTCCTACTCCTTTGCAGGAAGATTGGGTGCACAGAACATAAATCAGAGCGTTCAGCCAGAAGAAAAAATGCGTCATGCTACTCCTGGCCCATGACAGGGATTCAGCAGGAACCTCCATCGCTCTTTAAACAGAGGCAGCTTTTTAAACTCTTTACCATTGGACTCTTGGAGGGAAAGTGACTCCCCTTTCCAGAGAAAAAATAATTTAAAAAAAGAAGGATGCTCGATTTATCAATAACCATTTTGCACATCCTCTCCCTTCCTTAAACACTGCAATTGTACAATCCAGCGACTCCTGCCCAAACCCGACACGTCAAAGCCCCGTTTCGGAGCTCCTTTTCCTGCCCCCGAGGATGAGGAAGGGTGTGTCCGTGGGGAAGGTGAGGAACCGCTGCCAAGGACGAAAAACTCCTGTGTGCAAAAAAATAAGCGGCTCCAGCAGCCCGTTAGTCGAGGATATCTTACGTAACCAAAAGTTGGTACCCTTGGATCTGCAATACCTGCCCTACATCGGCTCCCACAACAAGGAGACCGAGGGAGGGGTTTATATAACGGCTCCTTTCCTGCTCCCCCAGGACCGCACCGAAACCTGCGCCTTGCCAGAAGCTTCCTGGCGAAGAAAAGGCTATCCTGGAAAATCCCCAGCGACAGCCCGGCGGGGACTGGGGTCTCGAGCTGATGCCCTCGCCCGGCGCCGCCCTTCGCCGGGCTGGGGCGGGCGGGGATGGAGCCCCCGGGAAGGCACCGATCCCCTCCTAGGCACACTCCGAGGGCTGGGAGAGCCCCTCCGGGCACAGCCCGAGGGTTGGGACCCCTCCCCGGGCACAACCCGAGGGCGCCAAACGCCCGAGCGGGGGTCCCCGATGTTCTCCCGGGGCCGGCACGGCGCTGCCGCGGGGCGATGCCGCTGAAGCCGCCCCCGGCCGGGGCTCAGCTCCGCCGACCCCGGCCCCCCCGGCGCTGCAGCACAGGAAGCGCCGCATTATCCCTGATCCCATTATCCTGCCCCAGCCCCGCATCGCTCCGACACACAAAGGGCTCCATCTCCGCGCACCCCTCCCCCTTCCCCGCCGCTATTCCCCTGCGCTCCACTCACCGTGATCCGCGGAATATTTTTCTTCCCCTGATAAGACATCTTGGGAAATCAACCCCCGATGTATTTATTCAATAATGTTTTTTTGTTTTTTTTTTTTAAGAGAAGCGCGGCGGCTGCTGCACCGCTATTGTCTCCCGCGCAGCAACTGCTCCGCGATCTCCCCTTCACCAGTGTGTAGATCAAGGAAAAAAAAAAAAAAAAAAAAAACCAACCAACCAAACAAAAAAACACACCAGAAAAAAACAGAACAAAAATAAATCCCCCGAGGCCAAATCACTGCGATCCAGGGAAGAGGAGCGCGGGGAGGGGGCGCGGCGCTACGCGAGAGGTGATCGGCTCTCCGCAATGGCAGGAACGGGAGAAGCAGCCAACCCTGCGCGCCTCCCTTTCTTCCCTGTGCCCGGAGCCCGGCCCAGCCCAGCCCGGCCCAGCCCCGGCAAAGCCCAGCCCAGCCCAGCCCAGCCAAGCCCGGCCCAGCCCAGCCCCCGCAGCGGGGCGGGAGGCGCGCATGCGGCCCCCGCCCCTGCCGGGCCCCGTCCGTCCGGCGCGCCGCGCCATTGGCTGAGTGCCCGCCGGGATGCAAATCAACGGCGGCCTCCACCCAATGGGAGAGCGGGGGACGCGCGGAATGTAAATGAGCGGTGAGAAGGGCTGCGCGCTCCCGGCGGCGGGCGCGGGAGCAGCGTCGCGGACCGGGAAGGCGTCGGGACGTCTCGGGAAATCATCTCGGGATACACGAACCGGAATCCATCGGGATACGCCAGGCACCGCCCGGCCGGCCCCCCGCTCCCACCGAAACGCGTCCCGGGGGCCCCGGGTTAGTAAGCTGCACCGCTGGGCGGGGCAGCCGCGGGGCTCTGCGAAATGACCCCTTCGGGGGATGCGAACACCCCGTTTTATTCCCTGCCGGGGCTGCGAGATCCCCTGGGAGGAGAAGGAACTATTCCCAAGTGTGCGGACACCCCCATGCATCCCCCACTGAGGCTGTACCCCATCCCGGGAGGAGCGGGAACCATCCCCCATTCCCGGGGCTGCGAACAGCCCTCCATCCGAGCCCCCGCACGAAAAGAGCGGAGGATGCCCGGTGGGGAACTCGCTGCTTTCGATCTTCTTTGTCCTACCCCACCCCTTCCTGGCGCTCCCAATTAGCAAATTGGTGGGGGGGGGGGGGGGAGGGAATGAAGATTTGAAGCCACTCCCGACACTTTGTTTTCCCAGTCTGCCTTCTCCCACACCTCGTCCAGAAAATCCAACCCAGATCCACCCCCCCCAGACTCCTCTGGTCACTAACCTGAAACCTTAGTGCCAGGGAAATGTGGGCTCAGAGCTACGCACCCGGGCGTGGGGGTCCTCTCCATGGTCCCTCGGGCCATTCCTTACTACTCCAGTGCTGCCAACTCCGTGTTCCATGTTTCAGTCACACTTGGAGTCAAATTTCTCAGTCCCTGAACTCCATAAGCTGGTACTTCAAGGAAAGAAATGCATTAAATGGCATAAATATCTCCTCATTGTTTACAGTGCACTTGTCTCAGTGCAGGGAAAGGTGGTGGGATCCATGGCCAAACAGGCTCCTCTGACATCAGCTGTTCTGGGGTAAGGTACAACACAATTTTTTGAGAACTCAATGCCACAGATTCACTTCTGCTTGAAGATTATAACTAATAATTAATGATCAAAGACTTACCTTCCCTCACTCATGATGAATTTCACATCACACAAACAGCATCTTTGCCTGCCATGAAATTGTGATCTCTACATATCCAAACACACCATGCACAGCCAGTAAGAAATGAAACCTTTGGTCTAGGAGAGCTATAAAACATTATAAAGACAACATCTATTCAAACAGACTTCTACCAGGACCTTTTATGTTCATTTATTCACAGGAAGCTCTAAGGAATATAGGGAAGTAGTTTTTCCTGGGTATAGGTAGGCTATCACACAACATTTAAGGAGCTGATGTGTCAATCAGTTAATATCCAAGTAGCAACAAATGAAAAAGTGTCTTATTATGGCAGTGACAAAATGATTAATTTGTCAGCCTGTAGGGTTTATTTTGATTTAATGATTAGACTAGACAACCGTGAATGAGTTATCCTGAACCTCTGATGTGTGCTTGAAGATTTGAAACCTTAGCATATTTTTGCTCAGAACATGGCACCTACATCAGGTCTACATCAGGTCTCTAAATTTAGACAGTGCAACTGTTCCTTTTTTTTTTCTCTTTGATGTTTGTTTTCCTCTTAAGTTTAATGTCTGAATGGTTCCATGCCTTTTATTTGTAGGTAGGAGAGTACCAGAGAGGAATCACACACTGCCCAAGGTTGGGAGCTGGCACCCAGGCCTTAGGCAGTGGATCACCAACACACCTAGAGCCCATCTCAGCTGCCCAAACAAACCTATTTCAGTTTTTCTTTTTTTATATTAAAAAGGCTTCCTACTGAAACATGGGCTTAATTCAGAGCAGCAGTTCTTGAGCACTGGATATTCCATAATCATATATTCCATAACTTGGATCCAGCAGTGACTAGGGTCAGAAAGCAATAACCAATCTTCAGGTGACACTTAGCTTGTCTTTCTCATCACCTTGTTGCAAGAACCTAAGTGATACAGAATGAAGTAAATTCAGAGATTAAAGGGCTGGAAAACCACAGTTGTTGAAAATACAACATCTACACAGCACCAAATTTTTAAAACTTCGATGATTTAGGACCAGAATTGAGCTCCCAAGCATGTCTCTTAGCTCCATTACAGCACACTGATATGCCCCAATTTTCTTTGCTTTTAACAGTGAGCTAAAACGTTGTCAAAATATATAATTTTTAAATTACTGTAGTTGCAAACTGGTTTATTTAGCTTTGCTAAAAAAAAGGTGAGGAATGGAAATTGCCTATTGTATAATCTCAGAGGAGAGGAGAGGAGAGGAGAGGAGAGGAGAGGAGAGGAGAGGAGAGGAGAGGAGAGGAGAGGAGAGGAGAGGAGAGGAGAGGAGAGGAGAGGAGAGGGGAGGGGAGGGGAGCGGAGGGGAGGGGAGCAGAGGGGAGGGGAGGAGAGGAGAGAGGAGAGAGGAGAGAGGAGAGAGGAGAGAGGAGAGAGGAGAGAGGAGAGAGGAGAGAGGAGAGAGGAGAGAGGAGAGGAGAGGAGAGGAGAGGAGAGGAGAGGAGAGGAGAGGAGAGGAGAGGAGAGGAGAGGAGAGGAGAGGAGAGGAGAGGAGAGGAGAGGAGAGGAGAGGAGAGGAGAGGAGAGGAGAGGAGCTAATGGACATTGTTGGGATGAGAACAAGTGGGGAACAACCTGGAATTACTTAAGTGTATCTTTTTGGTTGGTTCTGATAGAGCTTGGAGCAATCTGGTCCAGTGGAAGGTGTCCCTGCCCATGGCAGGGGGTTGGAACTGGATGAACTTTAAGGTTCTTTCCAACCCAGACCATTCCATGATTCTCTGACTAATTCCTCTGGTAAATCTCTAGTTTCTGCATAAATTCCCCCACAAGTTAAATTAAGAAAAGTAACTATTCATGAAATGTCAGGGGCAGGAGTTGGGTACTTTGTTAAAAGACGAGAATTGAACTTCCTCGTTAAATCCTGGCAGAGCTGCATCCAGCCCTGCTGCCCTACAGCAGTGCTAGGATATTTTGAGACGTGATGGGATTTCTAGATAATGCTGATGCACTTTGTCTTCCACAGGTCTCTTAATGCACACAGGGGGCTGAACAGGATAAAATTAAAGTTGTCACATCACTGAGCACTGTCTAATCAATGCTAATAAAGGGAAAGAGTGTCCCTGACCCATCCTCAGGCTTCAGGTATCTGGGGGAGTATTGGCCCAGATTATCGTCAGCCCTTCCTGCCCAGCTGCTGCAGCACTTCTTGTGAGGCTCTTGGCTGCAAAAACTTACTTCATGTTAAAGGAACATATATATGTCTAAATTTATATCCTGCAAATGTCTAGAGGGAAAATGGTACAGGAATATGAGAGTCTCTGTGCAGTGATAATCTATGCTAAAATCATCAAAATAAATCCACACTGAAATAAATCACCACAGGCATCAGAGGAAATCAATTTACATCAGCTCTGAACCTTAACTCACAGATTCTGTGAACTAACATAAAGCACTTGGAAAAGAATTTTATTCCCACTGTGGAGTTACTGGATGGTTGGGAAAAGAACTATTAAAAAGAGTTTCTTCCTCTGTGGAATTTTAGTGTAATGGCAACAAAGCCCACATAATTTCTGCAACACTCAAATTTCTTCTACTGAATACTTAAAGGTGTGTCCACAATGGCATTTTGCCATGAAATTAAAAAACCTGCAAATGGAAATACCCATTTTAAAACTTCATGAAAAAAGGGATCAGAGATGGATTTGAATAAACTAGGCCAAAAGAGCTTCCAGGAGTTCACCCATCAGGCCCTAATTTTCTGCCATGATCCTGCCAATGCCAATTGTTGCATCAGCTCCAACTCTCAATTATTTTAAAGGAGTTTTCCATGGATCCAGGAATATTCGGCATCCTAGGAAGTGTGGGGAGGATTAAATCCAGGCTGATACATGGTAATAGGAGTTACATCTGTCCTTCCCAAAAGATTATGAAAGAACTGTCCTTCTTTAATCACTCTAAATTAAATTACTGAGGGGAGTTGTACTTGACAATGGACATCTCTTGTTTTATTATCTTAGAGCAGAAAATTAAAATTAAGAGTCGTAGCGTAGAAATGACCATGGGGGTCAAACATGTTACTGTGAGGAGGTAAAAATCATACAGCTTCTCAGAGAAACAGCCTGATTTTTTTTTTGCATACAGATTATCACCTTTTTGAGGGTAAGATTCACTTTCTAGCCACACAAACAGGTCAATCAAAATGTACATTCAATCTGCAAATTAAAATTAGCCTTACAATTGATTTTCTTTCTTTTAACATCCAGGGAACCCTTCAGGAGGCTCAAAAATAGCATTTTAAGAAGGCTATTAATGTTGGAGTGTGTTTCTTAGAAGAAATGTCCTGAGCACCATGATGTGAATTATCCTTAAACAATCCCAGCAATTAAACAATTCTCCATCATGTACCCAGGAACAAGCCAGGCTCTCTTCAGGGTTCTAGACAGGGATTGCTCTGTCAGGGGTTGTACAATTCAAAGAAAAAATGTGCTATTCTCTCCAAACCGCTCACAGCCACATCCTGCCCTGACCTGCACCACAGCTAAATACAGAATTTCTGGAACAAAGGCATGGGACATTCAGGCCTCACTGTCACTGCCTCTCCCTTTCATCCTCTCGCACCCCCAGGCCCATGGGAAGCATGGGTAGGTGCTAAGAAATGGCTGTTTTCAGTGATTATACAGTTTTTTTATCATTATAATCCCTTCTCCTTCCCCAAAAACCTAGAGGGCAAAGCATCAAGCTCTCAGCCACTGCTGTCCCTGCTTGTGCCAGCCAGCTTTGCCTTCCTCTGAGGTGCAGGATGATCGTGACTCAGGGAAAAAATGGAAATTTGACCTGTATTCTCCCACCATGAGAATCATTCCTGCTCTTTGGGAGGGGATCAAAGGACAGGACATTGATAATCACACAGAAGTGCAGAGAGGTTTGGGTTTTGGTGGTTTTCTGCTCCCAAATGCTGTTTTATAAGCTAAGAGAGTTCATGAGAACACATGCCCCCAACTCCACGTGAACTTTGTTGACAACGTCATTTTCCAACTTTACAACAACATCCCCAGAGATACACCCAGATTTGATGTGCCACAAGACAAATGTGTGATACAGGGAGTCAGACACAGCCCTGCAGGTAAAAAGCCTTAGGCAGACCCTAAATGACAGCTCAGCACCTACTGAAACCAGATGGGGCCTGTTAAATGGTGTCCAGGGAGGTGGCATAAGGGTGGCACACTGAACTGCCACTCCCATGTGCCAGTAATCCCTTGGGATGCAGCCTGTATCAGCTCCAAGCCAAGCAGGGAGATCTGGCTCCAAGTGTTTAAATTTTCCCATAAAATCTTTAACCCAAATAATCCATTGGTCCTATATCAAAACCCCTTGTTCATTCCTGCATGGAAGTGCGGTATTAGTAAATTCTGCATATAAAACCACTCCAGAAGACACCCATTGGATGTATGGATGTCTGCAGCTGTGCAGAATGTTGGCTTTGAGAAGAAGTTAAGAGGACTTTGGCATTTTTGCTCCTCACTGTTGTTTTGGTTTTTTTTTTCCACAAACCATCCTGACCCATTGGAAGAACATGCAAGTCATCCTCCCTTATGATTATTTTGCATGCAATGATTGTCGAAACAAGGCTAGAAAAATTGCAGGCATTGTAGCAAATTAAACTCAGGATTGCATTTCCAGCTGTCTGGAACAGCTTCTTTGTTTTAGACAACAGTTCCATTAATGTTCCAGAGTCTGTGATTATTTCAGCTCTCAACAACATCCTGTTATTCATTATTTCTCTCCAGGAATGAACAACCATGATCCTGAGAGCTTTGAGGTTTTAGGAAAAAGTCCAGTCCTGTCACAAGCTTCATGACAGTGTTTTGCAAGTGAGTCCTCTCCTATCAATTCTAAACTAAAAACATTTTCCTACTGTCTGTTTATTCATTGTTGTTATTTGTTAGAATAGACTTTGTTGGTTTATACCAGCAGTTTACACACAGTGCTCTGTGCTTCCCAAAGGGCCAGGAACTGTTTTAAGGGAGGCAAAAAAAGGAATGTAAAGGTGCACAGGGGAAACACCTGAACCACTGGAGTAACTACGAGATGGCAAATGAAGGAGAGATCTGGGATCCCAGGTCTTGTAATGGTGGTGTGGGGTCTGAGCAGCTACTCAGGCTCTCTCTGCAAACCAGATTAAAGCCCTTGTCATCTCTCTTGCAATTAAACCTTGCTTTTCTCTATAGATGTTCCCTAAAATACTGTCATTCTCCCAAAAATGTGGGAGGAAGGAATAGCAATTACAGATATGGGAAATCTGAGAAATACACTAGGAAAAATGACCCAGCTCAAGCAATCAATGGCCAAAGTTTTTCAAACCCCAGATGAATGCCCCCCTCTCAAGACTTGTCATGTAAGGAAAAGGGGAATATTGCCCTGGGATGCCATTCCAGCAGTCCCTGCTCTGGGACCAGGAGCCTTCCAGCTTCTGCACTGACTACAAAGCAGAGCTGATGGGCAACAGAGCTGGGGCAAGGTTTGGGGCACCAGGAGAGGCTGGAAACGTGCTCAGCCTGGAGAAAAGGAGGCTCGGGGGGGACCTTCTGGCTCTGCACAACTCCTGCCAGGAGGGGACAGCCGGGGGGGTCGGGCTCTGCTCCCAGGGAACAGGGACAGGAGGAGAGGGAACGGCCTCAGGCTGGGCCAGGGCAGGCTCAGGGTGGACAGCAGCAGGAATTTCCCCATGGAAAGGGTGCTCAGGCCTTGGAACTGCCCAGGGAGGTTTGGAGTGCCCATCCCTGGAGGTGTCCAAGGTAGGCCTGGACATGGCACTCAGAGCTCTGGGCTGGGGACAGGGTGGGGATTGGACACAGCTTGGACTTGATACTCTTGGAAGGCTTTTCCAACCTGGATTATCCTGTGGGTAAATCCCACTGCAGAAATTGATCTTCCAGGTGCACAGCAGCTCCTGAGAGCCGGGCCAAGGACCTCTTGCCTCATTTAAGGAATCCCACATCTGAAGATTATGTTCTTGGCACATCTCAGTGTTGGGGTCAGGGCCCCGGAGCACTGAGCAGGGCCCAGACACTGAACCAGCAGCTCCAGAAACAGGAACAGCCCAAACAGGGAAGATGAGAAAGTTCAGATGGGAAACAGAAGCACAGTCAGTTCTCCAAGGCCTGGAAGCTGGAAGTAGCAGAGCTTGGCTCCAAGCTGAGCTGCAGACCTGTTGAATTGGCCGCCAGAGACAGAGCTGCAAATGCTGCTGGAACTGAGGCTGAGCCTTCCTGGTGCCTCCAGAGATGATCTTAACCCTGAATTATGAGGCAGCACAGCCGAGGGGGAACACATGATAGATGGGCTACAGAATGTCCCAGGAAAGACAGACACAGAGAGATTTGATTGCCCTTATCTTGGCCCACAAAACAAAATACTGCAATTTAATGTGGAATAATTACATCCCCTTTTTTATCCTCTTGACAGTTGAGACCTCGGAGAAAAATATAAAAAATAGCTTGTCCATATTGCTTTGTTAACTATTTCAAAGGGGATTAAGACAAGATCTTTCTATATGTGACAGAAAGGATGACTGAGTTTTAAACCCATAAAGCCAATTTTACTTGCTGAGGATTTAACCATTGATGCAAGCTATGGGTGCAGTCAGCTGGAAAACCAAAGCTCAAACATTCCTGAAATAAATTCCCAATCCATAGCATGACATTTATCCCAAGAGACTTGACTTACCCCAATTCTCAGCACCCCTGATATCACAATCCATTGGCATCAGTGTTAAGTAAAGCTAATGAGAAACAGCTCAAATGTTTTGTACCATCCCATTGTTTCATCTCCTCAGTTAACATTTAGACAATAATCTTTAAAACAGAACAAAAAACACACTTAAAAATATTATTAATATTCTCAGTGGATTCTGATTTTGCACAATGTTGTACTTAAATTTTTATTGTACTGGTCAGAAAATAATTTATCTTTTCGGAGTTAATGTATATCCTGCTTATACTTATGTCCCACAGGACATCAGATTGTCCAAAATTAGCTCTTAAAATGTCGTGAATTGCAGAACCTTTGACTCCCCAAGATGAAAAAGCCCTTTATTCTTGAAATGCACCTTGATTGGTCCAATAAGACTAATTAATCATGGAAAGTTACTCCATTAATAGACACTCCAGCATGATCAAGCAAACTTGAGGCATCTGTAGTGGCAAATTTTTGTTTGGGATTGGGAAACCAGGTTTGGAGCAGTGTGGAGCACATCCTCCTCCTCAGTGGGGCTGGTGTGTGGGAATTCTGAAAATCTGTGCCTGCCTTTGTGAGCTCTTTGTAGCAGCAGTAGTTCACATGTGGAAATATGGCTGGATGGAGCCCTTAGGTCACTGCAGCAGAGTCTGATTTGGGGAGGATGAGCCTCTAGTTTATATTTTATAACTAATACATTTGATTAATTTATATTTTTATATTACTTCCAGTAATACTTCGCATTTCTGAAAGCAGGAGAAAGTGGTGAACAAGCCCATATTCTGAATTCCAGGCAGACCAGCATACACAATCCATATCAGAATTAAAAACCAGAATGCACATCCTAGGAGCAGCTTCCAGAAGAAAGGGCTGCTCTGTACCCACTGGGAGACTACTCAGAGAAACTCCTGCCCGATACCAGGAGTTTAGCAGGCTGCTGGTGGGTACTTCATTCATTCATTTCTGCTCTTCCAACCTCTGCCAGCATTGTCAGAGGTGTGCACTGAGTATTTCCTGGCTCACAGCTGAGTAAAGCTGGTTTAAATTGATTTATTGAGGAAAGCAGATGGGCATGGTCAGGCAGATCTATGGGTTCAGTGGGTTTTGCCTCTGGAAGAGAATGGGCTTCTTTACACCCTGACAAATCCAGAGAATGAGAAGTATCTGCAGCAGTCTTTAAATCCTGGGAGGAGTTCTGGGTTGCTACAAGGATGCCACATTCCTGTGAAAGTCCCAGATCTTCCTGAGTCAAAAATTCCCACTGTAGCCCAGCAGCCCTGCTGAAAATTGGCATTGAAATGCAGCTCCCAGGGGTCGCTCCGGTGCCTGTCCTCCCCTGGGAGCAGGGGTAGGAGTCCCCCCTGGAAGAAGCCTGCAGGGATTTGATCCCGGTAGGTGGAGGCTCATTGATGCTCTTTTGCTCACAATTGCATTTCTGTTCTGTGAGCTGCATTCCCTGCCTGGGTGGGGCTTTTCCCTACCTTCGTGTTGGGGGAATCGCCTAAGAAACAAAAAAGTCGTTGTTTCTCCCCAGACAGGAGGGCAGGGCGGGGTGTTTGTGAGTGCGGGGGGGGGTCTTCTTTCTTCTTGTGCCCCCCTCTCGTACACCTGCAGAGAGCACGCAGACAGCATTCGAGCTCTGGAGGGAAGGCTCTGCGAGAGATGCTGCTGCCCGGAGGAAGGCACAGGCTGCCACACAGATGCAGGGGACATAAAAACCAGCGGCTGCAGGTGGAGAGGATCCGTCCTCTCTGCAGCCTATCGCGTGCCCGAGTTCACCCCACACAACATATATATATAAATATATCTCTACATATATGCACCCACCTTGTCATTCAGGTTCTGCAGCGCCTCCTTCCCCGTGGCACTCCTGATCTCCACCTTTCTCCCGAATTCAACAGATGGTTCCCCTCCCTTCCCGCTCTGCTTGGAATAGATGGACTGAGCATCTGGAGCCAGGTGGGCAACATCCTTCTGCTTTGCCACGACTTTGTTACATCCGCGGCCCACCGAGAGCGAGTCGAAGTCAATGGTCTTGTTCTCCAGGGAGCCTTCCACCGGGCAGAACATGCCACAGAATTTCTGCCGGGGCTTGGGACTGCCCGAGCCCAGGTTTTTGAAGAAGGCTGGCACTTCTTCTTCCTCGCCCTGCCACCCGTTCTGCTTCCTCTCTGCCATGGCTGAGGTGGTCTCCCTGCTAAGGGGGAATAACAACAGCGGTAACCAGGAGGATCCTGCGCGCACACACACACACACACACACACACACACGGAGAGAAGAGGTGGGGAGGGGGGAAAAAGGAGAGCGATAGGAAAAAGACGGATCTGGGTCCTAGAGATACGGCAACATCAACTGCAAAGGGCTGTGCCCGGCAGGTCCCCTGCCCCCATCGGCACCAGCCAGCCTGTGGCTCGCTCTCTTTCTTTGATGCAGCGCAAAGTTGAGGCAAGGATGGGGCAGATCCTGCTGCAATAAAGGGAGGAGGCTTCAAGTTCCCAGCATCCAGATGAGGAGGGAGGGAAAAGGAGAGAGAGAGAAGTAAAAAAAAAAAAAAAAGCTCACTCTGCAGCAGAAACTGAGGACTGCTCCGGAAGTGATGCGAATGGTGAACTGGCAAATGGACTCGATCAGGTTGGAGCAACAGCCCCCTTCACACCCACCCTCTCCCCCTCCCCTTCCCCGGCGTGCAGATCTCGCTGTTCCAGGAGGCTGATGTAGACGGGGCACCTCTTTCCCTCCGGCTGCTCCCCTTGCCCGGGCAGGGCAGAAGGGGGCTCTGCCTCCGTCCCTCCTTTCCTCCCACCAGCCTGTTCCCTGCCTCCCCCAGCCCAGCAATGGTGGAGTGCTCCGGGAATCCCATTGTTCCTCACTTTTCCTAGCGCCGCGGAGCCGGAGGGCGGGAGCAGCTGGGATCGCAGCTGGGTTAGTGGGGTTTAGGAGCAGAACGCTGACTCAGCTTCTTGGGATTTCGGGCGTCGCTGGTGCAGACCCTCTTCAGGGGGAAAAAGGGCTGATGGATGGCACTGAAGAGAGGATGAAAAAGAGACACAGATGGGAGAGGGATATGGGAACCGGGGGAGAGAGGAAAACGAGCTGGCAACCGGGACTTACCTCCAGGAGCCAAAATTATTGACCTTGTGAGTCAGTTAAGCCTCTGCAGTGCCAGGAGACCCCGGTTCCTCCCTGCGGGAGATCAGGAGAGGCAGCCAAAGGCGGCTACGGCTGAGGACAGGTTTCTAGAGGAGGAGACAGAGCAGCCCCGCGTGCTCCTTGCCCGTGGTGACAGTGACCCTGCGACGGGGGCGAGGGGAGGTGGGGGAGATGGGGGTAGAGGGAGGATGGGGGCGAGGGCAGGGAGGCAAAGGATAGATGGGGGCAGAAGAGAGATGGGAGCAGAGGAACGATGGGGAAGAAAGGAGAGATGGGGTAGAGAGAAGATGGGGGCAGGGGGGAGATGGGCAAAGGGGAGATGGGGGCGAGGAGAGGTGGGGGCAGAGAAGAGACGGGGGACAAAGGGGAAATGGGGGATGGAGAGCAGATGAGGGCAGAGCGAGGGTGGGGAGCAGAGCGGAGATAGAGGGCGAGGAGAGATGCAGCGCAGAGGAGATGGGGAAGAGGGGAGATGGGGTCAGGGGAGAGGGGCTGAGATCAAGGGCGAGAAGGGGGCTCCGGCTGGTCCCGGCCCAGCCACCGGCGCTGTCCCTTCAGCACCACCCGCGCCCGGCGCAGGGCGGGTCGGAGCCCGCCGGACTCTCGCTGCCCGGCGCAGCCCCTTCGCTCCAGCCCAGCGCCTGCTACGCGTGTCTGGCATCCTCTGGGACTTATTCCCCGGGGTTGTACCTAAACGAGCCGCTCCAGGGCCAGCGAGGTGGAGGGAGGGCTGGGGTCATTCCCAAAGGGACTCTTCGAGCAGAGTCCACCAGAACTGTGAGCCTGGGAGACCCTGGGGACGTGGGTGCAGAGCCACTCTGGTCACAAAGGTAAGAAGTGCAGCGCACAATAGGTCGAACGTGGCCGTCTCCACCTGATAATACGTTTTTCATGTGTGATTTGGGACCCTCAGGATAATCCATATGCAATATTTGTGCTGGCCAAACCTAATGGCCAGGCTGCTGATTCCCATGCATTATTCATTGATAGGCATCTTTGCACATGCATGCATTAACTGTTAATTGAGAGGCATCTGTGTCCAAATGGCTACCAAGCACCTTTGCAAGATTAAAAAAAAAAAACAACAACAACAACAAAAAAAAAACCAAAAAAACCAAAAAAACAAACAAAAAAACCAAAACCAAAACCAAAAAACAAGAACAACCAAAAAAAAAAACCAAAAACCGAAAAACACTAAAAAAAATAAATCGAGGTGTATTTAAAATATAATAATCCCAGAGCCATCTCTTCCTGCAAACCACACCCAAATCAAGGCATTTGTATCCAAAAGGTGGAAAATCACCAAAGCCAAGGTCACAACCGAGCAAAGCCCAGTAATAAATGAACAGCACAGTGATAAAAAACTCCAGACTTAAAGGAAAAAAAAAAAATAAGCCTGCAGCTTGGCCCTGAAGGATGAGGATGATGTGCTCTGGTAACTAATGAAGGAGGGAGGAATCCAAAGACAGGGGCTCTCCAGGGAAACACCCCCAACATTCCCCTCCTGGGATCATCCCCGAGGACCCAAGCAGGGTTACAGCCATGCTGATCTCAGGTGCTTGGTTGGGGACTGGAGCCCAACAGATGGTCTCTCAGGTACACACAAGTGCTGTTTTATTTAAGGTTTATAAATATTAATTGCCACAGCGCTGCTGACCAGGCAGCACTGGAGCTGCATTGAGTGTTGGTGGAGGCTCCAGCAGGAGGAAAGCCCTGGAGTGATTGTGTTGACATGTTCTGCAGTTTGCTAAGATGAAGGCAGTGGCTTTCAGGGACAGCCTGGAATCCAGCTCATTCATCCCTTGGCATAGCCCTGGAAGATGCTCAGATGGCCACAGGCACAGGCTCTGTGGAGGGGTAGGAAGGATCTGTCAGGAAAGGCAGAGGCTGTGCAGGGAACCAGACAGGAATGAAATCCTGCAGACAGCACTAAACCTCCAAATGTCTCAGAGCTGGTAAAGGTCACTACCAAAGGCTGAGTTTTCCTGCTGTACAGATCTGACTCTTTTACAATAACCCCACAACATACAGATAACCCCACACTGAATACCCATCTCCAAGTGCTTCCCCTTACTACAGGCACTCAAAGAAACACTGAGCAGTATTTCAGTTATCTGGGGTTTGTGTTTCTAGCTGGGCTTATAGCAACTCTGTTGAAGACCTCACCTGTGTCTGCTGATCTGCTGAGACTCTGACTGGTCTCTCGTATCAAACCAAGGATTATTTCAATCACCCAGAGGAAATTCAGGCATTCCAAAAAATGACTGAACTGCTAAAAGACATCCTCCTTTGGCTTTATTCTCCTTTTTGAGTATTTCACAGTGTCTGCCTACTAATTCTGTTTTTATGGTCCTTTCATGGACACCAAAAAAAAAAAAAAAAAAAAAAAAAAAAAAAAAAAAAGGAGGCAATTTTAAAAAGTATCGCAGTCCAGCTCACTGTGACCCCTAGTCTGGCTCAGCCAGGGTGAGCATGGCATAAAAAAGAGGAATGGGTACGATGAACTTGCCAAAAAATAAAGATCTTTAATGGCAAAATAACAAATGCAGAAACCACATCATCTGAGGGGCAAGATCTAAAGACCCAGGGGTGTGG
This sequence comes from Vidua macroura, assembly GCF_024509145.1. Classification (NCBI taxonomy): domain Eukaryota; kingdom Metazoa; phylum Chordata; class Aves; order Passeriformes; family Viduidae; genus Vidua; species Vidua macroura. The sequence goes on along the minus strand of NC_071598.1, from coordinate 2,819,317 downwards.
CAAATGCAACCAGGTATGGGGATCTTTGAGGGCAAGGATCCAATCATGAACTCAGAACACTACCTTATATGTACCAGAACCAGCTGAGAACAAGAACCAGAAGCCTGACCAAATACAGGATAATTCCATTAGTATACGGCTCCCATCACCCCACTCTTCTCACTGTGACCTGGCTAGGTGTCCCCCCTTAGTATCCTGTTTCCCATGGCCTCAGGTTGATGCCTTCTGTAAATACTGCTGAGGCAAAAGTCCCAGCTGGATGTGATTCCATAAAAAAGTTTTTATTTCTACCTATGAAACCCAAGTATCAGATCTTGCAACACTCCCAACTGTAGCAAATTCTATCTATTCTGTTACACTTGAACTGAAATACTTAAATGTGTCTGCATGATTCCACAGCTTTATTCCTCAAATATTTCTTCCTCCAGGAAAAGTCTTAGCATGAGTAAAGATGCACCAGCCAGTGCAGTGAGAACTCAGACCCCCAAAATCGCTCTGGGTTTGGGACCAGACATAGAAATTATTGCCTACATGAATCCCATTAAACCTCAATAATGCCTGACACACGAGGCTTGTTTAAGATTCCGGAATTCCCAGTCAGGTATTATCAGATTTCCATCAACTTTGTTATCATAAAGAGAATATGGGATGATGGAATTTATATTTCAATTTTAGTTCACAGCTACATAACATAGAACAATTCTTGAGTGGTAACATATTAAACCAGCAACTGGATATGTCCATGCTCTATGCACAGAAATAACAGCATTTTACTGGAAAATCACTGGGAGCTGATAATCCATGTGTTTAATAATCCCATAGGGTTTCTATTTTCACTGAGAACCACATAAATTACTTTGAGAATGACACTAACCCTTTTTTGAATTTCATAAACCTGGCGTCAATATGAACATTCCTCAGAAAACTGCTCATACTTGGCCCTACAAAGGTGGGGAAATGCTGGAGAAACCTAAACACCTTAGAAAAACCTTAGAAATTAATCAGGGCAGTTGGAATCACACTGGCAGCTTCAGTCTCCATGGAGCAGCTTTTTATTCTGCTCCTGTAATGAGCATTAATTAGTTCTTGCTATATCAGTTATAGGAGTGTGCAGAGCAGAATAAGCTGAATGCTTATTTGCAGATAAACCATTTAGCAACACATGAAAATGGGTTAAATTTATAATATAGTATGTGGATATATTAATTGATAAAAGGAACAAAAGAGGGAAACTAAGTAGAAACACTTCTTCAGATTTTCTTAACATCCTAAAACTCTGGACACCTTGGAGCAAGTGACTTCCATCAGAAAAAACACCCCAGAAAAGTGATGAATAGATCGCTTACCTGAAACTGCAGAGGAGAGTGACAGAATTGGCCTAATTTAAGATCCTTTTATGCTCCTGCACAAAAGTCCTGAGTGCCAGAAGTACTCCCTGACTTCAGCACTCAGCACCCCATGAGAGGAGACAATCCCTGTCTAGGGATTTGCCTTGGCAGAGACAAGGAGAAGGATGGCATGAAGAGTCTGGATTGCACAATTTTCTTTTGCAGAAATAATTTTACACTGAGCGAAAGGAAATGTGAGCACAAAGATAGGTAGTGGGCTGCCTCCTTGTCAAACAAGGGGAAAATTGTCTCTTTACTCTCATACTGAGACTTCCTTTGTGCACAGAGCCCTGGAATCTGACTGGAAAAACTCAGGAGCACAGGGCTGATCCCTGTGTCACACCAATGGTGATCAGTGATTTCTGATCTCCTGTTCCACTTGGCCAAGAAATCCCAGCTTTTACAAGAGCCTGGAGTGGCAGGACAAGGGGGAATGGCTTTAAACTGACAGAGAGCAGTTTTAGATTGGATATAAGGAAAAAAATCCTTTCTGTGAGGGTGGTGAGGGAGTGGACAGAATTCTAGAGCAGCTGTGGCTGCCCCTGGATTCCTGGAAGTGTTCAAGGCCAGGCTGGACAGGGCCTGGAGCAACCTGGGATAGTGGAAGGTGTCCCTGCCCATGGCAGGGGGTGAAATTGGGTGGGATTTAAGGTCTCTTCCCACCCAAACTGCTCTGGGGTTCTCTGATTCCACTCCTCATGAATGAAATATCTAATGGTGCTTTATTCCATTTCATCCTCACAGTTACTTCCAAGAGAACAATCAAACTTTATTTGAATTAGAAACAAGGCGATATAAGCTCTATGTTGCTTTGTCTTCCATCCTTAGGTGGGATAATTGCTGCAAATCCAGAATTTTCTTCATTATTTAACAATTAAGAACACAGACAGAAATTACAACAGTATATTCCACCATTAAATTGCCATTATTAAAATAAATGACAGCAACTACTTCCAAATCTGGGGCTCTTCCTATTGCAAATAATTAATTATTATACTTCCAGTGGGTGCAAGATTTATTAGGCAAGGCAGGATCCCAGTGAAATTTGGGTATTTGCAGAAGCAGAACTCCACTGAGTCAATTCTCCAGTGAAAATATGCAAAGAAACCTGGCACAAGCCACTGTTGCAATTTAAGGGATGGCTTAGAGAGCTCCAGCCTGCATCTCTGTAGGGGATGATCTGTAAGGCTTTTCCAGCCCAAACCACTCTGATTCTCAAAGAGAAGCTCAAAAAAGCTTGAATATAAATCAACAACATTTTAGGGATGCTCAGAGCAAGGATCTGTTTTAGGCTGTGCTGAATTCTGCAACCAGCACTGCTTACAAAATTATGCAGCCCTTAAAAGCATCAACTTGTTGCATGTGCCATGGCAATAATCTTTATTCCCCTGCCTGGCCAGAAGCTGGGAAAGCCACCTTCCCTCTTTCTGTGTGTTGCTTCACCCATTGCTGCTCCCTGCATCCCACCCTGGCATTTGAATTTTCTAAGGCACAGGCTCATGATCAAGAGGTGGCACTGAATAACTGCAGTTTCCAGAATATTCCTTGAGTATTATAAATCCAATCAAATCTTAAAATGCTTAATTGGATTGGAAATTGTTCTGGCAGAACACAAAATCTGAAAGACCAAGTTGTCCACAGAGAAATCATTAACCAGCTTCCCTTTGGGATATGATAATTGCTGGAGTGGCTGACAGCTTTTCTTGGCAGTGAGCACTCAAAGACAAGACACATTATTTCAGGAACATTAAAGACCAGCAGAAAGTCTTTTGATGAATGAATACAGTCCATTCAAATGCTGAGACAAAGATAATTTTTTTCCCATGGTCCTTTTTATTTCTGTTTATCCTATGCCTCACTTTTCCTTTATGTTTTTTTCCTCAGCAACCTCAGCTAATATAAAGTAGACCTAGCAAATTTCTGCCACTCAGATTTTGTTGCCAGTGGGTTTTAGTCCATGCAAACAGTTTTGGTCCCTGCAATAGTACAAATATTGAGTAAATTACCAGAGGATTTTCCAAAGGCCCAAATGGAAATGAGGCCCACAATTCTCAGTGACTTCCAGAGGGAGTGGAGACCCTCATTGCTATCGAAATCTCTCCTGACTAATCCAGCATGTGAAAGGTCCCAACCCGCCCTAAAATCAGATTTTTCTCAGCTATTCCTAGGATGATCATGGACAGAAGCAACAGGAATATCTCTGAAGTGTTCAGTATTTAAGACAGAATTTCCAAAATTGTTGATTCCCTTGAGATCCATAAGTGTCCTGTGACATTTGGAAGCCCCACCACAGCTGAATTACAGCTGATGACTGAGATATGCATCCTCCAGACAGTGTCATTAAGAGAACTCACCCATCTAACCACAAAAAGGCAACATTAAATATTAACATTTCATCTGAACTCTTCTCTCAGAATATGACAGCTCCTGGCTCACCATCACTGACATTTGTGTGGAGCTGGTACTGGGCAGGAAATAGCCATTGATCTGGGGACTGGAAATTATCTGAAGTTTTTCCAGCATTGTCTCAAAAGGACCCAGAATGGATAATGGCAACCTTTACTATTGGAACATGGCTTAAAATCTGACCTTCCAAGGCAGGGAGATCTGGCCGAAAAGGAAAGAGGAATGAGTGAATATCAGCTTATGTCCTGTAACTGGGATCTCCTAACTGCTCCCCACCTCCCCAGATAAGGTCTTCTTATTGCAGACATGCCAGAGCTGTGATCCATGTGACTTCACACACCTTCCAAGTGCTACGTTAATAAATAATGATGTCAAAAATAATAAGCAAGGGTCATAAAGCACAGCTTGGCCTGTGAGTGATTCACCTGCTTGACTTTGAGTGCTGGCAGCTCCCTGGGTTCCTCTGAGACAGGGCACAACAGCACTAAAAATAAAAATCAGATGTAAATTCCACAGGAGAAGGAGCCCAGGCTCATGAAAAAAAAAATTCTTCTTGGATTAACATACTGCAACTGCAGTATCAGGGGTGAAGCCCAGCTTCACCTTTCCTTTCAGCTGCTCTGGAATTGCTCTTTCCTGTCCCTGCTCTTCCCTAGCAATTCTTACAGCACTTCCCATTCAGTGAAATGTGCCTCTCCTTTTATTGGAATAAAAATACTTAAATATAACATAATGATACCCTGGAACATCACCTGCCATGTGATACTAACATTACAAGATGCTGGGCTCAGGGAAGGCTTCCTTGGGCACTGGAGCCATTTTTGAGCACCCAGAGGCAGCAACAGAATCCACACTTGGTTCAGAACTGAGAATATTCATCACACATTCACACAGGCACATCCTACCAGCACAGAAATCTTTCCCCTCTCCCTTGTCAGAAGTTCATTGTGGATGTCTAAGCTCCACAAGTTGAAAGAAAAGAGGGGGAGGGCCCATCAGGCCCCAGGGGAGGAAGGAATGCTGGATGAAAATGCCCAGGTGAGTTCAGAAGGTATTGCTTGTGCTGATGGTTCTGTTTATCAGCTTCACAGGCTGGAATCTCTACCAGTTCATAGCACAAAAGCATCTTACCATTAAGCTGCATTAAGCAGCTTCACCTTGTATTTGGGGATGGCTTTAGAGCCTATTTTAAACACAGGGCACCTGTCTGCACAGGTAGGCTCTGAAAAACAGCCCTGAATGCCCTGCTGGTTTACATGCACACAATCACTGACCTGGTGAACCCAGGTGAAGGAGAGGAAAAATGTCTTGAGTCCATCGATAGAGGTAAACAGACTGTCCTGCTTTATTCTGCAATAAAAATGCCAACCAGAGACAGTAATAGAGAAGAAAGAACTGCTACACTGGAAATACAATGGCTATGGCTAAAATGGGCCATAGTGCCAGATTGGTACCAATTCCAAGTAGAAAAAATGGGAAATAATTACACAAAACAGATTTTCAAGCAGTGCAACACTTTCAAGTGAAACAGAAAGAACTAAAGCTTCATATATGCTTCACATTATTATTGCAGGAGGTCATGAGCTGTATAATATTATAAACATAGGCAGAAGCAGCAGCCTTTTCCAAAGGTCTCAATCAAAGATCTTCTTGATGATCAGTGTTCTCATGGAACTGGAATTTGGTTCAAAATCAGAAAGAAGGACAGGGACGACAAACAGTTATACAAAAACTTCATGCTGAAAATTTTGTGCTGAAAATTTTGTGCTGAAAATATCAAAGCAAAAATCAAACCAAGACATTAAACCCCATAAAAGGAAAACTTCTCTTTTCTCTCTTGTTTTCACAAAGATTTCTCTCCTCTCCACATGTGATGTCTGGGAGAGCCAGTGCTAAGTGGAAAGACACCTTAGTGTTGCTGAATTTTAATATAAAATAAAGCTAAGAAGAAGCTTCAAGCTTCAATTTCAAGCAGTGATGTGCCCTGGGCTGTCTCTGCACTGTTCAGGTTCTTCATTTTGCTGACACAGCTTGAAAACCCAATCAGGCCATGCTGCCCAGCAGGAGAGCCCAGGCCCCTCTGAAAAGCCTTCATCTCAGCACTCGCACACAGCCCCAAAAACCATTTGTCATTTCTGAAAATCTCATCTCATTACATTTTAAACAGTCCCACAGACAAAGGCAGCGTTATTGGCCTCACTGTACACATGAGAAATGAGGCATAGAAATTCAAATTCACCTCCAACCACAGCAACAGCCTGAGACAGAGCAAGACACTGGGCCAGGCTCCTGTTTTGTGCAGCCAGCCCTGTTTGGGGATCCTCCTCCACCACTGCTCTGCCCTCACTGTTTCCAGTCCCTATTTCCAGGCAGGAATAGCATCAGTGGTAAGAAAAGGGACTAAATAGACTAACAGCCCTGAAGCCTCAGATCTCTTTGTGCTGCTCTACACAAAGTCTGGGGCGTTGCTGTTGCTGCCGCCATGAACCAAAGTCCTCATGTTGCACTTATTAAATAAATCTAATCTTATTAAACTGCATTACAAGCTTTTATTTCATAAATCTGTTTGCCTTACAGATCACCCAGAGAGTTAACTCCTGCCTGGGCTCTGCTTTTCCTCTCCATAACCTTGCAGTAGACACTCCTGACAAACCAGACATCCCTGTGATTCCATTGCTGCCATGTTGGAGCACTTGGAATGGGCCACAGGGAGGATGGGAACATCCAGGATGCTGCTTTAGCATCCCATAAACTTGGTACCAGTGTTTCAAAAAGAGTACAAGTTGCATTCCCTTCAATATGTGCTTAACACATATAAATATTTGTTTAAAATCACCCAAAACCCCTGTTGGAATGAAAACACGGAGTATCACTAACTCTTGGAGGGCAGCAGTACCAGGAGGTGCAGAATTTCTGTTACATTTTGCGCAAAACGGCCTTTACTGGCCTGGTGTGCTGGCATTTTGTTTTAAAGATCTGAGGTCAACTCTAAACAATTTGTTAAATAAAATTGAGTGAATCAAAATGTAAAGTTTCAGGTTTCCATCTGATAGGAAACATCTCCTCTGGAGGCCAAGCAGGTTGAATTGTACTTTTGTAGGAAGAAAGGAAATGTTTGCAGAGAAAATTCTGACTTCAAAATTAAGAGCTGCAGTTTAAGAATCACTTAATTACCTGAAAAGATAATTTGAATAAATATTTTATAAATATTTTATAAATATTTTGATAACTTGAGTAAATTGATACATTGATCTTTTAATTCATTAATTCTTTAGTGGTTAGAAAATTAGATGTGGGGATTAAAGACAAAAAGACATAATAAAATTAACTACTTAAGATGTATACTGCATTAGGCACTAATTAATCAGCTTCTCAAAAATCAGGTTTAAGAAATATTAGTGCTAAGACAAACAGCTATTTACTAATAAGAACATGTACACAACTCAGCACCAACAGAATTACCTGAAATGTCATCAACATCAGAAAATCCATGAAAGTCCAGTCAATTTGGTGGAGCAGGATTTTAAAGCACATAATTTTTCAGTGTATCTCTCTCGTTCAGCTCAAGACAGAACATGCTCCCTGAGCCCAAAATATATTCCCACTCTCTAACTTTGACAAACAGCAGTAGAAACTAAGTTAAGAAGAATGTTTCACCAGTACCTGGGGGGAATAAATTATCAGGTCTGATAGAAAAGATGATCTGACTGAGGATAAATTGCAGGGTGCTGGGAGGAAACAGTCACCACTATCTCTATGAATAATTAAGTTGGGAAGCTGAGTTTGATTCCTTTTGAGAACACAAGGAATGTGGTCACTGGAAACCTGTCCCCTCCTTGGAGATGATTCAGTCTCTCTCACCTGTGACTTTCTCTCCCATCACGGTTCTTTTGGGAGATCCTGTGTGCGTGCAGCCTTCAGCACTGGGTCATTTTCAAGGTTGAGTTCTGTCCTAAACAAAGACTATTAATGTGACAGCAAGCACCAATTTCTGAGCTCCTACCCCAGTTCTGGGGGAGTCTCTCATCCTTCAATTTGCACAAGCCTCGTCCCTTCGGTGGGACACGTCTGTTTAAATGGCTTGGATAACATCGACCCTCTGCTCCCACCGGTTACAGGACAGACCATCCATGGTTTTCCATGGCAGCAACAGCTCCCAGAGGGAGAGCAATGTTGGCAGAAGGAAAAGAGCTGCATTGTGTCTGGAGAGGGCATGTCTGCATCGTGATAAAGGAGCACAAAGTCAGTCTTCAGAGCACTGGCAGCTGCTGAACCCACCAGCTCTAGTTCATCCTGCAAAAACAGCACTGTAAGATGCTATCTCCCCAGAATGCCCACCAGCATTCCCTCCTGCGAAGATCCAACTGTACAAAGCTCCCAAATTTCCCCTCTTTGTGTGCCGTGGACATACGGTTCATTGTGGAGTGTGCAGAGACAAAGGAAGAAAGCACAAGCTCACAAAGGAACCCCCGGCTAAAAAGCGCTGTGCACTCAGGGGTTAAAAAGGAAAGCGAGCTGTGAGGATGTTTGGAACAGCAGGGCATCAGCTGGAGCCGGCACGAGGCTTTCCCACTGCCATTCATAACAAAATCAGGAGGCAGAAAGTTACTATAGCAATGGCAGCAGAATGCAGCTCTTCAGAGGCTAGAGAGCTCCTGCAGACATCGGGGCTCTGTGTCCCCGTCCTGCAGGGCTGCAAACTCCCATCAGCTCCACTGCATCAACATACCCTCCTCTCCATGAAATTCTCACTGTAGATTACTGAATTTTAGCTTAAACCTCACTGAAATGAGGCCCAGCTAAAGACAAAGCACAACCATCCACCCCCTCACTCTCCAGGTGCTGAAGCAGCCAAAAAGTCACCCCTTCCTGCACAATAAAAAGATTGGGCTCACTTTATATGACAAAAAGCACTGGGCAATAAAACCATCCGTGGGTACAGACCCCTCCCCTAATGCCTTTTTCCAGGCAGTTTATCAGCTGTGGATTTATCCGCTTCCAGCAAGTTAAAGCTGTGCTGGTGGTGGCATGTTATCCCACCGGCCAGCAGTGTTACAAAGGTGTGACAAGGTGTCCAGGACCAGCTCCAAACCTGGCCATGAGGTTCCTGCAGAAATGGACTTAGTAACTGACTCAGCCCCTGGGCCTGGGTTTGGCACAACTTCAGCAGCACCTGGATGGGACTCATGTGAAATGAATTCAACGTTGTTGGGTCAGCTCCAGGGGTCACAGTTTCCATGTGTGCTGGCACAAAACTGAGCCCATCTCCCAGCAGATCCAATTGTCCCCATGTAAACACAGATAAGCCCTGGGGAATGCTGATCCAGAAGGACTAGCTGAGACAGAGAGCAGCCCCATGAAATTGTAAGAAACCCCAAAGCTAAGGTCTAGTTCAGATACATCCATGTAAGATAATCTCCCTACTCCACAGATCATTCCCTAAAATTCTGTATTGACCAAGAGAGATGCTGAAGGGATATTCAGTGAAAAGAAAGACATGATCAGCCAAAGAATATCACAGTGTGAATGTAAATTAAAGCAGCCACAATACCTGTTCACCCCTGGGGCTTTTAACAGATGATGGGAACACAAAAATGGCTTAAAACACTCCTTGTATCTCCCTCCTGTTTATCCCCATGTCCAATTGAGTGATTCAAATCAGACCCAGAGGAATTTTCCCATTCAGGGAAGGCTTTGGGCTACATTTCCTCCCTCTATTAATAAACAGTTGCTGTCTGAGTTCTGCCAAAAAATTCACAGTGTAAAAATGGAGCAGACTGGGACCACTTTAACAAAAAATCTTGCTGTCTCTTTTCATTTCTGGATTAGCAGAACCAGACTCTTTCACCAGCTGTGAAGCAATGACCCCACCAGCAATGACCATCCATCTCCACCTTGTCCAGCTTCCACACAGCACCACTGACACCTCCCTGATGATTTTGTCTGCCTCAGATGTCTCACCTTGTCTTCTGTAATTTTTAATGCTGACCATTCTGCACACAAAATGGGGGACTGCTGCAAGCACTGATTTCCAATCAGGCCACGTTGCCTTGGTTACCCATTGCCAAGCCTCTCCCAAAATCTGCCTTTGCCTTGCATTGCTCCTGTTTTCCATGTTACTGAGGAATTTCTACTCTCAGACAGCTGGATTTACATTAATCAAATAAATAAAAAACCTGAGGGAAATGCCCTTGGATGTGCATAATTTGTGAAGTCTTGTACAAATCCCCGTCAGAAACAACAAAACCAGCAGCAAAGGATGCACTGCTGTATCAGTTTGGCCACAAAGTAGGTTTCAGAGCACTCTAGGCTCAGCATATGTCCTCCTCCCGAGGAGCTGGAGCTGACACAACTCTTGTCCATTAGTGGCGAGACAGAACTAAAACTAGGGCGTCACTGGTGCTGCCTGTGCCCAAAGCCCTTGGCTGCCTCTGCCCCAAAGCCCAAAGTCCAAAGAAGGCAGGGAGGAAAGAAATCCCTTTGTGCTGATTTTAGAGAGGGAGAACAGCAGGATTGTCAGATTTTAGGGTTACAAACAGGTCTCCAGCAAGTGGTGGGGGGTGTTTGGCACAGGGACTCACACCAGGGTGGGTTCAGGGTGCTGAACACTCATCAACACAGCACAGACCAAAATTACTCACAGAGATTCATCACAGGCTGCTTTTGATAAGCAGACACATTGAGAAAAACTTGGATGTGTCAGTGGGTAAATCCAAAGAAGAAGAAAAAACCAAACCCAACAAAAGCAGTGCTGACAGTTTCTGTTCACTATCCTCCTGTTCCTAGAAATTAGCTATTTTCTGTAGCCATAGATAAAAATAACACCTGATTAAAATTTTCAACACTGTCTGGGAGAATTGAATCAGAGCTCACTAAAATGTTAATATTTACTGAGAAAGGTTTCTGCATTCTTCTGTGTAGAGAGCAAGTTATATTTGGTTAATCCCATTTTTGGAAAGTACAGGCAACATTTTCAGCACTGTAAACTAAAGGGTTATTCTGATATATGTTTATGATATTTGTAATTGTCATATCAAGTGAAAATTATTTAAGAATGTGAAATAAATAAGATATCTTGCAGCACTCCTGCTCCACCTATATTGAGTTGTAAAGGCCACCTCTAAGGCTTTCAGTGTTGAATCTTAATTGGATCTTCCAGACAGAAACAATCCACTCCTCACACAGGAGTTCCAGTAAGGAGAAAGAAAAAGAACAAGGAATTTTAATTGCACTGTAATCCTTCCTTCTTGCAAATGCCACATTGCAGGGACCTAACAGACTAGAACCAAACGCAAAATTCACTAGGAACCTCTCAAAAGAGAACACATTAAAATCCATTCACAGATGGATCTTCAGGCAGTCGGCCATGCTGTTGTTTAATGTAGGAAGTAATATAAATTAAACCATTTGTCACTCCTAACTGAAAGGAAAAGGGGAACAAGCCAGTTTGTCAGCAGATTTTGCCTTCATCATAACTGCTGTATCCATCTTTCCTGCCTCTCAATGCCCCACCACAGGCCCTGCTCCAACATGTCAGCAGTTCTCACACTCAGCTTTGTTGCTGGGAAAACGTTTCATTCTATAGTTCATGTATCTTGATGAGAGGCCTATAAATAAACACCATTTTCTACCCTTTTTCCTGAGCTGTCTCCATCAGCCTGAACAGTAAAATTACCTCTCGGCACTGCATTAAGTCAATGGTTCTCCACTGCAGAGCACGGATGTCGATGGGGGAAGAGCCAACTGAGCCACCCTGCACACTAAAACAACCTGCAGCTCATCAGTTCCATCAGGAATGGTCCCAATCTCTACAGAATATTCAAGGCTGACAACAGGCTGACAATCCCAATTCCTGATGGTCTAGACAAAGATTTGCCAAGAGGATTTGAGATCCAGCTCCCATTTGGTCTGTGCTGCACCAGGCAGTGCTCTGCTGGGCACGAAGATGAGTTGAGAGGATGGGGATTGGGGTGGCTTTCTTAGGGAGTTATTGCACTCTGGTTTTACCCTCTGCCTGTCAGAAACTCCTACCCAAATTAAGTTTGGCAGAACTATATTCCAAGCCTAGGCTATGGACTTGCGTCCATTTACATCAGAGAGTCACAGAATGGTTTGGATATGAAAGGACATTAAAGATCAACCCGTTCCACTCCGTCATGGGCAAGTACACCTTCCACTATCCCAGGATGCTCCAAGTCCCTGGCCTTGGACACTTTCAGGGATCCAGGGGCAGCCACAGCTTCTCTGGGAATTCCATCCCAGCCCCTCCCCACCCTCACAGAGAGGAATTCCTTCTCAATATCCCATCTAACCCTTCTCTCTGGCAGTGGAAAGCCATTCCCCCTTGTCCTGGCCCTCCAGGCCCTTGGAAAACCTCTCTCCATCTATCTTTTAGTTTCCTTCAGGCACTAGAAAGCCACAATGAGGTCAGCCCAAAGCTTCTTTTCTCCAGGCTGAAAAATCCCAACTGTCCTAGTCTTTCCTTCCAGCAGAGCTGCTCCATCCCTCTGATCATCCTGGTGCCTCATCTGTGCTCTCTGTAACACCTGCTTCTTCATGGGGCTGTGGAGAAGACCCCCAGCTCTTCCCACAGCTTTAAAACAAACTTTATAAGCATCTTTTATTTGTCAGCATCACAATGTCAAAGTCCCAATAATTCCCAAGGCAGGGTCTTGACAGCCTTTCTGCAGGGCAGCCAGGCCTAGGTGGGGCAGTTTAGCTGTGCTGCTCCTCCAGGTTGCAGGATAGGATGCCTTGGGACTTCAAAGGGGTTTTGTGTGTATGTGAGGTTGTTTTGCAACCCTTGTAAAAATCAAATTGCATGTGTTCCTTGTGCTTGTCCCTGATTGCCCCAGTTAATGAGCTTTTAGTGCACTGAACCCTACTTAATACATTGCCTAATAAAATGAGAGTAATTAATCAATTATCAAAAAATGCCCAGCTTTTGATTGTTCTTATGCACTTATCACAGCAGCCAGGGTCCTATCCCCACCCTCCTCAGCATCACAAACCTCCCCTTTTTGATGATGTCCTGGACACAATAAGGGGCCCCTCTGGTGGGGTAACATGACTGCTGGCCACACTTTGTCCCTGCTGTGTGGACAAACACTTGGCCTTGCTGCCACTTGTCCCTTGCCAAGCTGCTCTCAAGTCTTCAGCCAGGACCATGCTGGAGAATGCAGTTATCGTGGAATCACAGACTTGTTTGGGTGGAAAGAGACCTCAAAGATCATCCAGTGCCACCCCCTGCCATGGACAGGGACACCATCCACTATCCCAGGCTGCCCCAAGCCCCATCCAACCTGGCCTTGGGCACTACCAGGGATCCAGGGACAGTCACAGCTGTTCTGGGCAACCTGTGCCAGGGCCTCCCCACAATTATTCATCTACTCATATTCATATGAGGACATATCTTCACCACCAAAACTCAGTCCTGCTGAGCTCTCTGTGCTACCACCAGCTTGCTATTCACACTTTCATTGCAGCTGTTTGTACTGTCCATGGGAAGTGCAAACCCACGGCACGGGGGGTGACAGTCCCCACAGTCAGGCTGAGCCTGCTCCAAATGCACCCCTTAAAACATCATTTTTCCAATTCATGGAATAGCCATTGCTGACAGAGCTCTAAGAGTGTCTGCTGTTCCCACTTGGTGATTTCCTCAGACTGTCTCCTGCTGCTGTGCTGACCTTGACAGATGCCAAGTCTCTCCTCCTATTTAAGTCCACTGAAGCTTCTGATCTTCTTTTATGTTCCCTCCTTAATTTAGGCTGCCCCTCTCTCATGGCAGCACAGCAGTAAAAGCCTTGGAAGTCATCGCAAAAGAAGAACTACTGCAAATGGCCATACTCTGCTATTTACTCCTTACAGCTGAGGAAAAAGAACTATCATAGAACTAAAAAAAAGAACTTAATGCTTCTGCAGGAGCCTATCATCTGTGAGAAAAAAAAGCATTTCTTCTACTTTAGTGAAAAATGTTGCTTCATTTCTAGTGGGGAAAGAAAAGGAGAAATCCTAAGCAACCTCTGAAATCATCTTGCCAAGGCTTCTATACACCTCACAACATGTTTATTTCCAAAACATTTTGGGGGTTGATGCTCTCTACTGAACTCCACAGTGAACAGCAGAAGGTAGACATGTTTTGCCTGGGATCTTTGTCGATGCTGAAAACATGCAGGTTTCTTCTATGTTTTTGGTTTTTGTTTGGTTTTGTGGTGGTTTTGTTTGTTTGTTTGTTTGCTTGTTTGTTTGTTTGTTTTTGTGGAAAGATAAAACAGCATCAGTATGGCCCTCCAACCTTAAAACTTGGGAGGAAGGAAGGGAATAAGCCTTGGATAAAGTAAAGGAATAGAAGGGACTTAAATATCAGAGAAAATATCAAATAATATCAAAGTAACCTCACTGTAATTTAGGCAAAGATCACCATAGGACTCCAGACCATTCAATTTCATTCAGCTATGCCTGGATAAACCTGAATACATCAGGGTCAGGCCCTGCCAGAACAATTCATCCAGACTCTGAGTCATTCTGCAGTGCCCTCCTTCCACTTGACACAGACACAAAGCAGAGGCTCTGAGCTGTACCAGTCCTGTCAGCTCAGCCCCATCAGGAGATTGGGAGGCTCTGAAACCTTCAGGTCTTGATAATTCCATTGGATTCTGAACAAAATAATCCTTCACCCCTGAATTAACACCTAAGCACAGATAAACTCAAGAGGAGCCCAGCCCCAGACACAAGTCTGGTCAGGGAGCAGCAAGCCAGTGCAAACAGCCTCACATTCCAGACTGGGTGGATCCCCCTGACGTTTGGAAATACTGGGTCCAATAGCCCGGCTGCAGTGCTGGAGGGCAGCACCTTCCTGCCAGCCTGCTTGTTTATCTTGGGATTTCTGGACCAGCAAACCCAGGCAGCTGATCCTAGAAATAACAGCTGGGATCAGCCCAGCACTCACCACCACTGTCAGGAAGGGCTCTTCTGAAGATCCTGATTTTAAAGGGAGAAGGCACAATAGAAATCCACTGTCCAGATGCCCATCCTGACAAGAAAACCCCTGAAGTGTTTACAGCAAGGGTTTCAAAAGGGCTTAGCAATTAAGATTCTCAACTTGAGACATCTTACAGAGGCCCAAACTCTTGGTGTGCCTGCCTCCAGCAGGCTGTGCATCCAGTTTCCTGGCACATGTGAACAGAGACATGTTCCATGACAAGGAAATACGAGTTGTGATCCAGGGAAGGAAGAAGGGTTTGCTTTTTAATCTTTCTTTGTTTCCTCATCCTCCTATTGGAGGGATGGAGCAACTCTGCTGTGAGGAAAGGTTGAGAGAATTGGGATTATCCAGCCTGGGGAAGAGAAGCTTCAGGGTGACCTAATTGGGGCGTTCCAGTACCTAAAGGTGCTGACAGGAAAACGGAGAAAGACAATTTACAAGGGATGGAGTGCCAGGACAAGGGGGAATGGCTTCAAACTGCCAGAGGGAAGGGTTAGATGGGATATTGGGAAGAAATTCCTACCTGTGAGGTGATGAGACCCTGGCACAAGTTGCCCAGAGCAGCTATGGCTGTCTCTGGATCCCTGGAAGTGTCCAAGGCCAGGTTGGATGGGGCTTGGAGTAGCCTGGGATAGTGAAAGATGTCCCTGCCCATGGCAGGGGGTGGCACTAGATCTTTAAGGTCCCTTCCAACCTATAAAATTCTACAATTTGTCAGACAGAGACCCTGAAAGAGGGAAGAAGCCACTAAAGAGGGGGCTCAGCTGCAGGAACTTTAAAGCCCTGTGAGAACCTCAGGTAGCAGGGGTAAAACCTGGATTGCTCTGCTGAAACTGGGAGCAGAGAAGCTCAAGTGCTGGCATGGCTCAGCTATAGCCACCTCAAGGAGTTCACCTTCCTCAGCAAACCCAGAGGCATAAACAGATTCTAACCTATCAGAATATATCTGCAATTTTCCCTATAAATTCTTGGAAAATTACCTTTCTGAAGCAGAGCTATTTTAGCAGTCAGCCAGTGAAAGAACAGCCCACAGCAAGCTCAGGGCAGTAATTGAAGAACTAGGAGATGCTGCTGAGGCTGAAGCTGTTAGAAAGCACCTGGGAAAACACAAACACAGGAAGCTGCTCATTGGTTAAAGCCAGGGTACTCCACATCCCTCTTGGAACAAAGCTTGGAGTAGCAGAGGTGGGAGGATAAATACAGCTGCAACCTAGGGAAAGCAACAGCGATACCTTTGGCAATACAAATGCTTTGAGTGATTGCTCCCTGGCCAGGGAAGATCAAAGGGAGTGAAGCAACAGAGGACAGAATATTTAAGCATCTACCAGCACCCTGCAAGAGACTAAAGCTCAGCACAGACAGCTAGGACAAACTTTATATTCAATTTATGTATTAATGACCTTATAAAAGTCTGTGTTATCCCACCCTATAGTGTTTATAGAGGAAAAATACAGCTAGAAAAAAACAGGACCTTATGAGTAACACACAAGGCTGTCCAGACTGCTGTGATTAAATGCTTTACAGAAGCATCTTTAGGCCAAATCCTATTCCTTATTTCCCTGTCTGAGCCTAATGCTACAAATGTGTATCACACCTTCTTCTTTGCTCCAATAACCATGCAAAGAGATACAGATTTTACTCATTTTATGCCCCTTAATCTTGAGCCAAATCTCCTTGTTCTTATCCTCAAAGTGAAACACAATATAGTCTATGCATTGAGGGAAATTTTCTTTTATCTCAAAGTATCCCCCATCTCAGGAAAAGGTAAAAATCACCACTAGAATTGCAGACTTCCCTTGAAGCATTACAAATAGGAACACTAAAATATCTCCACAGCTGTGTAAAAATACAGTGTCAGTTTTACCCAAGTTATAGGTGATTTAAAAAAAAAACCAAAAACACCTTTTAAAAACAATAACTTGCCACTAGTCACAAGCCAAATGTTGTCTTTTCTTCATGTTACCCAGAATCAACACATGCAAAGGTCATATGATGAAGAATCAGTGTCAATTGATTGACTTTTTCTTTTAAAAATCAAGCTGGGATGAGAGAAAGTGTGGTTTTCCAGGGAAGTTGCTGCTTTATCAGGAAGGGCTGCAGCAACTCCTGGTTAATTGAGCTGCTGAAAGGTTAATTATCTGTCAGAAAACACATGAGGTGGGGGAAAATCCCTGTGAGCAGTTGCTAGGGAGTAGAGGTTCCAGGAACAAAAGGCAAATGTGTGCTTGGGGCAGGAAATCTCCATCCTGGATTAGGGTTGGCTAGGGATGCACTTGCAGGGTTGAGAAACAGCAAGATCATGACTCTAAGCACGTGTAGGGCCAGGACTGGACTCTATGATCCCTATGGGTCCTTCCAGCTGAGGATATTCCATGATTTTGAGATTACCTGCAGGCAGAGCTGGATTGAGAGCTCCCTGTGCCAGACGCAGCAAATCCCACTCCAGGCTGGAGCTGTGGAGCACAAACAAGACACAGGAGGAACAATAGCTGCCAGTTCAGCCTCCACGGCTCTGTCCCTCCCTGTGACTGCTCTGTCCCTCACTCCAATGCCTGCCCTGGGACAGTGGGAGCTCACCCTGGCCCAGCACCTGGCTCTGTGCATGGCCATTGCAACCCCGGCGATCACTGGGGATGGAGGAGAGCTCAGTGTGTACTTCAGCAGGCTCTGCCTGAGGTCCAGAGAGTTGGCCTGGGCAGCCTCAGGTTCCACAAAGGACAGACTGTGACAGGGAGGCTGAACCATGTCCCTTATCAGTCCAGCTGCTGATATTTCACACACACTTCCTACAGAAAGAAGCCCTTGCTTGCTGAATTTGCAACTCCCAGTGAAGGGTGAGGTGTAGCACAAACTAGGCTTACTGGGACTCTAACCCAGCCTGTCCAGAAGCCTCGGCTTCTCTTCCTCATGCTTTAAATCAGTTATCTTCTGACAGATGCTGATGCTGGAAAGCATCCACTGCTCCTTCAGGACCCTTAGAGGAGCCTGGTGTGTAACCCAGCTCAAGGACACTGTCACAGGGAACCCTCTGACAGCACAGTGATGTCACAGCCTACAGAGAGCAGCCAACACGTGAAAGTTCAGCTCTCCTGCATGAGACGACTCATCCATCCAAAAGCTGGTGTGCCAGGCTGTCAGCAAATCCAGGCAGAGATGGGAAAAACAAATAGTTAGGCAGATTTTAACAGGCTGACTGAAAACCCATAGAAACTCCCTTCAGGAAAAAGGAAAAGCAGCTGCTGGTTGAATATAATGGAAGCTCTAAGGAAGAAAGCAGCCCAGTGCATGTGAAAGTAAATCAAGCTCCATTTCTCTTCAAGTCAAAACATTAAGGTATTTACTGGTGTGTTGGAAAAAAGCCTTCAGGAAGTTTAAATTATCCTGCCCAACCCATATTCTAATGGCTTTGCCTGACCTCCAGAGATCATCACTGAGTTTCTGGCTCACAACCTGCTGCATGTGATAAAAGCATTTGAGGCTTACCAGCAAGGTTTTCATTGTTCTCCATGGGAGGCCTGGGAAGGCCAAGGGATTGTGCCTGGAAAACAATGTACATTTCCTTGCTGATAAGAATGTTGAGGGACAGATTTTATACCAGGCTCTGTGTGTGCACTGAAAAAGCATCAGAAAATGGCAGCATCAACTCATCTCACTTGGAATCACTCACATCCTGTGCACAGAGATGTCCAAGGCTCCACCTCTCCTGTGCAGCAGAATTTGGCATAATCTCAGTTTGGTTCACACCTACAAGTTGATATCACAGACCCACTGCTCTCCAGTAAGGCTCCACAATATCAACTCACTGCAGAAATGATGCAATGGATTTTCAGATCCTGACTGTCATGGCACAGCTCATGCAGCATTCCCATTGTCTGATTCCACTGAATAAACAGTGTACTAGAGAAAAATGTGAAATACTAATTTTATCTAAAGCAGAGATTAAAAATATGCTCACTGACTCAGCATGCTGACACATCCAGTTCAGTAATTTAAGACTAAAGACCATCACCTCATTATCTCCATAAGATATAGCCCAGAAAACAAGCCCATCAGAAATCATAGAGCTCCACACAAATTTGAGTCTCATAGGAATATTCTTACTACAGGAATATAAATTCAGTAATTGCTTCATGGTTCATTAAATCTGGTTTTATAAGCTAAGACAGACATAGCACATAATCCAAAACAAATCACACAAGAACAGGTCAGAGAGCACACATTAGCGCACAATTGGCTGACACTTAAAATTATCTACACTGGCTGAGAATTTGGAAAAAATATCCTTGGTATTTGGGATCATTACATGAAAGGATTATAGAAATCCTTTGCTTTTAACTGAGGTCATTAACATCTTTCCACAACATGTTAATATTTCCATTTTACAGATGAGGGCTGAGTCACAAAGACTTTCCTACAGCCAGTATCAAGTCAGTGGCATAAAGGCACCTCCTGCTTCAAGTGATCATCCTGGAAAACAAACACACAATTCCTATTTCTAGCCCAATTAAAAAATAAAATCCTGAACACTTGGAGAAGATCAAATTCAGCAGAAAGGGGTGGAGAGCAAAATAAACTGATAAGAGAAAGGGGATGCTGTGCAGGCTGTGTGGTTTTGGCTGGCTGTGGCTGTGTCAATTGGCTGTGCCAATTATACAAATTATGCAAATGTGATGCTCAGCTAGGTGCGTACAGCAGCAACAACATACAAGTGCTCTGGGGCAAAAAACACATGTTCCCATGTTTCGAGCATTCAGTATCACAAATCCCAGTCAGAATTCTGACAGACACGGGCTGGGAGGAAATATTTTCTGTTCTGCCTTTTCGCCTTCTTTTCTTACATTTATCCTATTATCTATTCCCAAACGCTCCCGACTGACCCAATCCTTCCCGTGCGACTGCATCTCCCTTCCTCATGCATTCAGCAGCGCAAGCATTTCCGGCAGCTCTCCGCCTGCTCCTCACAAACCCACAACTCTCGTGCACAAGCGCTGAAATCTAATCTCTCCCCCCCCCCCCCCCCCCCCCCCCAATTTCACATTAACTTCGCTCCGACTGCACTGCTGGGAGGAGCACTGGGGATTTATCAGCGGCTTTCACAGAAGGGGGTAGAAGGCAGCACTTTCAGTATCACTCTTTTCTCTCTCTCAGACGGTTCTGCCGGGAAAGAAAAGCCCTCAAAGAGAGTCTGGTGTGGAGGTTGCCAGGGTGACATCACCAATGGTGCCACTGCAGGAGCAGCCAATTGGGGAGGGCTCTTTCGCTGCCGTCCCTCTCACCTAGCACAAGAGCCTATAGGAGAATGTTCCATACGGGAAAGACTCAATCCTGTTTTGTCGATGCTTATCTTGCCACTCCTCATTTCTCTCCCCTTCCCACTCCAGCGTGAGTGCACGTACATACGCACAGAGAGCATAGCTGAGGCAAAACAACCCTGCACAGCAAAAACCCGGGGTCTGAGTATCAGACTGCAGGAAGTGATTCACATCAGAGCTTCCTGCTGCTGCTGGAGAGTCGTACTTTTGTTCAGGGATTTCAGTGGAAGGAAGAACCTTCCTCCTCCTAGTCACTGGGGCTTTTAACTCGTTGTTATAACAATGCAGCCAACAGACTTTGGGTTTCTATCCCAAATGCGGTAAAAGCAATTCAACTCCAGCCAGAGGCCTCAACCAGGCCTGCAACACTGTGAAAAGACAGCAGAGAATTTAAAGGTGGGGCTCAATAGCCTTGAGCTGCGCCAGGGGAGGGTCAGATTGGACATCAGCAGGAATTTCCTCCTGGAAAGGGTGGTCAGGCTTGGCAGGGGCTGCCCAGGGGGGTTTGGAGGCCCCAACCCTGGAGGTGTCCTAGGAAGGCCTGGACGTGGCACTCAGTGCTCTGGGCTGGGGACAAGGTGCGGATTGGACACAGCTTGGACTTGATACTCTTGGAAGGCTTTTCCAACCTCAGTGATTCTGTGATTCTGTGTTCTGCCTTTCCCCGGATACCTGTGAATTTAACTATACAAGACCTAATTTTTTAGCACACAGAAACAAAGCCCAGCATCAGACTGGGGCAAACTGCAGTGCTTGCAAGTGCAGCCTGTTTACACCAGAGATCCTCACTGCAGCTGCTGTCTAGGGAGGAAATGGGTACATAAAGCTATTTATGAACTGAAGCTATTAAAGCAATTTGTTGAAATCCCAGAGATCTTTTCTACCTGTCAGACAGTGCACTTAAAGCAGCAGCTGTCATTGTCTGCTGCTTCTCACTCTGAATGAAATGACAATTGGCACATTGTGGGAGCAAGTCTGGGGTGTCTCCTGGTAGTGGTACAGCCTTCTCATGTGAGAGGCGAGCAGCCAGGCTCTCTGGGTGTAGGAGCGTTAGTTGGTAGGATGGTCGGGACGGACGGAGATGAGAGATTTCTGAAGTCAGGTCTTGGAACATGCAGTTTATTACAAAGGGCGTGGGTGCAGGGGCCCTGCTGAGAGCTGCCAGCCACAGCTCGGACCAGGCCTGAAAGAGCAAGAGAGAGAGAGGCAAGAGCAAGAGCAAGGGAGTAAGAGAGCAAGAGTAAGAGCAAGAGAGGGAAGTTCCCATTAAAATACAATAAATCTTCTTCTGTGCTGAATATTCTAATTTTCACTAACCAATCCAGTTACAAGATACAAATCCTATAGCATTTACATACAGCCGATAAGAATCATTACATTACCATACTGTGTTATATTTTAAACCCTAAAAACTACTCTTTGGACCCCTTCTGCCAAGCTAGTAGGGTCTGCTCTGACCCTTGGACCTGTCTGCAAGCAGAGGGTATTGTTTCATCAAAAGGGATTACTTTCAGCCGGCCATACCATTGTTTTCCAGTTGTTCAGTAACTAAGGCTTGGTATCTCAAAGCTTGCTTTCATTTCAATCTCGCTTATAGTTTCTATATTCTCAAAATCTTTTGCCAGGCAATCATATTTATAAGGCTTTCCTGTTTCATTTTCCCCAACATCTGGGAGAATCGTAAAGGACACTGTTGTACTCCAGGCACACAGCTTCAAACCCAACTAACTTGCAGCACCTAAAAGTCTTGCGAGTACAAAAAGATTTTTATGTCCCATTCTTTGCAAAAAATATCTGAGCACTGCTTCAGCTCTGGCCAGCCCTCACACATTACAAGGCTTTAATTCTGACTTTACAAAGATCAAACTGAAAAATCCAGCTCTGTGTATCCATTTGTGACTCTGACAGGAACTTTGTCCCCATCTTACCAGTATTTATAAAAGTAGCTGTATTTTTACAAAGAATCCTGTAACTGGAGCTGGCTCGATGAGCCCAGAAGCAGAAATGCTCCAACCTTGCCAGGCCTGGGCAGCACAGACAGACCCTGCCCAGCCCAGCTGAGCAGAGTCTACAGCTCCTTCCGACCTCCCATGTGTAGGAAACTGTGCTGAGAGGAATTCTATCTTATCCAGCACCACTGGGAGTAACCACTGGTCACAAAGCATCCTCCAGGCCTTCAGGAGGAATTCTCAGACAGAAAAATCCAGAATAGTTCCAAATCTGGAGCTGAATACTGATTTAGTGTGCATCCCCCTCTTACCTATAAACATGGCAGACCACTTCATAGAATCCTGGAATGGTTTGGGTTGGAAGGGACATTAAAGACTGTCCCATTCCACCCACTGCCATGGGCAGGGACACCTTCCACTATCCCAGGGTGCTCCAAGAATATCCAACCTGGCCTTGGACACTCCCAGGGATGGGGCAGCCACAGCTTCTTTGGGCAACCTGTGCCAGGGCTTCCCCACCCTCACAGGGAAGAATTTCCTCTGTATATCTCACATAAGTTTCCCCTCTTTCAGTTTGGACCCATTAGTCCTTGTCCTGGCACTGCAGTTCCTGATGAAACCGTAAGCTTCCTTTATCTCCTCCTTCCTTGGAGGTGAAAACAAAGCAGTGGCCCCTGAACACCCCCGTCCTAGGTCGTGCCAGCTCCAGTGACACACATCAACCATAAAGTAACAGCGTGCAAGACCTGGAGCTCTCCAACATCCACACTTGCACCTCATGGAACTGCAGGGCTCATGGAACCAGGAAATACACACAAAACAGGGCAATATTTTGTCTCAGTCATCAAAACTCCCCCTGACAGAGCTGGGGACTCAAAGAGGCTTGAGGTGTTTGAAAAGAATGGAGAAGCAGTGTGAAAACATGAGGAAATGAATGAGTGTTTCCCAGAGCCTGGGAGAGCACAGGAATGCAGGATGAGAACATCCCATCCATGACCTTCACAGTGAGTAATGGGAATAATGCAAAAGCAGAAGAGGATTTCAACCAGCAGTGAAGTGCAGAGCAGGTGTTTTTGTTGTTCCAGGTGCAAAATGAGAATGGTCCCACAGAGCTCCTCCTAGCACCTGAGGGACAAGGACCCTGCCTGCTCCTGCCCACAGAATGAGCTGGAAGAACCAGGGGGTGCAGTTTGTGTCTGAATTTCATGCACTGTTTACACCTTGTTACCTCATAAGCTCATGTAGCACTGCTGAAATAAATGAGGAATTACTATCTTTTATAAGAAAAAGAGGAGCAAGGAATATGTTTCATTCAGAATTTTGCATATAAAGTTTTTTCTGTTGATAATTGACAGTCTCGCAGTTTGTATTTAGATGCAGGTTACATGTCAGAAGTAAAAGGCTGTGAGAATACTGGTCTTAAAACAGAGTTTTTAATTAAAATGCTTACTTAGAAGACACAGGAAAATGCACCTGAGAGTAAGAGGCTACTTGATCTATCATAGAAAGGCATTCTGGCATCCAGGGGATGAAATTTAAATTTCAAAGGTGTAGGTGTAGGTTCGGTACAACTCCACACACTGAGAGCTTTGCAAGGATGTGTCCTTTTGTGACCTGAATTATATGCCTTAATACACTGCAAGAACTTCCAACAGCTGTAGGACTATTCTCTTTTTTTTTATATAAATACCAGAATAAAGCATTTTCTGGCCTTAAAATTCACTGGTTTGTCTTCAGATAACAAACAGCAAGTTATGCAAACTGCACCACTAAAAAAAAAAAAAAATCTCTAAACAAACTTCCCTGTCTTATCAGAAAAGCGTTAGGAAACAGTTTAAAATAGAAAAATTCATGTTTCCATACTCTAAATTCTCTGACAGCAGCTCAGAAAGTTAAGTCATGTTTACTTTCCTTCCTGGAAAAGCACCCCTTACTCTCCCCCTAATGTCAGCACTGCCTGTGCTGGGAGCACAGCCTGGCTGAGTCAGCTCAGCTCACGTTGGGCAGGGCACAAAGAGGGACCTAATGAAGTGGAAACTAATCGAGCTTTCTCTTTTTCATGGGGATGCTGTATGCAGCATGAGGTTTTTCAGGAGTACCTCCAGGTTTTTGTTTTGTTTTGAAAGTGCTGGTTGATTTATATTGGTTTTCAAGGCCCAAAACACAAAAGAGTCTTCATAAATCAAAAACACGAGGCAAAGATCCTACAAACGCTTGCAGGGAATCAGGGCTTCACTTTCAGATGGAATTTTTACAGGTATGCATACACACAAAAGTGTAAATAATGTTTTTATAATGAACTTAGCCATTAAACAATTCAAATTCTAAGCTTTTCATATGTGCACAGTGAAGCCTGAATCCAGTGTAAGGAAGACTCAACATCCCACCACTGAACTCAACCAGGGAACTTTCCCAGAATCTGAAATTCTTGGACAAGAATGAAAAGAAACTTGAAGGCAGTCCTCAACTCCATCAAAATATGATTTACACTAGAATAATCCCAGAGCAAAGAAAGTGCTGCCTTATGCAATATGATCTTGTATTTATTCTTGCATTATAACTACAAAGGTTTTGAAGCAATTCAAAAGCTCAGGCCCAAGTTTCACTGTGAGACCCAGAGAAAGAAACTTTCTGAAAGTAGGGCTTATAATTTTCTCTTATTCCTCTGGAAAAAGAAAATTCCATTTACACAAAGTTCTGGATTTACAGATTAAAAATATAGAAAAGAATAACTAAAATGAGTGGTACCAGAAATCAGAATGGTGCCATTTCCACCTAGAATGAACAACTCTCCTCTAGATAAACAGAAATAACCTGTGCTCTTGAACCAAGAACATGGAGGCACATTAACAATTAGGGTTTATGTTCCTTACTCTTTAATCTGCAAATTAAACACAATTAGGAAACAGAAGAGAAATATAAGGAATACAACAGAGTTGACCAAGCATACAAAATCTCAGCAATTCTACTTTGCATTTAATATGTCACCGCATTATTTTCCTTCCAGAGTTTTTCCTGGACAAGGTGCTGGCGGATTTGGAAAAGGTACACAAGGCCAACCAGGGGGAATATTTTTATTAAGTGCTTCAGGAAATGAAGCGGATGATCCCAAGTCACTAAAAAACAAAACCAAAATAAACCCAAGCAATCTTTCAAAACATTATTCCAGTCTATAAACAGCAGCTTCAATGTTTGTGTCACCCAGAACAAAACAGTTCCATAAAACATCTTAAAAAGTAGACCTGTAAAAAAAGGGAAATAGAGGAAAGACAAAAGAAAGGCGCAGCATGAAGTAATTTCAGACAACCAGGTTTGTGAGAGCTTTAATGGCACAAAATGTTTATAAGCTACAACTTATACATGTAAACTGTATATAATGTTACAAAGTGCTAACTAATTTATGAAGAATGCATAATCACTTTGGCTCAGTTAATTCCAATATTTCAACAAATGTCAATTAAAATTTTGAATTTCTAACAATCTTCAGCTTTCACTTTTTAAAACAGTAAGTAAATATACATTTGCTGCAGTTAGGTTAGCCTGCATCTTTAATGTGCGAGTTTATGCATTTTTTCTTGATCCTATTTACAAGTCTAGGCCAGTTTTCACTGAACGTAAGAAAAATGAAGCCTACATTTTTTTTTCCAAAACTGTAAACAGGTATAAAGCTTTTTAAACAACATTTATCTTAACAAAACTTCAACTCTCAATAATTGAAACCCCTTTGTGAATGATACAACACTGTGTTCCTGTTCATGGTAAAAGTGGAAGTTGCAGATTTTCCTCCAAAGCTTAGAATAGGGTCTCAATAAATACTGCATTGTATCCCAGCCAGTGTTACAGTGACCACGGGGCATTCCTCAGCTCTGGGTTTCACAGGTTTTACTCCAAATGTCATTAGTGGTCTTGATACTCCAGCCACAAGCTTGCACTGTTATTTATCAGATATTCTGAAAAATTACCTTTTAATTTAGAAAGGTGTAATTTACTGAGTTTTCCTCTTTAAGAAGTACTCCCTACTTAGTAAATATCTCTTTTTCCACTACTCCAATTTCATACAAAACAAGGTGCTGTGTTAGAAGTGAAAGTGGTCCAGCCTTTCTCCCATCTCTTCAGATTTTAGGGCTGTAAAGTGAAGTATTTGATGCTCTCTAAAACGCCCTCCACCGGGTTCCCCTGCCCATCCCCACCTCTGGGTGAAACCCAATATCCACACCCAAAACAGACCTGCACTTGTGGGCAGCTCAAGTGCCACTCAGTATTCACAACTAAAGAAAAAAAAAGCAGATTACTCAAGAGGATTTGTTGTTCACCCTGAAAGCATTCTCTGACAGCATTCAGAAGTAGAGAATGAAAATAAATACAGTTAAGCAGTGGATTCATACTTAACTTTTTCACTTCCTGGGAGCTAACTAAAGTTTTTTTTAACCCAAATCTCAGCTGGGATTTAGCTTCTATGCATCAATTGGTTCAAGCAATCACTGCTCTATCAAATAATCAACTTTATAAAGTCTGATGCAAGCAAACAATTATAGGTAGCCGTTTTCTCCAAATGGCTGACTAGATTTTCTTATTTTCTACAAGTCTGCCGACTAAAGTTTTTATTTTATAAATGAGATTTTTGCTAGTCTAAAAATTAGCATTGGTTCCCTAAATACTTAGTATTAAAGTCTGTAACATATTTTCATATATATATAGAGTATTCTGTCCTTCAGAGTTCATGCTACATGTTCTGAAATCCAATAAAATCTATTTAGGGACAAGACTGTCCCGATGTTTGTAACAATTTGGTACTAAAGCTTCACATTTTGAAAAGAAGTATCACTGAAGGAGGACAAGGCTTAATGTTCCCTAAGATAAAAGTTCATGAACATCAGTGAGAAATCTATCCTAACATGAGACATCACAAGTGACTTTCAGGTTCCAAGTATCCCCAAAAAGGAGATTGTACAGTAAACAACAAGAGAGAGGAATATTGAAAATTCATTTGCAGAAGACATTTCAGAGCTTTTACAACTTCTGAACCTTTATGCACCTGCAAGATTGTCCCCCTTAAGGATGAGTCAAATGCTTTTCCTGCTGAAACTGCCGGATCTTCAGAGCTGTAAGTGGGTCCACAACAAATAGAATAATTTCCTTTTACACAGAGCCTACCTACACTACAGCTGCTGGGTTTTTCCTTAATTTAGAACTACTTTGAAAAGGAAAATTTCACATTGAAAATTTTCCCTTAAGAAAACAGGTAAAGAAAAAAAAAGCTTCTTCACATGCAAACAATGCAATTTTTCTAATATTTCCCAGGTATCAGACAGGTTTTCCTACAAGGAATAAGGAGCTGACTTCATAGAAAAGACAAGATTACAACAATTACCTAGTATTAAAATATGCTGATGGATTTAGTTATCCTACTTTAAAATTTATGCAGTCTTTGCCTCCTGCAATTCAAATGGTGTTTATTAGCCAATACAAGGGGCCGAGTAAATTCCCCCCAAAAGCTGATTTAAACTGGATCTTTATTACCAGTGATTTCTTAGTTTATTCCATAACCAGCTTCTTTTTTACAAAAGAAAAACTCTTTCCCACTTCAATCAGTAATTTCCTTCCAAAGAGATTGTTTTATCACCCCCATGCAGTCAAAACTTAGACCATGCACAACTGCAACTGAAGTCAGATTGCACTAAGGAGGCAATAGCATCACTGATAAAATTAAACTTGCTGGTGGCATTTTGCATTGAGAGAAGCCCTTGCAACACAGAGACAGTTGTAAACTCCATCCAGCAACTCTGACGTGTCTTGCAGGCCAAGAGGCAGGGGAATGGGAGAGAGGGAAAGAATGTGGATAGCCAAACACCTCAACAGAGTTCCAACACAATACTGAATTCCAGAGTTAGCAAAAACCTGGATATGGAAGGAAAGGGTAAAGTCAGGGTCATGCTTAAAATGGTCTCAAGTCAAATGTACTAAATGAGACGGTAACACCTTCACAGGTCACATGGGGTCCAGGTTGCACTCCATAGGTTCAATAAGTGCTGGCTGAAGGTGTGGTCAGGCGTTTCCCAATGTAGATGCTGAAATAAAAAGTGTAAGGATATCGTATTGCACAGGAATACTCCCTGCTTTCCCACAGTCCCCACACAAACAGCTGCTCTAATCCCTCTCTCAAGTCTTGAGATCCATCCACAGACTTCTCTTCTATAAAACTACTTACAGTGAGGTTTTGCATGAGTCTGGAAGGATCAATGCTCTCAGTACTCACCCAAAGTGGGTTTTCCTCCAGTCCCAGGCTCATCTGAAAACCCCAATCCAAAAGCTTTTGTGTTTTGAGTACCTGACACAGCAACACTCCTAACTGAGGTAAAACAAATCAAGTGCTGCCTATAGGGAGGGGGATGAGATTTAAAACTCTGAGCATTGAGGATCTATGCAAACACTGACCACAAGTAAGATTTAAATCATTGCAGAAATGCACAATTTTGCTGTAGTACAAATATCTCACAGTACATCCTCACATATTCGATCCTAATTTATTTAAGAGTTTACAAGAATTTAAAGAGACACTTGAACTACATCCACAAAACCAAACACAAAGTTAAATAAAACCATGTTTTGAGTCCATGCCTTTGCCCCATCCCAGAACTTAAGATGGATAATCAGAATGTAAGGATTTAGGCAAAGTGAGAGATTATATTAGATTATACAGGCAATGAAAACACTGCTAAGCAGAGACACAGATGATCTTGCAGGACACATCCAATTTTTTATCTCTCTTTCTCTAAGTACTCAAACCTTGACTTTCAGTAACACCACAAAGCAGCATTAAACTGGAAATTACAGAGTTGGTGCCACACAGACCACCTCAGCATCATTATTTGTACAGTGTAGTTTCATACTGGTCAGTAAAAGTTATTTTTCATCTATTCTAATTTTCCCCCTTATAACCTCAAGTATTTAAATAGAAGGCACATAATCAAATTGCACATGTTACAATTGCAAAGGTTATTTGCAAACTCATCCATGCATATTCAATATAACTTGATTTATTCTGGAAATAAAGCACAGGAAAGGCTGCAAAGTTCTAATTGTTACAAAGTTTTCCTGCTTTTGTAAAAGTACATCAAGTTTGAGTGATGGGCAAAAATCATTACTCTAGAAAAGGTCCTTTTCAGCAGGACCTGACATTCAAGCGAAGTAGAAATGCAAAAACTGAAGTGAGAATTAGGTTAATACTTACCCTAGTCCCAGAGCCAAAACATGAGATATGAACAGAGATGGAATGAAAACCTTAAGAAATTCTGCAGAGAAAATGCCACCTTTTTTCATTGCTCCACTTTTTCTCATACTTAGAGACACTGAACGTTTAGGATGTCTGAAATGGAATTCCCTGGAAGAAGAGGGGGAGGGGGGAAAAATTCAACAAGACTTTTTTTTTTTTTTTTTTTTTTTTCCCACAAATGCACAGATCTCTGTAGGAATGTTTGGTTTTTTTTTTTTTTAAGTACAAAATCAAAGCCCGAGATCCCTTACACAGAGTAAGGAATCAAAGATAATAAGAGGAGGGATTGTGGAGAGACCACTTACACAGACAGTATAGACACAAAGGGAGCAGGAGCTGCAGAGAGAGGTAGGTCCGAGAGAGGGAATTTCAGGATGTGATTTGTTAGCAAGAGGCCTCATTTTTTGTTCCAAACACAGATACAGAAGTCTGCCAGATTTAGACAGCATCCTCTATTTTAATAAAAATGCTTTGCATTCAAGGATCTCAAGGTTTCCCCTTCCGTGGATGAACATTACATATTTTACATAGAAAGAAAAAAAGGGACAGAGAATTTAGGAGACTTGCTCAACACTCTTCCGTTCAATAAGCCAAGACTAAATCCCATGAATCCCAGCTCCAAGTACCCAGCTCTCCCACTAATTATAATTTTGTCAAGAAACCTTGCAATCAGCTTGCTGTGGCTTTGTATTACCTTCAAGTCATTCTGTTGCTATTTTGATTTTCATACTTCATTGTTTTGACCATTTTAGCCTCCCCACAGAGAAATCAACCTCTTCCTAAGATGAACTTATTTTGATTGTGAGACTGTGACGATCCTTTCCTTCATCTATTCATTAAAATATAGGAATATTCATTAAAAACATGGAGTTGAACTCACTTGGGAGGAATGTTTTCAGGCCTACTTGACCAGTCTGACACCCAGTCTGCACTTTTCTTCATAACTTCCAATTCTTTCTCTCCTTCTACTGCTTCTTCTTCGGACTGAAACACACAGGGGACAAGCCTTGTAACACTCAATTAGCTCCTCCTCAGGGTGTTAAATTGAGAGTGACAACAACAGTGGTGACATGAAAAGCACCGAATGGTGGCACCTGATAAACGAGTAAGTGTTCTTGGACTGCTGATTATTTCAAAGAGATTTGATTTTGCCAGCGGAAGTCAGGAAACCACAAATTCTATTACTATATCCAGGATTTCCACATTATTGCAAGCTGTTTGTTTTTTTTAACTAACAAAAACAAATTATTATTTTAATCCTAAATGTAATAAACCAAAACTGTGCAAAAAATATTTACAAATGGGAAAAAACATTAGGTGGATGGCATTCCATTTAAAGCCCACAGAACATGACTAAAAGCATGGGAAGTCAAATAAGATTTCAAAACCAGTATTTTGACTTTTTAAAGGTGTTATGAGTGATTTAAAATTTACATTACTTGCAACTAGTAGCATCTACTGGGTGAATCCCAGATGCAAGAGGGAAAAGCAAGCACTCACTCTAATTGTATATAAAGATTTAACTTCACATCAATAGATGCAAATGTTACTATATAAGAAAAGAAATAAATTAGGAAGAGTAGAGAACACCACTGACTTTAACTCCTACTTAGTATTAAAACAATCTCCTGAGTGACTCTTACTAAAATAAGATAAGCCCCTTACAACATTAAGTGAGAACCACAGGAAACCCAGAGGTAATCAAATAGCTCAGTCACAAGTGAGATGCAGAGCTCACCAACACCTTCATTCAGACCCTTCTGGCTCTCAGGGCAGAACTGCAACAGTCCCAGGTTTTTGACAAAATTAAATGCAGGGTTTCATTATTCCAGGAATGCTTTTTATTTATACTGCTGAAGACAGCAAATTTTATGAGATTATCAAACTAAGAGTTCAGCATTAGTCTCCTCTCAGTTTGTGTTTCGGAGATTACTCACTGTCATGTGAGCATCTGCACAGCAATCACTGAACAGCCTGAAATCTTGTGCAGAAATATGAACATTTCAAACCCAGCTTTGACACCCAGTGCCAGCAGGGTTACACAGTAACATGACTGCTAGGAAAGAAGCATTTCTCAGCTGTACAGATAGAGATTCGTTTTTCCCTCACTCCAACACTATTAATCTCTAAGTCAAATTTCAATTAATACAGAATATAAGTCTTTTGACATCAGAAAGAGCATGTTCTACCCTCAAGCCTAGATCAAATATCCACAACTTACAAATGTATATTTTAAAAGTTAAGGAAGAAAATACCTGAGAACTACTGTCTTTACTTGTGTGCATTTCCACATCAAAAGTTATCTGTCCATCATCTTGAGGTGACGGGCTAAAGAAAAATTGATTTCATAATGTCATTTTGTCATCTAAAGAACCATCAGTGTAGGTAAATCTCAGCTGAATCATTTCCTCATGCATTTTTGGACATTATTCAGATCCCAAATACCAGCATTAGAAAGTCTTCCCAACCCACAACCCCACCAATTTTTTAAAATTTATAATCCTACCTTTCTCGACAGAGTTCACAGTTTCTCTCTAAAGCAAAGAAAGCACTGCCCAAAAGTTCAGCTGCTACAGAAAGGATGCAACTCCCTTTGTTCTTGTAGGGAACACTACCAGTACTGTGAATTACATGTGGTTTGTATCATTACAAGTGGAAGCATCACACAGTTACCATGAGCCAGCAGCTAGTCCAAATACTGGAGCACAATAGACTTTTCCCTGACAAAAAGCTTTGCCCATCCACAGGACAAAAAGGGCAATAAATTGCAGGCAGGGTGGCCAACACTCCTTTACCTGTCACAGTGGGAACTACCTCTTGAACTGCTCTGTCCTGACTCATGCTGTGCATCCAGGAGGATTTTTTCCATGTCTCCATTGTGGATGGAGGAGGAGGACGGGACATGCTCCAGGCCCCCGTTCTTGCCGTTGCTGTTGTCGTTGCTGTTGCCATTGCTGTTCATCTGCAGCTCCACCCAGGAACCTGTAGGATAGCCACACGTCACCCCATGGACACCCCAGCACTGAACACACCTTCAGTTTATCAACTGCACCCAGAGGGAAACACCAGCATGCTGGGTTCAGATAGCACACACTGACCTGAGCAAGGTCATAAACATGGGACAGAGACAACAGCAACAGGGTTCTTCTTCTTTCATCAACACAAACATCCCTAAAAGCTGGTTGTTGCTCCCTAACTCTGGTGCTGGTCAATAAGATGTCTCCTTTCTCCCCAACTATTAATACTTTAATCAGCCACATCTCTCTGCAGTTTGGAGCTTCAATTAACTACGGATCATTCCATTACACCTCACCCTTTCTTTTTCTACATTCCTTTCTCAATCAGAATTTTCATCCCTATGCCCCTACTACAAAACTACCCCCTGTGCAGCTTTATATTCTTCTTTTCTTTACTTCCAAAGGCCTTGGATCAATCCCCAATTTTTCTACACATCAGGCAGGCTGCCATTCTCAGGTCCCATTCAGCTTGCTTTGCTTTGGCACAAGCATCATCCATAAAGCTCCGATTTACTGGTTTTCCCCCATTTTTTTTTTTTTTGTAGTTTTACCTATGGGACATCTACATGTGCACTAAAATTCAACAAAGAACAAGAGTGTACCATGGATGACAAGAGCAGCTGCTAAGAAGTTCACACACTTCTTTGTGTGATAAAGAGAGGATTTTTATTTTAAAATGTATTTCACTTATACTTTATTATTATGTATTATATGCAGATTAAATAAATATGAGAGTGTAGGTTCTGATATAATCTTTAACGACATGTTTTAATTGGAAACAAACAGGTTTTAGAGATACATGTCACCACAACTCCTGTGTAATTTAGTTTAGTCCACCTGAAGGTAGGAGCTTTCACGGTTCTTTTTGTAACAAATTTGGTATTTGGTTAACTATTTTTTACAGTTTGGACATCTTCCCCCAGGAGGTAAAAATATCCAAGTAAGAAAAGCAAGCCTGAATCTACAAATACAACATTTTGAGCATTATTTGTACAAGTCCTACATTTTAACACTGATTTTTGATTTCTGAAATGCACCTGGAAGTGCCTGCATTTATTTTTTGTAGCATGGTTTTGTCTCTGGGAACTCCATCAGTGACACAGGAAGGGATGTTTAATAATGAGCCTGTTTTCAACTTGATTTGGTGAAGAATTCTCATTTAGTACCAATTATTCACGAAGCCATTACAGTGATGTCCATGGAAGCACCATGCTCTGGTGGTTCCCAGCCTAATTTCTCCAGGCTGGATTCACAAACAGGGGATTTTGGGAGCATGCAGGCACCATCTCAGCACTGCACATTAGGCTTTTCAGATAATCATCAGGTGTTAACTGGGAAGAGGCAGCTTTGCTCAGTCAGCATCAGACAGAGGATGTGTTATTCCAGATTGGTGATGATTGCTGGTGTCTGAATTCCTAAATAAAACGGCCAAACTCTAAGAGCTTCATCAGGAAGGTTGTTCTGCCTTGCAGCAGCAAGAGGCTACACCTGCAAAAAAGCAGGTGGCAAATGCAGTTAGCAAGTGGTCAAAAGTTAGTTAGGAAAAAAAGCCTTATATTCCCCAACAACCACTTTTGGCTATTGGAAAAATCAGGATCTGCAAAGCAATCTATGATCAAAAAAATCAGCAGAGGGCAAAAGCGTGAGGGGATGTGTTCCTCTGACACTAGAACACTCAGAGGATGGTGATCAGATCTCCTTACTCTGACACACAGCTCCAAACCCACTGCCACAAATAAAGTTTTTACTGATCTACCTCGGGCTGACAAATTCTGTATTTATCTAAAACACACCGTGGCCGTAGTAAGAAGAGATCCCAAATTCTACTGTGAGTAAAGAGTCCGTGGGAGCTGAGCAGGAGTTGACATGAGGAGCAGCACGTTCCCAACTGACCTCACCAGGAATGACTCAAAATACATTCAAGGAAGCATAATCTGCCATCAAGCTCCAGCACGCTACCCACTCCCACTGGCACTCACAACCACTTTGGGAGAGGGAGCAGGGAACATGGCTGGGTTCAAAGATTGATTAGAGGGACATAAATCTCTGTTTATTTACAGAAATGGACAGAAATGTATTGGAGAATAAACTGCCCAAATAACAGAGAATGGAGTTTGCCCCAAGCTTTTTTGTACATGAATCACCTGCCTGAGAACTTTTAATTTCACCATATTTCTACTTGACACTAAAATAGGAAATGTGGCAGAATGGAGTGGTAGAATTAAGAGCAATAGAATTAAGAAATGTGGCAGCATCTCCTCCCTTCACAAATCACATAACACACACTCTTAGGAGAAAAAAAAACACAAACTGTTCACAAGAATGGTATTTTTCTCCAAAATTGTTTGAATGTTGGCTTTGCCCTATGGCTAATTATTTCACTATAAATTTATATACACTGACTTTAATTCTATGTTTTTCCATAACTTGGTGGACTGCTTAAACAGCAGGAATGAAACATGTTGGGGAAGACTGGTCTTATTTTTTATTCCCTCTGATTTCAGCTTGGTGCATGAAGTGGAGATATCAAAGGCAATATATAAATTAAATACCTGTATATATTTTATAGATATAAAAATACTCCAAGCTACTACCAACTCAGGAGCTTACAAGTAGTCTGAGACATGATCAACCTGAATAAATGAATAAATATCACTTTTACAATGAAGTACAATTTTAACCAAAAAAAAAAAAAAAAAAAGGAAAGGAAAAGCCAACCAGACTCCCACAATGGTAATTATTAAGCAGATTTTCCATGACAGAGCTAGATGGGCTCTTGCCTAAGGTGGGATTTCTTTTTGTCAATATGTAACAAAGCTTTATAATAATTAAAATATAGGAAGCATCTAGAATTCCCAAAGCAAGCAACTTGGATTTTTTATCTCTATGAACCCAACAAAGCACAGGTTACCAGTTTTATTCCCAGCTCTTCTGCCCTCCAAGTGCTACGGGATCCTTGAATAAAAGGCCCTAAACATGCACAAATGACACGCAGAACAACATGAATAGGTGTCTCAGCTCATTAGCCTGAAAAGTTCACTTAAAAGCTGAGAGAATGGCAGAAATACACCTCTCCCACCAAAGCATTGTGCAGGGGATGAACATCTGAAAGCAGCACTAAGCCTGCGTGGAACTGATTGGGTGCATTTGTTTTGTTGCTAGAGCACAGTGTGTCAAACATTTCCTCTCCTACCTCGTGCTCAGCCCCTCCAGCAATCACTGAGCTGGGTGAGCCTCTACCTGCTGCCCCAGCAGCAAGATCTCTGTGGGCAGATCCATCCCTGCTTACAGAGCTCTTGTTGCTCCTATAATCCAGCAGATTAATGAGTCCCACATCACCAAAACTTAAAGTAAAGAGTTACCACATCACCAAAACTTAAAAATAAAATATACAGGCATCAAATATGGCCATTTCTGAAGTAAGCATGGAGTCAGGCACCCGGCACATCGCAACTTTGACAGCCTAATAGTTATTTAAGTATAACAGGCCTGAATAATTTGCCAAGATTATTGACTCAGGTTTAAGGTGTCACAGTTATCACACGATGCAGTGTTACCACAACACAACAGCAGCGTTCTGAAATGGGCACAGTTTATTCTTTCTTTCATACAATTTCCATTGAGTTATGGAAAACCAACCAACGAGTTTATTTTGTGGTCAGCTAAACTGCATCGTAAACCACGGAGGTTACAGTTAATCATTAATGCAATTTATTCACCTTTTCTATCCTTAAAATGTAGAGATGAAGGAGCTGTTTAAAACGAAGGGAAAGCAATTGCCAAGTAAATACCAGAGCCTACATGATCTGCCTTACTAGTGTTATCCCAGGACCAAAATGCAGCTGATGCAGTTGACAGAGATGCCGGATATAGAGGGAAATAGCTCACGTCAGTGCTATTGACTCAGCCACTGAATAAACTCATTCCCACAGCCACGCTCCTCCCCCTACCCCGCTGTATTCCCATCGTCGCTGTTCGGGTAAACTCCGTGTAACCACGCAACGAGCTCGAGCCGTTCCTCGGGGGACCCGATCGCCCTCAGCCCCCAGCGAGAGGAGGCGGGTCGGGTCCCGCCAGGCGCAGCACTCTCACAACCCGGAGCCCGTTTTATCCACGCCGGTAGTGCCGCGCGGCCCCTCGGCTCTCCCAGCCGCTCCCGCTGCCCGGGGCTGCGGGGTTCCCCGGTGCCAGCCGGCCCCTCACGAACCCCACCGCTGCTCCTCTGCCCCCTGCGGCCGCCGCCGGGCCATTTACACCCACTCCGCCCCGGCCATTGGCTCCCGGCGGCTCGCGCGGCGCGTCGTACGCCAATGGCGGCCCGGAGCGGCGCGAGCGGGTCGCGGCCCTCACGTCCCCTTCAGGGCTCCCCGCGCCCCTGCAGCCGCACTCACTGTTGAGGCCGGGCTCGCTGTGCGTCCCGTCCGCCGGCGGGTTGTTGTTGTTGTTGTGCTGCGGCTGCTCCTGAGGGCTGGACATGGCGGCGGCGGCGCGGCTGAGGCGACTGAGGAGCCGCTGGGGCAAAAACAACAAACCCGGACTCCGTTCCGGGCCCGGCCGCCCCGCCCCGCCCCGCCGGGCTGCGCAGGCGCGGCACGCGCCGCTCCCGCCCCCCGCGTCCATGGCGCGACCCGCGCCCGCGCACGTCCCGCGCGTGCGCAGGGCGAGCGCTGAGGGAGCGGTAGCGGCGTGACGGGGAGGGGGACGCGGGGAAAGGGAGTGACCTGAGCACGGTCTGTCAGGCTGGGAGAGCCCTCCCCGGCCACCGAGTCCGAGCGGTGACCGATCCCCACCCTGTCCCCAGCCCAGAGTTCTGAGTGCCATGTCCAGGCCTACCTTGGACACCTCCAGGGATGAGCACTCCAAACATCCCCGGGCAGTGCCAAGGCCTGAGCACCCTTTCCATGGGGAAATTCCTGCTGATGCCCACCCTGAGCCTGCCCTGGCCCAGCCTGAGGCTGTTCCCTCTCCTCCTGTCCCTGTTCCCTGGGAGCAGAGCCCGACTCCACGGCTGTCCCCTCCTGGCAGGAGTTGTGCAGAGCCACAAGGTCCACCCCCGTCTCCCACCCTCTGCCTGCTTTTCATCTTGTTCTCTTCATTCTGTTTTGACGACACTTCAAGGTTTATTTGGAGGCCTAGACTCTTCTGGTGTAATTTTGTGACTTCAGTCTCATCTCTCTCACATGTATATCTATAAGTATTTTGCTTACCAAAAGTTGTAAAGGAACCTTTTACACCATAAAGTCCTCCCATCAAAAGCCACAAGAGTATAAATCATGTTTTTTTCATTACTGTACTCAATGAAGGAGTTCAGTAACAGCAACACCATCAGAGTGAAGCCATGCAGACACAACTCCAGTAGTGTTCTTTGTTTGCTCCCCATTACAAATGTGAAGAAATCACTTTATTTCTGTCAGAACTATTTTAAGCTAGAGAAAAAGCTTGTATGCACAAGTGTCACAATCATCTTGTACTACAATACCTGTTACAAGTATTTTTTGTCTTCTATTCATCTACACTAATTTGGAGGCTTGAAATCTTTTGTAAGACCAACACTTCTCAATTTGACTGCAGGCCTTGCATGACTGTACCAAATATCTGACCCCATGGAAAATCTGGACATCTCTGGGATAGCACTGGAAGATAATTAGCTGTGTTAGCAGTAAAAAGAAAGCGGCAATTGCATTAATTTGATAAAACATCTGCTTACGGGTGGAGGGGCTGCAGAACCATTTGAGATTGAAATCAGAACAATGAGCTAGTTGTGATTTTGAATAAAAAAACTGCCAGGTAACCCAGTCCTACTTTGCAACCCTCAAATCACAGGCTAACATGAGCATTTGTCACCACCCTCATTCAGGAAGCATTTGCCACAACACTTGTGGCATTAATATTTATCAGTCAAGTGGGACTATTAAAATTTCTGAGTCAGAAATAAATTGATCAAGATTATAGAGTGAGTCAATGCAGAGCCAGAAATAGCATTCACAAGGCCTGACTTTCAGCCCTGTGCTCGAACCACTACACAGGTTTCTTGAGGCACTTGAATGATGTAATTAATGTTTGTAATTTGAATACTTGGATGGAAAATGCTGTGACAATGGCAGCGTTGGATGGACACAAAACCACATATTAATAGAAGAGAAACAATGGCCACAGATTCCTGGGAAAAGCTTTTTGTACTGGAGTGCAATACAAAGTTTTTTCTTCCAGGAAAAAAAAAAAAAAAAAAAAAAAAGCCTTTAAGTCAATTAAAATCAAACAATTAACAAGACCTGTGCCAAGATAATCCCACTGTTTTATCTCATGGTTCCGAGGTGTTCTAATTGTTTGAAACAAGTAAAGAAGGAAAGCTCTGTCTGCCTCTAGATCCCTGGAGGTGTCCAAGGCCACATTGGACAGGGCTTGGAGCAAACTGGGACAGTGAATGGTGTCCCTGCCCCTGGCAGGGGGTGGCACTGGATGGGATTTAAGGTTCTTTCCAACTCAAAACATTGCATGATACTCAAGTCTAAAACATGCCATGATTACTTTTATTTTCTTTGTGTAGTATTTCTGTTCCCCAAAGCTGAAAAAGTGCCCTTTCCTGAGCTGGACACACCCAGCATCCTCCCAGCACAAGGGCTCTTCGCCCTGCACACCTGGGTTGAACTCTTTGCACTGCGATAATCCACCCTGGAAACGCTTTTATAGTGTTTCATATTTAGCAACAACTGATCACTGTTGATTCCGGAGGTGACTTTGAGGGACAGTGACCACACCTCGCCGTGACCACTCACGGTCCCGAAGCCTCCACCTCCGCAGTAACGTTTGCCTCCTAGTGGAGAGCCCCGGCTCAGAAAAGCATTATTTAAACCAGCCAGGGCTGTTTTCCTGTTTGCAAAGGTTGAGACTGTTAAAATTGGAGGGTAAAATTCACTGTGTAGATAAATTGAATTCACAGTTTTTATTCTCTCAGCTGTAAAACAAACACTGGTTTTATTCCACTGCTTATCTTTACAAGCCCAAACCAAGTTAAATAAGATGTTTGCTGCAGGCAAACAGCTCCAGACACCCACAATCATTACACAACAGCCTCACTCCCAACACACCTCGATCCAAGACACAGGTCCTTCCCTTTGCAACAGCCAATTCCATGGGAAAGGGCAAAAGGAGGCGCCTTTTATTCAATAAAAGGAGTGTTTGATCGGAGCCAGTATGTTTTACACCTCTACAGCCCCTAGGTGAAGAGCAGAAGAGCAGTACACAGGAAATTGCTTCCCAGCTCTGCTGTGCCTAAGAGGATGACAATAAAAATTTATATTAAAATATTGGAATTCCATCATCCATAGCCCCTCTCCAGGAGGGGAAATCCCACACGTTTCTGCTTGTCAGCACTACCTGAGCTTTTTCAAATCAGACTGATAATAAAAGGATCTGTAGTTAAGCAATAAATGATCCTGTCCTCCCTGAACAGAGCAGTAGGGAGCAGGTGCTGCTGCATATCCAGCGTGTTTCCCACACAGCAGCCACGTCCTAGCAGGGAAGTGACAAAGGACTTGAGGCACAGGGCTCTCCTGCACCTCGGCATTGTGTCAGCTGGATAAACACCTCACTCTGAACAGTAACTGGTGGCACGAGTGACACTGCGGTTGTCACATTGTAGATACAAACCACCTAAGAGGTGGTTGGTGGCATTTCAATCCCATCAGTGGTTTCAGGACAAGAGTGCAGGTAGGAGAATGCCTTCCCTGTGTTTAGTCTGGCATTCAGGGACTGGGAATTGCAGATTTGCACTGGTTTTACTGGGCACTGAGAATGCTGCGTGACTAGAGCAGCTGAAGGCAGTGACCAGCACCATCCTGCCTGGGACAGGAATGGGGACACAGATCCCCAGGCACAGGGAAGAGAACACTCATTCAAAAATACCTGCAAACGCAGAAAAGGGGAGGGGCAAGAAAGAGCATAAAGAGCATCCTGACAAAGTGTATTCTCTGTGTACTTTTATTAATAAAATATATGATTTACAGCATGTATCAGTGGACAGTGTGCTTAGAGAATTCTCTAATGGATAGTGTGACAGCACAGGCAGGAGCTGGGTTTGGTGAGGACAAGTTAAACCTCAGATGACATCTCAAGGATCACCATTACCAGCAAACCCAAACCCTTTCCCAAGGCGAGCTTTAACCCATCCCAGCAGGCCCAGCTGTGGTCCAAGAGGAAGCTGTACTGCAGTATTGCTCTAGGTGACTGCACCCAGTCACTCTGTGCCATCTTCACATGCTCAGCTCTGTGTGGGGCTGTGCTAAGCACCTTCAGGGCATCTCTGGGGCTCTGGATGGCACAGGAGCAGCAGCCTCAATACTATGACCCTCATCTTCCAATCCAGCATTGATAAACCTACACCTTCACAAAACATGATTTTGCCAGCTCCACAGCAAAAGCATCTCATCACCTCAGTGCCCTCATGGTAAGATAAAGAATAAGCCTCAGCCCTGGAAACAGCTTCACATGTGATTAACGTTACTCAATGAGTTGTTTCTTGAACTGTTGGAAAGTCTGGTTGCTGGAGTAAAATTAGTCACATGCTACTAAGTAGGAGTAGGGCCCACTCGTTTATTCACCCACTGGAAAACAGCTGCTGTCCCTGTGGCAGTTCATTTGTTTTACAAGGCTAACAGGTGGAAAAAAAAAAGGTAAAATCCTTACAAAGGCTCATGGTCACACATGCATGGTACAAGACAAATACTGTATTTAAGAGAACTGGATTAATAAATATTAGAATTTTTACATTTTCACACCACTGCAGAAGGACTTAAACTGAAGAGTGATTGCAATAGTAGTCTTGTTAATAACCTCTAACCCAGCCAAAATTTTACAGCAGAAACAGTATCTCAGTTGATCAAATCATAATGTCATTTTAATAACTACCTCTAAGCCACAGAAATAATACAGGTAACTCAAAAACAAAAATTCTCCCAGTCAAGGTAAATTCACCATGAATTCAAACTTCATTGAACATTTCCATGAAGGAGGAGCAAAACCTAAATGCACATTTAGCAAAAACACTGGAAGTAAAAACTCATGAGCCTTATAAAGCATCAATATCTAGTTCATCTTTGGGTAAGCCTTATGTGCTGAGAAGTTGAAATCTCTCGCATCACTATGAACACTTATTTCATGCAGCTTCTGTACTCCACAGGTTTGGTTCCTTGCACCAGTGAACATTTCTGTAAGTGCAGGAACTTTGCAAAGCCAAAAGCCAGAAGAAAACATTTGCATGGTTAAAACTACATTTCCAGTTAGCAATAAATACAGAAAATAGAGCGGAATGCAGTGCAGTCATTAGCTATGGAACCATGGTGCTGGCTGGTACTACAGAACACCACACAGGAGCTCGGACAACTTCTCACAAAGCCACAGGGGACTTGGTGCTCTAAACAAGGCATTAAAGGTATTTTATCCTAAAACAAGGCATTGAAGAATCCAGGATGAAACTAAACATTAAGACATCAGTCTCAAAAAATGGAATTTAAAACCTGAAGACTCTATTCCCTTTCTGATTAAAGCAACAGGTTAAAAAGAGGAGCATTCAAGGACACAAGAAGTGACTGCTCAGATCAAAACCTGACAGCAGTTGTGGTGCCGAGATGGAAGAGGTCATACACTGGCTGGTGCCCAGGTTACTCAGGAGGAATACAGGTACCTGTGAAATCCCTCCCTCTCTTCATTCCCATGAAAAATAATTAATACTGGTTAAAATAATTACAAAAAACATAATTTTATTTTCATGCATCTAAGGTAAAACACAGAGTATTTGTATAAAGAGGTAGATTAAAAAAAAAAAAAAAAAAAGAAAACAGATTCTCCATTCTTTGTCACTTTTATTCAGTAGTTTGTTTTTTTCCTTATTTTCTCTTTTTTGGTGCCAGACATGGCAAGGAGTGATTACAGTCAACTGTTTATTAAAACATTTGTTGCAACACAGACCCCCTTTACCACTGACCCCAAACGGACCCATTTTATGTGCTTTATTTTATTTTTTTTTCCATACACCACCACCGAGGCGAGGTGGAGGGGGGATGAAGGGAGAAGAGGGAGTCCAGGAGGCCAGAAGGAGGAGGAATGCTACAAGCCACAGCAAGAATGAGCTGTATTTAATAAAAAAAGGGGGCCACGAATGATACAGTAATGAGGTTACACAATTAAATCCCATAGCATGATTGAAGGCTTTCCCTGTGTCTGACGTCATCACAATGGAAGGCATAAAAAGTGGAGTAAACCGATGTTGAGACAGTCCAGTCTAGTCCATTAGGCAAGATGGTGCAAGTAGTCATTTAAATTAAAAAGTGCCCTATCCTCACCTAAATGGCTAGCAGATACGGAGACAACAGAGCCACAGAGCCTTCTCCATGGAGCTATAAAAGTGTGTTGTCATATGGCACATTTTTAAACACTGGAAAGGGGTGCCATAATGGACCTCTCACTTGCTTTTGTTACAGGTACAAATGCTAGATTCAACTATTTCAACTATGCAGGAAGTGACTCTTCAGTTAGGAATGCCAACCCTAATTCATCTTGTCTTGAAATATATACAAGTTATTTG
Source organism: Vidua macroura (assembly GCF_024509145.1). NCBI lineage: Eukaryota > Metazoa > Chordata > Aves > Passeriformes > Viduidae > Vidua > Vidua macroura. The sequence continues at coordinate 2,776,406 of NC_071598.1, read as the reverse complement.
TGGTAGCTACAGCAATGATGTTCTCCTTGGGGTGCCAGGCTGTGTGCAGGATCTTCTTATTGAAGTCTAAGCTGTCAACACTGATCTCGTCCTTCTTTCTCTTGCCGCTGGCGCACACCTTCCGCGGCTTCAGCACTGTGCGGGGTTTGTTGTTCTCCCGGGATGCCTCCAAAGTGATGTCTCGCTTCGTGTTTCTGTCAAACATCCTGAAGAAGTTGTTGTAAGACCCTGTCATGACAATGCTGCACAGAGGGGGAAGGAAGAAAGATGTAATTTAGGAATTCCTTCTCCTTTTAGCAAGCCAAGTCTCAACTGAGATCATGCAAGTGGAAGGGAGGTGGCCTCACCCACACCTGCTACAGTTAAAGGGAAGCAGGTACTGCAATGTTTTATAAATTTAAAACCTCCCAAAATACCCTTTTTCCTTCCCTGGGCCCTTTGAGGTATTTTGTTATCAAAGCACCTCGAATGTCATTATTTAATTTGATTTTCGCACACACACACACAGGAGAGATCCAACAAACCCTAAACACATCAGATTTTTAGTGACATTCAAGTTGTGCAAATTTATGTTCTAAGCAGCACATCTGGTTTGTGAAAATCCCTTATAGTTCCTGATTCTGCATCAGTTGTTCAGTAAGAAAAATACACTTACAAGTTTACTTGTCCTTCCTTTGCCTCAAAAAATATTTGAGCAGACAGATGCCAGATCAAAAAAACCAAAACAACATAAAAAAAACAACCAATCAACCAAAACAACAAAAAAAAACCCACCAAAAAAACCAGACAGGGAACCAATGAACTGCTTTAAATGCTGCAAATAAGCAGTTAATGACATGATTAGCACAGAAGCAAGAGCTGTCCTAAGTGGTCACTACCATGCAAATCACTGTAAAAGGGAACATTCCTGGAAGCTTTTCCCACGGGTTCCCCATGAGGTCTGGTGCAGATTCTTCCAGTTAATAATGCACATGTTACAGTCTACTGAAGTACTACAGCATTGTCCAAAACCAGGTATTTGAGGTCTACTGCCCATTTTAAGAATAACTTGGAAAATTTGAAATGCATAGGGATAAGAATTCCACTTGCCTGTCTGATCCATTCCAACAGCATTCAAACTTGTCAAAAATGCAATCATTCTCATACAGTGAACAGAGTTTACTTCTGAGGTATTCATGCACCTGGAAAAGAGGGATCAGAGAAACTGAGTGAGCATTAGACTCATATACCTGTAAAACAGCCTTCCCAGACTGTTCCAAAAACAAGGAACCTGAGACTGCTCACAAGAGTTCTTTCTTATAAAGAAAACAGCAATTTTTCAGTGGCAACTAAAAACATTTTATGAAAGGGAAATGTTTCACCTCCTGTTTTCTTCAGGATATAACACAGAACATAAAGACAGCCAAAGAGTTGTCATGGTTCTCAAGGCTGGAGATCACCTCTCCACCTCCCAAATTCCCACTGGGTAAGAGGAAGGCTTTTTCAGCCCCAAACACGGGTTTGGTTTCTGCCACTACCCTGCAAATACCACGATCTTTCAACAGGAGTGTGGAATCCCCAAACCTCAGGGATGCTCTGCCTGAATCTACAGACAAAACTGTAACTGCCGCATCAAGACTATCAGTAAGTCTCAGCCTCTGTCCAGATTTTTTAATTTCCAACCCACATGATTTTCAATACCTGGTATGTTTCCACAGGTCTATTTTCCATATTTAAATCCCAGATCTTCACTGACAGATAGTCTCTAGTCATCATGTATCGACCACTGTGGCTGAATTTGACATCAGATATGGAAGAGATGATTTCAGAGAAAAATGATCTGTTGCTAGGATCTTCTGGTTCTTCAAACACTGCCGGAAAAAAAGACAGGCATTTCAAGAGGTCAGTTTGTGTCTCTTTGATACAACATACACCTGAATTACTTTAACATTGTCTCAATAAACTTTCTACCTTGTGTTACTCTGTGTTATATAAAATAACTTTTAAGGAGAAACACCTGTAATATAGTTGCCATACTCTCTTACTGTTGTAGTAAGCCAAGGTCAGCTTCTTAATAAATGAATTGTTTGGTAATATGTGAAGTCTTGATTCATACATGCAAGATTTCCAGCACCAAGTACAGACCAAATGGCCTTTAATCACCTGAAGTCTGCAAAAAGCCATTCCTGGTGTTCAAACAGAAGCTGCTACTCATTCACTGTTTTTACTCCAGAAAAATATAAGTTTATTTAGATTTCAGACTTTAGATCTGTTCAATATACTACAGGAATCCTACACAAATCCACACAGACAATTCGATGTTTGATATACTCTAACAGCAAATGTCCTCCGGCACAGGAAGACACTAAACTGCAGCACTCACACTTTGAATGTCTGTCACAGAGGGCTGATGCCCTCATGTCACACAGGCGAATTGTGCCTTTACTGCTGCTGTAGACAAACGTGCTGCAGCTGTTGGGGTGGAACTCTGCGGCTGTGATCACCTCTGTCAGCTCCTCCATGTTGGCAGGCTTGATATCTACAATATCTGCAGCAGCTCGTTAAGGAATTGCCTCCAGCGAAATGGGTTTTTCCCAAGGTGTTTTTCAGTTTTTGATGCTGTCAGAAATGCTACTTCAGGCTTGTGGGACCCAGGCACAACCCAGGTAAGAGTTAAAATCAAGCCACACAATTTGTCTACAAAGCAAGGTGGTAACATCACATTCTGAATCAGTTTCAAGATAATTCTTACAGCAGCAAAAACTTGCTTCAGTTTTGCTCCGCTCCAGTAGTAATTAATTTTATACTACAAATTATCTCCCCATGTATTTCATACAGAACTTTGCTTAAATTCTAATTATACTGCTACATTACGAAATGCTATTTTGTATTAAAAATTTCACACAGGTGTGGCTGCTCCATCCTTGGAAGTGTCCAAAGCCAGGTTGGGGCAACCTGGTCCTGCCCACCTGGATGAGCTTTAATGTCCCCTCCAAACCAAACCATTCCTTCTCCAGAAGCACAAGCCCTTACAATTACTAGGGAGAAGTAACCAGGATTAATGGAGATTAATTCTCTGTATATATACTAAACACTTTTCATGAAAGGAAATAAAACCCAACAGTTTTCCTGCTCCCATCCCACAGAACAATGGCAAAACGATACTAAAACTTCTGTCTGTGATTTCTAGGTGCCACAGGTTGATCCGCAGGTCATCTGCAGACAGGTACGTTTCATAGTCACTATTGATGGAGATGGAATTGATGTGATACGTGTGGGCATTGGCAAATATCCTTCGTGGGCTGGCTTCCACCATGAGGTCCATAGGCCTGAACACTGGCACCTGAAACACACAGAGCAGGGCAAGAGTGAGATCCAAACCTACCACAGACATCGAAACTGCTCAGCACAGTCCTTCAACATCCTGAGCTGGATGAAATATCTTGAAAGTCAGTATTTCTGCCAAGTGACATCACAGGAAAGATTATGTTAATGATGTGATGGGGCAGTTCCTCCTGGAGCCATGGGCTGGGAGAGGAGGAATTAGCTGATTGTGAGCTACTCACCCGTAGTGTTGTAACTGTAGTAGGATCCCTATACCGTCCATCCTCCTCCTTTAAATTATAACCCTCAGGTCTTTTGTCCCTTTCACTGATTTTCCATAACTTTATTGTTTTATCTGCAATGAAACAGCCACAGTTGAAAATGAGAGCTGTGGAGAGACACCAGTCATCACTAGCTGATGCCTTCAAACAAGACAAGGCCGCCCACATGCACCAAAAAAGACAAAAATGCTGCCTGAGGAAAACAAGACAAGATAAAAAGCATTAAAAAACCTCCTCCACAGTTTCTTCTTTTTATAAGAGTTAGAGAAAGTTTCAGTCAGGACAGGGATTGCTATGAATGATTAATGTAAGCTCTGACATAGGGACTCACATACACTTGAAGGTCTCACATGGGCTGTAAAGCAACTAAATCCCAAATACCCTACCCTGTGCTGGGGACACTTGTGCCCAGAGAAGGCAGAACCACATCCCCAGATCCTTGCAGTTAAACCCTGCTTGATTCCAGCCTTTTGGAGAGTATTAGACCAAATCCTAATAGCAAACCTACATAATGACATGTTACGGTGCAAAATACTCACCATTTGTAGACAATAAAAACTGAGCAGCATTTTTCTGGGGTAACCACCTAATTTTGTTGATCTTCTCTTCAATTTCTAAACTTTTCAAGTAGTCAAACTCTGGTTCATGGCTTTGAAAGGTACTGTAAACATTGTATTCTCCCCTACTGTGAGACTGGGTTTTGTTCTAAAAAGAGAATTAGATGATCAAGACATGTATACAATGTACACTGGGGTACAACCTGCTTGATTTTCGTGATCCTGTCAACCAAATGAGCATCATCTCTGTTGCAAGAAATTTAATAAAGTTTCTACTATTTTGGCTAAGAAAACATCAGAGAAGAGACAGTTTATGCAGCAGCTTAAGTTTCCAGAAACTCCTCACAGAATGTGAATCACATCTCCAACAAGTTTTCACATTAATGCTGAGCAGCTGAACAAATTAATATTTTACTTAAATATTTTATTAAAAAAAAACCCAAAAACAAACTTCAACTTCTTTCACCTTTAATTTTTCCACCTTTGCTGTTTAAAGGGAATACTCCTTCCCTTGCAACACAGACACACAAATGGCAAATCTTCTCTGTGAGTATATTCAGCTTTCCAGGCACACTATGGAAATCCCACATGGCACCTCTAAATTTATACCAGCAGCTCCACTATTCTGGTCTATAATCTCCAAAGTCCCCTGAGAGCTTCTGAACTGCTTAAGCAGCTTTTTCTTCCTCATTCTAGAAGGGCAAAAAGCTCAGCACCTCTGCTCTGGCATTAGAGTCACCCCTGTAGTTACCTGTCCAGGTGGAAATGTTTGCAAAACAGAAAAATTTGCACAATTCCTCTTTCCAAAAGCTGTGTCTTAGGCACCAAAATATTGCACTGCATGGACTGAACCTTGAATTTCATCCAGTGGGTGAAGAAAATTTGATCAATTTCTGGTGTAGTAGTCCCCATGTCCACCTGTAGTGGTTTCAAGCTGAATTTTGTGATTTATTCCTGTCCCACCCATTGCAGAGATTGCACCATCAGATGCCTTTGCTGTGATATGTTCCTGGCTGGGGACTTTGCTCCTTCCTTCTCTGGTGTCTCATGTCCATGGGTTCATTTAATCCCTCAGTACCTCACCAAAACTCATCTGATACAACCCTTGCTGACCCACATTTGTCACATTCCTTGCATCATTTTCTCATGCTTCATACCCTGAGAGCTGGCAAGAATTCTTACACTTTAAAGTAAGCTGGGGGTGGGGAAGGGATAAGGGGGCAAAATGCTTAGAAATCATATTTGGCACCAGAATTCTGTACCACACCTGTCCCTTACACTGCTTTTCCCACCCTGGAGAATGGAAGGGACTTTGTTCTAAGCCTCAGTCAGAACTAACAAGTGAAGCTGGGTCACTGCATGGAACAACTTGGAAAGGAAATCTATTGTGCTGTAGGAAATGCCTTAGGAAAACCAGGGAACTGGGAACTTTCCTTCAATTCCAGACTTAACAACTGAGGCTTAAATATTTTATGTGCGTATTCTAGTAAAACTTTACAGGACCAGAATAATACATAAACCCAGTAACATGTGAAATCCATCCTTGGGATAAAATCAAAATTTAAATTCTCAGTCTCAGGGTGCTCAAAGGAAAAAAAAAAATCCAAACGAGGAGAGGTGTTGGCCCAAGTGCCTGATGTTAAATTCCAATTTAGGTAATTGCACAGTGCCTACGCAAATTCCTCCTCAGTTTCTGTGAGATGCAGTATTCACTTCCTGCCTGGCACTGAGCTGATGTCACTGGCTGCCACATTCCAGCCCGGAGGTGGCAGCAGTTTGGCAATGGGTGAAGCCACACAGGTTTGCACAGCTCTTCACACAGCCCTTGTCAGTATTTCTCTTCCTGCAGGCGTGGTCTGCAAAGCTCTCCAGTGCAGTATGGCAGAAAGAATTCCAAATAAAACACTTATATTTTACACACTTTCACATATAAAAACCTGCTCTAGACAGTTTGTTGGAACAACCAACTACCAGTGCATCAGGGAAGTAAGTCCCTACAAAGAAATCATTCCTTAAACACAGAGAAGCCAAAAAATGCCAAAAACAATTCCGTGAAATTTCATCTGACAACCCAGGTGTTCTTCCTACCCCTGGATCCCAGCTGCTAAGGATGTGAGCTTAGATTATGCTCCAAAAACCAAGAAGTCATTTAAATACAGCTCACCTGAGAGCAGGCAAGGAAGTGCTGCAACTTTAAGCTACACAAGAGGATTCTTAAATGCATCAAGCTACAACTCATGAATTAAAAGTAATAAAGAAATAAAAGGAAAACAATAAAAAGCCACAAAATACCCCAAGAGCTGGTGCCATGCAGCCCCACTAGATGTCCCCACTGACCGAGGGGAGCTGCTGGCACAGGGACGGTGCCTCGCCCACAGATCAGCCCCCTGCTCTGGGAACCGGAAATCCCAAGCTTTTAAAATGGAAATTGAAGGAAAAACTAATCAAAAACGAACAGTGGCATCTCAAGGCAGTGAGGTGACATCTCCCTGAAATACATTCTAACCACAGCAACTTCCAACTACAGTCTCAGTCTCAGTTAAAATCAGGCACTGCAGCTCACCTGCCCACTGACATGGAGTAGAGCCCAAAGTCCAAAAACCAAGGATAAAGCAAGAAAAGATACCTCTGCTATGGGGATTCTGTGGTTTTACTTGACTGATACCAGAGTGGAAAAGGACATCTGAGGTCAAAGTCACACACTTACTTAAGGGCAACTTTTAATATCCCCAGCTACAGTGAAATCTGAAATCATCGTCACAGCAAGGAAGAGTCACTGTATAAGAACCAACTTCAGCTCCCCTCAAGGGTCTTTGTGTCCTACCCCTTTTTGGTTTTCACTTTCAACATTCTTTAGACCACAACCAAAGACTGTTTAAAATAACTTCCATCACAAAGTTCTCATTAAATTTCAGTGTTATAATCACTTATCACACAGGCATGCACTTTGTATAAAGGGTTTTATAAAAACATCCTCCTTGTCTTAAAAAAGGGAATAGAAAGAACAAGTAATACAGAGTAATTAGACAGCACTCACCTCCTGCTCCTGTTGAAAGATGACAACTCTCCCTCCCTTGTCTCCTGTTGCTAACAGTTCTCCAGAATGGTTAAATTCTACTGTAGAAATTATATCCGCTGCAGAACAACAAAAATAAATCCCACAGATTAATCATTCTTCTAAATACCAAGTGGCCAAGAAAGGCACGATTTAAAAAAAACCCAAACCATTAAAAAAATCATACTTTAGTTGAAGGACATCTATAAAATGCAAGTAGAAGTTTCTTCCAAAAAATAATAGTAGTTTTTTAAGCTGTACATTTGAGAAGCATTTATGGATCACCATGTCAGAGCTACAAGCACGGTGTTGTGCATTACTTTGTTCTTAAAGGCTTAATATCCTCAACTTCTTAGAACTGATTTTTGTACACTGACTCTACTTTAGATAATACAGACTGTACCTTCCTAGAGCAACTGTGTACCTTTATGTTTTCAATTTTTCCTAATGCATGATTTAGATACAGTCATTATCCATATGACCTCAAAGCACCTTTTTTTTATTTTTAAGGACTTAATACACATTTGATAACTTAAAGGCAAAAGGTATAATGGGAGAAAAGTTCAGATATCCGTGTCTAAGGAATGCAAGGAATAAACAGCTGCAGAAAATCAGGAACAAACCTCAACAGTCTCCAGGAAACACTAGCAGCTCTTCTGAATGAAGAAGGTTTGCATTACCGCAAATGTTTTTATTAGGGAGTGCTAAAATTAAATTGTGAATATACACTGACTAGAATAGTAATCCATAGTATCAAACTGAGCTGTTCATACTTCAGAAAGGACAAATTACAACTTAAGCTCAAGCCCACCCATTCACATTTCCAAAGGTAGAAATGCTCCTTGGACTCCCAAATAGTTGAATCAGAAGCCAAACCATTTTTGAAACACCAAATTGCAACACAACTCTATAAATGTAATTTTCTGCTCAAGAAACTACTTGAGAGTTTTACATACACAAGTCTTGAGGCCATTTCACTTTCATGCCAGTCAGCTGTAGATAAACAGTATTTTCTGTGGGATGGTTTCTTTTTTCTCCATTGTATTCATAACATTTTAGACTTCAACAAGATCAAAACCTGCTTGACTTAGAGCCAAACGCCAGCTCCACAGAGTTTTGTAATCTTCAGCACAAACTGCCCTAGAGATTCCTCCACCAACCTCCCTGCCACTGTCACCTGGCACTGCTTATACTGGCTGGAATGTCTCCAAACAGAGTCAAGGACAGAAATACAACCTCAGCCTGTACCTCACTGAACCAGGATCCAGATCACACACAGAGAAACTTTAATTCCAGTCATTCTATTTGTGACCAAGATGAAGTGATTTATCTTGCATCTGTAAGAATTAAGATGCAAACCACTGAGCTGCAGATATGGTATTTAATAGGCACCTCTTCCAGGTGAACGGGACATAGAAATAAACAATTCCTCAATATGCAGAAAGAAGGAGGTGCAAACCAAGCAGTCCAATTTTGACTTTTCCACACAATGCAAGGCAGATGGTTGTATTCCTCCAATAGGAAAAGACCTTGAAGTTATCAATTAATTGAAGAAAAACACACTAACATATCTCAGCAGTGAGAAGTACACAGAATAATTACTATTGAGAAAAACAAAGACTTAACACTACAAGCTCTGACAGTCTTGAAACTGATGACAATACAGTGAATTATTAGCAAATCCACTGTGTCCGTGTATGTGGAAAGAGAAGAGCAGAGAAAAAATTGCCGTAGAAGTCTCATATATCCATCTAAGAACAGATGGATAAATTAATCAAAGTACTTATTTGGTGAAAGTCACGGGAAAGTTTAGAACAGGCAGCAACAGCAGCCAGAAAAACCTTTATTTAAGGACAAAAATCTCTATCTTCCTAGGTCTGATGATGCTGTATATTGTATTTAATAATAATACAAGTATCACATAACAGAAAGACAATCACTTTTCTGTGGATCCCCGACATTCTTGCCTTTTTTTTTTTTTTTTTAATTTTCAGGAGAATCCAAGCTTTCCCCCAGTGATTTCCAAGCTGATACGGATCGTGCTTTATCACAGACTCAAGTGCACAAACAAACTTTCAGCACCCATATCCCACACCTCCAAGGAGTCCAGCAGGCTCAGGCAGGGGTGACAAGGTACTGAAAACTCTCCAGTGCCTGACTGACACTATGCAGATCATTCCAAGTATTGGATCAGTTTTAAATTAAAACCAAATACATTCCTTATTAGCAATTGCAATGGAAAAATATTAATTTGTTTTAAAACTCAAGATACATCAATAAATCCAATGTGCCTTCCACAATGTAAACTTGGACTGTTCCCTCTCCAAAGGCAAAAAAAAAGGTGCTAAAAAACGTGACAGAAGAAAGTGATTTCTGCTTAAGTAATCCCAAACCAGGGCCAAGATACAGATTTTACAAATAAATCTGTACTAGAAAGCAAACAAACAGTTGTACATTGAAACACAGTAATGCCCTGTTTGGAATTCCACATTCCCACACCTTCCTCAAAGGAAGAGCCAGACATCAGGGCACTGGTGCTGAGCTCGGTAGATTTAAAGGTGTTGGAGAAATGCCAGGGGGAACTTTTCAACCTCCCCAGTGCCTGGATTCGCTTGTGGATTCTCATCTGTGTTAACATCCTCATTGCCCAAAACATGTACCAATGATAATTGTAATTCCTTGATTTTAGCCCTTTAGCACCACAAGAGAGTATCCCCAACCTGTGGTGTTTTCCTCCTCTCCCTAGGTGGGAGCCTGCAAACACACAGCTGCTCCTGCTGGCCACACGCTGGGAAAGATCCCTTCCCAGTGCCAGGAGCACTTGGACGGGATATTTAAGGGAGAAGCAGATGTGTAGTGCCCTACTGTCACCACACTAATGGCTGTTGGAAATAGGATGCATTTCAGTGCCCTTTTCTTCCAGCACGATGTCAGAGATAAATAACCACTGACCCTTTTATCTGATACCCAAACCCCTCCTAGGTCACAGCGTTATCTGCTGTCACACCGTAAGCTGAAGATCAGTTTTGTCTTCTTCTCCCCTCAAGCATTTCAGGATACCTCTGACACCAGGATGCATTGTGACATTGCCAGTGCTGAGGGCTTTAAAACACTGCATGACAGCATCAATCACAAGAGATGAAGACATGATTGTGACAAAGACAAAAATCAGGACAGCAAGGTACACCCGCATTCCTGCAGGGCACCTGCAATACCACCAGTACCAAGTGAACCAGGTTTCTCCTTCTTGCCTAACTTGGGAAGAAGAATTCAGAGGTTATTACATCATTTACAAGATCTATACATATGTCCTTTAGTTCCATTCAATATCCCTTCACAAACACTTATTGTTGTAGAAACACTTCTGAGACTGCTAAATGCTTTCAAATAATGTTTTTTAGTGACCTGAAGGCAAAGGGGTGGTGGGGTGGGAATCACCTACATAACCTGTAATCTATTTATGAATGACAATGTTCTGCAGCAGGTTGAGCAAAACACTATGGAAACACAGTGCTGCTGCACAGTTTTATCTCCACCTCAGAGATATAAAACTCTATAGTCAAACCAAGCCACTGATCACAAAAATCTCAAACTAAAGAGAGGTTTATGTCCCTGATCCATCAGCACATGGAGACAGGGCAGTGCCTGCTTCCCCCAGAGCCATCCAGAGCTTCCTACAGCTCTCCCAGATCCAGCAGCCACAATCTGGCAAAGCTTTCCTCTCCTTCTGCACATCATCTTTATTTTCACAATCTGGTTTAAGTTTTTTTAAGCTTCAATGAGACACCTTCACTTTTCAAGTGCTCCCACAAAAATCAAACCCACCAGCAAAATCTGGACGCTTGACTGGATTCAAGCAGGACTAAATTCTTCCATGGCAGACATGGAGACAGAAACCAGAGGAGCCAGTTAAAAAAAAACAAAAACAAAAAACAAAAAAAAAAAAAAACAACTTGTGTTTGACAGGGAATAGAAAAAGGATACAACACATCTCAAAGCTTCAGGTAAGGCTCTAAGGCCACTGGGCCAGTGCACTGGAAAGAGAACCAGTTCAAATTAAAAAAAGAAGAAGAAAGGAATCCAACAGATCTCAAATGCCTTTTCCCCTGTTAAAAGCAGTGTTTGGAACAAGAAAAACTCAGTGACAAATACTTAAACACACTTTCACACTCTGGGGGCCCTCCACATGTTGCAGTGAATGCAGAACATGTGCACTGTCACCATCAAGTTTTCTGAAACTTTAAAGAAAGGTTTGTGCTGAAGTTTTACCACTGTCCAAATGGCTATGGAAAAAGGGAATAAACCAGCTTCATCAATCCAAACCAGCAAAAGAAAACTGTAATCCAATGACTTCATTCCAGAAAGCCCATGACAAACCTGAAAAGCAATTTTGTATTAACTTTGTTTCCAATAATATAATAAAGGGGATTTTATTACTGGAGAACAGGCTATCTATTTTAATGTTCCATGAACTTTATATAAACTCTGCTTAGAAAACATGCTTGGTAGGCAAAACATGTCACCTACTCTGCAGCAGCGAGTCAATCATGGCAGGAACAAAGAGAGTCTTTATTTCACCAGACCCAAAAGGTTTCTGTGCAAGTTTTTGGAATCATGTTGATCTGCTGCCTAAGCAGAGAGCAAGTAAATCAGAGTGTTTTCACAAGTGGAGCAATCTCTTGATGTTTCCAAGGACTGAACAAAGAATTGTAACTTTTAAAAAGCATTTTAAAATTATTTAGAAAGTATTGTTTATATACCTTCCCAGTGGCTCAAAACACCGTTTCTGGAATTTTCCAAAGGAGCAACTCAAAATCATCTTGTCCATAAAGCAGATCAGATTATTTACAGGTTGGCAATTCTGTCCCAGTGAGTGAAAACCGAATTTGCTGACCTAATGTGGAGACCACGTCCTCAGTTTATCAGCCTGGAAAAGCTATTTTCATCAAACTAAACATCAATCAATCATTCCAAGAATACTTCAGAAACTGTCTCAGAATAAAAACATTAAGAAACCAACTTTTAGGATTAGTATTAAAATCCATGGAAGCTCAAACAGCCTCAAACTGAGGAAGCAGCAGAGGAATGGATAAACACAATGAGAGATAAAGACAGTGAAATATTTGAATTTGATGCACAATTGCTGAATATACCTGAGCCATTCTTCCCAGAGAGAGCAAGAGTATCTGTCCAGGAGAACCTGCAGATGTTAAGTGTCTGGAAATCACTTGTGGGTTGTTTGGTCCTTTCCAATCCAGGGTGAGGCAAAACCTCTCTGCTACAAACTACTGAATAGATGCAACTTCCAGAAACTCCAGCTCAAGTCACAGCTAATGACAGAAATTTATGGCTTTTGATTGGACTTTGTTTCCAATAATGGTTTTGTGTTGGAATTATGTACTTCATCACTGGGGAAAAACCCCAATCAAACAATAAAAGACAGTGGAGAGAAAAACAAAAGCTCTTCCAAGGCTTCAAATATTTTAAGCAGCTCCACAATGCACTGAGTCATCCCACCAACACCCCACTGCTTGTGATTTGGATTCACTCCTTTATCCAGAGTCTTGATATATTGTGTAATTATCTCTGAAGGTAGATAGTGAGGTGTTAATCCCAAAGTGCACAGGAAGGCTGTTTAAACGATCTTAAGGCAGGGTGACCACATGTCTGTGTGCAGAGGAGAGCTCCCAACACAGGGTATCGCAACTTCACACCCAGGAAAAGAGTGAGAGCAAAATGCCATGCACTGTTTAGTGCTGGTGGTGTAAAAGAAAACACTCCCTGCATTCCAGCCTCATCCCTAATTTAAGTATTTGGAGAGAGGGAAGGAAACACACGGATTGTATGCTCTAAAGTTACCATGACCAGTTTTACTGTTGACTTCATTTCCCTCTTCTTCATTCACTTGCCTGAAGGATTCCCTGCATTCATTCCGTCTCCCTGAAGTGACTAGGTAACAAATCCAAAGGCAGTTGGGAGAAGGCATTCTTACTCTTCAATTTACTACTTGAGACTCATTCCAGAAGTCCTTTAAATAGATCTCTCCTCTACTAGAGAGGGCATTAAAAATATATTAATTCCTTAAAATATGAGGACAGGAAGAAATGCACATAGAGAAGCCAAAAAGGGGTTATTGCCCTTGTGGCAAAAATCCTCCCTCTGTGCCACGCATCTCTGCTAAAGCCAGCTGGTTCCTTGTTCTCTCCCAAGTACCAGCTCTGGAATTTTGCAGCACACAAAGCTGCCCTCCTTCCCAGGGAGGGGAATTTGTCTGATGGCCAACTTTCTTGTCAGTGCTGTTGGCCCTGCCAGGGCAGACACAAACACACAGGAGCCCAGGGTGCAGTTCCAGCAGACAGTAATTAGGCTGGGTTTGCTTTGCAAACCTGGGAGCTGTACAGAGAGGAGGAAGATTTACAGAGTGCTCCCTGGCCTGCACATTCACTCCAAGTGAGTGAACTCACTTGAACAGCCCTGGGAGGCTGAAAATTAAAAACATGACCATGACAAAGTCATAATTTTCCTGCTGATGCTGAAAACATTTAGTGCTGTTTGGTGAAGATGCACTTCAGGGCTGAGACTCACCCAGTCCTATTTACATCCCTACCCACACGTAGCATACACAAGATACCAGTGGCCAGACAGGGAATACACATAGTATTCCATAGCATAAATTACTCACCTAAGTAAAATAATCAAATATAAACCTTGCAAGCAGGCCTAAACCACCACAACTTCGCTCTAATTTCCTGGACTCCTCTATATTCCCTTTTTTTTTTTTTCCTTTAATTCACCCTTTCTTCTCCCTTTCCTTTTCCAAATTTGCCAATCCTTTGAGGAAAGATACACTAGGGAAGTTCTAGTTCAACAATGAGTTCAACTTTGGATTAGAAAGCCATTATAATTACTCATTATTATTACTACTACACATTTAATTTTTAACTTTTTATTTGGCTCCCTAAAATAATAGTTTGATACTGCTTGATTAAGCTTTTCCTGTTACTTCCTAAGTCACATTAGCATGTCCCATGCCTGCCCTGCTCACTGTGGGCTCTCGGGTAAGCAGGACTCTACTCTTGCATGGCAAAGCACAGCTCAGTGGGCCACATCCTCCTGAGATTGCTCTTTGTGCTGTCAAATCCATGCACCAGCAATGACAGCAAGAACACTCTGTTATCACCAGCCTTCAGAAGCAGGAGCTGGAATTAGTCATTTTTTTTTTAATGGGAGGTGGAACTGGAGGCAAGGGTAAGAATCAGTACTCCCAAGACTCCATAGGATTTATGTGTATTAGGACAGTGTAAAACTTACAGCTGCATTTTTAACACCTAGATAGTCTAGAGATAATGCAACTTAATACCCAAGTACAAAACAATGCTATTTTGGTGGTTTCACAAATTCATACAAATAACTTTTGTTAAGCCTCATGGCTTGCTAGAAAACATAACAGCAAACTTCCATCCCCTCCCAGGGCAGGAACAGTGGCACCAGCCCTAATCTTGTTGCCATTAGTTTTATGTAAGGCCAGTAATGCTCCTAAATAGCTTTACTGGGCTCAGCACTCAGAGCAGAACAACTCCAAATCCATCTGTCCCAAGCACCAGAAGCTGTTCCTCCCTGCAAAGCCAGAGTGAGAGGATGGCATTGGAACTGCAGAGAACAGGATTATCACAGAAGTGACTCAAAAGCTTCTACAAGTTGAAATAGGAACAAATATGTAGATTAAGTGTTTTACAAGATAAGAGTAAAGCAGAGAACAGAATCACCATCTGCTAATATCTCATCTGGAACAGCAGCTTCTTATGCATCCAGAAATCTTTATGGGATCTCGAGTTAACTGTGGCATCAAAGTAACATCTTCATTTAAATAGAATTCATAGAAAGCACAATCTATGGTCAACATTGCAATCCAGGTCGGATAGGCAGCAGCACACTGAATGTTTTAACTCTTGTGTTTGGCACACACTTGTGCCTCACTTGGGCAACTGCTTCAACATCTCCACTCAGGGCAAGTTTCCACCACTAAATTAACCATTATTTTTCCACACAGTCCATTCCTGGACCAAGGCAAGAGACCAACAAAGAATTGCACAAACCCAGCAACTCTCTGAAGGAGCAGAAATCACTACAGGGAACACTTATAATCATCTACAACAGACACTGCCACCACCTCAAACTTCTGTGAACAATGGTAACACATTTCATTTCTGTTAAACAATTTGTATTTTGCTAAGCTAACAGAGTTCACTGAGACTGAGCTGAAGGCATCAGATGAGTGTATCTGCTGTGGGGGAAAGCAAGGAACACACTCAGGAGCAACCACATCTCCAGCCAGCACAGTTGGAGTTACAAAGGCCATCGAGCCCATACCCAAAATGCCAATTAACTGCATTTCTGTGTGCAGTCTCCACAAGCTTCCATCTACAACAAGGCCAGAATCTAGCTTTGCTAGAACAGAAAGAAAACTTATTTAAAGCTCAGACCCCTGGCTTCCTGTCTCCATCTATAGTAGGAAAATTAAGTCACCAGTACACAGGACTCCAAGACACCTGTGGTGGCAGGGAAAAAACAGAGATGACAAACAGCAGCACGTCAAAGTACTCTGAAAACAGATGTGTCAGATACTGATGTGTCCCTGCTTCCTACCACTGAAAATGACATAAAATTGCTCTGAAATTTTATCTTCGTGAAAAGAAAGCGTCCACACAGAAAAATCATACCATGAGCTTTAGGAAGGAACACCTTAAATTGATTTAGAACTGTGATCCACTGTCAATACCTGTACCATGCTCACTGTAACCACTGGGCTGTAGGTTTTATTTCTGTTCACCAAGTCTGGCATTGCACTCTATAACTCCTTTCAAGCCAACTTCACTGCAAGCCTACAGAATAAAGAAACCCTATGGGGTTGGGCTTTCTTAGCAGGAAACAGTGCTGAACTGGTCCCTTGAAACCACTTCATCTGATGAGAGAGTTTAATAGTTTTGGGGCTTTTAACCCCAAATAAGTTTTTATTAGTAAGTGTTTCAAAAATTACGGTGAAAAATCCTCACCGTACAACAACAGTGGACAGAAGAATTTTCTCTCTATACAAACAAATGCAAAGCTGTTTGATTTCTGGATAGAAACCATTAACCCTCATCATGCTGAATAACTGCTTTCTATTTTTAAACTTTAAAGACATGACTGCAGTTCCCTTCAGAACACATGCACAGGAGATCAAGAGGAAAATTCCCTCCTTCCACCAAGCAAAAGAGTATCAACTGAATGAATTTAGTTCAAAAGATGCTGCAAACCAGAGTTCCCAGTACTTGCATTGCCCCTTAGCTGGACACGATCTAGTTGGGAGAACAGAAGAAGGCACAAGCAGTCTGATCACATGCAGACAAGCAGGAAAATAAATACATTTACATCAGACCAGACAAATAAACACCCCAAAAAAACTCCTGCTAACTGGGCTCCCCACACCCAGGTACTGCATATTTAACAGGTAAAGGTTAACCTGGGTCCAGCAGTAGTTGATGTCAAAAACGTAACATCCTGGAATCAGCAAAAAAGGAGTTGTGGCCCTCGCTGCAGTTCCCAAGTCCTTGGAAGCTGCCTCCACCTCTGAGGTTGTATTTTACATGTACACCCAAGGCGACCTACTCTACAGTCCTTCCCATCCTGGAATTGAGGGGGTGCGTGTCTGAAGCTTCTTCCAGAGCTCCACAACTCTGGGAGATTGCTGCTGTCCCAGTAACTCCATGTGAACACTACGGCAAAGTGAGGACCTTACCAGTTCAAGACAGAGCCATTTTTCAACTCAACATGAGCTACATCAGCCTGAAAATACTCCAAACTCAATAATAAATGATTATTTAATACCTGACAAGAATTCCCTGGAGGCTTTAAAGGCATCCTCTGCCTGGAAACCACACAAAGCAGTTACAGCACTCTGTGAAAGGCAGCTCAACCTCGAGATGAGCTGAGGCACCACTCCATTATTTCACTTTATCCTAATAGTTTCTAGTCTTTGTAAGAGGCCTCCAAGTTTTCAGTCAAGGAATAAATGTGCTTAGGAAAGCAACAACTAAGTCAATTCCCTTTTAAATCTTTATTACACAGGTGTTGAGTTTTTCCCTCAAAGAATATCCTAAACAATGTATTCAAACAGGGAATTCCACCTTACATTTCTAGCACTGCAAACATATTTAGGAAGGTAACAGAAATACACATACACAAGGAACAAATTACACAGGGAACAAACATACACAGGGAATTTTGCTGGGGACAAAGAGCAAGTGATGAGCATTTAGTTCACATGTCTTAAAACACGCTTCCCAAACTCAAATATTCCTTCAAATATGACAGGAAGTGCCTATTTGCTTTTCCTATTCATACTAATTCAGGTCTATTGTTGGCTGAAACAAAGGTCTTTCAACCTGCATAAACCGTTCCCAGGACATTTGACACCAGTTTATTAATATCATAAACAGGAGAGGCTGGAGTAGCAGAAATCCAGCCCTGCTCCTGGTACCCAGCTGAAATCACCTCAGAAAGGAGGGTGTTTCACAGTTTGTGGAACTACAACATTTATCCAGGACCAGGAATGAGATATTACAGAATAATAATAATTTTTTAAAAGAGCTCAATCTGTCTACAAGCTTTTCTCCTTCCAAGCAGAATTGTTCTGCTTTTAAACAAAAAAGTAATCAGTAGTAAATCTAGCATTTCAGCATTTTTAAATACCAGGCACCTGTTTGATGGAAAAGCTACTGTAGGGTTCTGTTTTCTAACATCACAAAATTCAGCTGCTGAGAGCTTAAATCTATTTTCAGGCAGGGAAGAGGAAAAGAAGAGTGGCCCTCCTACTGAGGATGCGTCACACTCAGTGTTGCATCAATCCCCTTTCAATTACAGTGAAAACTCCTCTTCACTCACAGTCTAGGGTTACCAAAAAAAGACTGGGAACAGTAGTTATCCAGAGGTTGGATAATGCCACAATCGGAGGCTATGCACCCCTAAGCACTCCATAAGAAACGATGAGTTTGATAGGAAATAGGAAAAAAAAATAACAGACACACAAAATATAAAAAATATCCTACCTAAGCATCATCTTTGTTAAAATCCTAAATGCATTATAATTCTTAACTTACTTTGTTTCAAAACATCATTTGCCATAAAAATCCATCTGACATCCTGGGTACCTGGCCTAGGTTTGCTTGTGCCCTGCTGCTATCACAGGCCATGTCAATTACACTTGATCTGGAGAAATTGTGTCCCTGTTTTGATGCAAAGCAGCCCAGAACCTCAAGCTTCCATTGAGTGGCACAGAATTCTGGGAACGAACAAATTTTTTAACAGCCCACAAGAGTAACAGAACCAAACATTCCTTAAATGCATTGAAAAAAATGAACATACACACATTCTTTGATGCTGCAGCAATAAAACACTACCTTAAAAGCAAATTTCTTTTATCCCCAAGTGAAATATTTGCTAAAAGGCAAACATATGAATCTATGGTTTGTTTGAAGGGCAACTGGCAGTGTCAGGGTACTCTGCTTCTACAGTTTTGAATACAGATAAAACATTAGGTATTACAGCAAAATAGAGATATTTTGGCTAAATTACACAAGAAAGAGCTTCTTTTGCTTGGAATTTTCCTGTTTCAACCACGCCTTATCCCTTTAAACAACGTAGCTGCACTAAATGCTACACACAATCCATACCAATTCTAGCTCTTTCATAAACACTTTCAGCCACCAAAACCTACACTGATTTCTGAGGCAAAGATGACAGAATGGTTTAGTTGTATTTGTATTGTGTAGAATTTAGTTTGGGAGTTACTCATCATTTCTGTCCTTTGTACAACTGCATACAGATCATACATATCTAATTATAGGGGAACAAAATTAACTCCAGCCGGAACCAACTTCATGCCCACAACTGCTTCATCTGAGATCCCCTCAGGTGCCTGAATGTTCTGTCACTATCACTCACAAAACTGGGAACTTGTTGAGCAATAGAAGGAGAACTGAGACAAAAAAAACTTATAAATAACAGATTTGATTTTTTTTCCTCTAACACAGCATTTGCCTGGTTTTAACATTCTGGTACATGACTTGTTCCAACACCTTTTCTGCCTCCAGAGCTTTAACTTACAACCTATTATTAATAAAGGTGCAGCAAAACTGCATATCTATTTCCAAGGGGATAACAACTCAATTTTAGCACTGCTGAAGACAAAAATTCATGTTTACTGGTTTTCCAGAATAAACTTCATGCTGAAACAAAGAATTAAATGTCTATTTATGACATTTGTGATCTGTAGAAAACACCCTTGCAGACCTGGAGATAAAGTGCATACTAGGTCTATAAAGATTCAAGAGATCCCAATTCCATCTCAAGCCACCACTCCCTGGAAAACCTATATGCACAGAGCTAAGTCCCAGTTCATTCTCTCAAGGCTCCTCAGGGTTTATCCATAATGCTCACACAAGTGCTCCATAATTCTCCTAAGACATGCTTTGAAATGTAAGTTATACAGAGTATAAGGATTCCCCAAAACGCATTAGAAGTATTTGACTGAGTCTTATTGAAGCTTTAAAGCTTTATTTCTTCCCTCTGTGATAAATATTTTGGCAATGTATCTATTTTGCAAACCCAGGCTAATTACCCCTTGGTAGCAGAAGGGCTTTGCTGGAGTGTAGAGTGCTTTATTTATACTTCCCAGTTTCTTAGGGAGCTGCTCTCAATGTGCCTACAAAGAATTAAAAAGAATGTTCATGAAAAAGAAATGTGAACAAGCTCAGAAATACCACCTAGGCCTTCAAAAAGAAAAGGTGTCAGCAGTTCAGCTGTTCTTCCCACCAAGAAAGATAGAGAGGGACTATTTACAAGGGCCTGGAGAGAGAGGACAAGAGGGAACGGGTTCAAACTGGAAGACAGTAGGTCAAGATGGGAATTTGGAAGAAATTCCTCCCTGTGAGGGGCTGAGATTGAATTCCCAGGAAAGCTGTGGCTGCCCCAGACCTAGAAGTGTCCAAGGCCAGGTTGGCCAGTGCTTGGAGCACCCTGGGATAGTGGAAGATGACCCTGCCCATGGCAGGTGGTAGCACTGGATGAGCTTTAAGATCCCTTCCAATCCAAACCATTCCAGGATTCTGTGACTCCAAGTTATCAGCACAAAGTTAGTGCCTCAGAGCTGTGTCAGAGCTGATTTCCAATTCCAGCCTTGTGTGCACCCCACACCCACAGTGCAGGTGCTTCTTCAGCAGAGGCGACTTCAGACATACCCAAGTCTCTGGATAGTGAAGATCTCAGAGATCCTTCTGAGGCTGCTCAGTGGCCACAGCTGAAGGTTTTTAATAAACATTCAAGAGGAGCAGTAGGTACAGCTGAGAGATCTGCACTGAGACAATGTCCTAATGATCCCCTACGGGGCTGTTCTCAGTGATCCCATCCTCACTCTGACACCTGATAAACACACTTGCTATGATAACCAGGGGTTAAGAACACTCCAGAGTCTCCACTCTAAGCAGGGATTTTTCAAATGCCGAAGTTATTTTTGTGCTCTTTGATTGCTTTTAAAAGGGGATTTATTCTTTCTTAGGAAAAAAGTTTATGAGCAACAGGACCAGCAGAGAATCAGCCCTCTGACCCAGACAATAAAGACAATTATCTTTTCTAATTCACAGAATGTTTACAAGTTTCTCCTCAAGACCACAAATTACTCTAGACAGCTTACACCAATTATAACTGAATATTCTATAAAATATTACTGTATTACTTATTCAAGTGGGTGTTTACCTACACAGCACTGGAAAATACAGCCCATTTCCTAGTGCAGGTATTAATTCATATAACAAACATCCAATCAGCATAAATTTTGATGTCTGTTCATGGAAAGAATAAATAATTTCAAGTTGTATTTACTTGAACCCTAACCTAATGCTTACTTATTACATAATAGCTTTTATTTTAAAAAATTCAGAAAGAAAATTTACTTGCTTCTGCTCATAGTTACTAATTTTTATTATCCTTTTTTCCCCTATGCTCAAGACAGGTGATTTGTGAGTCCCTGGATCTAATTTGATTGGTAATTATTTACTTTTTAATTCCTGCTGACAGCCCCTACATAACCCTATAGAAAAATTCCTCACATCCACCATAATATCTACCCTGAAGTACACACTAATAACAGGCTAAACAGTCCATCAGCAGACCTTGCTTCAGATCTTTTCAGGGTTTGTTTGTGTTCCCAAGTAGTACAGAGCTATTTATGGAAAAATCTCTGCTGGAATCACAGCCAGAATTTCAATAGGCGGCCCAGCACAGTGCAGCCAGGAGCTGCTGGTCTGTTTGCAAATAACAATATATTTGGAAATAACATACTGGGCCATTGTTCTGCACATAGAGAAAAGAAGCCTTCAGGCAATGCCTTTCTTATCACTGAGAAAGCTACAGACAGAGCTCTGCAACAGCTTCATTTTCTCTTTCTGCTGAAGCCAATCCAGACACACTGCAGGTTAAAATTTAGTAATAGTATTATTACAGAAAAATATAATACTTAGCAATGCCTTTCAAAATTAGAACTCTGACTTAGTGTGCATTCCTGTTATAGACATAAAAAAAAACAACTCATCAAAACTACCCTGCTGTTTCAGACTCTTCTAACACATTCTTTGACCAAGGGATTTATTTCAGGTGCAAAGCTCAGGCCAAACATTTGGAGGCTTTTAATCTTGGAGTGTAGAATGCAGGAGGCTGTTGTGGCTCAGACAATGCATGAAGCGCCTCCTTCTAAGCAAGAAAAATGAAATCAGAAATTCCTCTTGCCTACCAGAAAGGCAGGGAGGGAGGGCAGGAGGAAGGGCCGCTCTCCAGCTGAATTTCAGGCAGCCTGCTAGGGAGCACAGGGCCTGTGAAGGTCACAAGTACAACTGAAGTTTCCAGCAGAGATAAATACACAGTTCCATAAAGTGACTGGAAACTCAACATTTCTGATTACCTCCCTCACTCTGGTCACGCATTCAGCTATCAGTTCCTTTTAATACCTAATGCATCTTTAGTGGCACTAGGAACCTTAAAGAACAGTCTTCCTTTGCCCAGTTGCCGTTTCTTCCCCCGTCCCACCTCCCCCCACCCCCCAACTTGGCAAGTGTTTTCCTGTGTTTCTATTCTGGCCCAAGCATACATGCCTCAGCTTCTTTAAAAAAATCATTATTAAACAGAAGCCAATTCTAATTTCTGGCCTGGACTTTGAGATTCCTAACACATGGAATCTTGACTACTCCAAGGCATATTTATAACACCTCTTAAAATTATATAGTCTACTAATCAAAGCAAAATACCAACCTTTATTTTTAAGCATTTCTTTCAAATATGTCTGTTTATAGATCAGTACCTTTTCTGTGGATTTTGGAAGAGTTATATAACAGATTTTTTATATATATATATATATATATATATATATATATATACACTTGTTTATATATGTTGTAGACTTGTAGATATGTTTTATATATAAAAAGGTAGAGAGTATTTTGGTAGTGCTATTGTCCTGCAGGGATGTCAAAGATCATTACAAAAAAACTATCAAAGGCTTTGGAACCTCATGTTTAGGAAACACCACACAGGTCTCAGGAGGGAAAATAAAACAGGGAAAGGTTAAAATGACTCCAAAGAAAACAACTGCACATAATTACTTTCAGTTATCTCAATTTCTAGCCTTCCATCAGTGTCCCCACTATGCTCTGAGATAATGACATTTAAATTTAAACTTTTAAGTTGGCAAAAAGTGAAAGAGTAATAAGAGCTCTGTAAGAAAATGGACCTCAGAGCAAAGACCCTGGTTAGAACAAATATGAATAGGAAGATGCCAAACAACTTCCAGCTGAATGCAACATGAAACACCTGGAAAAGGAATTTCAATGTATACATAAAAAAATTATGGGCACAAAGAAAAGCTTATCTTGACAATTCCTTCAGACGACCAGTGAGCAAGCAGCAGGAAGGAACTGCAGGATACAACCCTACCAAGGCATCTTTCTAACACAAACGTGCTCCTAACTGGAGCAGAGAAACACCTTGCACCAGCACCGTGGCATGACCTGCTTCCACAGTTGCTGATGCCAATTCAGAACCAGCAGAATGATGAGCATCCTCCAGAAACAGGCAGATGTTTGGTACTCCCAGGCTTGGGATGAGCTTTCTCAGGTCACACCAAGCAAAAGCATCCCCAAGCTCTAGGGGGCCAACAGCCTCATGTGCAGAATATCCAAGGGATTTTGTTTTGTTCCAAATGCTCTTTGTCTTCCTCCTGCCCTGTCCTCTGAGGCATCTCATTATTGTGAGACACAAACGAGCTGGTTTAAGCACAGCACAGGTCCTGCTGCAGGAACACAACCCTGCTGTCAGCTCCTGCTGCCTTCCAGAGCATGTTACTACTTCCAGAAGGACCTGGAATAAAATGACAGACCCTAGATACTTCTTTAATACACACACACACCAAAAAAAAGGAGTGTAAGATTTAGCTTAAACAAACAAATGAAACAAAACCAAAACAATGACCTGAAGCTGTGAGGAGAACTGACTGAAAAAATGCAGAAGAATTATACAGAAAGTTTTAAACTTCTGGGCAAAAAGCCATTCCTGCCAGTTTCACATTCCAGTAAAACATCTTATGCGTGTTTGACTATTACCTCTATAAACAGTGACATTTTCTCACTGCTGGGCTATATAATGAACACTGTAGGCTTCAACTTCAACTGCTGTTTGTTTGTATTGATCTATGAGAAGAAATGTTCTTAAATACACATCTCAGTGCACTGAAAGTAGAGTTTTCATATGAAAGGCAGACTATAAGCAAGCAGGGATCAACTGTGAACATGAGAAGGCTGAGAAGTTGTTCCCAATTCCATAGTTTCCCATGTTGCCTTAGAACCATTATCAACTCTCCAAGAGAAGCAATCCATCCTTTCACCTCTCATCACATTCCTGTAGAACTACCACCTATCCCACCACAAACATTTCCTAAGAGTTGGACAAATTAACTGGAGAAGTTGATGAGGAATAAAATGAATCCAAAAGGAATCCAAGAGATGTAATTTTCATTTGGGTTGGTTTCCCCAAGTGATTCCCTGGAGCTCAGGGAACACCCGGCTCAGCTCAAGGCAGTGACAGGCAGAGGCACCAGGAAGGACCATTTCTCTCATGAGCAGCGGCTACTTGAAGTGAAGGCAGGCCAGGTTGTAACTGGAATTCTAATTCCTCTTCCCACACCAAGGTCACACTTCAAAATGAGCCAAATTGGGTAATTATTAAAAAAAAATCCAAGTTTTTCTTTATTATCTCCATTATTTCTATATATTATTCCCTACTCAATGCACCAAGAGCAGTACCAGAAAAGTCAGGGGTTTGTTAGGCAATTCCACTGGAAAATAGCCCAAGAACTCTCAAACAAGTGTCTTTGAAAGTCATTATATCCTTATGAAAGCCAAAGCTTTATTTCAGTATGTAGTTCTTGTCCACCGGACCAATTCACTTGCAAGTTATTTGAAAATAAAGCAAGACCTTCAGACTACATTTATAAGCACTACACACAAACATAGCTCATGACTTCTCAAATCATCATTTAACAATAGCACAAATGACAGCTAAAATAACTGCTTTTAAGGATCAAAGAATGGTCACTGAAATACTTTTTGTAGTCATTGAAAAAAAAAGGAAAATACAGTTACTGACATTCAACAAACAAGAATATATTAGAAATTACACTGTATTTATCATATCTTAAATAAGCAACTATAATATAAAGTCTCAATTACCTTAACTGCTCCTGAATTCATGCAATTATCTTTTCTCAGGTTCTCAAAACCAGAGTGCCAACTGTGTAAGTTTGGAGCTCTCATTATTCCAAGAGCATTAATTTAAGAACTCCAACTGAAAATCCAAAGGGAAACATTTCCACACAAAACACCTTCTATATATTTGGGAAAATCAATCTTTCTTACAATACAACTCTTTTAAACCCACTTTTTCCTGACCCTAAAATTTTCTTCCAAAATTAGATGCAAACACAACTGCCTCAGGGGCTTCACATGTGACCTAAATATGCTCGTTCCCTTCATGGTGCTATCACTTGTGGATCGCTGAGAGGAAAATACATTTTGATAAAGAATGGCTGACCAAATTAATAGCTTCTCCTCCAGTGCCTAACCAAAGAGTGATAAGTTAGGAGAGAAAAGGGAGAAGCTTCCAGCCACTTTGGTTTCTCTCACTGGATTACAGTCGTGCAGAGAAGCCTCACATAATTGTTTTCAGTAATATCAGCACAGAGTAACAGAACCTGATGGTGGTACTTAATTTCAAAGGCAAATAAACAACTCAAAACCTTCCAGTCACTAAAGACCCCGGCAAAAGCACCCTCATGGAACACTACCTGCTGCCCAGAGCAGTGTCCCACAGCAGGCCTGTGTGGGAAGCCAGAAAGTGAGCAACACAATGTTCCATTTAAGGAAATCCTGCTACATAAAATTATTAATAAAGTGCACACACACGAGGTATCAATATTTCACCCCTTAAGACTCCTTTTTTTTGCTTTCCCCATTTTCAAAGAAGAAGGCAATGTCCCATCTATTTCCAGTTTACTGACACACTGATCTTACAAAAGCAGCATTTAGCTGGTGCATGTTGCAAGCGCATAACTGAGCTGTGGCAATATAACAAAGCTGTAATTACATGTGTTCCACTCAAGTTTAAAGCCTAGAAAACTGTCCCTGCATTGTTATTTTGACTGCAAGATCTACCACTGCTTCTTGAAAGAGATTACTCCAAATTGGTTTGGATTAATAAATACTTCCTGTCTTTATCTGCTTTCATTTTCATTGGAACAGGGTAACCGTTCACATTCACAACCTAAACATCAACCTAAGCCAAGGCTTTTTACTCCTTTCAGTAACTTCTTTGACTGGAAACCTCAGTTTCATGTGATTACTGAACACGGATTTGTGCTGCTAAACTTTTCACTCCATACTAAAAATACTGTAGACACAGTTATGGTGCTGCATACTACAGAGCATTGAAAACAGGAAAAAAGGCCTGAAAAATACCTTTAAGGCAGTTATTAAAACATCTTATATAATGAAATTATTGTGGGAGCACAGTGTTTCCTATAGATGAAAGGACCAACTGCAGCCTTAACTCGGTACCATCAGTAATTGATGTTTTTGCTCCATGAGGCACACACAGAGCAGATTTAATTGCATACACACTTTAACAGCAGCTAAAACAAAGGCAGACTAGTTCTGCAGCATTTAATGCAAGACAATATATCAATTTAGGTGGCAATGAAACCCCAAAGAAGGGATCCATTTTTCAAATCATATTAAGACTGATAAGACACAACAAGAGAAGATTATCATTTGTCAGATTATCCTTTTTAAGTGCTTTACAATAAAGCAATCAGTAATAACCCACCTCCCATTCAATTGGAATTATTTCCTACAACAACTTCAAAGAAACTAACTGCACTGATATTAACAAGCTCATTTTACTAACAGAGCTTGAAACATCACTAAACAAATCCCATTTCCATAGACTGCTTGTGTGGATACAGCAGAAACCCCACTCCATGTGTACTATAAAAAAATCTATCACAAAATAATTCTGATACTGTAACAGTGATTTTATTGCTGGCCTGCAGATAGCACATATTCAAAGTATGGATCTTGAACAGCAAAGGTTTAAAGTTCTTTTTAGCAGCTGATTTTACCCTTCACAGTAGCACAGCACTCAAGAGATCAATCAGGGTCGCGCACTGCCTTTATGTGAAGTCCTACAAAGAGACCAATCTTCTTCCAGAGTTCCTCCTGTTCTTCTGAGCCACTTGATCACTCTCCACATTGGCATAAGCACATGCAGAGTTCTGAGAATTACATCAGGGTTCAATTCAGCCAAAAAATAATCCAGTGAAAAACCACAATTTTACCAAATTTTCAGCTGGATCAGCTTCCCCAACAAGTTCACTGTCCTCTTAGGTGAACACCCATGCCAGCAGAGTGGGAAGGTGTGCCTCTTTAAGGAGAAATGCTGCCGAACACGCAGCTGTGGCCTAAATAGGCAAGTCAGGGAGAACAGAAAGAAGGCGGGGAAAAAACCCAGACAGTACAGCTTGGAACACCCAGCTTTTAAGTCTTCCTTCAGCTCTGCATCCACTGGGAGCTTTACTCTTCATTTTAGCTCTTCAAAAATACATTCTGTGAAGCTACAGCTACCACAGAACCCCATTCCTACAGTAGAAATATCCAAACGAGAAGCATTTAGGTAGCACCTATAAAATGAAAAGCTAAGAACTTTCACAAAGCTGATCCAGAGCTGTAATCCATCTGGACTGCTGCTGATAGCCTAGCTTGCACTCGTGTGCGCTGTGGAGTCTGATGGCTTGATCATTCTAGCAGTGCATTTCCAACACAAAAGCCCCTTTTAGAACTAGTTTTTAATTTAAGACAGAGATTCCAAGAACAGCAATGCCTCACAGAAGGGACAGAAAAATCCGACTGACAAGCTGAAGTGCCCCTGCTTCCAAGCAAGAAAGAGGACTGAATTACTTCTGGGGAGCTGAACAGCCACTGCCTATTTATCTGTCTGCTAAACGCTCTTTGTTTTGGGGGACTGCACACTTTAAATGCGCACTCTAGTCCATCCAGAGCAGCAGCTCCTAGAACACAGTAGCCTATTTCTCTCTCTAGATACAGACATTCTCTGAACAGCTGAAGAGCTCAAATACAGAAGCAGAATTAGGAATACTGAACAGGACTAAAACCTTGGGTCTTTTTTTCCCATCTACGGCATATTTCAAACTACCTCTTAAAAACAAACCTATTACTAGGCCTTGCTCCTTGTAAATGATGTTACCTCATGAGCATAGAGAACATAACCACAGTCCTCAAAAACCCAGATTAGCTTCCCTCCCACAACTATATCCCAATCTTTCCTCACCAATATTATTGCAACCTCACTGTCACTCTTATTCTCTGAGAGTTTTTTCTCCTCTCCAATTCCATCAATTCTCATTAAAAAAAAAAAACAACGAAAAAACCAAACCCCCCCCCCAAAAAAAAAAAAAACAACCAAAAAACCCCAAACCAAAACAACCAAAAAACCCCAGACTGTGGCACACAACTTTTTTATAGCCATCCTTATTCCTGCCTTCACTTCTCTTTACTCAGAAATAACACTTTTCATGCATTCAAGACAAACTACCATTGATGAAGCAACATCAGTCCCCATTGCTGCTCTGTAATTCTGAAACTTGTCAAAAATAAGTATCAAACTACATTTGACAGACATAACACACCTAGAACCAAACACAGAAAACATTCCCGAACCAGGGAAATGTCCAATTTTGTTTCAAACTTTTACGACACACAAGCTGGGGACAGAATTTTATCTGTTCATCATTTTCAGTCTAAAACAGACACAGCCATGTTTGGCTCTAAGAGGTGACATGAAGCAAATCACAGGTAATTAACAAAGCATCGCAGAATGGTTAAGCATTAAGTATTAAGCATAAATAAAGTCAGTAATTAGCAACCACAGCAGATATTCAGATGCTTCTTTCAGAGACAATTTGGGCATGAAACAGTTAAACAACTTGTCCAAGATGAGCAGTAATCACTCCGGGTTAAAGCTTAGGACATAAGTTCCTGGCTCCCAGCCTTGGACCTGGACTATCAGACTTTTACATATCTTTGAATTACACCTGAAAGAACATTGAGATAGAGACACTTGACTCTTCTCCTTCTGCTGAGCACTTAAACAAATTGACTAATTTTGTTCTGAAGTACAAACTCACTCAATTAAGCAAGTGTGTAGTTTTCAGAGGCAGTTTAAACTCACAACTCTTAGCTGCTCCCAACAGCAGTTGCTATTATGCCACATTCTGAAGAACAGCAAAAGAGTATAACCAACAAAACTGCTGCTGAAAATCTTTGTAATCCTTTTCTATAAGCATTCCCATAAAGGAAACTTCCACTAAGAAAACACCGGAGTATTTCTGAACAAATAAGTCTCACTTGTACCAAAACTATGATGGCACAAAAGAAAGAAATCTGTGCATTACAGACACTTTTGATAACTTGATCACTGAACTTATCACAAACAAGCACTCTGTATTCTCCACCCCAGAAGACCTGTCTATGAAACTATGAAAATATGAAACTAAGTAGGGAGGAGAGCTATTTCAGAAAGAGAGGAAGCACAAACTACAACAACCTTTGCCCTCATACAACAGACTGATAAATCACCAGAAGGCAAACTTCTGCCATCAATTAAAATTAAGGTCCCGATTTATAATGAAGCTGACACTGAGATTTCAGTTTATAAACTGATTTCTGTGCTTAACTGTGATCTGACACGGCCAGGCTACAATTTACAAGCAAGGATAAATTCCATACATACCAAAGGAAGAGATACTTCTGCTCCTCACATTCACATTTTCAGTGGAAAAGCTTTGCCACAGCAGTCACCCAGGCAGGCCCCACATACAAGTTCAGTGCCATCTTTCCCCAGGCTTTAGTGACACAATTTCCCTCCCTTCCCCTTACATGTCACTTCCATCCATCACAGAGCTTGGAAAGCCAGAAAATTAAAAACTGTGTATCAGAGTTCATGTTTCAGCCACCAAAGCCACCAAATATTGACTTTGTAACAACCAGCTAGCCTAGTCCAAGTATCTAAAGAATTATAGGTTATACATGTGATGGGAAGGCTGGAGGTCACATCTAACCTTAAATATACTGGAAGCTACATAATAGCACTCTTGACAGGCTTTTTAAAGTTGTTACAACTGTTACTGTATAAAAAGTGTTACTGTCCAAAATGTTATTCTCCATGGGCCTGTTTTATAGACAAAAACACTGTAGGGAGACCACTGGGTTTGTATCCCATTGATTAATGCAATTAAATGATGTAGTTTTCCCGGTTATCACTGCTTTAGCTTAGTTCAAGACAGCTTTCCAATGTAAATATTGCAACACTAAGTTACCAACAGGAGGAAAACAGAAAGTAAAACTCCCAATTCTTTCACATTTGTTTTCAGTGAAATTTCAGCATTCCACAATAAACTGCTATTTAGATTTTGAGCTCTGCAGCCATTCAAAAATCAGATCTTCACAGCCTTGTACTCCTGTACACAAATTGGTACTGTGTTCACCACAGGCATGACTGGAGTCCAGACCTGTTCTCTGGCAGACCAGAGTGGTTAAAGGGTCATTAAAGCTTGAGACAGTAAGAATTCCTTGAGCACCTTGGGCCTGCCCCAAGAAAGCAGAAGGAAAGGCAGGGAATAAAAAAGGTCCTCAGACTGCAGTTGGACCCACTGTCAATTTGTCACTGGGTATTCCAAAAGACCAGAAGCTGCTGCTCCAGTTGATGCAAGAGCCACACAAGGCTCTATGTCACTTCTGTGAAGCTTAAAGCCAGAAATATTGCTAGGAAATGGAAAAATGCAACCATCCTGATACATAACGCTTCCAACAGAATTACAGCAAGACACTATGATGTATAACAAGAAATCAATACAAACAACCGCTTTCACCAACTTCCAGTACAGACTGTGGGAGCCAAATACATGGGAATAGGAGAGAATTTCAGCTCAACACACTAATTACAACCAAGCCATAACATCAATAATACTTGGGATCTCTCCCTATATCAGTTTCACACCATCTTGCAGTACAATACACTTTGGACCTCAAGACTCATTCTAAGTCAGGTATAGCTGACAATGAAAATAAATTTTCACTCTTTGGGTCACAGAATCAGAAGGCTACACTGTCTATAAACCAAAAAATGGAGATTCTTACAATGTTTTAGAAACCAAGCTGCCTGGTTTGCTGAAACTGAAGCCAGTTAATTCCCTCAAAGGCTTCCCAGAAGTCCAGCCCAGGATTCCAGCAATGCTCAGTGCAGCTCCCAGCCTGGCAGGAGGCACAAGGCTGGCAAGGCACCTTTCATAACACTAAGTGCAACACTTAAAACAGCTCAGTCTGTTCTTCCTTCCTATTTCCTCGCTTCTGCATTTCCAGATCTCTGTAAAGACTACTTTTCTATACCTATATATAAGTTCATTACTACTAGAAACATATCAATGTCTATTTTAATGAAGAATTATTTGCAAGCACCATGACTTCACCACAACCACAACTTCTTCAATACTTGTATTTATTAAGAATTTAGTATGATACATAAATAAAACAAAGGTTACAGAATTTTAAATCTGTCAGGGAAAAAATTATACTGCATTTAACAGCACTTTTGAGTTCAAGCTTTAAAATCTACTTCATGAAGAATTTAAAAATAAACTTGAAACTGTTACAACTTTCTTATTTCCAAAAAACATATTTCAACTTGCAAACAACAGAAGCCTCAGTGCATCTTTTGCCACACGCTGCAGCTAATAAATAAAAACAACTCAGTTATGTTTATACTGATCTTTTCTTTTGGCCTTTGGAAGCTAATCTGAACCACATGTCAAGCAGAGAAATAATGGAATCTGTAGTTACTGCTTTTCTAAATATAACATTAATCTCACTTGTATGTCAGAGCATTCAAGATATGCAAGAAAAAGAAAAAAACCCAGGAATTACATAAGCGACAAGGCCAACTACTTGCAAAAGAAAACTTTTAACTCATGATCTTAAAAGCTGCTTTGTGCAAACAGGACTTTATGGCCAAAGAAATCCAGAAATCAGGGGACCTTTCCTCGAGAATGATCACAGAAGAGATTCTGCTATCCAGCACAGAAAAAAGTACCATTCCTCCAATGATCTGAAATCCAAGGGAAAAAAACCCCAAACAATACAGTTTTTGCAGTGAAATTCAGAGGCAGCCATCTTAGTGTAACATGACACTTGTCACTGGCAACTTGGAAAAGTTTCAAGACAATTTCCAGCATTATTTCAAACCCAAACCTGCTCCTTATGTACTAAGTAAGCATGCACAAATATTCAGATTTCTTCCACCTCTTGTTAATAGGAACTAGAAAGGTTAGGACAATTACTTTATACAGTACTTAGATCTTCAAAGTGTACAAATATTAATTCTAACAACACTTCCTTGTGGAATTTAAGTATCACATTCCCCATTTTGCAGATTAAGAAAATACACAAGTCAAAAGCCAAAAAAATCAGAAAAATTTTAACAATCTTAGAAAACAATTCCACAAAAAATAAGTTAGGAAGCCTGAACTTTTTTACAAGAGTGCTGAATGGTACTTTCAAACCACAGTTTAAACCTGAATCTGGATGTGGGAATGCACATGAAGTGTCCATTTGCTTTGCTCAATGAGCACTCAGCAGCACTGGGATATTTCACTAACTGCATCCACATCTCTCTACCTAAGGAATGGCTAAAAAGTTAGAAAACAATAAAAAATATTACTCTTACCTTCTGCTACATCATCATCTACAGCGCCTTTCACCTGAGAAAAACACCACTGAATGTCATTTCCTCCTCCAGCTCCTAAAAAATGAAAACAATTCAATAAAAACGAGCCCCCCCAAGAGCAGCAGCACAAGCACACAATGGTTTCAGATTGCACATTTCAGAGCCTGTGCACGCCCACTTCCTCAGCAGTGCCGAGGCACAATCACACACCACCCTCCCCACCTTTTTCCTTTGGATATTGTTTTTGTCAGCCTTCAATGCAGCGTTTGTCAAAAACAGGGAAGCACAAGCAGTGTAAAAGCTTCACTCACTCAAACTCGCTGGACTAAGCACCATTAACTGCGAATTTAAAATTCAAGTGCAGGTACGGCTGTGGACGAAGCTTTTTCCTACTTGAGCAGTCAGAACCCCCCAAACACACACACACACACACACAGCTTAACTATAAACTATCAGAGCTGTGCTTTTTTAGAAAATTTCAATCTCCCATCCAATACAAACCAAGCACACAATTAATTTCCTCCTTTCACAAACCCACTGCACCGACCCTATGCACTCAAGGCTAAAGAAAAAGAATTTTACCACAATTTTAGAGTCTCTTCGCAGAAGTAATGAAAGCAATTATCAGCCTAAAAAAAAAGAAAAAGCAGCAAATCCGAGCAGAAAAGCAAACAAGCAATCGGAGGGGGACAAGTTCTACTACCATAGAAAACGGATCGGAGAGAGAACTTCAGGAACATTACTGCCTCGGCTGAAGGCAGTGATTCATTTGAACCGTGCCACAAAAACACACACCAAAAATCACCACCCATTTCTTTTGCATTTCATTCTGAGCAAATCACTGCAGGGCTGAGGACATACAGGAAGAGCCAGAAATGGGCTTGCCTTGGTTGGCTTTTTCTTTTTTTTTTTGTTTCCCAAAAGCCACTGTCAAAATGGAACTTTTCCTCCACACAACTCAAACCGGCTGAGCAACAGATGGCATTTACACATTAATCCCGAGCTCTAGTAGGGCTTTGGAGATAACAAAGAATACAGGAGGAGACTCTTCCCAAGTTAAGGGGGGCAAAAAACTCAAAGAGAAGGAAGCCTGAAAATAATCTTTCCAGAAAAGATGAAGCACCTCTGAATGAGAAGTCCTGGAATAAAGTACAGTTTGCATTTTTTGCTTGCTTTAAATTCTTCCCTGAAAGATTACAGACATCCAAGCTGCATAACCTGAGGAGGTGAAGGCAAGCAACAGAACCCATTTATGCAAGGGATGGCAAAATGCTTTCCCTCCCCCCATCATTCCCCCAAAATCCTACAACCTATTTTCTTCTCTTCAACTTCTTCATTTGTCACTTAGCAGCTAGCACCATAGCAGCACTTAAAGGGAACAGCTTGGAGAGAATCACTGCTCCTGCTACTTCGAGCTAAAGTCCTCTTTTCCATACAATTTACTTGAACCAAGTTGGCACTTTTTCCCCCCATGACTAAAACGGCAAGAGGAGGGTGGAGCATGTGCATATGGTGTAGGGGGGAAAGGCAAAGCACATGCCTCACAAAGCCTCCCATGCTTTGCTCCTCCACATGCAAAGCACTGAACAGACAATTCATGTGCAGAGGAGGGGGATGAATAAATTTCCAAATGAAGAAATTGCAAGGAAAAGTAAGAGGGAAGAGATCCGTTCTGCACACACATTCCCAAGCCTACCAACAGCACTTCGGGATGTGAAATGGGGAGTAAGCAGTGGAAGGAATGGGAAAAAAACCACAGCGAAACCTGTGCTATTTAATTACGCCCTGTGCCAATTTCACTGGCATTTGCAGATGCTCAGAGGCTGCTCCCTACAGAAGGGTGCGACTGCAATCTGGACACCGCCTGCACCTGGAACCTCTCCGTGCACGGCAGCGCTTCTGAGAAATAACTACAAGCACCGACCCTAAAGCCTCAAGGGGGAAACTCTTTACCAGAGCGTGTAGTGACAGGACAAGGGGGAATGGGTTCAAACTGAAAGAGTAGGTTGAGCTGGGATATTGCGAAGTAATTCTTCTCTCTGAGGGTGGGGAGGCCCTGGCACAGGTTACCCAGAGCAGCTGTGGCTGTCCCTGGATCCCTGGAATTGTCTAAGGCCAGGCTGGACGAGGCTTAGAGCAACCTGGGATAGGTGTCCCTGCCCATACCAGGGTGTGGAACTGGATAGGTTTTAAGGTCCCTTCCCACCCAAATCATTCTATGATTCTACGAAAAGGCAGCAGACCCACCCTGCCTGCAAGCTCCTCAACTCCAAAACACAACACTTCCCGCTCCACCTTACTTCTTCCATGTTTTTTTTTTTTTTGGGTTTTTTTTTTTTTTGGGTTTTTTTTTTTTGGTTTTTTTTTTTTTTTTTTTCCCGAGAACGGAGGGAGGGAGGGGTGGGTGGGAGCAAAGCACGAATTCCCACAAGAAAAGATTAAAATAAAACACACCACAAACAGCAAGGCGCAAGCGAGTCGGAATAGCAGAGGCGGCCGGGAGCACGGGAGGCAGCGGGGAGAGCCCCCCCAGCCATGCTGGGGCAGGGGGGCAGGCTGCCCTTACCTGCCATGTTGTGCTGGCGATAGCGGCCGCGGCGGGTCGGGCGGAGCGGGCGGCGCGGGCGGGGCGGGTGGCGCGGGGCGGGCGGCGGCGGCGGGCGGCGATGGCGGCGGATGGAGGAGGCGGCGGCGGCGCGGCCGCGGCGGGGCTGGGGCGGCCCCGCTCCGGCCCCCCCGGCGGTGAGCGTCCAAAATGGCGCCGGCAGAGCTGGGGGTGACGTCAGCGTGGGGCGGGAGCGAGCCGCCCTCAGGAGGGCGGGCGGCGCCATCATGTCCGTGCCTAGCTTCGGTAAGCCCTCGTAGCGGGGGTGCTGCTCCTCAGCTCGGCATCGATCGGCCGCCCTCAGCCCAGCTTCACTCGCCCTCTTGGTGGGGCTGCCGCCCTTCAGCGCGGCATCAATCACCCCCATGGCGAGGCTGTGTCCCTCATGGCGGGGCTACCGACCCTCGCTCAGCTCGGCCCCTGCCCGCCTTCATGGAGGGGTTGCCGCCCCTCAGCCTGGCATCGATCGGCCGCCTTCATGGAGGGGCTCCGTCCCTCGTGGCGGGACTGCCGCCCCTCAGCTCGGCCCCTGCCCGCTCTCATGGAGGGGCTACCGCCCCTCGGCCCGCCATCGCCCGCTCTTAGCCCCTCTACGCTGCAGTGTCCGCCACCCACTGCCCCCCGGACTCCCCTGCAGGAAGAGCTTCTTTCCGTGACCCCTCTCCCGCAGGCTCGCCCTGTATGAAGTCGAATATCCCGAGTTGGGAGGGACACACCAGGATCATCGATCCAGCTCCTGGCCCTGCACAGATACCACAAAATCCCACTCTCCGCGTCCCTGGGAGCGTTGTTCAAACGCTCCTGGAGCTCTGGCAGCCTTGGGGCCGTGCCCATTCCCTGGGTACCTGTTCAGTAGCCCACCGCCCTCTGGGGGAAGAACATTTCCCTGATAATCCCTTCGTGTCTCTCAGAGCATCTCCCTTTCACCTGTCCTTTGATTTTGGGGGTTTTCCCCCCCTCTTCCCTTTGCTCCCTTCTGCCATTTTTCCATGCAGCAGCCACACATAACCTGTTTGCTTGCGCATTTTCCACCCCCTTGGATGCTATCCACAACGTCCAGGGCTCAGTCTCTGATTTCACTCCGTTCTCATTGCTATTCCCTGCATACACCAGCCATGCTCCTGAGCCATTTTTAGCCTCCATCCACCTTTCACACTGACAGCCAGCAAGATCCACAAAGAAAGGCTTTCAGCCGAGCCCAGCTTGGCTCAGCTCCTGCTGGCTTGGGAAGGATGGAGGCTCCTTTTTAGCTTGCTGGGTCCCAGTTACAGTCTCATCTGTAGTTAACTACAGGACTGGGATAATTAATTCAGTACAATCTTTTTAAGATCTTGTGAAAGTCATCAGTTTCCCTTAAAAAATGTTTGTGCAAACATTTTCTTCTGGGGCTGGGTAGATCTTGCTAATCCAGATTTCACTTGGAGATTCATAAGCTCATCCTGCAAACCCAGCGCTGCCACAAACTTGAAATGTGACTTGGAACAAGCTTCTAAAACCATCCCATACCGTGATTTCTGCATTTCCATCTCTAAACACCTAGGAGGATGCTTTTATAAATGAAAAGGCCATTGAATTGCTTGTCAAGTCCAGCATGAAACAGAGCTGTGGGAACTAAATACCACTAATGAACACAAAAAGACAGGCTACCACCAGAAACCCACAACTGGCCCAAATTACAAATTATTTTGGAATTCAGATTTGTCTCTGCATGCCTGATAAAAAAATTGTGCAGGCAAATTCTTTCCAAGAACGGTAACATTTGAAAGAACATTCAGCATATATGGGATATTCCAAAGAATTGCAACTTACCCAAGTTTGGAAATCTCTGTAACCAAGTGTTTTGCTTAGGTTGTTTTGAGAGCAACCCAAAACCCTAAAACCAAAACCACTGCAAGTTTGGAAACAATTACAACGAAGACAAACTCCCTGGTCCCAAACATCCCAGTCCGCATTTCCCAGAGCTCAAGAGCAAATTCACTCAATTCTACAAATTTGTGGCCATGTTTACTTGATACCAAATTCAGCATGAAAGCTGGCATTCCTCTCTTCAGAATTCCTTAAATTCTGAATTGAATTAGTAAATTAAATAAATTCTTTAAACATACACTTTTCATCCTAAGCAGAACTGTCCTGCAACTGTTTAGCAGGAAAATTTGCAAATCTAGTCCAATTCATCCATTGTCTTCCATATAATTACTGCAGAATTTGTCCTCATAGCAGAATAAGCATTAGTTCAAGAACTTTTGTTGCAAAAAAAAAATTAAATAAGGCAAGGAGACTTGCAATTAGCTCTGTAATAGAAATTAATGAAGCCTTAGTACAAAGCTTATAATTAAAATAAAATTTCTCTTAGAAAAGATTTAATATCATGGTGCTAGGAGGATGGATTGTAACTCAAACATTTCAGGTTTTTGTTGTGAACCAACAGAAAATAATGGAGCGTAATAAGTAAATAACATTAAATTACAGCCACAGCAATTAGTGAGACATCTTGGGAACCACAACCTTTGCCTGGGTGTTCACTTGCTTGGTAGTTCAGAGTGTTCACACTATGAATGGTTGGTGCAAATTAGTGTGTTCCATAGCCCTGATTCAAAGTTTGTGAGCACATACTTGGATTTTTCTGGAGCTTGAGCTTTTGTTGAGGTGCTCTGGGGAGATTGTAACTGTATGATTTTAAATTTATACACAGCCACCAACAGCATAAAGCTTTAATGAGCATTTATCTACTCCGATCATGCTTTAATGACTAATTCTTACTCTACACACAAACTCCTTCAGCTGAGCCTGAAGAAGACCTTTGGGAAGTGGGAGGAACTTACAGGAACAAGCATTTCTGGATCTATTTGCTGTGATATTTGTCAGAAAACTACATAAAGAGTGGTCAGTTCACAGCAGCCTAGACCAGGAGGTGTGGAAGTTAGAACAACCTAAAAATCAAAGTGTAACACGTGATCAGCAACCAATAAAAATATATAATAATGTAAAATGACTGATCAAACAACTGAGGCTCCAAAGAAGAGCACTATCAGCAACTCATTTTGTATCTGCTTTAGTTTTCCAGTAATCTGACCTGTTAGACAAGACTATAATGAATTACAACAATTCAGTTTAAAAATAAAGGGAGCAATTATCACCAGAATTATCATTGGAATTTAGTAATAGCTGAGCCATCTGAGGCCATGTGCAGGTTAACATCAAGGCAGTGTAATTCCCTACTCTCTTTACTTCATTCTGTTCAGCTTCAAGTGTCTCACTGAGAGGTTTCCATTGTTTTTTTGCAGAGCATTTCAGAGGATAAGAGCCTTAACTCCTAGAAAATGTTTACTAATGTTCACCCCCCATTTCCCACTCTTAATTTCACATAAACAGCTATTATCAAACCAGTGCTGAGTCACATCTTGGTGTTGCTGCAGGAAAGCTGAACAAAAAGTTAGGCAGACCCTGGTTCTGCAATGAGTCTCAGGGAAAATTACCTGTGGGACATGTCTCAGCCCATCCACTCTCCACCTCTTACATTAACCTGGCTCAGGCAGCTGGGTCCCTACTGCTGTTTGTGGTGCCAGCTGCCAGTCCAGGGCCTCTTCTATGGGCATTTAATTTGCTTTTTCTGGCTTTACTCGACCCGATTTCACCTTAACCATCTGCAAACCCTCAACTGCCAGCAGCCACAATTTTTTGGCTAAAACCAAAGTGTAAACAAAGGTTTAAGCATTTCCAGTTCCTGCCACACTGTGTCCTAAACCTGAACACCATAAAGATATTTCTTGTGCTCTATATCACTGGAGCACTTCCAAAGTCACTGGGTTTTCTTTTTGGAAAGGGAAATGTTGAAATTAAAGTTTCTTACATGACTGAGCATCTGTACTGTTGGGGAAATCATGGCATGCTTTGGGATGGAGGGGACCTTAATGACCATCTACGTCCATCCCCTGGGCATAAAATATAATCTGATCAGTTACTGGGCAGTTTAGCTTAAGTCTTATCAATGATAAAAAGTAGAAGAGGATAATACATATCTTTCAGTTCGCTTTGCAGCTGCCAGGAATTTTTTAGAGACACAGTTCCCAGAAAACCCAACCTAACAACCATCCAATGGTTCTGGAATTGAGTGCCCCAAACTACTCCTCAGTGAGCAAACCTCTGCCATGGAAACTCACTAATTCTGGTAAGAAGCAGTTTGTGTCATCCCAAAACTGTAAAGTTCATTGGATTAAAGCCCTGCTATTATA
Organism: Vidua macroura; assembly: GCF_024509145.1. Taxonomy (NCBI): domain Eukaryota; kingdom Metazoa; phylum Chordata; class Aves; order Passeriformes; family Viduidae; genus Vidua; species Vidua macroura. The sequence goes on along the minus strand of NC_071598.1, from coordinate 2,736,942 downwards.
AGAGGAACACTCAGCATTTTTCCCATAAATTATTAAGACTTTTATTCTTAACTTTAACCTGATACAAGCAAACAGAAGAGCTAATTAGACTTGGAAAAACAATTCACGTGTTCATTACAATAGTAGTTTGCAAGACAGGTTTAAAACAAGTTTCAAATTTGATCTGTTTAGAGCAGGGCTAAGACACTGTTACTGAAACTACAATTTGCAACACATTACTTTAATTGATTTTTAAGCACATTTTTTAGAAGATTTATGCCCCAAATTTTATTTTAAAACAAATGTAAAAATACAGGTAAAGATAAAAGGGAAATGAAGCTTCTTGAAAAAAAGGGAAGAAGTGTTAGAGGTAGTCAGGAAGCACTTGTCTGGAGGGAAGAAAACAAGTATTTTTCAACTTGGAGGGCTTGTTAGTGATGGCAGGAGTGTCCCAATATTTTGGGGTTAAAAATTAGGAGAAGAGGGGTAAAATGAGGTTTATAGAAAAATTTCATTCTTATTTCTGTGTATTTTACTATTGGATTTTTTGTTTGTTTTGTTTTTGTGTTTTGGGTTTTTTTTACAAACTGTAGTTAGTTCTATGAAAACATGAGCCTAACCAAAAAACAAGAGAACTGATATGGGATGCTAATAATCCTATTGAAACTAAGAGTGGAGCCATAGGAGAAGAGAAGAAGTTCACATGGCATAAGGTTTAACCTTCCCTAAAAAGAAGTAGCTATAATTAAATGTTTGGTTCAGGACAACCTGGCACTTTGAGGCTTCCAACTCAGGATAATTTGGACATAACTTGGAACTCTGAAAGCTGAAACAGTAGGAAAACAACATCATCAATGAAACAAAATGAGAACAGTCATCCCAAACTACACACCATGAAGACAACACAAGGCCCTCACAAAGTGGTTTTATACTAACAAAAGTGATTAAATACTGAACTACATTGCCAGAAAATACCTACAGCACTCTTAAGAGCAGATTCCCTTCTTGGGAACAGGCTAAGTAGAGTTTCTCCCTGCTTAAGGGTAAAGGATGCTGCTTTAGTCCTTTCCAGCCCAAATTTCACCTCCCAACAGAGAAACAGATTCTGCAGTTAAGAACACAGGTTCTTTGTGCCAGTGACAAAATCAAGTTATATATACCCATACTCAGAGAATACTTTTAAAACTATTAAATTCTCCTCCTATCCAGTCTTTAGAAAGGGGATAATTAACATTTCTTGACTCTTTGAGTATGTTTAGATCAATGAAAGAATGTAACAGAAATAAAAACAATGAGAAGAAAAGGTTACCTTGGGGGGAAACCCCACCCCTTGATGCACAGCCCTATCAGATAGCATGGTGCATTGCTCAGGAGCGCAGGTAACTCTGAGATGAGAGGAGCCTCAGTCATCCCCACCACCTTTAGGAGGCACTTTACAGGAAGGACAGGAGCTAGGCTACACAACACCAAAAGCCTTGAGGAGTTTTCATTCAGGGTTGGGTTATTTTTGCTTTTTAAGCCTTCAAACTCTCATGCCCTATACACAGAAATTTTTCTTCTTTTGGGTGAAGGATTGGAGGGTTGTTGAGGGAAAAGAAGTATTAATTTTACCTTACTAATAAACCTAGGTGATCTAAATAAGTGAAAGAAAAATATCGGAGACTTTTATGAAACATTTTTGCTTAACTAAAGCAGGAAGCTGAAAAGCAAGCATGTTAAAAACACTGCTGTCCATAGGATTTCCCTGTTATTTTTAACAGTGAGCTTTAACATCTCTTTTAGATTCTTACTAAGGCAAGGTCCTTCTACGCATTTGCCACGTCTCGTCCCAACTTCACAAGAGCAGATCCCTTGCTAGCCCCGGCTAGCTCCACGAGGTGATAAGACAGCGAGAGGCACTCCCTGCTGAAGCCAGCTGGGCTTTAGAGAGTGCCTTCGTGGGTCCCTGCTGATCCCACCGGCAAGGAAGGAGGCGACACTCTTCTGGGGGTAGGGCCAAGATTTAGGAGGAGAGCCCCAGAGCCCAACAGCAGGCCAAAAGGTCCCAGAAGAGAGTGAGCTCTGGGCCTCGAGCAGGCCCTGATATAGGGTGGGCGGGGAAACCCGATCAGCCAAAGGGAGAAGACATGGGCGTGGCCCTCCGGGGGAAGGACAGCCGAGGTATCCACTTAGGAGGCAGGAGGGGAGGGACCCCAGGCCATCGTCCAGTCACCCAGCGACCCCGGCAGAAGCTTCCAGACAGAGGGGAAGGATGGACAAGTCACCTGGGAGGGCTCAGGGGCATGAGTCAGGGTTTTTGGGATTGATGGACACACAGGTGCTGATGGGAAAACCTGGGATGAACCGAAAAGGCACAAGGAGGGGAGAGAGGGATAAACCATTTTGAACATACATACAGTGGAACCTAAAAACACAACTCCACACAACAAGCAATTATTCTTCAGTAGGAACTCAGAAAAATTACATGTGTGCAGGTGTATTTCAAAAGGATGATGTAACTACAAGTCCTAGCTCAGGCCCTGTAGTTATCTTGTATGTATCACTGAAGCTGTTGTTACTAAAACACACCTAAAAAGCCGACTGATCTAAAAGGAGCAGGATCAGCTCCTTGGAATCATGTTTTTGCACTTTGAAGAAGCCTGTAATTTTAGTATAATTTTCAGTAAAAAGTTAATTGGTAGCTCTGAGTGGTGCTACAATGAACTTATCACATCAAAGATCCCACTTTGCCAGAAGAAATGCTCCTTAAAAATCCTGGATTGTGGGGAATGATGATTAAATATATAATGCTCCTTAAAAATTCTGGATTGTGGGGAATGATGATTAAATATATAATTTGGACTAAAATGTCATCTTAGGCTTTGAGCTGAGGCATTCTCACTCTTTATCCCAGGCTACAGACAATTTCAATCAGCTTGTTGTTACCAAATTCCCATGGTATTTGAAGGGTGTGAATGCACTGATATCCTAAGCCCTGGAATCACAGAAAGGCATGAGAAATTTTCAGATGATATTTTTCCAGGAGCTTTTAGCTCTTGATCCCAGGAAATATGAAAATGTGATTAAAAAAAAAAAAAAAAGGAAAGCAAAGGTATTATCTCTTTAAAACTCTGTTGATAGTAACTTACTCTAAGTAGTAACACTATCACTCTAGTGTTGCTTAAGTCATGTGTACAAAAAATGACATGTGCAGGTAACTACTATGATTAGTCATTCATTAACTTACTCCTTGGTTTAGGAATTCGTTTACCTTTTGGTTTCATTTTTCATTAACAAGAGCACCATATTTTGAGGGTATTTCTAAAGTGTTTCAAACTTATTTAAGCAAGCAAGTATATAAATCAAAATTCAAGTATTTGCAGTTGAAACATTTGTTCTGAAATGTTCTTTTCTTTCTTTGCTTTGTCCCACAGTTCTTCTGGTACCAGATTTGCAAGGACCTGAAGGTAATGCCAGGAATGAACTGAGAAGGGAAGGAAGGGAGGCCGAAATAGCAGAATTAATTGTTCCATTCACATGGCTTTTCTGCTTGGGAATAAGTTCACATTGTAAACAGGAGAGAGGTGTGGTTTGCAGATAGGACAGGAAATCCTTAGTTCTAATCCTTGCTGTGTTGTTGGTTCCCTTGGAGACCTTCAGCAAATGCGTTCTGTCCCTGGGTTTTTAATTGGAAATAAACTGGGGATGGCCCTTAACTAGCTCAGAGGAGTAGCCTTTCACTTTCACAAACATTCATAATGTGTTTGAAAACAGCTCATGGCACTCAGGCTTGAAATCAACTCATCTCTTGCTCTGAGGGTAACTCCTTACCCTGTCTGCTCTGAGGACCAGGGACTTTTGGGGCTGGAGTCACCAGAGCATACATGGGGCTGTGTTTCTCTCGCTCGTTCCGGTGCAAAGCAGATGCTTCACTGGGGACAGAAGGAAATGTGACTTCCTATTGTTTGGTGTGATTTTCTCTGTCATCCTCTGGGCCTAGTGCAATCACATTTCTTACCTTTTTCACCTTGGATTGCACACCTGTGACTGAGGGTATGTTAGGGGGAGACTCCACTGAGGAAAGTGCCTTTGAAGGAGGGTCTGTTTCTGACCCTCCTCAGAAGCCTCAGCTCTGGCTGTTGAGTGGTGTGGCAGTGCCCTGTCCCCTGGGGCCCCACACCCTAGAGGCAGCTGCCTGGCAAGAGTTCAACCATGTCTGATGGGAAGGGTGCTGGAACCAGCAGAGGACAGTGCTGGGAATCCTGCAGAAGCAAAGAGCCTGGAGGTGTGACAGCCCTGCAGGGAGTCAGGACAGAGATTCTCTTTTTTTTTTTTTTTTGGTGCAGATTCTCTGTATTGAGGTAAATGATGGTGTAAATGATGAATCAGACTTACAGGCTTCTCATCCTGCTTTGATTAGGGAGAACTTTAGTGACAGAGTGTGCTAATAGTAGCATGAAAAGGATGAAGTCCAGACTCCTGGAAAGTATCCATACCTCAAGTTCCTCACTTTTGTTTCTCTCTCACTGCTTACAGACACAATTTCAGAACTGCTGAGCACACACAGCTTGTGCTAGTCCAGAGGAGTAATGGAAAAATCTCTAGAACTGAGTGACAATTTTCTTCCATCACATAATTAGAGGAGGAAAACTCGCTAAAGAGTTGTCTGTTACTTACCAAATCTTGTTGGCTTTTCAATTGAGTGCAAACATTTTGAATTATCAAAACTTCTAAACTGTTGCTGAAATTGAGGCAACTTTCTCAGTGCTTGTTTGTGACTACTGGTATTTAAAAAGGCATTTCATCCTTGCCCTGAAAAGCTTTAGTAACTAGGCTAAATCTGAAAGACAGTGTTGAGAGCCTAAAGAAACTTGGTTTTGATTTGCCTATCATTTGTCCTGAGCCTGGTATGATATCCTGAATTTAGCCATGAAGTTTTACACGTGTAGAACCCTATTCTTTTTTATTGCTGAGCTATAAGAATTGTAGAATCAAAGATTCATAGAATAGTCTGGGTTGGAAGGGACTTTAAAGACCATCCCGTGCCATCCCCTGCTATGGGCAGGGAAAACTTCCACTATCCCAGGTTGCTCCGAGCCCCATCCAACATGGCACTGGACACTTCCAGGGATGGGGCAGCCACAGCTACTCTGGGCAACCTTTGCCAGGTCCTCACCACCCTCACAAGGAAGAGTTTCTTCCTAATATCCCATCTAACCCTTCCCTCTGGCAGTGGGAAGCCATTCCCCCTTCTCCTGTCACTCCAGGCCTTTGTAAATAGTCTCTCTCCATCTTATCAGTTGGCTCCTTCAGGTATTGGAAGGTGCAATTAGATCACCCTGAAGCTTCTCTCCTCCAGACTGGACAATTCCAAGTCTCCAAGCCTTTTCTCCCAGCAGAGTGCTCCAACCCTCTGATCATCCTGGTGCCTCTTCTGGACTCTTTCCAACACCACCATGTCCTCCCTGTGCTGGGACCCCAGGTCTGGAAGCAGTTCTGCAGGTGGAGTCTCACGAGAGCAGAGTATCCACCTGACTGTCCAAAAGCATCTTTCAGTGTTTGCATGATCTGTTCTTCCTATGCTTTTCCATTCCTTCTTATGTATTTTCTGTATATTCCCCTACTTCACTTTCTCCCCTTCAAAATCCAAACCTTTGTATGTCAAAGAAGCAAAGCCAGGACAAAAGTTCCAGCAAGCCCAGACATTTTCTTTTCATTTTGACTGCACTGTGCTAGTTCCTCTGCAGGGAAGGGCCAGTACATGCAGAAGACCAAGTAACTCCTGTGTAGTTTCCAAGATCAGAACTCTGAGCACTGAATTGTGTGCTCATGCTTCAGACAATGTCATTCTCAACTTGGCAAATGGGAAGCTAATTATAAGAGACCAATGAAACACACAGTTTTTTGTAATTAAGCCTGGCAATACATCACAACGGTACTGCCACAGCCAAGTGCTGCCATGAAGGAGGAAAAGGTGTCCCTTTTTTCAGGGAGAACTGCAATGTATCCATGATCTGCAGCAGAAGATGCAGCTCAAAAGAGCTGTGAAGGGAAAACCCCTGAGAAACAGGAAAAAGGGCAAGTTGTTTAATGTGATTCCTAGTTGGCCAAACCTAGATACTGTTTAAAAATTCTAAACAAGAGTAAGCCCTGAATTACTTTCTTTATTGACCTTCTCTCCTTTTCCTTTCTGTGGCTGTATCATCTTTGCACTTCACTACTGGGAATAGAATAAACTTTCCTTTGAGGTTCCCTGTACATACTGGTTTTGACACAATCCTGCTTCTTGCTTTGCCCATTGTGGCAACACATTTCTCTCTCTCTCAGGATTTTTCATAGCGGTGCACAGAGAGAAAGAAATGTGCTGCCACGGCCCATCAACAGAGAGACCTGGGTACTTCTATCCCAGGGGAAAAAGCCATTTATTTTTTAAACTGAAAGTTACTTTATAAAAGACTCCAAGAGGGATGGAGGGACAGAAAGTAAAAACTTTTATACTGATACTTAATTATCAATTCATTCAAACTATTCTCAGGCAAACACAAGTGTGCAGAATGCCAGAATTAGGTATCCAGGGGTCTTTGAAAAGAGCCATCCCTATAAACCAGGTGGAATTTGGAATGTGGTCACACAAGGACACAAGATCCAGCTGATAATGTCTAACAAGCACTGCACTGAGCTGCAATAATTAGTCACAGAATATCTGCCCAGCTCGCTGCATGCAAAGAGAAATGAGTTCAGCTGAGCCACTAGTGCAAAGTTTAACTATTAAAAAGTGGTTCCGGTTGACTCCTTTCACTTTGCTTAACAGCAGATGAGAGTTTTCATGGAGTTCCAAGTGTTATTCCCAGCCTTGAGCTGGACCACTGGGTAGTGGTCTGCAGTGTCATTGTTTTATTTTATGGTCACTAAGATTAAAAGTAAACTTCTCCTATCCCCATTGCTTCAACCAACACGAGGCTTACATGGTCATGGTCTCTATTTCTATAGATAAATTCCTATTTCTCTATTTCCACACATGAACTTTTGACTCAATGATCAATTCCAATTAAGTTTTGTAGTAATGGATGTTCCAAGAATATTCAGCTGCTTACAGCTTCAGGAAAATGCAATTGAATTTTTCCCTGCACAGTGAATTTTGGCCTGGTAAACTCCAGAGAATATACACTGGAAAAGTGGTATTAGAATGACTTTATCTGTGGAAAACACCTTAATCAAAGTTTGCATCCTTCTGGACAGCAGAGAATCCAACTATGAAGAATGTGTGTCACTGAAGAATATGTGACCAGACTTGCCAAGTCCTCCTGCTTCCCAAGCTGCTCATTTCTGCTTTTGGTGTAGAACCGTCTCCTCTTGGTGACATTGAATCCAAGGATGAACAACCCTGATGGACAAAACCACAAGGTTAGAATAAGTCAGTTTTCACATTCCATATTTTAACGGAGTTGCAAGAAGTGATAAGAAAGTGGGCGGCAAATGAGAGCTGCTCTTTGAAAGTACAGAGCTGTTCTCTAGAAAAATCTGAGCCACGAGAGAATGCACGTAAATATTCAGTGATAGAAAATTACCCTCTACCCAAAAAGCAAAAGTATTTCTGGTTTGAGAGAAACTTCTTATTTCCAAAACTGGACAAAGCTAGGAATATTTCCCAGAATCTGGAAGTTCTCTGGACTCTGCAGGGACTCTGGGAAACCAAGAAGTTGATCAGTTGTGTTCCTGGTAGTTATACAAGAAAGGCTGCAGGAACAATGAATCAGTTACAGGCAAAATGTGAAAGTTTAAGAACTTGCAGTGCTTCAAATGGAACATTTGGGCCTCAGCAAAACAGTGTTTGGTTTCTCAGAGTGTGTTTGAGCAGCTCTTGTCAATATTGTGAGCATAATAGTAAGTTTAATCAAACACATTGACAGCAGCTATATTGTACCATACCTGGATGCTGCAGCTGAAATAGCTGCTAGTAAAGTCCAGGGTGAGGAAGCAAAAAGGGCCCCTGCATAGTATCCACAGATGTTTAATTCAGCCACGCAGTGAGATGTTCAAGGCCCCAAGGCAAGACTCATGGGGGGAGTCCAGGTTTCTGTATCTCCAGAGGTAGGGGCTGAACAGTGGCATTGGGGCAGTACAAAGATGAGGGCCAATGGGGGAATGGGGAGGGAGTGGCTGAGGGACATAGTAACAAGGGGAAGGAGCCAAAGGGCTCTAACAGCTTTTGAGGGAAGCTTCTTGTGTCTTCCTAACTCAGGGAATGCCTCTCAGGGTCTCCACACCTGGAAACAAAGCTAATTATAACATTTTATTTAAAGAAAGGCTGTGATCTGAATGAAATGGTCTAAGATAAGAAGGGGAGGTACAGTGTTTTGTTTTTTTCTAGCAAGGGTTTCCCATACACGAGAGGGTCAATTTAAGTTCTTGTTTTGCTTGATTCTGCCCAAGTTCTTGAATTTAGTCTGTCACGCTGCAAACCAGTGCCCTAGATAAATTTGTTGCTGGACATTATCAGCAAAGGTGAATCTCTTTCTCTGTACTTTGCCAAGTAACAACAAAAGGGTTTTAAAAGGCCTTAGTTTTTCTACATTGTAGGAAAAAAGAGTACATTTCAAAGCTTGGAAAACTTCCCTTCCCAGCATAAAAATAAAATGTAAAACTTACAAAATCCTCTTTGCCTGCTCTTACCCAACACTATGGAAACAGGCAGGTTCTTCAGGGATCTTCAAAAACAAAGTAGTTGTTGCAATCAAAACTTTGGTTTACTTGGACCCTCTAAAAATCAGGTCATTTTGAAAGTCAAGCATCTAAACCCCTGTTCATAGCAGGTTATTTGAACACATTAACCATAACTTCAATTTAAAGTACACATAAAAACTTCTGTCCATAGGAGCCAGCCACTAGTGAGGGACTATAGCCCTGACACCTTGCTTCTGCTCTCCTGCTCAAAAAGAGCCTTTTATCCCTTAAGTCACATACATATCCACTTTCATTTTCCTGTTTTCTCTTTTTTTTTTTGGCCATGTTTTTGCTCAGAGCTCCTCTTCTTGCATCAGCTGGGACATTGCATAAGGAGGCAATTGTTTGCTTAAAGCACTATATTTCTATTGTTCTCTTGGAATAGTGAGGAGACAACTGGACTTTGGCTCTGCCACGAGAAACCAGAAGCTGCAGCGTTCATTTTGCAGCAGCCTGAAATAGATCCTTCCTCTGCCTACTGCTCCTCCTGGTTTCCCTGTGCAGTGCCAGCATCAGCAGAGCTGTTGCAAACAGCCTGGGTGTAGGACCAGTTTCATCCAGCACTGCCAAATGTGCAGCTCCCAGAGCCTGCCCACTCCTTCCCTCCCAAGCTGGTGGTATGTTTGCCATACTCATAGCTTCTGCCGAGTGCTCCAGATCAAATGGGGCTGCTCTGGAATGAGCACCTTGCTTTTACTTTCCTGGGGGTGGGTGGTTGTTTTACCAGGAGAGCCTTGTGAAATCTGAAATGTGTTAAATTGTGGATTCATTGCCACATTCCTCCAGAATTGGAATGGAACATTCCCTTGATGGGAAGGCTGGAGAAACAATAAATAGGGGATTGGAAAACACTGTCCACAGGGCCCAACCTGACATCCCTAACTCTGCATGAACCTAGAGGTTGTTTATCCAGCACTACTCCCTACATTTGGAAAAGTGGTTTTGGCCATGAGACAACTCAAACTGAGAGCTCCGCAAGGAGCATTCCAATCCACCTAGGACTTCTGTTGACAGCAGTAATAAACTATCAAACCTTTGTTTTCCCAGTCTCTGATGTTTCCAGGACTCCTAAAGAGGGTACAGCGATGTGCACTGTTAAATATTGTTGTTCCCCATTTTGTTCTGATCCTCATCAACAGAATAATCCAGGCGAGTCTTTTCACTTGCATCATGTCAAAAATCACTCTAGAATTGAATGTGAAGATAAAAAAAGTTTACTGGTCTTGGAAACAAGCTTTATTCCCTGGAAATCAGCAATCCGAATGATTCTATCATGGTTTTAAGCTGAAACTGTCCCTTTTGCTTTACAAATTTTAATTGTATCTATTGTAGGATCTGCTTCATGTTCCACTGAAGTGCAGCCACTTCTGGGGTAGGTTTTGAAATCTGTTTGGTGGAAAAGGTCACAGCATGGATCAAAAAGAAACTGATTCTATAGTTTTGTTTTACAGAAGTGAAGGGTAATTTCTTCATTAGAAGATTGACAAGGAGCTTAAGTGATCTAGATTTTGTTCTCTGTTCTGTTTCATGTTTGTTGTGCCAGCTAAGCAAATAATCTCATTTCTTCCTTCCTTTTTTTTTTTTTTTTTCTAAAAGAAGGAACAATAATGGCTTCTTTAGCTGGATCTATGCATTTGGACATCTGACTGCACCTAGTATTCAGGAGCCTGACTTCTTATTGCTACATGAATATCTAGAATTGCTATTTACGAAGAAAGACCTGAAAGTCTTTTGGATCTGTGTGTAAAATAAATTCTGCATAAGATTTTATGTGATCTCAGAAAAATTATTAAAGAACATGAGATGAAAACATCATAAAATGAAGGAGGTCAGGTTTAGATGAAATATTATGATGCAATTATTGCTTGTGAGGGTAGTGGAGGGCTGGGATGGAATTTGCAGAGAAGCTGTGGTTCCCACAGCCCTGGAAGTGTCCAAGGCCAGGTTGGATGGGGCTTGAGGCTGGGATAGTGGGAAGTGTCCCTGTCCATGACAGAGGGTGGCACTGGATGGGATTTAAGGTTCCTTACAGCCCAAACTATTCCATGATTCCGTGATTCTATGTAAACTGGGAAATTGAAGGCAAGGAACAATGACCCTTGGTAGAATTCAGCTAAGAACAATGAAAATAACACCCTGAAAAAATATATAGCTATACAAATCTCTTTAAAAATACTAAGCATGTGAAGGAAAATGAAGTCATCATCCCTTTAAATGTATATACAAGGCTCTTGGTTTTTTATTTCCCATCTGGGAAGGTGTTGGGTTTCCAGGGCCATGCCAAGCACTAGGCCATGCTGCTGGATGCCCCTGGGCTGAGGGGACACTTGCTGGGTTATTTTTGGCCACATGAGGACATCACTCAATGCTGCTACTGTTTGCAGCTGTGACAAAGAGAGGTCTCTGTGTCATAAAATTCGAGTGGATGCATGGAGGAGGGGAGAAGAAAATGAGGAAGACATGACCCAGACCACGTTTTGCTAACAGCTTTAAGTCCTTGTTTAATTAAATAGTTAAATAAGTTCAGTCTGCATAGTAGACAGAACGATTAATTGCAGGCTTGCTGCATTTTTTTCAATTTGTTTAAAGAAAACAAACATCAGTTCATGATCATCATTCCCCTGGATTTTGCTTACCTCCCAGAGCACTGATCTGATCGATGTAACAGTAACTGCCCTTTCTAGTAATAATGGGTCATGGCAGAAGAGATTCCCATGCTTTAGGGAGGTTATTCAAAAAAGACTGGGAAAATATACTAAAATAGGAATGGCAGCTTGTTTTGGGTCAGTTTTTAATACAAGGAATTTCAGTGTTCAAGTGGGGAAGAGAGGAGGAGACTATGGAGAAGAGCTTTGCTGGAGGAAGATGTTGGAGAGTAATGAGAACAAAGAAAAAATCAGATTTTTCTTAAGTTTTATGAATATATAAAGAACAAATGCAAACTTTCCTTATTTTTAGTGGGAATGGGTGCTGTTTGTTAAAATGCTGTGAAAGAGGAGGGAAACCTAGAGAAAATACAACTTTTTTTTTTTTTTTTTTAATGTAGGTAGGAGCCTCAAAATGCTTCAAATCAAAATTGAAACAGGAACCCCCCTCACCCACTAACTCTGAAATTTGTTTTGGATCCCTTCAAAAAGAAACCCTGGACAGACTTGGTTGGGTCCCTCTCATTTGTGTTCTCTTTGTGGAATTTAGTGTCATCCAGGAACATTTCCAAGGTCTTCAGGGCAACTCAGGGTATTTGTCCTTGAAGGTTAACATTTGGAGTGGGTACAGTGTCAGCTGTCGCAGGAGGTTTCAGGTGGGATTTCACAAATCCTGGATAATTTCTGTTCCAAGTTTCCATTGTCAATGTGGTTTGTAGAACAAAGGCTGAATGTCTTCAGCCTCCTCTAAAATGATTGGTTGATACTTTTGCCTTTTCCTCCTTATTTTTGGAGATGAAATCAGCCAAGAGAGGGGAGCAAAAGCATAAGTGGGTGCAGCAGTTGTGACACAGCAGCAGGGAGGTACCAGGCAGCTTCCTCTGGGATGTTTCTGTACCAGTGTCCTAAAAAAGAGATGAGAAAGGGGAAGGAGGAATTCTGAATCACATGCACATTTATGAAGCTGATAAAGCAGCTGAGGAAAATCAGCTTCTGGAGGCTTCTGCTCCTCCTGTGAGGGTGATGGTGGAACTCTGACTTTGAAAATTACCTTGTAAATGAGCCTCTGTTTTGGGGTAACCCCCCTTATTCTGCCTCTGAAAGTAAAAGCTGAGTTTATTGATAGTTATAGGCCTGTAAATAGCCATAAATTATCAATCCAGCTCATTATTAAGCCTTGTTTGGCTGGAATTCCTTACCCTTCATTTCTGTAAAACAAAACTATAGGAACAGTTTCTTTTTGATCCATGCTGTGATCTTTTCCACCAAACAGATTTCAAAACCTACCCCAGAAATGGCTGCATTTCATAACTGAATTTTAAAATTAATTGTCTAAGTTTGTATGGCAGCCTGGCCTGGGTGACAGCACTACAGAAATAAAGTAATTATTTCCTAGAAGGTTTTTCTCATAAGGGAGATTCCTGCCGATGCTGAAGCATCATCCTGCTCATCTGGATTTCTCCCTAAAATCCTGCAGTCATGCTGCCACCTATGGAAGATTCCCCAGCCCCGGCCTTTGCAATCTGCCTGATGCGTTTACAGCTGTGAAAACAGGATCTGAGTGTGCTCCTCTGATCTGCTGATAAAACTCCCTATTTTCTAATGGATATTTAATCCTGACACGAAGAAGCACAAATTCGCTTCCTCCCAAATAAATTAGTTTTGAAATTGAAATTGCTTCTGGAAATTGGCCCTTAAGACAATATTTTTGCTTGACAGTGTCAGCTCAAGGTCCCGATGCAAAATATAGTTTTAAGTGCTGTAAAAACACCACAAAGAGCTGAGCAGCATTTCCAGCTTTTTTTTTTTTTTTTTTTTTTTTTTTTTTTTTTTTTTTTTATGATACAGCTGAGGACGGTTTCAGGAAAAATTCCTTCTTCAGGGATATACTTTAACTTGCTGAGTGTATATAATATATTTTCTATGATGTACATGATGGGGAAGTTCATGTGGTACTGGGGCCTTTTCCCTTAAATTTGTGTCATTTTGGGTATCAAAATAGAAACCTGCCAGGAAATTTGCACATTAGGTCTGGGAAGAGGCCACATTTTTGGAGTTAGGAGAAAGGAGAATGTGCTTGACCACTGCTGCAGGTTCTACAGTGAAAAACAGTCTCTTAGCATTAGCGCCTGTTTTCCACCCTAGGACTTACAAGGCAAAAGTCAAGATGCTTAAAATGTTCAAGAAATGTTGAAATAAATGTTTAGCAAATGCTGAAAATGTGTTTTTCTTTGCTTACAGGTGCTGTAGAAACCAACCCCAAAGGCTTGAGGTAAAGCTCTGTCTGCAAGTGCCTTTTCCTCAGGGGAAAGCACAGTTTTAACCATACCCTATCGGAACCCAAGGTGTCCCTCAGACACTCTTGGATGTTCCGGGTCCAGGTCAAAAGCCTCTGAGACCCTGGCAGGCAGCCAGAAACCCCTGTGGTTTTGAGTTTGACCCATGGAACAATTTACCAGCTTTGCAGGAAGAACAAGAAATCACAAAAGTTTAGATATTATAATAAAAGTAGTCACAAAGTGAAAGGAAGGATTTTTGAGTGCTGTACAGGGGGGGTTTAGGCCTTGTTACAGAGGGGTCTGAGTTTTGTACATGGGGGTCAGAAGTTCTAAGATGGAGGGATTTGGGCGTGCCCTGTCCTCCTCCTTTCTCCTTCCTATCCTCCATGTTCATGGTGATGTTGGCACTCACAGATTGGTTTAGAGTAGAAAGCCACTGTTCAATATAGGTGATAGGCATTGGGGAAAAACCATAAACATTTAATACGTAATGTGTGATAGAAAAGATGGCACCAGCCCCTTGGGTGAGGGAGACAGAGAGAGATGCAGAGGGAGAAGGAGTCAAAGAGAATGTCAGGGAGTGTGTGTGCCTTGAGATAACATGCAATAAACTGCCTTGAGACCAGATGACTGAAGACTACTGAGTCTTTCTTTGAAGGCATGGGTTGGAGGAGAGACTTTATCACCACCCAGGGTCACCCCAATCTGGGGGTGGACCTGACAATACCCCACCTTGTACATGGGCCTGGAACAGAGAATTTTGATTTAAAAGTGATCAAAAGTATTCATATTTCTCTTCCTGTGGGGAAAAAGGGAAATATTAGGAGAAAGGGAGGGGGGAAATTAGCTTTAAAGGCTGTCGAGGGAGGATGAGAAAAGTTACATCAGATGGGGGCTGCAGAACCTTCCAGAGCCCTCCAGAACTGGGGTGTGGGGGGCAACCCTGGCTCCTGAGATGTTGAATCCTCCTCCCCCAGACCACAGCTCTGCCTGTCTGGGGAAGAAGGTGGAAGCGGAAGGTTCTCTGGCAGAAAAACAACTATTTGAGAATGTTCTCCATGTAGGAGATTATTTAATTTGCTGCAGCAGGGTGGTAGGATGGGGTTATGCCTGTATGTGGTGCTTGAAGTAGTTTTTTTCCCTTTGGTTGTGGCTGGTTTGTAGCTTCCTGTGATCCTGCCCAGATGGTGCTGTTTTCTTTTGCGCTTCTGGAAAGTTTTGGGAAGGGCTCGGCTGCCCCTTCTTTTCTGTAAAATGTCTCTTCGGCCTTCTTGTGGTATTCTTGGGTTGTTTCCAGTTTAGTGGGGTTTGCTGTAATTGGTCTAACGAAATGAAACAATGAGTAGTAAAACTTCTCCAGAATGTTGGTGGGGTACCTTGAGGTGAAGCACCAAAGCCTGCAGAAAGAGGAGTTTATAAATATTCACAAATGGTTTTGTTCTCTAGTTTAGCTCTACTTTCTCTCCATAGATACAATAAATGGAAGAGGCTTTTACTATGGGATGAAATGTAGGGAGGAACACTACAAAGTCCAGGGGTAAATGAGACCATTGCTGTTGCACCTTTCAGCACGAAGGGACAAGTTTTCAAATACTCAGGTGCTGCTTATAAAACAAAGTTCAGTGATCACTAGCATGGCTTTTGTTTCATAATCTGGCACTCAGCTGCTGCAGATAAGATTAGAGACTTCCCTGTGTTTATGATCACCTCCAACTCCTCAAGATGTGATTTTACTTCCCCCGGAGAGTTTTGAATACACATAAAAATACTAAAAATACACGTATTTAGCAAAACTCAGACATGCTGTTATCTGTGTTGCATTTGATAAAGCATTTCCTGCCGACTCCTTGTTCTGGCAGCTATTTACAATGCCTGTAAATCAAATTCAAGCCCTAGACCATAAGGTTATTTTTTTCCTCCATATATGTTTTTATACTAATAACTGCAAATGCCTGTTGGTGATGAGGATCCTGTTGTGTTAAGTGTACTGAGTGCTGTAAAGAGGCTATAGAGTTTGTAATTTAGATTAAGAGGTTTAACTATGCATGTGAATGCAGCAAATGCCAGTGGGATTTAGGGGGAAGACTTTATGGGCTAAAACTTTGAAAGAGAACCAAGGGAATAAGGTGCTCAACTGCCTACAGAGATTGGACCCTAGAGCTTGTCTGAGCAAGGAAAATGACAAGAATGACTCTGTATCTGTTCTTAATCACTCCCAAAGCAGATGTTTCCAGTCCAAGATCCTGGCTTAGATCGAAGATCCTGGTCTTGATCTGCTTTGGAGAAAATGAGAGCAGTTGTAAATGGCTGATTCTGTAATAAACTGTTCCAGCCACCCTTCTCCATGGAGTGTGGCCTCTGTTGTTTCACTGACACAACTCTGAAGCTGCTCCACTGAGATGTGAAAGAAGCAGCAAAGTAAAGGAAGAGAAAGGTAGTAGCTTTCAATGTTTTTGGAATGAGTATGACTATGATGTAAGATTCTCTGAGATCCATGATTATTTGGCAAGTGTAAATTGGAATAATGGAACTGCAAAATTAGCTAGTAGAAGACATATAAAACTGACAAGGTGGTGCTTTTGTTCAAGAGCTGCAGTACAGAGGATATAATCCTCTGAGGAGGATGCTGCAGGCTGACAATGTCCTGTTCTTGGCTCTGATGTTACCCTGAATCAGTTCTGTGTTGATCAGGGCAGGAAAAATTGTTGTCAATGCTTTTATGCACTGGAAAGCAGACATCATACAGGATGTCTTGATTGTATCAACAGAAGATATGCAAAGTATTTTTATATCTTTATGGCAGCTTCAGATAGACTTTTTCTACTTAGAGTAGAAATGGATTTTGCAATAAATGGTCATGTGGCCAAATATGAGAAGTTTGATATCCACTTTTATTTGCCTGTCACCTGAGGATCTTTAGTCACACTGCAAAAGTGCAACCCATTAGCAAAACCTGGGATTGTTAATCCTCCATTTGATCTGTGTAGGCACTGAAAGCTGGATCTAATCCAGAAGGAAATCTGCCTTTATGCAGAACTGCTCTGGAGTGGTGGGGACAGCTCTTCCCTTTCCTTCTGTACAAAGTGTCCCTTCAAGCTGTGCTGCCATTTGTGCTTGGTGGGACAAAAGCCTGGTGTGGAGGAAGCCTTCTTATATACCAGCCTCTGTGGAACCTGGTTTAGATTGAGGCCATCATGTCTTAACAAATTTCACAGTAGGACTGTAAAATTTGGCTCCTGCCCCCAGAGAAACTGCCTGGTGGAAATTATTTCATGCTTGAAACAGGCAGCATGTCCAAAAGCAGCCAAAAGATATGCTTCAAATTCATCAGAGAGGCTCTGATGACTAACTCCCAAGACAGTAATTTTTGTGTGGTTTGTTTGGGTTTTGGGGGTTCTTCCTAAGGCCAGCAGCTATCCAAGTGTTCCCTTATCTTTCCAGGTGATGTCTGAGTTTCAGGTGGTAGCACCAGGGTACTGTGACAGGGAGAAATCAGGCTTGAGGTTAAAATATATCCAGTTTGGTGAGGATTGACTTTTGTGGTGCTGCTTCTCTGACTCTGCCGCCACTGTTAAAGTAATTCCATAGTTATGGAGTCATTCTCCTGTGTGGGCCTGAGACACATGGTAGGAAGTGTTCCATCCTCTTGGAGAGCAGACAGTACTGATAATCCGTAATTCCAAGCAGTAAAATAGTGGCAGTATACAGAGTTTCTGCTCTGAACATAAAGAACAAGCAAACATTTCTATAAAGTATCACTTGGGAAGCAAAATGTGTACCTGCACTGCTCAAAGTGGTGAGTGGCAAGACTTTATGGGAATCAGTTTGACCTCAAGATGCTGTAAGGAAAAAGAAAAGTTTGAATGGGGAAGCCTGTTGGAACAGAATATGGTTCAGAAGAGAGAAAAGGAATCTATGCTGGAATAACAGTACAAAAAAGGCCTTTTTTCAGGGTTACGTGAACAGGAGGTGTTGTGCTCACTGAGTAAGTGTAACTTTGTGTTGAGAACAGGTATTAATTTGTACTAACAATGGCTAAATAATCACATTTCTTTAAATTGCATCATTGGCACCCTGCTAGGGCTGTTCAGCAGTGGAGTTTGAGCAAAGCTTCCTCAAAAGAGAACAACTAACAGCTTTAGGTTCAGTCCCTGTTGAAGAAATTGGAATTGGAGCAGAGTGTTGCTGTGCAGACCACAAGGTGGTGGCATTGCCCAGGTAAATGGTGCATGAAATATAATGATTTTAATATTTCTGTGTGTTTGAACTGCAGGTTTTTCTTTTGCGCCAGCATTATTATGGGAAAGGAAATACCATTTTAAATATTTAACTCTATTTCATAATTAATCAGGAATGTAAAATACTTTTCCTGATGGTAGGGACTTTTATTTTCTCTTTTAGAACATTTTCTTCTCCAGCTTTCCCCAATACTAAGCAATTTGAATAACATTTAGCTGTGCTACAAAGGGACTGAGTGCAATTGTGCTCTGAAAGACAGCTCTGGAAAGTGGGAGAGTAGGGCTGAGTTCTTTTCTTCCTGTATTATTTCAGGCAAGTGGCTTAAATTTCATGGACCCCTGTTTCTGATCTGTAAATTGGGAATGTACCTCTCCTCATTCTGTTCTTCATGTCGCATGCAGGTGCTGCCTCCCTCACTAACACCCTCTCCTTTCTTGAGTATTTAAAGTGTAATCCTTGCAGAATCAAGAGGCACAGCACCAAAAGACCTTTCATTTGGTTGTTGCTCATAAATTTGCACAAATTAGTTGAGTGTTGGGGGTTCAGTGCTAGGAGCAGCTCGTGTTAAGGGGGTGCTGAGCTCAATTCCTGGACCTGTGCACTTGAAACATGAATAAGCCTCGACACTCCCACCTTAATAATCTTTTAAGGATGTGAATTTTGTCTTTCTACCTAAATTTCCAGGCTTGGGCTGTAGGAGAGGGATGTGCTGCCCCTGTGGCCGTGTTGGCATGTTTATGGTACTGCTAAGGGGGATCAATTTAGGCTGTTGGTTCAGCTACACTGCCTCCTTCTGCTATTCCCTAATCCATCCTTTTCCAAGATCTTTCCATGGCCTCTTTAAGGGCCTTTCCCCAGTGCTATCAGAGCTGCTGCCTATCAGCCTGTTTACCATCACCTTTCGCCTCACCCCTTCCTCCTGCAGCATCTGTCAGTGCCTGAGGAGAAAGTTGCCTTTCTCTTCAGAGAAACTCTTCAGACTCTGCAAAGTTTCAAACAAGATTGGTGATCTTCTCCCTTTCCTTTTCTAGGAATTCTCTAGATCTCAAGGTGAGTTTTGTATTAGGATATGAGGGAAATGTAGATCATAATTCATCTGCTTTGTTCTGAAAATCTTTAAACTGTGTTATATGGATTAAATCATAGAACTGTGATTTTATATATATTTTATGCTTGGCTTCTGTCAACTGAATGGACTTCTGCTCTTATACTAACTGCTCTTTTACTCTCAACCTACACACATATCCTTTTTACTTCCTCTAACCTGTATTTCTTGAGTCGCACATAGATTCTGAACTCCTGGATATTTAGAGTTTCTGGGCCACACTGTACAGCACAAGAAAATTTGGTCTGATGCTGGGAGTTTTTCCTGTGACAAAGGACAAGGCTGGGGTGTGTTGTGGAGTCAGGGATCAAAGTACAGCTTTGCTGTTGCTGAAACTGAGGGTGAAACTTCACCGGCCCATCAGATCCCTGATTCGCACCTGTTGTACTCATGAACAGCAAATGCATCCAATTCTGGGGACAGGAAGTCAGTGCAGGTGTTAAAATACCTCAGATGAACAAATATTAAGTTCCTATCTTACCAAATAATTAGGCCAGGTGTAAAACGGGAGTTCTGCAAACTCTTAAGGCTTGTAAATCATATTTCCCGTTTTACAAACAGTGTGGAAGTGGAAACCTTCTAACCACTGAGAGAACATTTTATCAATAGCTGAAGTTTTACCTGTAGTGGCAAGCTGAATTATAATTTCATATTAGAGATGTACATATGTTACACATGCATACCATGAATATGTAAGAGTGTGTAAGTGCAGTAAATTCAAGTTTTTAGATGATGCTGTCGATCCAAGTGAATGTCCTTGGTTCATTTAACCAATCCTTGGTGCAAAGGCAGAGGTTGTTTTGTTCCCAGCCCACAAGGATGTTCCCTAAAACAAATGTTTGTGTTTTGGTATTTCTTCAATGTTGTTATTTTGCAGGGTATGTGGCAAGTGTGCCAATAATTGAGCCCTGGGGACATGTTTGCATGTGTCTATGGATGGCATTGTCCCAGGATTCAGGAGCTCCTGAAATCCCATCCCATCCCTGCCACTGGCCTGTGGCAGCTTTGACTTCCCCATGTTCCCACTTTGTATGGGACAGGAATGATACAGCAGCATTTACCTACAGCAGAAGCTGAGCAACAAGGCTTGGTGTTCACTGAAATGGGGTTTGTCAACTTGGGTCTGAATAATGAGGAAACAACCCATTTGACTCTTACTGGATTATATAATTTTATTGAAACTACAGTGGTCAACAAAACCAGGGGAAAAAAAAATCAAGAAATGAAAACCAAAGGGAAAATAGTAAGAATTTAACTGTGTCAATTCTCCCAAAAGCAATCTCCCAAACTGGACTAGTCACTGAAGAAAACTTCTTTCTTTTATGGTTTGGAGATTAGAAGTGTTTCTTAATATGATTTATTAGTTAATACAAAGTATTTTGCCTGATTGGTAATGCTGCTTATCCTAGCTGATAAAAAAAAAAAAAAAAAAAAAAAAAAAAAAAAAAAAAAAAAAAAAAAAGAATAGCAGTGGAAATGGTAGAATGTGTTTTTTTGCTTTAAAATGCAGGTTGTTACCACTTGGCCAAATCTGTTTAAGCTGAATGTTATGCAGGACTCATAACGCCCAGAAAAATTCTGTTTTCTTGCTTATTTCATCCTGTAGTCTTATTTTTTCTCACTCTTGAGTTCTCTTTGGAGCTCTTTTCAAATTCCAATGAACAGCTTAGCACTGGGGAGCTCTGGATTCTTGGTTTGAGCCTTCATGTGCTGTTTGGACAAAGGATGATAATAAAAGTAGGGATTTTTTCATTGGCTTCCCAACCTATGTTCTTGTTTGGAGCCTTGGCAGCTGAATATGTGAATAATAACAATCTCCTTATTCATTAGAAATATATGTTAAAAAATGGGGCAGGTATGTGTGAAACACAAATTTCTTCCTTTCTGGTTTTTGGGGGATTTTTTAAAAAATGAAACTATAACACATTTTCTCTCTGTTTATTCACTGAAAACCAGTAAGACCATGTAATTCCTTAATGGCCACTGGTCCTAGGCTGGAGTAGGAAGAGGTGGCTGGCTGTGGCAACTGGCAGGGAGCCAAAGCAAAGTTTGGAGCTGTTTGATACCTGCCTGTAGGCTCTGTCACCATTAACATTATTCATATTCTGCACCAGGAAAAGTCAGATGCCATAAAGCATCCTGTGGGATGGCTTTCCCCTCTGGAGGCTGCACGTGCTGTGCTATTCTTCAGCCTGGCCTTCCCTGTGTGGGTCCCACTGCCTGGTCACCTCGAGGTCAGTGGAGCAAATCTGGGGTTTGGGGATGCCTGTGCACAGCTCAGGGCAAAATCCAATGTTGGGAGGTTTTATCTTGGAGTGCAACACATGAGTGTCTCAAATTTTGTATCTCAAATATCAGATCTTGGGGCTCAAGCCCTTCGAACATCAAGTGCTTTCTAGGTTTGAGGCAATGCCCATATCCAGGGCTACCCCTCCTGTGGGGTGATGTCCTCTTTCCTTCTGTCCTGTGGATACTTGGACACTGATCTGGCCAAACAGGACTGCAGTGAAGGGGAAAGTCAGTGAACATCAAGTCCTTTACTTGCTTACTAATGATATTGTGTCATCCTAAGTATTCTGAGGTTGTCTTTTCTCCTCCTGGCTTCCCTGTCTGTGCCTCTGTTCCATCTTCATTCCCCTCATTGTTTCTTCTAAAGTTGGACTGTGAACAGTGCAGTGAAGGAGCTTTATCTCATCTGGGTTAGACCTTGGGTACTAGGATAGTATAAAAGCACAAAGTCAGTTGAAAGCATGATAATTTGGTGCTTTGGCCTCCAAAGTGAGGTATCAGTGGAGGCAGAGGGCAGATAGAAAATCTTAAAGGTTCGTGACATGTCTTAAAAGATGTGTGACATGCATTTCACCAAGCAAATTGCTCAGTCCATCCATAGCAATGGTCACTGAACACTTTTCTGATACTCACATGCCTCAAGATGATGCTGAAGACAAAAAATAACCTTGGCTGATTCCAAGTCCACAGGACATCAGTTTTAACAAAACAGATGAGCAAGTTCAGAGGGTTTCAGAGCACCCTGAGCAGACACAGCTTTGTGGTCCACATGCATTCTTTGGCCTTAGGGAAGGAAAACACCCTCTGTTGTTTTCAAGAGCACGTGTTCAGAGCATCTGAAGGCTGGAATATGTTGAAGCATATGGCATATAATTTCCTTTCTTCCATTCACAGTCTGCAGCAAGATCAGTCCTGGTAAGAACAAGCTCCAGCTTTCATATGAAGATATTTCTGCGGCCATTTCTGTCTAGCAAGCAGATCTTTCTCTTGAAATTCAGAAATAGAATCATATTATTTAGTAAAATATATTCTTTTTACTCACCTAACTGATGAAAAGGTGATGGTTTACAACAAGGCTGATCAAATTCTTTTAAGTATCAAAACCATTTAGGTGTGAGAATCTTTAAAAGCATTGCTGTTTAGGCTGTTAAAATCAGTGATGAAAGAAATGGTTCAAATGGTAAACTGTAATTAAATAGTGCAGAAGGCCTAAAACTCTGGGAAGATTTCTTACCTTCTGGAAGATAATGTTTAGACTATCCTAGATTCTGATTACTTAAATTTTGAGCATTTGTTTTTGGCATTTTTACTGGTTATGGGAAGCAAACATGGAAAGATCTGATGAGAGGAGCAGGTGTCACATAAAATCAGCTTCCCTGCTTCTGATACAGGTGCAAATCTTCTCAGGATCAGAATCTGGCTGTGTAATTTGGCAGCTTTTGAGGTGCAATGTACTGAGGTAGAAATCCTGTTGGCTTTCTGGAGTGAGGTGTGTTAATAGTTCTGTTCCACCAAATAACCCAAAGTTTTTTTGTTTAATGTGCTTCGAAGAAGAGCTGAGCTGTCCTGCCGAGGTTTTAAAGCTCTAACTGTAGAATATTGGGCTTTTTAAAGCCTCTTTCTTGTAGCTTATGGAAAGTATGTAGGAATAGTCAGATTAGATTAGATTTTTTGGTGTATTTTATTTTAGCTTCTATTACCAGATGCTTTAAAAGAAGGCACAGGACAATTTACAAGAGACAAGTGTTATGATTTTTGACCATCCAAGTGATTTTCCTAATCCTAATGTGCCCCACCTTTTCTATTAATCAAGGGCAAAACTGGCAAATTTGGAATTAAACACGATTTGCATATTCCTGCTACAATACCAGTTTGCATCAAAGTAGTTTTATATTCCTGTCATTCAAGAGTATTCTAGTTTAAATATTAGGTTGTACTTAATGGAAGAACTACAGAAATCTGCAATTCTTATATTTTTAAATACTTTTTAAAAGAAGGGTTTTTGTCTAGCAAGTTGCTTAAGGTTTGCTGACTTTTGAGCTGGCCAAGTGTCCCTGTGGTATCACTTGAGAGTGACTATTTATGTAATTAAAGTGAGACACCTGTTTAGGCAGAGCTGCATTCAGTTGAGTCAAGAAATAAAAATTAGGCCCTCACTGTGCAGATGTTTGAGCATGATGTTAAGCATGTCTGTATTGTCAAGTAATTCTTGTAAGACCACTTGAGTGACTATAGTAGGTTAAGTGCCACTTTAATGTTTGCAATTCTGGGGACCACTTTTATTTAGTTCATATGTTAATGAATTAATTGAATTCTGATCTTCAGTGTGCCTGCATTTATCCAGTTGCTTGTGGAGACTGTTTGACAGCAGGGGTTGGATCCTAAGCACACACCTGGAATTAAAAAGGCTGTGATAACCTAAACTCCTTCCTGGTGAATATTTCAGATAGTTTATATACAAAGACATATTGAAAAGTTTATTTTGATTGCTTTCCATAAAGTGCAAAATGAGGGAGAGGATCCCAGCACAAATATACACCCGCTTCAAGTATTTTTCCTGAGTGTGGTTGTTGCTTCAAACCTCCATGTGGTTACAAAAACTTCAGTGCTACGACTCCTCAAATCTGCATTATAAAATAAAATGGAACACACACTCCCCATGGTAAAATATTATTTGCTAACGTGTTCCAAAACTATGCTAGGCAAAAGGCAGTAAAAGTATCTTTTAAAATGAAAAAAAGAGTTGGATATAAAATGTAGCAGATGTGTTTTTCTGTTCTAGTGAAAAGAAAAACACCTACTTATTGGAATGAACAGGATACTCAGATGTGGGTCTGATGGATACAATGTTTTCTCTCTTTTGGGACGTATGAGGTGGGGAAGACGTTATTAAATGTTTACTTATGCATTTGTAAGTTTGAAAGCATTTCTTTGTTTGCTGCTTATAAATATGATTGGTGAAATCTCTGCAACTGGCAGTTTGTGAGGGCTGATGAGTATGGAGAGCTGCCTCCAGTAAATAGTGCCTTTATGGTGCCAGAGGGAAGGGGGAGCGAAAGAGGCAGGTATCAGGTAGGGTTCACAATTTTACAGGTATAATCCCATGTTTCTGCTTATTTACTGATGGCGTGGGGAGGCTGTGATGAGGATCTATTGTTTCATACTTGGGGGTTCAACTTTTTCTAGCAATCAGATGGAGAGTTCTCTTCTGAGAAATGGGTTGACTGTATAAAACCAGGTTTATAATAAATATGACGGAAAGCACTGCAACACTTTAGACCCTGTTTAGCAGTTTTCACAGTTAGGAACTCAAGCTGCTTTCAGGATTTAGTTGCACCCACCTGAACTACTTTAAACCTCCCCTGTTAAGAAGCATTTTTTTATTTTTTATGTTTTTATTTTAGTTAAATGGAGAGTCTTGTAAATCCAGAGTAGTCTTGCATCAGTTGGAGCAGTTTTCTAGTCTTGTTCTGTACGCAGTGCTCTAACTGCCCTCCTCACACTCCTCATTCCACAGCTTAGGACTCAGCCTGCTCCTGTTTTTTGTAGCCACATTTCTATGGCAAGCTGCAAGCTATCCCATGCAAGTAAATATTTTGTTTATGCTGATGTTCGGCACTTGAAAGTTATTTTCGGGGACTTCTTTGTTTGCTGAATACCGTTACTATATTGCCAAAAGTGCAAATTGATGTGTGCTTGAATGCAAGACTCAGAACTTGAAGCTGTTACCAGCTTAAGAAAACATTTCTAAAAGGCACATTTATTTTTCTGGTACAGGTGTACTGGAAAAATGAACCTTCCAGTGAGATTAGTGGATAAAGAAGGAAATATATTAGTTGTCCTTCTCTGTTCTGACATTCATAATTTTAACCTACAATTCGTTCCATTGAGGCACCTGAAGGTTGGTGAATTCTCACAAATGAATAGGAACAAGAATTAAATGTTTCCTTCTAAGTGTCATATTTACGCTTAGTTTAACTTTTTTTTTTTTTTTTTTGGCTGACATTGTCCCCTTAAACGTTAGAGGAAACAGTAGTTTAAGGTTATGCTTTTAAATGGGTTAAATATTATCTTCTATCCATCTTTGTTCCTTTGGGAGTTGCTGAGATGTGCCGAGGAGTGAAAGTTGACTCCGGTGTATGAAGCGACGCTGTTAAAAACCTGCTAACAAAGACGAGCATCTCTTTTTACCACGTCAAATCTGCCTCACCTGTCATTTTGACCCCTGCATGTGGAAACGAGTGCGGCAATCTGGAGGGGAATAACTCTTCCTCCAGAAGGAAATGATCAGCACTCACCGAACCAGTTGCTTTCCACCCTCTCCCCCCACCCCCCAACACCCCCCCCCCCCCCACCCGCCGCCCCATGCTTTCTCTTTTAGTCCGAGAAAGAAAATCGCTCGAAGCGATTCGCAGAATGAAACCCGCTGGGTGGAAAGCTGTGGGGATTCGGGGGCGGCCGGGAGGGACCCCCGAGCCCGGGGGATGCGGGAAGTGCCCGGCCCGACGCCCTTCCCCTCCCACCGCCTGGAGAACCGCGGAGTCGGAGCCGCTCCCGGCACCTCTTGGCTCCGGAACCCCTTCCCAAACCTTCGGCTCCCGTTTGTATCTGTAGCTGTATTTACGGCACGGCAGATGCTCTGCTGGACGCTCCCCTCGCTTTACCGAGGTCTGGAAGATTGTTTTGGGGTTGTTTTCCCTCCCGGAGTTCTGCGGTGCCGTTTACCTGCCGGTGGATACGGCTCCCCGAGCCGAACTGCGGAAACCTCTAAAGTGCAAATCCAGATTTATCGGCGGTCGCGCGGGTATAAACATTGCTTTTTTTTTTTTTTTTTTTTTTTTTCCCCTGAGTGAATTTGCATCAGAAGAGTCTGAGCGATGGGCTTTTCGCTTGGTTTAAATACAGTTTGGGCTTGAAATGGGGAGTCTAGGTCAGGAGTCTATGATTTCAGAAGTATTCAAGGACTCCTGTGTTCTTGCAGCCTATCTTAAAGGCGAGAAACTTGATTGGGGGACCAAATTATGTCCCCGAAAGGGCTTCCCCTGCCTGGAGCGTTGCATCCCCCCCGCCATTCCTCAAGCCCTCCGCGATCGTGGGGAGGGGGCACCCCACGGCCACGGCTCCCGCGGGGCCAGGAGGGGACGATGTTCCCTGCATCTGTGCCCCGAGTGCCAAATTTTGGTGGCAGCTGTTTGGGGCGAAGGGAGCGCTTCTTCCCTGACCTGCGGTGGTGCCCTCTGACCCGCCACGAATCCCTAAAAGCGGGAGTCCCCCGGGGCCACGACACACGAGTCCCCTTTGTTCGCGGCGCTGGCGCGGGCCAGGCAGAACTGGAGCCACCCGCCTGGGGCTGAGAGAGTGGCTGGGTTGGACCCGACCTTGCGGGGATAGGCTCGGTTTTATCTCCAGGGGAGATGGTCTCGGGCTATCAGGGAGCGTTCTCTCCTTATGAACGCATCGGCCAAGGTTGCAGCGAGAGGGAATTCCGCCCCCTCCCCTTCCACCCCTGCCCAGGGTTTAGGAACAAACGTAGGAACGGTCGGAGCGGTATTGCCAGAATTTATCTTAGTACAAAGAGGGGGCTTTTATTCGAGGAAATGTACCCACGCCTATTGCGAAATGGTAAAAAAGCCCCACTGTAATATGCTTTACCATCGCCTATATATTTATCTTACATGGTCTGGTTTTTCACTTTTTTTTAGTATTTTTTTTTAATATCTTGCCCTGTTTGGGCTTTTTAATACAGAGAAATTACATGTCAGAGATGCTAAGATCATATCTTGAAAGATTAGCCTCCACCCTCCAGCTCCGTCAAACTGCTGTTGCTTTTATCTAATGTTAAAATAACGCCAGGCTCGCCTTTTGCTAACCTGGCAAAATCATTTCCTGCATATTTATCAATTTGGGGAGGTGGGTTAGCATGGCAAATTTCCTTGAACAAAGATTGGATGAGATGTATTAGTTCATCCAATACCATGTCTGTCACTTATGTAGACAGAATAAATCTGAGTCCCGGCTTTGCCCTCAATCGTGCCTGAATTAAGGATACATTTTAATGAAAGTTTCATGGATAGATTTTAATTTGAGATTCTTTTTGGAGAGAACTGTATAAAACTACGTGAAAATAATCTAACATTTATTAGGTGGCATTTTGAATCGCGGCTTAACGTGGATGGAAGGAGTTCCGATTTATTCGGAAATGGAAATTATAGTTCTATCCCGTTAAAAAAAAACCCCAAAAACTCAAGCAGGTTAAAGAGAGGAGCTGCACATAATGAGTCAAGGAAATCCTTGAATCCTTGCACTGTGCCTTTAACTACCGAACATCTGATTCCCTCATCTGGCAGATGGTCTCTGAGCACAGATTTGCATTCATTGTCTTGAAATCTGTTTTCGCGTTGGTGTTATATAGATTTCAGAGGCAGATCTATACACAGATCAGAATACAAAAGGGCCAGGAGGAAAATATCGCCAAGGCAGAGCAGTTTTAAAAAATAAACTAAAATAAACGCAGACGTAGGTATTGTCCCGGGTCACTGCGGGCCAGGCTGGGAAGAGCTCCGGTTTACTTTAATGGGAAATGTTGCCTACATGGGATGTTATAAAAAGTTTTAAGGTGAGACCTGACAGTTCTCGGGGTGCAACTTTGGGGTCTGCTGGGTGCCTGGCAGTCTTGGGCTGGCTCTTGCCCTGCAGGCAGCCTCTGTCTACACCCTCCCCCAGACCAATTTCTCTCCCTCTGAGCAATTTTTTATTTTAAATCCCGCGCCTGAGAGCGAAGCGGCCACTACCCGTCCGGCGGCTTTGGCAGCGCAGCGCGCTCAGACGGACAGAGATCGCTGCTTTTAGCGCAGTTTGGTGTCCTGGGTTAGGACAGGTCGGGACGAGGCTGCCGGGACACCACGATGAACCCGCGAGTCCCGTGCGCGGCTCCGGCTGTCCCGGGACGGGCTGGCTCCTCCCGCTCCGGCCCCACGGTTTCAGCGCACTCTGTGCCGTCTGGGACAGCACCACTCGGTGCGAGGCTGCCAGTCCCTGGCCATAACCTATCGCGATAAACCATCACGATAAACCCGCTGTTCCCCTGCTCGGACTTCGGCTGCCGCGAGGCGGGCGGCGGGCGTGCTCCTTCCAGCCCAGTCCCACAGCTTTAGTATAGTTTATACGTTCTGGGGCAGCACCGTTTGGTGTGGAGCTGCCGGGTTATGGCGATAAACCCATCATGATAAACTCGCGATTCCCCTGCCTGTGCTCCAGTTGTGCCAGGGTGGGCGGCGGGCGCGCTGTTTCCACCTCGGTCCCGCTGCTTTTACACAGTTTGTGCAGTCTGGGGCAGCACCGCTCGGTGCGGGGCTGCCGGGTTATGACCACAACCCGTCCGCATAACTCCATCGCGACATTCCCATCGCGACAGCCCCGCGCTTGCCCTGCCCGGGCGCGCTCCTTCCACTCCGGCCCCGCCAGAGTCGCGCGGGGGGCGGAGCGCGACCTCGCCATTCAACCAATCGCGACGCGAGATGCAAATGAGATCTCCTTATGTGGTGCGGGGCCCCGCCCCCGCGCGCCGCCCGTTCCCGCCGTGTAACCCATTCATGTCGCCGCGCGGGAAGGGCCGGCGCTGCCCGCGCGCGGGGTGGGACCGGCCGCGCTTTCGCTCCGTTTCTGCCTTTCTTTTGCAATTTACCCCACGTCTGGTTTTTTTTTTTTTTTTTTTTTTTTTTTTTTTTTCTCCCTTCCTTCTTCCTGGATTAGGCAGCAATCAATCCTTCTCCCCGTTTTCTGTTTGAGGAACAGGTGATCCTCGTTAGCGGCGATCGGTTTCTGGATGCGGCTCCCTCGTCTGCGTGTGAAGGATGATGATACCAGGCAAGACTGAAACAGCGTAACTTTTACTTGGCAAGAGGAAAAACTTTCTTCCCCTTTTGAAGGCGATAAAACCACGTAGTGTTAAAAAGCAGAAGAAGTTGGTTTTAAAGCTGAACTTCACTTTCGTGGGATTTGTGTGTCAGATTCAAAGGCTGCGTCGTTTTGTTTTTCTTTTTTTTCCTTCTCCCTTATCTCCCAAAAGGAAACTGTTGCTAGTTGGCATAGACTTTTTAAATGTTTGGAATTCAAGATACTTTAGGAAGAGGACCAATTCTGAAAGATAAATCTCTAGGTTCTGAGATGGATTCCGTCAGGTCCTGGGTCAGAAACGTTGGGGTTGTGGATGCAAACGTAGCCGCACAAAGGTAACTGACTATTTCTCTCCCACTTTCCCCCTGCTTGTTATTTTTTTTAAGCAAATCTTTTCATTATACCCTGTTGTTTGCATCTGATATTAAATGTATTTTTTTCCTCTCTGTCCCCCTCCCGGTCTCCTCCAGTCAGCGAAAAGTGAAGGCTGGAGCTAGAGCTAGGCAGCAGCGCTCCAAAACCGGAGAGCATCAGGAGTCCTAAAACCCAGTGCGGGGCTCTGATGACAGCGAGACGGGATCACCCTTTTATTTTCTGCCCCAGGAAGATGTGTGGGGCTCTGGATTTGTTGTTCCCAGCGATCCAGGGTACTCCTCCCTGCTTGCTGGGCCAGACAGCCGAACAGAAGGGGACCAAGTTAGAATTAACTTAAATGCAGATGTCAAACCCGAGCTCCCCCGGCCCATCTTGTTTTGCTTAATTCACGGTGGCCATTGCCGAAATCTTCACCCGTGGTTTCAGGGCAGGCAGAGCAGGGTCTGAGGGAGCAGGGGAGGGCACAGGCACACCGGATCCCCGTGGCCATCCCGCAACCTGCGGCCGTCCCGTGCCTGTCCGCCTGGAGCACCTGCCCGAGCGTACGAGAGGTCTCTGCTGAGCTGAAATGGCTCTGAACATCCCGAAACTGGGGCCTGGCTGTTTGCTTTCTACTTGTTTGGGCGGGTTATCACCCTTTATGCCCCCTTTTTATTTTCTCTTCCTAGCCAAGTCGGCACAGGACAGTTATCCAGGTCTCTTCCTGTTAGGGATAAGACGATGAAAACTCTTTTGGGTAATTTTTTTTCCTTGCTTTCTGGATAACTTAAAAAAAAAGTTAAAAAAGAAAGTAGCAGCGTCGGGGACGGCTAAATTGGGAACCCCGGGAATAAGCCGGATTTTATTCAGTATTAGAGACAAGGTGAAAGGCATGAAACAGCAGAGGGGACTTCAGATAAAACGGATGTTTTAGAAATAATACATCCATGCCCTCACCCACGGCCTGATCTGGCAGCAAGGTTTTCCAAGCGCCATGGGAGGAGTTATCAGAGTTTTATGAATGTCGATAGAGCGTTTAATAAATACGGTCGAGGGGGAAGAGGTTTATCCTTGAGGAAACTGAAAGTAAAAGGAAACAGCTCCTGACAAGACTCCAATTCACGGGAGCGGTGGAGGTGCAGCCGCGTTGTGCTGCCTGCTGGCATCGCCAGGTTTTTCTCCCAGATATTCCTAAAAAACCAATAAATCCCAATTTTTACACGCAGAATGAGAGGAATCCCCAAGCTAGGCGCAGTTGTGGCGGATGCGGTGAGTTCACACCGTACCTCATTGGCAAGGAAAACACAGGGAAACATCTGTAGTTTTCTGAAAGAGTCAAATACTTTTGCCAGTGCTGTGGAACTATTCTGGGGACTAAAACCCAAAACTATCCAGCTCCTATCTAGTCTGGCACATAGACTTAATCTGTCTATTAAGTAATTTGGAGGTGCTCATGTGCACCTATTTTCTTCTCGGTAAGTCGAAATTGGCTTTAGGGAGAGGGAACTACAACTAATTTAACAAAGAAGTAAAGCTGCAGTCAGGCATATCGTGGGTAAACAGAAGCATTTGAATCGTTCGAAGCCGGGAAATGCGTGGGAAACATCACAACGTTTTCTGCAGTCAGGGACAAGATTTTCTCAGGGGTTGGTTAACCCGAGACTAAATTCTTTCAGTTTAAATCAGACATTCAATTCGCAGGAATCACTTCAAGTAAGTCAGTTACTAAAGTCAAACTTCGCTGCCGAGGGAAGTGGCTGCTCTGCTCGAAAGTCGTTGTCTCTGACCAAAACGGAGGTGCCCCCGTGTTGACATCCTGCCCGTAGGAAAGATTTTTAGGGTCGCTTGTTTTCTGCGACAGGAAAAGGGACCAGGACCAGGATGTGCAAAGAATACTTCCAGAGCCTCTGACACGTTACAGCCACTTCCCACCCTCCTGCATTCCAGCAAGCAGCGGTGACAGGCAGGGAAATAAGCGGAGGAAGGAAAACACACGCTGCCTTTTGCACGAACCCCTCTCTGTAAATTAGCATTGTTCTCGGGGTATGCAGGGAGCGGGGCCACGCCGAAATTCAGATTCCAGTGACCATCGTCCCGTCCCGCCCGGCTGCAGCGCGGCGGTGGAAAGAGACAGTCCGAACGTGCTCTGTCTTTTCTGTTGTTGTTTTGCCGTTACTGCTGCACAACCTGGTAATGTCTTTGTCTCTCCTCCCTCACCCCATCCCGTGTGTTTCCTCCACAGCGGAGTAGCTTTGTCCAGAGCCCACTTTGAAAAGCAGCCACCCTCCAACTTGAGGAAATCCAATTTCTTTCACTTTGTTCTGGCTCTCTACGACAGACAGGGGCAGCCCGTGGAAATAGAGAGGACAGCTTTTGTGGACTTTGTAGAAAATGATAAAGTAAGGCTCCTTACTCTTCTTCTTCCTCTTTTCCTCTCCAATTTTGATCTTCTCCCCTCGCTGAGCTGCCAGCTTCTTATACTTGTTGTCCCTAAAAAAATACAACATGGTTTGGTCAGGGTTCAGGTGCTGTGGTAGAGCTGTAACCCTGTGTGTGCTGCTGTAGTTAAAAAGGGTTGGAAGCCTGTGCTCTGTATCACGAATTTCTTTCATCCACTAAAACTGAAATAAATAAAATTTATGGCAGATAAATGCACTTGGCTTTTTTAACCTACCACATCAGCCAGGTTTTAGTACGCAAACAGAAGTGGAATCTGACCTGATAAATATGTCAGATTATCGTTGAGTGTGGTTATATGTATTTCCTAAGGCTCCAAAGTCAATGGCAGGACTTGAAAAGCATTTGTTTTTGGATTTTATTTCCATGTCTTGGCCACTTTGCATTTTTTCAATTATTTTCTTAGCCATGAACAAGATTTTTTGAACTGTGAATGATAAATAATTATCTTACAGGAAATTACATTTTAAAAAATGTGTAAGAAACATCCCTGTAACACAGCCTTCAGGAAATAAATATCAATTTTGACTCAAAGTAACACTATTGCAAAGCAATGATCACAGTTAAAATCAGAAGCCATTGTGTTTTCCTGCTGTCAGTCTGGTTTATATGAAATGATTTTAAATGCACAAATTCTTCTCAATGTATTCTCTTGAAAAAGTTGAGAGCATAATGGCAAAGAAGAGAGGGAAAGAAGTTCTTGAGCTCCTACAGGAAAAGATGTCAGGAGTACTTTGTAGTTTGTCCTGGGTCACTCGGAAGGTTAATACATCCCAATCAGTGGATTCGCCTCTTAGAATTTTAATCAACTTTGTTGTCACTTCCATCATGATTATCACCTCTTGCATTTTAAATGTGCCAAGTGTAAGTTCTGGAAGGATTTTTCCCCCCCCTTCTTTCAAATTCCCTTTCAGGAGCAAGGCAACGAGAAGACGAACAATGGCACACACTACAAACTCCAGCTCCTCTACAGCAACGGTGAGTGCCCTTCCCTGGCACCTCCTGGGGGCTGTGCAGTGAGACAGGGTCTGGCTGTAGGTGTTGTGATTTCCAAAATACTGAAATTCCCTTGCATGAGGCCCCTTCAGTGCAGGGATGGGCCCTGGAGTTTACATGGGCTTGGGAAACAGAACTTACCTGGGATGCCAAGGGTGTCTAATATGGCACTAAATGGGTTTGTTCTGCTGCTCTTAGGGCAAGATGCCTGTAGAATGTTATTTATCCCTGTTCTCCCTCGCTCTAGGTGTCAGGACAGAACAGGATCTCTATGTGAGGCTCATTGATTCTGTGACCAAGCAGGTGAGCAGGGCTGATCTGTGCCATGCTGTCCTCTCCCACCTCATCCTTCCTATTTGCTCAACATTTCCTTGCATGTTTTTCCTCTTCTGCTTCACTTCGGTCTCTTGCTCAGCTGTATTGCAGACCTGTTTTGGAGGGTAATTGAAAACTGTGCTCTTTTAAGTCTCCTTTTTCCCCTCTGTAGACTGTTGGGTTTTATCCATTTTGTAGCAATATTTATGTAAAGCTGTTTTCCCTGCACATAAAGGGGAAGGTATTTATTTGCAGGTGATGGTGAGCAGTGGTAAAATCCCTTCCCCTCACATGTGGATAGTCTAAGGATTAAATAACCCCTGATGCTCCTGGCTTACCCCTTCTCTTAATTTTTGTAGCCTATAACTTATGAAGGCCAGAACAAGAACCCCGAGATGTGCAGAGTGTTGCTCACCCACGAAGTCATGTGCAGGTAAGATGATCTCATTAACACATCATTTGTGAGCTTTGCTTCCCAAAATGCTGGAAGAGCCTCTCCAAGGAAATTTTAAGTAGGGAGAGTTTGATTTTGTTGTTTGTTTATTTTGTTGTTGGCTCAGAGAGGGTCTTTGTGTAGGAAGACTTTCTCTTTATGTGGGTAATGCTTGCTTGGGTTCAAAACAGATATTTGGGTGGAGGTTTCCTATTTTTTTTGCTATTTATTTTTCCTGCAGGAGATTCAGCAACCACAGCTGCACTGTTTTTGTTTAAAGTAGGCCTTTGCATGTGTTGTTTAAATCAAGACTTTTATATACTTATTGCTCATAAAATTTCTGCTCACCTTATGAGAATGAATTAATTTATATATTTTTGCCTGGAAACTGCAGGATGCTCTTAATGTAATTTCCTTTGGTGAAATATTTTAATTTTCTTAATTAAAAGTGGCATCATTAATGTTCTTTAATTTTGGGCAGTTTGACCCCATAAGAAAAAACCCTCAAACCCTTCCTTTCTCTACATGTGAACAATATTTAGGGGCCTTCTACTTTTTAATTAAAACAAAAAAAAGGACACTATTTTTAGCATTTAAATTTATAAATTAGAGGGTGAAATGACTTGAGGATGTTTTTAATAACTTTTGTATAAGTCTGAACTTACATGTACCTTATGTATGTATGTTGTGCTTCCATGGTAACTTACCACTTTTCCTGTTCTCGGGTAATTAAATTTTTAAAAATACATATAATAATGCAAACAGTCAATGTTCTTGAATTAATATGTGCTAAAATGTGCATAGAACATTCATAAAACAAGAGGCAAAACCCATTCGTGACCTTTATTATACACAGTTTGTGATTTATTGTATCAGTGGGAGAGGGTTAAGCTGTTGGACTCAATGTTGCTTCTTTTAATGGCGCAGCTTGCGACTTGATTGTTTTTATTTTTTTATTAAAGTAGACTTTTATGTTAATGTAGGAGTGAGACAAGCCTATTTGGGTAGAAGTTTTATCAAGGGGAAGTCTTAGTTTCAGTACTTAATTATGTCAACAATTCCATTACTTTTTAATATAATATGAATCAGGTATTCAGTACGAAACAAATGTATTGATTCTCTGTTGTGTGTAGCTCTCATTAAGTAAATTAGCTTTTGACCGGTATTTTCATATTTATGCCCAAACACAATGTATATCGCATCTGAGGGATGCATTGGGTGAGCTTTACAAGGGCCTGGTGATGTAGTGGCAAAGATCAAAGGTGCATAAGTGACTTTCTGGCACATCTAGAACTTGTGTATTTATTTATTTATTTATTTATTTATTTATTTATGTATATGTATATATGGATCCGTGTTGTTGACAGGTTTCACTACAACCAGGTGAAAATTAGAGAAGAAAAGTCTGATTTCTTGTGCAATTGGGTTGCGGTTTGTGATAACATAGGAGCAGTGAGCCCATTTCTTGTCTCCATTCTCCCTGCACAGAGCACAGTTCTGGTTTGGAAGTTCAAGTATTTCAGCACCTTCTCATCCAAATGGTCATATTTGATTTAGAATTAATTTGGGCTTTCCTCCTGCTTCCTCTCCCTGCCTTTATAGTATCAAATGCTCTGCTCAGCTTTGATATTTCAGAGCTCCAGTGATGCCTGCAAACCTCCTCTGTGCTTGATTTAAGGTAGCGTTGCACAAATCTAAGCTATTATTCTGATTATTCTCAGCTCTGCTGCTTGATAGATTAACCAAGGAAGAATTACAACTCAGGGATGTCCTTCCCATGTAAAACACAGATTAGTGAAGGGAATCCAAAGCACTCTGTAACCTAATGAAGACATTTGATTTTAAATGTCGTGTTTTCCTGAAGTATCTCGGAGCAGTATGCTATGTATTCTGAAGAGGCATTACACACATCACTTTGAATAATGCCAGGGGAATGGCTCCAACTCTAGTTAAACTTGACATTTTATTTTATTTCTTTTAAGTACAATAATCAAATCTTCCTCATTGTCTGCTGCTTAAGTGGCAGCATCAATTTTTAAAGCCTCTAGTTTAGTTTGCGTTAGGAACAGTACATAAAATTTTAATGCACTGTACCCACTCTGCTGTTGAAATTGATGCCTACTGCTTCTGAAAAGGAAAACAAGAAGGGTCTGTCTGTCTTTCTGCTCCTCTTCCAATCCTCCCTGGTTGAAGGTAGGGCTTTTCGGGGAGGATTTTTCTGTACAGAATCATACATGAAGATATTTTTTGCTGTGTGGAGATGAGCTCCTCCGAAAGTGCCCGCCTCTCCCTCAGAGGGTGACAGATGCCTGCTTAGCAGGAAAGTTGTCTAAATATTGATACGGCTGCATCAATCTGTCATAGCCATTGAAAGTTCAGCTCTCAATAATTAGTGCTTTCAGGGCTTCCAGTGCAAGGCTCGATTTATTCATTTCCAATCCCCATTTTTTTTCCATTTCCTTCTTATGGCCTAATAGGAACAGTTTCTATTAGGTGTGTTTGTGTGGAGTAACACAATCCTAAAGAGCTGGAAATCAAGGTAAAACACCTTCCTTTCCTGGAATAACTTCCCCCCCGCACCCCCCCCCCCCCCCCCCCCCCATCTTCTTCCTTTTCTTCCAATTATTCACTAAGAGGAAACTCGTTGTTATGCTGCTGCCAGCAACCCCCTACGCCCTCAATGCTCAGAGGGTTAAAAGGTATTATAATTCGAACAGAAGTAGTCTCAGGGTCTACAGCTGGCTAATAACAGAGTTGTATTGAGTGGAGTGAGCCCCACAGCTGTGACTTTCGCCACAAGGCTCAGACTAGACGGGAGCTCTAATCAGCTGGGCCAGGCGGCCACTGGGGCCCGTGTCTTTATCGGCCAGATGGTGTGAATTTAGACACTTTTGTTATGCAATTGCAGGGAGGAGTTGGGCAGAAGAAAACAAAACAAAGGCCACCATGCTGTGAGCTTATTTGAGTTTGAAATTAGAGACAGATTTTTTTTTTTTTACTTTTTTTTTTTTTTTTTTTTTTTTTTTTTTGGTGTTGGGGTGAAGGGGGAGAAGTTGAGGGATGATTTTTACAACCATTTTAGTCAAGTACAAGGAGGGGAAAGGATGGAAATTTGGCTTTGACATGAGGTTTCTGGGGTGCTCAGTTTATAGGGCTGGGGTTGTCTCTGGGAACTTTCTGGGTTTGGTTTAAGCTTTTTCTGGACCATTCTTAATATAAACCATCATTTTCTCCAAGTAGATCTAACTAGAGGGGAAAGTAAAACAACAAAAGATGTAGAAAATCATCCTAAGCCTTGATATTCTTAAGCAAATGAGCATCTCTAGAAGTGTGTTCCCAGCCCAACACTGTAGCAGAAATGTAAATGTTGGTGAAGTCATGCCAATAATTTGCTTGAAGAGAATATTGAAGTCTTGATCCTGGACCACCAGAGTTTGGGGGTTTTGGCTTGGACTGAAATTGGAACCAGTCAATTCTGTTACAGACAGCACTTCTGAAATCAACCGAGTGGAATTGTTCCTGCTTGGATATGGGGTGAACCTCTTGGAAATAGGGATTTAAGAGGTAATTTTGCTAAAATGTTGGGCTGAAACATCCTCAGTCCCACTCTGATTTATGTGCAAACAGTAATTCCTTCACTGGAAGTGGCTCTTCTCCCTCATCAAGATTTTTTTGTTCCCCCACGTATTTGGGCTCAGAAAGTACCATGGTCAAAGGGGAAAAAGCCTATCACTTACAAAGATCTTTCCCCAACTGATAGGAATGTAGATATCAGTAAAATATTTGGAGAACTTCAGCTGCAAGCCACAGTTTTAGAGGGAAAATATTTGAATAATACAAATATAAAGTTCAGAACTGCAATAATAGTGGAAATAGAAATAAAACAAGATGCACTTGTTTCTGAACCCAGCCACATTGTGCTCAGTCTCACAGAATTCATCCTAAATGCTCTGCCAAGAAGCGGCACCATCCCTGGAATCACTACAGATTTTTTTTTTTTTTCTTTATTAGAATGGCCTGTAAAGCAGCAAAGATTTTATTCCAAATGTTATTTTCCATGTGTTGCTATACTGGACATGTCAAAATACATCCCAAATTGATGTTCCTTTGAGAGGATTTTCTGCATTTTTGGGGGATTTATTATAATTTTCTCCTTTAGAAAGAATCTCCCATTTTGGCTCCTGGTATAAAAATACTCCATCCTTTCTAAACACTGATTGGGCAGTGAAATCCATAAAAGATGCACTTAAAATAAAGTTGGGAGAAGGAGGGAGGGTGATGTTCTGTGCTGGTGTGAATTACCAGAGCTGCACTGAAGTCGATGGAGCCATGACAATTTACAGCAGCTACAGGGGCTGCCCCAGGGATTTTTAAATATTTAGTATATCCTTTTATTTTAAAAGGAGTAGCATCGATGAATAAGTTCAGGTTTGAGGCAAGGGGAATGAAGGAATGTTGAAACAGTTAGAGCTGCTATTCAAATAGATCTGCTCCTTCCAGCTCATCTGGCTGGGCAATTCCAGCCCCAGAGCAGGAACTTCCTGGAAACTGGAGGAAATGGTGGGATTTTTCATAGCTGAAAGAGGGCTTTCTGTCTAAATGCTCATTTTAGGCTTTTATAATTAAATATTAGGCATATAAAAAAAATTCCCCACTTTAATATTTTATTCTGCCTCTAATGAATTCAAGTATTTTATTTATTCTTTTAATATTTATTTATTTAATTTCTTTAAAAAATTTTCTTTATTTTATTCTGCTTGGAATTGCTCCCCAGTTGGAAAGCTCTGATACGCAGAGTGCTTGATAATTTTGCAAATGTATTAAGCACCCCTGTACAAAAGCCCACCAAAATTTCTTCATCCCATATGTGTAAATTTGAACAGAAACCTCTGCAAAACATGGAAAACATCTTCTAGAAAGACATCTGATATGGTGACTTTTGAGGGATGTGGGACTTCTGATAGAGACTTTTTAAACTTTCGGGTGCCTCCATCCTCCCCATCCCATGTTGGCTTTGACTGGAACAAAAAACCTGAGCATGAAAACAGCTTAAATCTTCTCTGTTGCTTCAGATTATTAAAAGTGAGGATTCTAGAGCAAGGACTGTTTTTAAAGTCTGTTTAACTCCAGTACTCAGCCACTGTGTGTGCAGGAGCATCATCCATGTCAGTGATTATATCAATTGAAATAATGAACTGTCTCTTGATTTTAAAATTTTCATTATTATTTATTATAATTAATATTATCATTGAATATGTATAAATTAATACTTAATCTAAAGGTTTATCACTGAAACAATTGCAAAGGGATTGCAAAGCCAACCTGAAAAGCATCTCTTTAGATCCTTTGTAAGATCTAAATATGTTCAGTTTCTGGCTTTTCATAGAGTGCTGAAGTCACCATATAAAACTTAGATATTTAATAAGAAAAAAAAATACAGTAATATAAAAAATAATATTGGAATACACCAAACCATTAGGTTGCTTACAGTCAGTTCTAACACCTTTTGATGGACTTTTAACCCCACATAACCCATTTGGTCCTGCCTGTAATGACATTATGACATCTGTTAATCACTTATTAGACCTTTATAAATATCACCTCAGTCTCAAGTGTGGCCATACTGCTGTTCATTTCTGGCTGGGTAATTCAGAATGGATTACAGGGAGCTAAGTGCCAAACTCCAGCTGAAACCAGCCAGGACTTAGGCACTCAATTCCCTTAATTTTCCCTTCTGGAAAGCAGAATTTTTACCCTTCCAGGCATATATTGAGCGCTGAAGGTTTTCTGACAGACTTTGAGCTGGTTCTTTGCTCTCAGCTGTCCCAGTGGTTCTTTAATTTTGGTTTTCTTTCCCTCTCCAGTCGGTGCTGTGAGAAGAAAAGTTGTGGCAACAGAAATGAGACTCCATCTGACCCTGTGATCATTGACAGGTAGGAGATGAATTCTCATTTTCCTGCAAAAGCATCCCAAATTTGTTGTTTTTCACTTTGAATCATCAGAGACTGTTTCTCACTGGTTATCTGTTTATGTCGCCATTTGGGGACCTTGACAAAATTTATGTTATTTTAAAAATGAAATTCTGTTTTTATTGTGACAAATATCCCATGTGTGCACCTGGAACATTCTCTCCTCACCAGGGATGGGATCCAACTGGATTACTGAGACAGATAAAGCTTTGAGCAACCTGGCAGCTTCAGTAATGTTCTTTAACAAAAGAGCAATATTTTTTGTAGAAATGTAGGGAGAAAGGGAGGGGTAAAAAGGCAAAAATGCAACATTAAATCTGACAGGTTTGGGATTGTGAGCAATTTAATGTAGAACAGTTTTGTGTATTACTCAGTTTCAGTTCCAGGTTTAGGTTCTTTTGATAGTTTTTAGGTCAATAACATAAATGGGGAGAACAGCAGTTTGTTAAACCGTGAAGTGGCACTGTAAAAATTGTGTGTATTTGGGGGAGCTTAGAAA
Organism: Vidua macroura; assembly: GCF_024509145.1. Taxonomy (NCBI): domain Eukaryota; kingdom Metazoa; phylum Chordata; class Aves; order Passeriformes; family Viduidae; genus Vidua; species Vidua macroura. Next base: position 2,696,784 of record NC_071598.1, on the reverse strand, counting down.
ACTTCCTTGTGGAACTCGCTGACATGGAAGGGTTTGAAATCTGGAGTTCAGCAAGGCTCAGACAGGGAAAATAAGAACAGGCAGAGCTGCTTCAGAAAGGAGCACACATATAAGGGCTCCAGAAGGGGAACAGTAAATAAGGAAAAGCCAGGAAGAAAATGTTTTCCCCCAGATTATTCTGGAGTAACTGTTAAAGGGTTCCTTTTCCCTGAAGCAGATGCTACAAGAGAGCTCATGCTGGAGTGGATTGGTTTTAGAGCCAGTTTTTTTGCCTATCTGTGTTTGGCCTGTTCTGTCTCCTTTCTAATAAGCTTTATTTGTCACAGTATTTCTTGTGGACTTGTTTTGGCATTCAGAGCAGTAAAGCTGGTTTGAATAAAGATCTGCAATAATTTCCTTCTTTTTTTTAATCACAGAGTTAATCTAAATAATTTTGGAACTCTGATGAGGTGATGGTTTTTCCTTCTCCCTTTAATCCATGATTTTCCCTTTTAATTCTGTGTTCACAAGCTGTGGTTGGGGCCAGAGCTTAAAGTTGCAGTGAAATGGGCTCTTTGGGGAGCAGAAGTCCTGGATGTACCATCTTGACCTTTCCTATGAAATTTCGAGCTTATTTTTGGCTGTGTTGATGCTTGGTATGAATGTGCATTTGGGAACTTTCCAGCCCGAAGTCTGAACTTTCTGGGAAGCAGCTTGGGATGGAAGGCACTGGATTTGCCCCTGGATTGAGACCTTGACAGGGACAGTTCCTACCCCAGCTGAATTTGTAATCCTGAGCCAGCTGCTTCTTCTCATGCAAAGTGAAGATTCTAATGCATCCTGGGGAGCTTTGGGATCTGCTGATGTAAAATGAAATGGAAATGATGGAAAAGAACAGGGCTTTTCTTTCTAACAGCTGTGTATAAAATGTGCATCACAAATCACCTGTTGCGCTCAGTGAGTCCCAACCTTTTCTATTTTGCTCTAAGACCTCTCCTAACTTAGTCTAGACCTCTCCTAATTTGTTCTGAGCCCAGAACGTTTTTCTTGCCTGCCCTGCTAACAGCAATAGGCATTCTCTTGGCATGGAAGCATCCTTCAGGCTCAGTCTGGCAGTTCCTTTTTGTGTGTTGGTTCTTCCCTTTCTGTTTGTGTGTGTCTCCATTCCAGGTGAACTCTGGAGCTCAGTGAAGGTAGATGAGGAAATAAATCAGTGGTGCAGCCTGATAAAGCTGCTCCATTCAGTGTTAAAGGCAGTCACTAAATCAGTTGTAGGCTGCAGAGAGAAGAATTTATCCCAGCTCTGCCCTCCTGTCTGGAGAAGGCTTAGCTTGGTGAAAGAAGCAAAACTCAAAGCTAAATATTTTTCTTTTTTCTACCACTAACTGGTGGTGCAGCATCAAGAGAGTGACTCCTCCTGGCAGAGTTATTTCTGCAGAGTTATTTCTGTTCCGCCTCTTCACCCAGTGAAACAGGGCTTGAGGAGTGAGGGATAATGCTGTGTGCTACATCTCCATCAACACATGTAATGCAAATAAAGTAACAGAGTTGTGCTGTGCCTGTCTGTGCACAGAAAAATCCTTGGCTTGTCTGTCATCCTCACACACCACCACAGCACCAAAGTACAACAGCTCAGGAGTTTTAACTGCACATTCCACTTCCCTAAAATGCACCCTGTGGGGTAACTTTTTATTGTCTTTCAAACAAGGAGAGTCCTGTGTGCTCTGGACTAGCTGGGCAGGAGTGCTTTGATTTATTTAGGGTGTCTTTCTATGGCTTCTTTAAAAGAAAACACCTCTGCTTAGGGACTTGGCAGCAGGTGGAATATAATTTCTGAAGTGCACCTTGCAGCCATGTGGGTCAATAAATATGGTGATATTTTCAGCTCAGTAATGCCTTCATGGTAGGTTGCTGTTAATTTAAAATGAACTACAGGTTTTCTCTAGTGATTGAAATACAGGTGTTTTTCCCTGGTGTGAAATGATAGGTAAATGTAAAAATCTGCTATGTACCAACCCAGCTGTAACATTGTCTTGTGTCTCTGGAGAAGGGAAAAAAGGAAAATGGAGAGAACAGAATTGCAAAAACACCTTTGTGTTATACAGAGCTCTGCCTAAGCAGTGTGGGCAAAGTGAAACAGAATTTCCACGGAATAAAATTCCAGAATCTTTGAGATTGGAAAGGTCCTCAAGGTCACTGAGTTCAACTGTAACACCATCATCAATATAGTGATTTCCCCTTTATTTGTTCCTTTCCCCACTTTTTTACCTGTTGTGTGCTGGAGGGAGGCACAATTCACTGGTGTTCACCAAATCCTGGGGACTTGTATCCCTCTTTAAAAAGGAAGAAATAGTTCAGTGGGAAAAAAAAAAAAAGTCAGCCCCGTTCTGGTTGTTGTTGGGCTTTTTCTTCTCCTTGAAAGAATTCCAAAAGTTCTGATGCTGAATAAAACATTTTTGCAATGACCTTTGCTCTGGGGACTGGATTTAGATCCGAAGGCCCTTGCAGTTATTTTTCCACTCCCTCTTGGAAATGAGAACGTTTCCATATGAAAGGGAACTTCTCCACTGAGATTGAGTGTGTGCCCTCTCCTGCTGGCAGAGATCTGCAGGATACATTGGAATATTTTGGTTCCCGTGATGTTCTTGAGCCAGAATTCCAGTGTAACTCTGGACAGATTTGGATTTCAGAGTGATGCTTCTGATTTAACAGGGATGGCACAGCTCAGATCCTGCTGTGCTGCTATTACAGGTGTCCAAATTTGGGAATTCCACTGGAGCACAGGGCTGGAAGGACCTGGAATTGCATTTTTAATCCAGAAGCACTTGCACTCCAAGGTTTTGGACAACATGAGCCATAATCAGTTCTCAAAATGTCACAGCAAGCTTTAACTTTGTGTGCATAACCAGAACTAGTGAGAGCGAAGTTGGGTCTGGTGTGTTCCTGTGGTAGATCCCAGTTCTGGTGGATTCATCCTGGATTTTTCTGCTTGCCTTTTGAAGTTGGTATCTGTGGAATTGGTTGGTTTAAGAGGCATCAAAATGTAAATATTATATTTTTTCCCCCCTTCTCTCATGGCTGAAGTGGTGGTTCTTGATGTTCCTGGTAGTTCCTTGAAATTGGAGAATGAACTTTGTGTTTCCTTTATGGAAATCACAGACAGGGATATGAGATACAGGGTGTGGGGAACTTTTGGATGGAAGGGTGGAAGCTCATTCCTTTGAAGGCCGCACTTCCAACTGAAAACTGTATTTTGTTACACCTGTGCTAGAATTACTCACTTTGTTGCCTTTCCTACCCTGCTTATGCAAATAAAAAAACCTCGTATTAGGAATAAGAGGTTGTGGAAGATGCAAATTAATTTAATCAATCACTTACTGCAGATTTTCTCTCATTGTAGGTGAGTTGTGTAATTTTGGATATAAATTCATCAAATGGCAATGATATTTTGATTTTTTTAGTTTTCTTTGTGTTCCTTGAAGATACAATCTCTTTAGAGGAGGTTATTTTGTGTACTTGTTCCTCTTAATACTTTACTGTGTTTGCTGAAGCTGTGGTTTAATTGAAGACTCTGGTACGGGGGAGAATTGGTGTGACTTTTTTAGTTGAAAAATTTTCTTTTTTGGGTTTTTACCTTTCCTCCTCCTCCTTTTCTAATAGAGAGAACCAGTCAAAAGAAATTTACATGTAATTTAAATGAAACCTCTTAAACAGTCAAAAGAAATTTTTATGTCATTCAAATGAATATTTTAATTCAATTAAAAATGCAGTGTCACTAGGGTGGGACAGAATTTTTTGTTCCTACATGGGAAACTCCTCAGAACAGCATAAAGACCTAGGAGCATAAACCCTGTGCTGCTTGTAGCTGCTGCCTTCATGGTCCTGTGCTCCCTTTGGGCTCATGGAACAAGGTCTTTTAGCTCAGGTTCTTTCAGAATCTGAGACACTGGGTCCAATTCCTTCTACTTTGAACTAAATTACTTTTCCTAAATTGTTCCTAATTGTCCTGGGAAGAGTCTGGTGTGTGTTGCACATTTTATTAATTTATTTATTGTGGTTGTTGCTGGGGAGGGAATGGAGGGGACTGGAGTGGATTTTTGGGATGGAGACCAGTGTCTCCAGCTGGGTCAGCATCCAGTGGCACCAGCTAAGCACTGGGCACACTGGTTTGGTGGGTGGTGAAGGGCAGCATGGATCAGCTGCCACATGCTGCAAGAGAAAAACTAAGGCTTTTGTAGTTGTCATTCAACAAAAAGCCAAGGCCTGAGCACAGCTGGCAACTTGTCAGCCTCTCTGGGAAGGAGCAGAAGAGCCTGGATTACATCTCTGTGCCATGGGGGTCCATCCCTTCACGTGGAATTGAGGTGCAGGGATGGAGGTTTCCATCCCTGCTGGTGCCCTGCCCTCCCTGCTGCAGGGACAGAGGGCTGAGCTCTCCCACAGGCAATAAAACTCACTTCAGGGTTAATAGGGATGGGCTTTACATCTTCTCTGGGGGTGTGTCTGTCCCTCCCTCTCACCCCACTTCCTTCTCCCTAAAAACTGCAAAAGAACATATAGATGAATTTTCATTTTGAAGGCTCTAACTTCAAATAAGTGCAGATTTCTGACTGGATTTTTTTTTCTTTTTTCCTTTCTTTTCTCTTTTTCTAACTGTTCTCTTAATCTCAGCCATCTGAAAAGGACTCTATCCCTTACCCCTCCCTTTGGGGAGATTCCAAAACCCACTGGGTAACACAAGGATGTTTCCTCATGCTCAGAGGTGGAACAGCAAGACTGGAGAGGCCTGGATTAAATTCCCACTGACAGTGGGTTGCCCTGTCACCTTAAGTGACATAAGTCACTGCCTTAGTTTCCCCCTTAATACAAAGCATTAGCAACTACCTGACTGTGGAAAGTGGTTTCAGATCCCTGAACAGGAGTTTTTGGGGTTTATTTTTCACATTCCTGGTGCCAGGAGGATTCAATCTGCATGGCAGAGTTTGATTATTCCTGTTCTCCCCTGTTCTCTGTGGCCCTTGTGAGTCTGCCAAGGCAAAATGAATGTCTGGGATCTGTTGCTGCTGTGGGGTGAAACCAGGGGCTCTTCCCAGCTCCCTGTGTGCCCCAGTCCCCCCTTCCAAGCCCCCAAAACCTACAGTGATCTCTCCCCTTGTCCTAGGGAGTCAAAGTCCTTTGTTCACTAATAAACCCTGCTCTCCTGCAAAGAGCTGCTGTTGTGCCATCTGTCTCTTTATGAATTTTTTAGTAGACTGGATGTTTGTGGGGAGTCAGTAACTTAAAATTGCACTATCCCAGCCATTTGACAAGTGGTTCTTTTAGTGCCTAATTTGTTTGTTTCTTTTTATTTTCCCCTCTCTTTCAGACAAAAAGAAAATTCTTTACTAGTTTGCTGTCCAAAACATCTTGAAATCTTTGATGTGTGCAAACACTTAAAGCTTGTAAACAGACTAAACTGGAGAGTAGCATGTGTCATTTAATCTTTTTCATTTAATGTTGACAGACAACAGATTTTCCAGCAAGCTGGTGAGTCAGAAGAAGCTTAAATATATTTTTGAGTGTGCTGGAAAAATGAAGAATGGACTGGTTGGGTCTGTGGAAGTCCTGGGTTCTGCTCCTTTCTCCCCATCACAGTCCCTGTATTTTTGTAGCCATTCACAGGGTCTGTGTTTAACTATAAACCACATATGTGATTTTCTGACTTTCCTTGATAACACAGTTGCTGAGAATTGATGTGTGGAAATACTCTGGTGATGTGCAAGAGCATTGCTGTAACAGTGGAGATGCTTTTTGGAGTAACTTGTAAAGTTGCTCTCCCCCAGGACTGTTGGTTGCTGCTGCCTGGGCTGGAGGTGCTGCTGCTTCTGGAATGGAGTGAGAAATTAGATGGGTTTAAATCACTGCTGGTTTCAGGCACAGATTATTGTGGAGTTAAACAGAGCTGGAACCTTATTTCCACCAGTGTTTTGTGCAGATTTTCTCCTGGCCACGTGCTGTCACTGTGGGCATTTCTGCCTTCCAAACAGAGAGATGCCTTTTGGGATGTGTTAGAGGGAACACATGTGTGGGAGTGCCCACCAATATTGATCACTTCAGTTCCATTAAATCTATAACTAGAATAATTAGCTCATGTCCTGATCTGAGAGCTGCGAGGGAAACATGGCTGAGCCTAGGCAAGGGCATGTTATATAATACAAAGAAATAAAATCTAACTATTGCTACTACTGCCTGGAAGTCTTAAGAAAATTAGTCCAATGAAGACAAGACCCAGAGGATTTTAGCAGTTCTGCATAAATCAGATAAACTTCCCTGGTCCTCTAGAGCATCTTGGACACAAGCATGGATGGATTCCAGTCTTGTTAGATTAGTTGAGATAAAAACATTGATAGTGCTTGGGCTAAATCCTGCATGAGCAATGCAAAGTTGGGAGTAAAGTTTACACGTGGTGTAGGAGAATCCTTGTTTCTTTTTAAATTGAGGCTTTTTCCTGTAAATAGGGAGCATTTGGTCCAGTTTGTGCTCATAAACAGTGAATGAGGAAGTTAAGGGCCTGCTGACCTCAGAAGGACAGAGAGCAGAGTAAGGAGCCATTGGAATCAATGAGCTTGGTAGTAGTGGAAAGGGGAATGGAAAACAAGTTTCCCATGGACTAAAGCACCTCTGGGAATAGAAGCTGAGGATAAATTCACTGCGCAAAGAGCACAGAAGAAATTCTGGGTATGTAGAGCAGCAGTGTGTGACACGGGATCTCCACAGCTCCACTCCTTGGGTCTGTGTTTGCCTGGCTCCATCTGCACTCATCAATAAAAATGCCAATATTTCAGGGTATTTGCATCCTAATGAAAGCATCCTCTGTGTATTTATGACCTGAAATACTCTTCTCACTTTTGCACTCCTCTCAGCCTCTGTCTAGACCTGGTTTTATGGACTTGTCACTTCATCTGCCCTAAGCTTTTTAGTTACTGCCTCTTGCTTTCCTTTTGAACCTTTTGTTTTTCTCTTCATCCCTTCCCTGTGTGTTCCTTTTACCATCTGTTTCTGGTAGGTGAAGAAAAGATTGAGACTGAAAGTACATAATGTGCATCTGAAGCTTAAATCAGTTGGAGATGTGATTTTAAAGCTATGTTTTGCCCAAGATGATGTAGGAGACAGGTTGTAGGACACACTCCACATAAAGGAGTGGAACTCAAGTCTTGTATTCCAGGATCATGTAAGCATGTCCTGGAACAACATTTCCCCTCTGCAGCTGTGATTCACATTCCCATCCTTCTCACTGGTTTGGATCTTTAATACACTGCTGTCATCTGAGCCATCCTTCTTTTTTTGTCCTTATTATTTTTCCTTTTTCTCCCCATCTCCTCTGCTACTTTTCCTCACAAATAAATGCTAATATCTCCACAGGCATCCCACTTACAGCTCCACATTTGGTGGCTTTTCCTCCAAGTGGAGTCCATCGAGCTTGTAAATTGTATTGGATCAGTGAGCCCATAATGAGGCTTCTAAGTCCAAACAGTGCAAGTCTGCTGGGATTTTATTGTTCATAAAGCTCCTTCCCTGGGGAGTGATAGAGCCATTAGGTGTGTGCTGTGTTTAATATTTGGTCATGACAGGAAGCAATAATTTTCTATCTTTTACTGTGGATCCTGAGTTGTTTTTAAGCAGTCAGCTTATTTAGTCTCAGTGGCTGTGAATCCATTAGGCAAACAGCTCTTCCCTCCATGATTTTGTGTCTTCCTACAAAGGCTTGTTTCAAGAAAATAAAGTCAAGTGGCAACTGGTTGCCCTGTGGTGGCTTTTAATCCCTTGCCCTTCTCAGTGCCTGTCACTGGCAGGAGTTGACATAAGGCTGGTTTCGCCAGAAAATGGCATTTTTCATGCTGAATGAGTTTTGTTTTTTTTTTTTTTAATTTATTCCAGGAGAGAACAACCACCAAAGCTCCCATGTGCATGGTGTGTTATGGGTTTGGGGATTTATCTTGTGCAAATCCATGATTTGTTTCAGTGGAAGCAGCAGGAAGGTTGTATTTAAGTATTCCAGAAGTGTTTTTATATAAACAGAAAAACAAACAAACAAAAAAACCAATAGTTTTGGGTGTAGCCTGTAGGAAGCTCCTCCTCTGACTGCCCTTCCTTTGCATTCCCAATGCTTCCCTCAAAGAACCAGGCAACTTTCACCATGGAATGTGTGAAGAATTCTGCACATTCTGTGTTCTGATTGTACCACCAGGCTGCTTTTCAGCCTGATTATTGCAGGTGTTCCCTTGCTCTCTGCTTAGGTCTCCTCCTTTGCTCCAGGGGAAAAGTTTTCCACTTCTTCATTTCCCCTCTGGGTCCTTGTCTTGGATCTCTGCAGCTCAGTGGGAGAGGTTTGTATCAGAAAAGGAAAAAGTATTTGGCTGGCTCTTTATCCCAGAGCTGTTGTGAGGGCACAGAAGCATGAGGTGGGTTTGCAAAAACCAGGAACACACAGGTTCTTTTTCCAAACCAAACCTGAGAGGAAGATCCTGGAGCGTTCGGGAAGAGGGAGGGCAATTCCAGAGGTGCTTAAAGCAGTTGAAAACAGCACACAACAAACACATGAAACCAGCTCATGGCATAAAGAAATTAAAGCTGAGTGCTGATGTCTTACAAATCATATTTAATTAATTTTTAAGAGGTATTCTTAGGTTTTCCTATCATAAAAAGTTAATTTAAATGGATCCTGGTTCAGCAAATCAATTAACACTTTGTATTATCTAGCATCAACATCAAGAAGGGTGTATGTAAATAGTTTAAATGAAGTACGTCCTGAAAAGTGAAACTGAAAAGATTGATATTTGGGGTCTCGCTTTCTTTCACAGTCACAACATTTCTGTAAGAAAATTCAGATCTTGAAGTTGCCTTTTTTGAAAAGATGAAATTGAGGTTCTCGTGTTGGCATGACTCTAAACCACAAACTGCAGTTTTGGGTGGCTGATAAAGCTGAGTTCTGCCTCCTTCTACACCCATTTACTTTTAGTTTTTACTGTGGAACTGATCTTGGACTTTATGGCTGCTAGAAAGTTCCCTGGGTCTTTGAATTTGCACATGCTAGATTGTAATCCGGATTAGGATCGCTTAAATATAAATTGTAATTTGGATTAGGAGTGCTTGAATTTGGTTTTCCAAATCTCTACTCTCTCTGGGAATGTGGGTGCTCAGGGCCTGGAAGAAAAGTAACCACAACTTTTCCAGCTGATTCCCTGCCAGTATAAATCCTTCCCCTTGGTGCTGACAAAGTATCTGCTCAGTCAAAATTCCTCTGCTAAAGAGCGGAGAAAAAGCTGTACAGTGTTGTGTCAGTGTCACTTGGCCACACAGAACCTCAAAAAAACCCCCATCCTCTGGGATGCTTTGGATGTTTGGTTTTTTTCCCCCTTTCCTCTTTATCTGAAACATTTTCCAGCATTCCTTCAGGGACATCTGGTTCTCTCTTTTTCCAGCTTTCCTTTGGCACCTTCAAAAAGTGTCACTGTCAGTTCTTTCTCTTCAGACAAACAGCACAGGCAGGACACTGGTTCTGCCCAGTAATTTGCCTAAAATATAGTTGCCCTTCAGAAGCAGAGACTGAAACCATTTCTGGGATGGGAGTATGTACCTCTTTGGTTTTATTTTTACAGGGAAATATAGATATATTTTATATATACATACAATACTATATATTTAAAATAATGACCTTATATATTATGTGTTATTATATATTAAATTAGTAAATATTTTATTTTTTGCAGACAAATATAATATCTTTGTTTTTACATGAAGTTCAGACTTTTTCTGCACTCATAAATTGATGGTTCTTTAGAATAATAAAATATAATAGAGTTCAGGGTTGTACTGGATATATCAGAGAGGATTTAATTTAGATTTATTAAAACTTTTGTCCTAATTCTAACATTCTGTAACCCCTGAATGAGTATTTATGAGGAATATTGCTGTACTTCAGATCTTTGGTGTGTGAAAGATTTCCCTTTAACATTGCTGCAGCTGCAGGAGGGTATGAGGTTTGATCTTTCTGCAAGCTTTAAAAAGAGTGTTAACAATAATAAATTATTCTTCCCTGTATCTTCTATGTACTTTACTTTTCTCTCTAAGAAACCTGGAGCTGTTTCAGAGCTGTTTTGGGGCAGTGCAAGCATTGGCAGAGCAGCACAGGGTGTTTTTTAACATACCAGTTCCACGTCCCAGTATAAGAGCTTGCAGCACAAGTGAGCTCATTCCAGGCACCAAACCTCCAGGACTGTACAAAAACTCCCAGGGTTTTGCTCAAGTCATGAACTGTGAGCCTCTCTGCCACCATCACCTCTGCCCCCAGACACAATATTTCAGGTCCTTCATGCCCCTGAGCAGTGAAGTTAAACAAAGACATGACTGGATTTGAGTTTCAGCCCCTTCCCCTCCGAGATACGGAGTTGAACTTGGAGAATTCCCTGAGCCAGTTTCTTCCTGCAGCTGCTTCCAGCCCACACTGAAGCACTGGACAGGAGTCTGCAGCAGGGAGGGAGCCTGCAGCTCCCTGCTGCAGCAGTGCAGGCTCCAGGAGGGAGGGATGGCTATGGATAATGGATTGGTGCCTGCACCCCAGGGGACTGGCAATGGGAAGTGGTGCCCACTCCCTTCTCCTGTCACCTGTGGTATGTCAAGTCCCCTGGATGCAAAGGGCAGGCAGCTCTCAATAACATAAATCTTCAGTTTTCAGTCTTAAGGATTCATCGCCCTTTGTCCTCAAAGGTCTGTGTGAGATACTTCATCCCTGCCATGATCCCTGTCCCTTTGATACAGGGTGATGGCAGCACATCCTGTACGTGTGTGCAGACCCACCTTGGAGCAGCACATTGTCCCTGTCTTGCATTTCTTAGACACTTTCTTGTCTCTTTCTTCCATTTCCTAGTGTAAAAATGTCCCTTTCTGAAGGTTTAGCACAGTTGCAGATGTTTTTTTATTGAGATTTTTGTGTTTGGGTGGGGAAAAGGGCTATGTTCTCTCATGCCCCGTGTCTCTCTTTGTCACTGACACCGGCTGTCACCTTGTGTGAGTCGGTTTTTCCTCTGGAGGAATTGTCAGGAGATGAAGGGTTGTATTCCCACCTCTGCCTGAGCCCCATCCAGTGCCTGGTGTCAGAGGAATATTGGAAGTCATGTCCTATGGTCTGTACAAACTCTGCTTTGTGCTGTCTCCTGCAAAAAAAAGGTCTGATGTAACAGCTTATTTAATGGAGAATTAGTCTGGAGGCAACTGCAGAGCACTGTGCTGCAGGAATATTTTGTAATACGGCATTTAAAAGGAGAGTGTAGTTAGTTTGTGGCAAAAAAAAAAAAAAATCAAGATTCAACTTTTATGCTCTGGGTACTCTGCACTTTATTGACTACATTAAAAGCCTCACATTTGGCTCTAGCTTATATTAATTTAAATATCTCTTTTAGAGTCCTCATATTTTAGAGCTACCCAGGACAGCTGTCATGTTTTTCTTGTGTTTCAGCTATTCTTCCTCTAGCCTTTCTCTCTGGGAAGCTCTGGAATGCAGGGGGTTTGTACAATGCCTAAAGAATTGGGATCCTGCTCTAGACTGAGTCTGTAGCTGCTTCTTAAATAATGCAATAATTTCAACTTGCCCCTAATAGTGATTACTGCTATACATGGAAATATGTTTGTTTATTAAATGGACCAAAAAAAATGTTTTTCTCCTCACACCACAGCTGTTTGAACCATTGTGTGTAAAGTAATTCATAAAACTGAATAATCATTTAAATACTTCTGGTAGTTTCTTAAAAATTGTATTCTAGAATTCTTTATATTTTTTTTGTATAACTGGCAAAACATGTCTATAGGTTTTGTCACTTGTTGAAACTCTTTGAAAATAAGAAGTTTTTCTTTATAAAACCTGGTTCTATACTCAGCATGCTCATGTAGCATTCTAATTGTTTGACCAAGATAAAGTAATCTCAGGTTAAAAGTAGGGATAAAATCCTTAATGAAAATTATTCTACTCTTAGGCCCCAAAGAATCCTTGCTAATGATGGGGTCTCTTGTTTCCAGACTGCTGGTTCTAACTGATGTCATTTGATCTGATCTGTTTGCTGGGCACTGAGTGGCAACTGGAACATGAGATGGGTTTTGAAGGGTCTGTGTGAAAAAAATTTACTGCCACAGTGGTGTCACTGCTCCTGGCTGTGGAGGGAATTCCTGTTGTGGGCAGACACAAAAACTGGCTTTTAGTCCATTTTTGTTTGGCCCAGGTCTCATATCCCCAAATATGGCAGTAACATCATTGCAGAGGGACCAGGTGGGACACCTGAGTGTTCTCCTGCACTCAGGGATTCTGTGGGATCAGTGATTCCGTATCACCCTGATAATCCACATGGAAAACTTCCCCTTCTCTTGTTATATAAAAAATCCTTCTCCCCTATCCCACTGAAAATTTCCCCTGTTCCAAACTCCCATCTCTGTCTCCTAAGCCATGTTTTCTCCTGGAGTTCACCATTGTTTTGCCAGCCCACCCCTCACAAAGCAGAGGTCACATCGACGCGACCTCTTTGCTGGTACAAGGAGGCTGCTAAATAATTCACGTGGCCAACTTGATTTCGGGGTCCACATTTGTTTTTTCCACTCTCCTAATCAAGATGCTCATTTAATTCTATTCCAGCACCTGTTCAGCAATTAACACCCTACAATTTGCATCTTACCCTGACATTTGCTATCTTTCCAATTAGTTTTTATATCAGTATAATTAGGTAGGGTTATTACAGTGCATCAAGCAGGGTCGAGGATATTCCCAAGCCTTTAAGCTCTTTCCCAGATTTGTTTAGGGAAGCCACTAAGGGTAAATGGTTGATTAGGATCACTGTTTTTCTTCTTCATTCAGATCAGGCGAAAACTGTTTCCCCATGTGGCCCATGAAAGATCAGGGAAATATGTCAGTCTGTAAGAACTAATATTATGTAGTTTGTGACTTTTTGGGTGAATTTACAGGGGATTAGGAGTAAGGGTCAGGCTGTGCAGTCCCTTGCAGCAGTTATTTACCAGTAGCCTTCATTATGCTCTTGCTTTATGTTAAGCTGAGCAACTTGCAACAATGATTTTAATTTTTAAAATCAATTTTTTTTTGAGTTGACATGTGGTGGGTGAAAAATCCAAATTAGAGGGTGACCTGACCATATTGAACACTTGGCTTAATTGGTAAAGACTCTGGGAGTGAAATGACTACTCCTAACACCTTTTAATTTAAATTTCACAGAAGGAAGGTCTTGCTGTTCAGCTGTGATTGGTTTGGGCTGTGGGCTCCTTGAGTCAAAAATGGTCCTGCAGCCAATGTGGCAGGACAGTGGGCCTTCCTAAACTTGTTGAACTCCAGCCAATCCCCCCTCAATACCCAGTGCTGACAGAAGGGAGAGTGCTGTGTGTGAGGGGAAGTGGGACATGTACCCATGGGGAGATCTATAGTATAGATCAGAGGCAAGAGGATTTTTTTATTACCTCACACTACCCAGCTCTGCATGTTCTCCTTTTTTTAAGGTTCAATTTGAAATCATCTCCCTGCAGCCCCCGAATTCCCCTGCATATCTCCTCATTCTGGAGGTGCACACAAAGGCTGGTATTATCAAGAGGCAACATTGCCCATGGCAAGATTGCAGTGAAGGGTGGAATTGGAGGAAGATTCACATCCTGCTGGGGAAAGTGAAGAGCAGGATAAAAAAACCCCAAAACTGCCAGACTTCATGTCTGAATCTGGGTGTTATTCTGAGATTTTCTGCAATGCACCTTAATGATGCTCTCCAGGCCTTGGCAGGGACCTGCTGGGACCCCAAAGGAGGGATCAGCCCAGATTCCCCAGCCTGGAAAGGCTGGAGAGAAGCAGAGCTCTCCTGTGCTGTGTTGGTACAAGAAGTTCTAATATTTGCAAGTACACAATAGATTCACCCTTGCCCAAGTTAATATTATTTACTGTAATGAGCTTCATCTCTCCCCATTCTGTTGGGGTTTTTTAATCTCCAGGTGCTTTATATTGGTATCTGCACAGGCTTAGAAAAATAGCAGGGTGAAATACCCTGGGGAATTGGGGTAGCGAGGAAGAAGTGAGAGGTTATTTCATGGAGTGGG